>NC_138591.1:6816262-7427152 GCF_964289735.1 Phaethon aethereus
CAATTTACATTAGTGGTCTGACTAATACTTCAGAATAAAAAAAAGTTGACTGCAACAGTTCAAAGAAGGCACCGTGACAACTCTAAGTGGAGCACTATACTTGTTAGGCCTAGTTAAGCAAGTCGTTTAATTGCTCACTTATGGTATGCTTTGATTCCACATACAATCGCTAGATCATATTTGAGAGTTATCACAAGATGATATTTTAGTCAAAGCTGATAATCCTATGTCAGTACTTACTGCTGTATTTTGTTGGCTACATTCTAATCAGATCTTATAAAAGGCTTTAAAAGAACTTTAGCATAATTTTTTAAAACAACTGTCAGATAACAAACTTAACTTGCTTTTACATAAATTTCTTTTCCACATCTCCCTGGGTTAGCAAAATACATCACGAAGAATAGCAAAGTACTGTATACAGAACGGCTATTGCATCTTGTCTTAAATGCAGAAAACCTGCCACTGTAGAAAACAAGCCATAAACTCTTGTCTAGTAAAAAGTTACACACCAATGGAAAAATTCACAGTACCACTACATAAAACACTGTAATTCTTTAAGATGACTACTACCCCCACATTACTTATTGCAGCATATTTCAAGAGAGTGAGTGAACAAAATCAAGCAGTACCAAGCTTTACTGGGATAGTTACAGAACGTACTTTTTCATGAATGACATCTATTTTCTCGCAACTCGTCTTCACACTTTCCCCAGTTAACAGCTCCGATTTCATCCGTGATAACTCTAGTTCTAGCTGTTTAACTTTGGACAAAAGTTGACTATGTTTATCATCATCTCTGACAAAAACAAGGAGTCAATAATTAGGAAAGAGTAGTTTGAATCACTCCATCAAATTCCAAAAGGTGTGAGAACATACTTGTCTAATACAAAATGTTTTCCTAGTTCAGTTATTCACCATGAAGACATTGTGAGCTTGCAGTTCCTTGAAGATGTTATTTAAGGCATACTTAGGATTAATATATTCAAAGCAAAGTAATTTGAAGTTGTGAACAAATCCAGCAGTGATGACTTTAGAACATCACCAGGCTGACAAGTTAATAACTCAAGCATATATAGAATTTGGGTAACTTAAGGTTTCTGGCAAACCAGTCAAACTTTATTTGCATGAGTTTGCCGCTGGTTAGAGCGAGTTTCAGGTTACTTTACTTAAATCAGAGTAACTTCAGAGGGAAGTATCAAGTTGAGCTTAAGTAGCAGGTCACATATGACCAATATGATCAGTGTTCAGTGCATGCTATAGAAAAAACTATGAGCCATCATTCTAAAGCCATTTTAGATTTAGACCTAATTTAAATGTCAATTCAGCAAATACATGTTTCTTTTCCTCTTCGCAATAGGGAAACTACTTAATGAAGTGCTGCCGTTTTTATCCCGGTATTACACAGTACACGAGTGGAAAGTAGTACAGCTGATAAACCAAAAACAGAGACAAAGGTTAGAATTGATGCAATTCAAGGACTTAAATACAAACTCTATCAGAATTGATTACTGTATACTTCAGTAAGCAATTTGTAGGAAAATTCTAATGCATTTGTAATAGGATAAGTCACTCATTCTCCTTCACTATATTAACAGTGCTCTCCAGTAAAAAAAAAAAATGTAGCTGTAGGACTGCTCACACACTGGAAGTGAGCCTTGTTGTATGTATTTCAAAGAAGAACATGTATATTGCCATCAGTTAGCACCAGGATTGAAAAAGCAAAATATATTTGAAAAGTGCTTATACCTCACTGTTTTTGCTTTGGCTATGTCAAGTTCCTTCTGGATGTCCTAAAAAATACAAAAGTTAGTTTTAACAGACAAACACAAGCGACAGAAATAGGATAAAGAATGTTAAATGAAAATGACAGATTTTAGCACCACTGTGCTGGTTTTGGCTGGGATAGAGTTAATTTTCTTCATAGCAGCTAGTACAGGGCTGAGTTTTGGGTTTGTGCTAAAACCAGTGTTAATAATCCAGGGATGTTTCAGTTACTGCTGAGCAGTGCTTACAGAGGGTCAAGGCCTTTTCTGCTCCTCACCCCACCCTACCAGCAAGGAGGCTGGGAGTGCACAAGAAGCTGGGAGGGGACACAGCTGGGACAGCTGACCCCAGCTGACCAAAGGGGTATCCCATACTGTATGGCATCACACTCAGCATATAAACCAGGGGGAAGGAGGAAGGGGGGATGTTCAGAGTGATGGCGTTTGTCTTCCCAAGTAACCATTATGCATGACGGAGCCCTGCTGTCCTGGAGATGGCTGAACACCTGCCTGCCCATGGGAAGTGGTGAATTAAGTCTTTGTTTTGCTTTGCTTGCCTGCGCAGCTTCTGCTTTACCTATTAAACTGTCTTTATCTCAACCCACAAGTTTTCTCACTTTTACCCTTCTGATTCTCTCCCCCATCCCACTAGGGGGGAATGAGTAAGTGTCTGTGTGGGGCTTAGTTATCAGCTGGGATTAAACCACAACAACCACCTGTACAGGACTGCGTCCCCACACTTATGTTTGTGCCTCTGTATAATAAGATTTTATTCCAAATAGAACCTGCCTCACTGGTCAAGTGAATAATTTTTAACCTTTAACTGAAGCCCCCTCCAAGAAAGGGGAGCAAGAACACAAACAAGTTTTGAGATTTAAAGCGCTGTAATAGATAGAGTAAAGCAAACTGGGGTTTGGGATAGCCAACAAAAAGCTTAAGTATTTTATCAACAGATTACAATTAGAGCGAGTTAGCAAAGCTAACTTTCAATACCTTGGATTCAGCAGAGAGTTTTCCAAGAAGGTCTTCCAGTGTCAGGATGCGCAACTCATGTTCTCGATGTAAAGCCAGCAAATCAGTCTTAAAAAAAGAGGGGGTGGGAGCGGAAGTGGCATATTTTCCTTTGGACTACAAATAGCATAATTTGTATTTTCTACAATGCATAATTTGTATTCCATTCAGTGAGTGCTTAAGTGATTTATTCTGCAGGTAGTATGAGAAATTATAGAATCTGTAATAAATATAAAGGCCTGATTCAGCAATAGTAGGAGCTACACACAGTGAAGTTTACCACAAAACCCCTTCTTTGTCACTAGTCCTCCCTACAGTCTTCTTTCTCATTATGAAAACAGGATAAATCCAGCTGCTTTTCAGCAATGTAAGATTCTACTTTAGACTACCTATCTGGAATTAATTCTTTGTCAGCAGTAACAAAGGAGGAACAAATGCCAATGATTACACCCTGGCATTTGCTCTCTCTCAGTTAATTCCATAACAGAAAGAATCCTAAAGTCAAATTGCTAATAATCTGCATTATTAAAACAGACTTTGATCAGTATCAGAAAGCATCAATAACTGACTATCTTACCTTCTCCTCCAGTTTCATATCTTTAAGATGTTGACCCATCACGTTTTTTATTAGCTTCAATGTTTCACTTTTGTCACTCATCTGGGCAACCTGATCTTGAAGATTATGGAGCAGAAGCATCACTTTGCTATATTCTTCATCATGATGATGGCATCTGTCAGACACGAAGGCCATTTGCTTTTCCAGCTCACTTATACGACCAGAATCAAAGATATTTATGGTATCCTAAGATATAAAGATATATTTTTTTAATATATAAAAATCAAGACATTTATTTACATTACCCTTGTGTATCAAGTAGTTATTGCAAAATATTGAAGACATGGGAGTTAAGAAGTCTTAAAAGATATGTAAGTACTTCCCTAGACTGTTCTTCCTTACCTCTGGAGATTGCACAGAGTGAAAAGAATCAGCCTGTGGTTCAGGAAGATGAATAGAGTCATCTATTCTCTGTATCCTGTCAATTCTTGTCCAGTTCAATGAAGGTAATAATGAAATTAAGCCATCAAACCCCCAGAACCATATACCTAGATCAGAAACAAAAAGAGTGTTCAAGAGAATTCTCCCTTAAGATTGCTTATATCTGCAAATCATCTTCTTAAGGACACATGCTACTTTAAGTTTGCAAGGTAGATATCACACAGTGGACACTACTCCAGTCTAAACAGAAGTCAGCATGAGCCAGCTTTAAAATTTTTAAGTCAAGCACTCAAGAATATTAGGGAACATCCATCAGTACCACTCACACAGTTGTAAGGCAGGCAACTTCTGCTTCTATACCTTATATATCCTTAACCTCATACTACTGCTGCTCTGGGACCTAGATCTCATTTACTGATTAAGACAGGCCATGCTCACTGAGGGCAGACGTAAATACTGCTTTTTATCTAAGTGAAAAAATATCTTGCCTTATACCCTACTTACTACACACCACATTGCATAATATCTAATAAAAGTTGGAGGAAACTTAGGTTTCCATGGAAGCCATCTAACATTTCACAACTATTACACTTATTTTTGCAATACCTTAGTAAGAAGTAGCAGCATTTTCTACACAGGGTAACTTCTTTGTTTTTTATTCTCCCTAGTACAAAGGAATCGAATCCCTACTGTAAGTTTCTGAGAAGATTCATCTTCTTCCCAAAATAGCTACAAGTTTTTTAGGACATGCAAAGACATGAAACTCCTTTTCAAAAATGGCCCAGCACTTTCGGTAAATATTTTAAACTGACTTTATTTCAAATTAGACAGCTGACCTAGAATATTGTCAACTAGCCAGTCTAAATAGCAGTACTTTAAGCAACTAAAGCATGGCCTAGAGCAAAGGAAAGATTTAGGATGAGTTAGTAAAAGAACTTAACCACACTTTTATGGAGACAGACAACATCAAAGCAATCAGTAGCAGTGAGCTCATAAAGAACAGGCTTCATATTCCTATGAAAGCATGTAAAGAAAAAAAGGACTTCAGTGCATTTACTCACTCACCCGCTCTCTCTGTCTAAAGAGGTCTACAAAATTAAACCAAGGGTATCTGCAAAGCTCACTGACTTGTCAGTACTTTGAAGTCTTGAATTACTACCCTGTTCACAAATAAACCTGCTCTTTTTTGCTTCTGCATCTTCTTCATAAACTGAAAGTTGAGCTAAAAATGCTATTTTGGAACAGCTGTAATAAGCATACACTGATTTCTATGATAACTGAACAATTCACATACCTAGTAGAAACAGGAGTGGGATAAGAAACAGTAATAGCTTGTAGATCTTTGGAAGGCATCTAGAGAAAGAGAAAAGTTTACAAGAAATTATATATATCACATTTTATTGTTTTATATTATAACTGGGTGAATAATCTGCTCACAAAACATTTTTTTCCAAAGGATACACACCTTCTAAGAAGAAACACCTTGAGCAAAGACATCAGAGTAATGAGTTGATACCACCCAGTTCTAAGCAACCTGAACATGCCAGAAGCTGCCCTCCCTAGAAGACAAAAATTGGTAGTATGAAATATAATTACTGTAGCACACATTCAAAGAAACTAAGCAGAGTGACATGCAATTCTGGCCAAGAATATTTTGCACAGCAGAGAAATGCATGAGTACAAGCAACGCAGGCAGCTTATGAACATCTAGATATCACAAGTATGACAGCATTATAACATCAGCTGCTCAAGAAAAACAAGTCATGCAAAAAGATTAAATGCTCATTTGTTATAATAATGGTATCTTGCCAGAAATTCAGTATTAATGCTTGAATCCAAGTTACCATGCACTGAAGATGTCTGCATGTTTCAAGAAATGCACAGATTAGCAGCATCAGTTTTTCCTAAGAGGAATACCATGATAGGAAGCGACTACCAAACCAAAACACACCCCATTATTCTTGACACCCCATATTCTGTGCTATTCACACACTCATTCCCTCATGAAACAGTCTGGTTAGTCTCCCATTATGGCTGTGAACAGAAATATACCCTCTCATCAAGCACATTTTGGTCAATAAAGAAAGTAGCACAAGCACTTCAAGATACAAAAGCTACAGGATAAGCATAGTTGAATTAATGTAAGCCACATACTGCAGATTCCTAGTTTGTCAAAAGGAACAGGCAATGCACACACACACACATTAGGATAGTAACCTGGAGAAAGAACTGCCAGCCAAAGTAGAGACACCACCTTCTGAGACACAAGCCATCCTGTTGCTCCCACTGTTTGCAACATGTGAAGCATAAAGTAACCTAGATTATAACAAATTAACTCTATGTGGTCACATATATAAGTGAGCTTAAGGTTCTTTTGCAGTACATGCAGTAAAACAGACTCAGTTCCCTGCCCATTACATGTTTTTTAAACCCTACTTTTCAGTAATGGACAAACTTGGTTCTTCACTATGTGAAAGGAGAGCAAGGCACTAGTAAGTATGAAACCAAGTGAAACCTAGAAAATTTAGAAACAGAATTCTCACATATAAACAGAACAATCAACAGCATCTGTGCAGTTAGAACATCACTTTTCCAAAATCAACAGGAAGTTTACATTTTGTAGCATGTTTATCTAACAATGCCATGCTAAGTACAACAGAGAATAGCAAAAAAAGTACTACCTTAAGTTATAAGCATATCATTACTTTAAAAGCATCTTATTTTTCTGAATTATACATCAAGTTTGTTATCGAGGTTCATGTGTAAAAGAGGGAACAACTAAAAATTTTAAATCCTAGGGAAAGAATTAAATAATTATGTATAAGAAATACTGATAAAAAATAGAAAATATTCCCTACTAGAAGTTACAAGCAGTAGATTTTCATTAAATTGAATGTTCCCAAAGATCTTCAGTATGTCAGTTTTGAGTCTCTTAAAAAATCCAAAACCAACAACCAAAAAACCCAACCATCACGCATTATAACAAAATGCTGTAACTTAAAGCCCACTAAAGCCAACAATTACTATATCCAAAACTAGGACTGTTTGTTCTACAGAACAAACTACGTAGTGTACATTTAGAAAAATAATCCTACATTTTAAGATCAGCAGGTGTGTCTGGCTTAATCTGAGGGATTATAGATATACCAACCCAATATTTCGCAAAGCATTTAGGTGACTGAAGTGTCTCAAATAATTTTCCTTTGCTGAATAAAGAGCACTCAATAGATTCTTGATGCTTCTGTCATTCAAGCTAGGGAACGCTTATCTCACAGGGAAGATTCTACCCCTATGTAAGATTCCTGTAAAAATTGACTATGACTAGAACGAAAAATAAAATGTTAAAACCCCTTTATTCAAATAATCTGCATAACAATACCTCATACCTGCTTTCATTAAAGGCAGCTTTTCAACCCATCAAGCGTACAGACTTCTCCAAAGTGCAATAAATTAACAATCTGATTTGTTCCTTCTAAACATACAAAGTGTACTCTATTCCTAAACCTCGTTTTTTCTAATAGGTAAGCAGTCTGCCAAGCTTCTATAAAAGCCAGTATCAGAGCAAGAAGTCAAACAGGAAAGGTATTAAGTACATTAATTTTCTAGACACTTTACACTTCTAATCTACTTTGATAGATGAAGGTAAAAAAAACCCCAAACACAAAACAATATGTATGATTAACATTGTGAGATTTCAAAGCAAATAAAAGCAAAAGAAAAAAGGTCCAAGTCAACCTGCATAAGAAAAGGTGTGCCAAATGGTCCTTGCTACCCTTTTAGCCCATGAGGATTGCATGTGGTCTGTGGTGTATATTTCAAGATGTTTCTTCCCCTTACAGTCATCACCTGTTGGTTGTGGTAACAGTCGATTAATGGGACAAAGCCAGGATCAAATCAAGATTGCTACAAGATAACTTGAACAAGTCTATTTCATAGTATCAGTTATCAAACCAAAAACCACTAAGCAAACTTCAGTGGAATAAAACTTGCTTGGGGAAATACTACAGTACACCAAGCAATCACTGTTCTCCCAAACATTTGCTTTGTAGCTTCCTTCGAGTCATGGGGCATTTCATACTATTATTATAGCAACAACCTGGTGTACAGCCCCAGGCTAAAAGACAACATCAATCATTATACTTACATATTGATTCCTCATTTACACCAAGATGGCTATCTTCTCTGTAAAACTCCTTTACATTCATGCTTCCACAATAGTCCGAGTGAGCTGCAACACATTTAAAAAAAACACATGGAATGTAACTCTCAAGTTCAAAGCCTTTCATATATGCATGTTTTAGCTATCATATATGCAGATTTTAGGTAAACTGGCTTGGTTCACTATTAAAGCCAGGTTACCCACAGGAAACATGAAAAATTATCAAGGAAGAAGCCTACTCTGTGCAATCCTATTTTTTCTTCTTTAAGTAAGCAGGGCCTTTTGGTTCAAAGATCTTTCTGCTTCTTTTCAGATAGGATTTTTTAATGAACTTCGTTAAGTAACAACTCATCAAGTCTTGAGTCCCTACTCCCATCATTCTGTCAAACGGGCCAACTGTTACACCTTTGTGTGTATTTTATCAGAGATCTTAAAAGACTGAGAAGAAAGCATTAGCAAGTTAAGGCACTGAGGCACAAAGAATGTGAGAGCAAAGTTTTCTTCACGCACAAAAATCAGTTACCTTCTGTCTACGGCAATTTAACTTCACTTGTAGAGCATGTATTATAGAAGAGAAAGCACCAACAGAAGAATTGAACATTTTCATGGAAAACAAGATGTGCTTTAGAGCAGTGCACAGTGATGATGGCAACTTTAGTTTTGCAAGACAATGAATCAAGCTTTAAGTGCACAGTGGGCTTAAGGGTAACAAGATAGTCCAAACCTAAGGACATTGAAAAGTTGGGATTTGACAGGATCACACCAAACAGTTTAAAAAAATATCAACTGAAGTTTCTCAATTTAACCATTGCCTTCTATCACCTCCTAGTAAAAATCAACATGTGAATCTTAACTGTAACACAGATCTCACATACGTGAATCCTGATACTTCCAAAACAGAAAGTATGAAAAGGATAGTACATCTGAGATAAGTAAATACTAGTAATAAAGAAGGAAGAAGGACAGGAGCCAGGCAAAAGACTATTAAAAAGAACACCACAGTGCCAAAAGATGAAGTCCATAAGAAAAAAAAACCCAACACACACACTCCGGCTTTGTGTGGAGACCAAGGAAGACAACTGAAGAGGTACCTTTAAATTCATAACCCAGCTTCAGCAAAACCATTTGAAATAGTTGCACTAATAGTGATGCAAAAGATGCTGCAGCATGTTTGACCAATCGCAGAATCTTACTCATGTAGAAATAGGTTCCTCCTATTGAAAAAAAACAGTTTGAATACACGTTATTCACCTACATAAAGATGTACTTATATTCTCTCTTGACGGTTAGCTTGTGGAAGAGTGAGGACAAAGCATGGAAAGCCTTTCTTTAGCTAGTAGTACGAACTTAAGCAAGCGTGGTTTGAAAAGTCTGGCTGCATTAGATATGACAGCAAAGCTTTTGTAAGAACTACACATCCTAGGGAAAACACCTTCAAGATAGAATGTACGGCTTCAGCAAGAATACATTTTCTCAGTGAGAATTAAGAACTCTAAGCAGTAATGAATTCCTTGCTTCCAGAACTCAAGATTTCTCGACGATGTGAGCTGTTCATACTGATTTTGTGGGTCACAGCTCCAAAGAGACAAGCTACATCCTTATTTTGGATTTGCAACGGTGAGGACTTCCCAATTTCTCTGCTTTTACACTGGAAGAAGTTACTGCAGTGGTCTGTCTTAAGTGCTAGAGGCACACACTTATTCAGAGCCACAGGAAGAAAGCCGCAGTCCACCATACTGCTGGTTTCTTAGAATCAGTCACATTCCAAAAACTTGCCATGACTGTGTGCCCCATCCTCCCCAAGTTTAACCCAAACTACTGGATTAAAGTTCAAAGGAATGTACAAAGATGAGTTCCTTGTAAAGTTCTCCTGTGTGAATACAAACTCCGGAAAACAGAAAACAGTTTTCATGCAGTGTCACTTTTAGTTCAATATGCTAAGCCAACAGAATTCCTACCTGTGCTACACGTTTACCAAAAAGCATTTGGTAAATGTTTCCCTCAAAGCATTTAAAGTCACACATTGTAGTTCAAACAAACTGACTTCTTGCTACTGAAAACATACTTCATTCATGAATAACATACCTACAGAATCCCAAAATGGATTCTTTCTAATTCAAGGCCACTCAGGAAACAACTTCTTTGTGGTAACTGACAATCAAGAAATTCAAGATGCTATGCAAGAGACAGGCAGACACAGCAGATAATTATCCTCAGAATGGAGATTGCCTTGGAAAGCTGGAACCTTAATTGCAGCAGATTCGTTTGTCTTCGACCTTTAGGAATGTAGTCACTAGGAAGTCTATTTGGAATCAGTTTTTCCCTTTTGGAGTTAAATTTTTCAGGCAGTTGAGGTTTGGCTTCTAAAAACACTCTAATAAGCTGCCAGGTTAAATAAGGAGAAAAAAACCCAAAACTACGAAGCAGAAAGTAGGAAGGTATCTCTCAGATTTCTTAGATAACAGAAGCACTGCAAAGTAACAATTCTGTTCAATCTTCAAAGTTCAAATCATGTAAGAAACAAAATAACTGGAATGCATAGGAAAAGTTTCTGTCTGAAAATCCTGACCAAAAACCTCATAAGCAGACACATATAGAGGTGATACCAGGTGAGAAGACTCCTACGACCATTGCTGGTTGGAACAGCCCACTGTGTTCCAAATGAGTTTGGAAATATAATTTGTTAAGATACCACGGCATTTTCATTTTGAAATTGTTTCATTCCTACTCAGCATGAAAAAAAAAAAAAGTTGATAGTTATATATCAGAAGCTCACAAATACATGAAGTTTCAACTGATACAGAAAAAGGTATTTCATGTAAGCTGATCTCTAGAATTTA
Organism: Phaethon aethereus; assembly: GCF_964289735.1. Lineage (NCBI taxonomy): Eukaryota > Metazoa > Chordata > Aves > Phaethontiformes > Phaethontidae > Phaethon > Phaethon aethereus. Next base: position 6,827,033 of record NC_138591.1, read on the forward strand.
GTTATTGGTAAATTTAGAAGGGTAGTAAAAGTGCTTAAATAACACTACATAGAAAAATGCATCAACTGTATACCATGCTGCTATCCAGATAAGACACAAGAGAAAGTAACTTACTAGATGCATGTTTCTGGCTCTTATCCCTGGAGTAAATTCTGGAAGATGGCACATGAGAAGCCGAGTATGCTGTAAGAACCTCCTTCCGTTCAGAAAGCATGCTGCAGTCACTGCAAGTGTAGCCATTGATCATTGTGTTCTGCGCTTCTGCTGTTGCTATATCGCCATTTCCCTGCATCAGCGTAGTATCACTACCTAGCAAACCAGAAGTAAAACATTCAGTGCATTGACATCAGTATTGCCATCACTAGTTACCATTAAATAGAATGCATGTGGAAGGAAAAGGGAAGTGTAGTTACCTTTAGGGTCGCCTTCATCATCAAGACCTTGACAGGAAAAAAAAAAAAAATTAACAGATTTGGTCCCAAATATAAGGAATTCCCATAATCAACCACACTATCTGACAAGAACTCAAATTAGAAGTCCCACTAATTTTAAGACTGCAAAGAAAAGTCACTTTATGATTAGTATTTAACGTATTTTGCAGTCTACCATAGGAATAGATCAGATATTAATGTCGTAACAGTTAGTGAAAAGCATTCTATCATGGAAGCAGCAGACAAAATCATGAGTGACAACTACACCTTTTCTTAGCTCCCATGTGACTTTAAAGCAGCTAATTACAAGCTTACACTGTTTCTGTTGCTTGGTAACTACTTTGGTACTACTGTATTTTAAGATCCTGTTTTAAAAGCCAGGTAATCTAAAGTTTAGAACGCATTCTACTAAGATTGAAACAATTCTTTACATTAGGACTCTGGGATACAAGCATACTAACTAGAGACAAGGAGTCTGAATTGGTAGATATAAGAAGTTGTTGATCTTCTACTCAACACTTTATGTACACAACACTTTATGTAGACAACTCCAAAATTTTCCTCTTCAATGAAAAAAGTAGGTTCCAGAAAAGCACACTTGTATATACTTGCAAAACCAAACCAGCCAGCCACATACAAAAACCCTCTCAGGAAATCTTGAAGTGCCACTACTTTGAAACTTTCAGATTAAGGTATGTTAAGTTGAAACACATTTCTGTCTATAAACAAACAGGAAATGCTTTTCCTTTGGGTTTTCAAGGACAAGTTACATGTTTACGATTCTTTAAATACAGTACCCTATGCACATTTTGAAGAACGTAATGATAAGAGATAATTACATCTATACAATCTATGGCCTTGCATCACAAAATTACATGTGTTTGTCTGGCATATTGTGCATGTCTGTACAACATGACCTGATGTCGACTACAGCAGTAAATCAAGTTTACATACTGGACTGAATTTCCAGTAGGCCTCTTATTCAGCAGACATCTACAGCAAGAGTTTAAGTATATGCACACATTTGGGGGCAGGATGGAAAAATGGGTGAGGAAAATGAGGCAGGAATGTGAACATATGTTTATACACACCAAGCCATAAGCAGTTTTCACAGTTTGATACAAGCCATAGCAATCATTGCCTACCCCAGAAATGATCAACTTCTGTCTGCTCTCGAATCAAAGATTCATCCAATACAGTGGATACCATTGATGCATCACTGGCATGGCTATTGAAACTGCTTTGGCTAAAAATGGAAGAGCTGGATAGATTTTTCCTTGGCGTGTGTCTTACGCTGTCAGATTGTTTATTCATACTTCTGCGTTGCTTCACCGTCCTAGGAAACAAAGCAAAGACAAATAAGACATAGCACTAAAGATATAAATTTCTCTGTGTCTCTCATTTTAAATGAAAAAAAGCCAAAAAAAACCCCAACAAAACAGTCAAGGTATTTTAACACTAACATGATAAGAGAGCTCAAATCACATTTGAAATAAAATCCTCACATTCAAGCACCTATACTTTTGCAAAGACTTCATTGCAAACCACACACTCAACATAATTTTCAAGTATGGCAGTAAACACTGAGAACAAATAATAAAATAGTAGGTAACCTATGTTTGTACTGTCATATTCAAACAGGAAGTCTCAAGACTCCAATCAATAAATTAATTTGCGATGATAAAAAAAATGCTTACTTAGAAGACTGATCTCTGAAGGACATGTTTCTGGCATAAGAGGTGTCATGAAGGATATCATTTTGTGCATCATCTGATTTAAGTCCTGCAGCAGCTAACCGTAAACTACGCCGTGACATTCTTGGCGAATCAAATACTGGATCTATTTTGTTTTCAGTCTCAAAATCCAAAGCAGATGAAGAATAACTTGAACTGCAGCAAAACAAGAACAGCAAAGTTACCACAGTTTAAGAGAAAACTCCCCTAGTAACAAACATGCCCTTCAAGCTAGTCTAAGTTTCCATTACAAGCTGTTTATACGGGGTTATGGAGCAATTCCCACAAGATATGCCATGCAACCCAAATAACGTAGAAGTATGTAGATATTAAAGATTCTCTTAAGCAATTCATATTACAAGCTTAATAACTGAAAGCAAATCAATTGAAAAGATATACAAATACAGTTAGAAAGAAACAACCACCATGGAAACCATGTTTGAAGGTGAGCCAGAGCAAGCATTCGTTTTACAGCCTCAGACACATAGTTCTTTCGCGACCAATTTCAGAGAGGAAGCCGTCCATGACTGTTTCTTCACCACACCTAGCAGCAAATTAAAAATTATGATGCATTCTACGTTGCAAGGTAAAGAGTCATTTATAGTCAAAGTTGGGGTTTTGTTTGCTTGTTTGTTTGCCAATTCCTTGTTTTGAGAACCAAAGATCCATATGCCACATTACTCTGAACTTCCATCTCCCAACAAGTAGGAACCTCCCTCCCTTAGGATACTTAGCAAGACTTCCCTACTTCAGCTACTTTAGTTTAACTACCATTACTCAAAAAAAAGTGGTTTAAAAATATTTCTTGTACATTATTTTAATATATTTATTATTTTTAAATATTTAATACCAATCATTAGAAATATTTAACTCTGAACAAATTTAAAAATGTTTAGAGTCTTTCATCTGTTTTTCTCAGTGTTACCCTACAGAGGCAAGTTTACATGTAGACAAGCTTCACATCATTACCCCAGGAACTCTACTCCGCACTTTTACACTTGATTCTCTCAGAGCCTCCATGAAAACAACGCAGCAACACAAGGCAAACAGATTAAACAGAATAATTTCAGGAGGAAATACATTTACTAAAATGGAAGTTTAGATTAAAGCAGAATACTCCTACGTGCAATCAAAGGAAACATTCAGTTACGTAGTTGAGCAGAGCTTGTTGTTACAGGGTATGGCACTAGGAGGCCAGGTTCTAGAACCATTCATCACTGTGACCCAAAGTATCTATGTGCTAAGTGCGCTAGGCGAGCTTTCTTACAGAGTCTGTACCCTCTTGGGCCAAAGGGATATAGAGAGCCATAAAGCAGTTACTTCAATATTCCTGGATTTTTTTTTTTTTTTTTTGAAGAGCTGAGCAAGGTATTGTTAATGAAAACAGCTCCTTCTCCTTAAAATCCCAAACAAAACCAAGCAAATTAGGTCTGAATGAATTAGATTCTACTGTGCAATCTGTATTTGAAATGGAAGCTTTCTCTTTAAAAAAAAAAAAACAAACATATAAATAGCTACTGTAAAGTGTATTTGTGCAAAAACAATTTAATGGAAATAATTTTTCTTACACAATCATTAAAGACCCCAGAACATTACAAAGCAATAATGAAATGCATTGCAGAATCATAGAATCATTTAGGTTGGAAAAGACCTTTAAGATCATTGAGTCCAACCATTAACCTAACACTGGCAAGTCCACCACTAAACCATGTCCCTAAGCACCACATCTACATGTCTTTTAAATACCCCCAGCAATGGTGACTCAACCACCACCCTGGGCAGCCTGTTCCAATGTTTGACGACTCTCTCAGTGAAGAAGTTTTTCCTAACATCCAATCTAAACTTCCCCTGGCGCAACTTGAAGCAGTTTCCTCTTTCCTATCACTTGTTACTTGGGAGAAGAGACTGACACCCACCTCGCTACAACCTCCTTCCAGGTAGTTGTAGAGAGCGGTAAGGTCCCCTGAGCCTCCTTGTATTACTTTGGCATACAAGTGAGTTGACATCAGAAGGCCTAGTAGCTACACTTCAGCAGTGATTTAACTCTGACAAGGTGGGTGCTTTAGAAATTAGTTTCTTGATTGCTCCACAATGCAAAGTAAAGCACCTGAGGTGGGACTGTGTCAGAGCACATGAACAGCATTTCCTTCAGCTAAAAAAAAACTAGCCCAGACAATGAATATAGTTGCTCCAGCAGAAAATGGGTGATCCCTACAGGGCCAAACCAGAGCTTGTCCAAAATAACTTCTTCAATCGCCCAGAGGTGCATGAATTTGATGGCAGGTCTTCAGCACCACCTGCTTGACCTTATTGGTCTGCCCTAATTCTGCCACATGCAGTGCAACCTTGTGCAAGGCAGAGGTCTAAGCACAGCTTAAGACAAACCCAGAATACAATACATTACTATATACACTACACTTATTAATCCTTGTTTACATTCTGGTGGGAGGGGGAGAGGAAATAAGACAAGAGCCTCCTCACGTGCAAACATATTTAGTGTACATTTTATTAGGTACAAAAGGATATAATTTCTAGTTTTCAAAAATGTTGTTTAGACAGCTTGCTTTCAGACAGATGTGAAGTGAGAATACGGGTAAATACGGCTCTTTCTGTTGTTCATTCTTAAAGGGTCAGAGCCACAGTGGTTTACTACTGAGTCCCTCCCTAAACAGTTGCTTCAGAACTCAGTTTTGCTATTTACGCTTGCCACTATGCATTTGCTTTTCCTCATCTTCACCCCATGTTTCTTACAGATACTCAATTCACAAGAACACAAAGTACACAGGACAAGCTGACAGCTGTGACCAGCCACAATTTGTTTCTGTTTATGAACACTTGCTGTTACTAAGTATCTCAAGGAACATTTATATCAATTTGGGTTGAATACAGTTTGGAATTTAAAAAAGGTATCTTTTCCTCTTTAAATGAAAAGAGAGCTTCTCTCTTGCTTATGCAGGGTAGTAATTCTCTTCACACTAAAAGTGAAGAGAATTATCTAGATACTGTCATTCTGACAGAGGACAGAAGTCTCCTAACTTGCCATCTCACTTTCCACGCTTTGGAATGCAGCCTTTTTTCTTCTACAGAAAAGATGACAGTAAACAAAAAACCCCTTGCCTTTCCTTTCACAGGACAGAAATGAACCTGTATATTGATGGTACTCCCATCCAATATGTATGGCTAGCAAAAAAACATATTAAAGGCGGGTTGCAATTAGCCTACACACATACATAACCTACACAAACAGTGCAGATTCTGGTTCCTTTCCCAACAAGTAGTTCCCACGGCTGCTGGCAGTTCTGCCAACTGTGTCTAGCCTGATACTTCCAGCTTCTTAGCTATCACCTTGGTACCTCCTTCCCATGAGCTTCTACTGAATAAGAATTCTAGACTTCAGTGGGTTAATTTTCAAGTTTATTTATAAGTGGAATGAGAATAAGGTCTGCCAATTTTAGCACACCTATAGCTTTGTCTGGAAGACCTTAAGGGTCATTTATTTTATACATATTCCTTTAATGAAATGGGCAGTGATATTCTTGAGTATTCAAGATAATAATAGATAAAAGCAATACACCTAGAGAACTACAGCTAAACAGATGTCTTCTAACATGGACGCAGGCATATAATCAGTATATGAATATTTGTATGCTTTCTGACCAGGGCATTGCTTATATTAACTGACCAAGGACAGTACTTTGAGTTGTTTAGCTATTGCTTCAGTCAGTCCCAGAACACAAGTAAAAAACCAACAAAGGACTTTATTCAACTATTTTGCAGAAAGTTACATTCTGATTTAATGCTTTCACACAGAAAAATATAAAACCAAATTCTTACCAACTTAATCCGTATTTGTGAAGAAAAAGCAGTGTTAAAGTACCCAAATTGACAGAAACACCACAACTCAAAAGACGATGGTGACTAAAGGAAAGATCAGCCTGAAGAGGGGGGTGTAAATTACATGCTCACAAGTGGGTGAGATTCACAAGTTTGACTTGCATTTTGAGGAAGATAAAGGTTATTTAGCTGTATCAGTTTAATGCTTTTCTGATTTGGGCTGGAGGAGTACAAGCACAAAGCTGAAGCACTACAAACGGTTATGAACACACAGTGATCCCAGTGAGTATTAATATACATTCTATTAATAGGTCATAAGCAAATCTATTAATATAGCTTTGTGGTATCTCACTTCACTGTACTTCCTGCAGTACTATGTGCACAAGCCAATTTCTTTAAAGAAATTCACAGGCAGATTTTGTAAAAGATTGAGTTGTCGAAGGCAGAACAAGCCAGATCAGAATATAAGCAAAACAAATAGAAGTGGGAGGGAGAGGAGTATACTTCAGCATGAAAATATTTTTTTATATATAGAGAGATAAATATATATATATTTATATTTAACAATTCTGCCTAACTCATCCTTTCCTCAGATTCTTCAAATATTGCTTGACCTAAGGTAGGAGGAACTACATCAGTAATACATGGCATTCCGCACAGATTCAGCAAGCAGACACACAGAAAGTCTGCTCAAAAAGACCATACTACATTCTTGACACTCTGAATGCAGGCAATGTACCAAGTAGCTTTCCCCTATTATTTGAATATTTGGGGCTTCACAGAATTTTTCAAGGGGAAACTTTAAAGAAAGTGCTTGCTAATCCTTCCTTTCTACACAAGGAAGGATCACAATGAATTAGATTTCAACCTTGTTCAGCTATACTTGCCTTCATTAAGTCAGTTATTAAACTTCAGCTTATCCAGCTCTACCCATTCCTGAACACCTAAATATAACATAGTTTAACACAGCAAAATGGGAGGCTTCAAGACATGTAACCCTCCCCTACTACAAAGGCCTCTTCACAAGTTCTCAGTTTTGCAAAACAACAATCTTCATTTATGTAGGAAGTCAAACGCTCCAGTTGTCTTCTAAACAAAACCCACCAAAGTCATAATGAACTATTTCAAATAGGATTTATCATTCTGTATCTTTCTTTCCTGGCAGGTTAATCTTTGCTCCCGTGTTATTCCTTGTTTGCTTCAGTTAGAAACAACAGTCATACCTGACAGATTAGTTTACGCAAGCCATTGACATTTACTTTGCTAGTACTCTTGAAAATACACATAATAATAAAAAAAAAGAAAATAAATCTTAATTTCTTAAGTTAATACTAAGACCTACGTATTCCCTCGTTTGCGAGAAAGATTAGTTGCTGTGGAAAAGATTGTACAGTAGAATATACTAGTATCATTTCAGACAAATATAACTAAGGAAATCAAATTAGGCGACAATTTCACAGCTTGTTTTAAGAAAGTTATGCTCACAGAGACATAAAAAAAATCACTGTCTAAACAACCTGAAGAATAAGTCTGCTTTCATTGCTCACAACAGGGAAAGTTATCCTCTGTAAAAGGGTTAAAGTATTTCAGCCAGTCTAAGGTACTTTTGCAATGCAGAGCTATCCAAAACCACTTATTAATGTAATAGTGAATCTGCTTGCTGATATAAGGCTCATAAATCATCTTTCATTGTCCCGCATGCCTTTTCTTGGAATTAGTAAACCCACTTGTATTTAACCAACTTTCTACCATTGTTTTTCTAAAATTTCAGGAATAATTGTAATTTCATTGATGCAACGTAAAACACATCCTGTTTTGCAACACTACTGATATCACACTATAGCTAAAAAACCCATGATCCCCCAAAACTGATGATGCTACAATTTTAGAGTATACAAAAGCAAGAATATTAAGTTTCTGATCTCTTAATTCTACATTTTGCCAACTTCTGTTTTATTGGCAAGTAGCCAAGTACTCTCCAACCTAAATATCATATTTTAATATACATTAAACACATAATAATGATTTACAGGGACAGAATAGAAAAACCATCTCATACTGCATCCTAACAAACAATTTTTTTTTTTTAACTTAAAATTAGCTAAATCAACAACTCAGGCTCACTGATGTAGACTTGCTTCAAAATACATCTACTAACTCAGTAACAGGAAAAGCTAGATAGATTAAATCAGCAGCCACAATCTGCTCTATTAATATTAAAAAAAAAACCCTCAAATGGACATCACAAGATTTATTTTGAATACATAATACAAGAACTAGCAAGCACACTACACAGTTATTTTCTAGAAAACTGAAGTCATTCAAGAAAAACAGTGTAACAATGGTCAGTTTAATAAAAAGATGCAAGAAAAACCAAGTTCATTAGAATACAGATTTTACATTCACACAGCAAGCAGTTTTGCTAAAAAAAAAAAAAAAAAAGCAATCAATATGTGACTTCCAGGCAAGTTCCACAGAAGCACCAATGAGTGCATATCTATCAGTGTTTTAAAGTGAAAATGGTGCCAACTCGCAAAAGAAAACACACAGAGAAGTTACAAGACATACACGAAAACATCTAAGAATTTTGATGACATATTTGTAGAAATAAAAGCGCAATTGTAACTAGGCGGAGACTAGTTATTCATAGCAACTAATAAACACTGCATCATTACCTTAGTCATTGTCCTGTTAGTTCGACACGTATTCTTTCCTCCATTTAGGACACAGCAGTTGTTTTTAAAACAGACTAGAAAGTCATGCTTCTTCAAAGAAGTCAGCTACTTACCATGAAAGCTGAACTCTCCAGAATTAACAACATTCAGAGAACATACAGTTTCTCTACAAGAAGAAAAGAGTTCTCACCTGAGTGCATATGTATAGCCAGTGTTCTCTGGCAGAAATTGGGGAGGAGTGTACGTGTGTAGACGTGAAAAGTCCATGTTGACTGTTTCAAATCATACTGTAAAAGGTGAAAATAAAGTAATGCAATGACTTAAAGTTACATAAAGTCAATGTAAAGCCCTTGCATTGTTCAGCCTGTGTTATGAAGTATTGAAATAAAAAAAGCTAGTCACCAGAAATACAGAGGTCTCAGTATTTTAGCAGTATTGCTGCTAGTGCTAGATATCCCTGTATGAAGCTCAGTGTATTTCAGACGACTTTCATTATGATACTCTATTTTCAGCAAATTCTGAGTGTTCTGGAACACGACTGTAATGAGCCAAGCTCTTATCACAACTATACTACACTTCCACAGGAACCAAGTTATGCTAGCATCCCCAAAAGCTAAGCATAAAAATTTTTAAAAACACCAGCCATGCTTTCAGTGAGTTTTGCTTTGAAAGCCCATTGAGCAAAGCACTCTGGTCTGTGCAGCAACAAAGCGTAACACAGATGAAACCCAAGAAAGTTTTTACATATAGTCAAATCCTTTTACTCTACAACCTTTGAACACCATCCACTAAGCAGCAAGGGAGTTTCCTTTGTTTCATATCAAATTGTAATATTTGGTACTGGTTAATTTATTCTTGTCATAAAACCACTGAATACACAGCCTAGAAGAAGGGGCAACTGCAAAATGACTCACATGGCTAGAATTAGGTGCATTTTGCAGAGTGCCATCCACTTCCAAAAAAACCCCGAAACCCAAAACCAGAACCAAAAACCAAAACCCAACCCACACCTGCAAAACTTTCCATGAGGTCTTTGAAAGGTATTATAGATTTAAGAAGAAAATAAAAATTGATGTTGTCATATCAAGAATCTTGCAGAGCTGCACAGGTGACTACTTGTGGTATTATGTATGATTTAAGTTCAAAATATGTGCAAAAAACCTTGAGCCCTTCTCCATTTTATCAGCCACAAGAAAAGCTTTGCTTTTCTAGTAAAGATTCTTTGATAGTAGGTAATTCGCAGTTAACAAAAAGGTATTTGCATGGTTAGCAAAGCAGAATCCTGGCTATTTTCAGATTATCTATGGCTCCTGTTTCAGCAGCAGTAAAAGATATTCCACACAACTGTGTTGACATGTCTAAACTAAGGTAAAAACATCCCTAGCTACACTTTAGTTCTTATAATCAAAACATCAACAACTATCTCATTTTGGAAATGCATTTTGATATGCTGAAATAAGAGTTTTCATTTGTATAGTTACATATACATAAGAAACAGACAAAAAGCACAGAGGCACAGGTAACAGCAGTTCAAAAATAAATCTCTACACATAAGACTAAAATGCTCTTAGTCAGTCCACCTGTAGTCTCCAAATCCTGATGTATTTCCATTACTAATGAAGACAAAACTTAAAGCCCTAAACACTGTAGCTTTCTGAAAGCAAGCACCTCCCATGCATTTATGGGAGTAATGAAAAACAAGGTCTCTCACTTGTGCTATCTGTAATATTAAAAAACTGATGTGTAGAGAAAGCATTTCCATTAAGTGATCTTTCTCTAAACTTACTCCACTTGTTCTAGAGCCATAATGCTTTCACTGTCTTGTATATAAAATTTGTTTTTTGTTTAGAGGAAGCTTAGATCAGTAGTGCGGAAGTATTAGCAAAGCAGTCTAATTCTCTTGCTACAATAAGCAGCAAATACTGCTAGAAAACACAGCAACTGCTGCCATACTTTAACAACAAATAAGAGCTCATTTTAGTCCATAGGAAACGGGGACCAGAGAGTAATGATTCCTCAGTAATTAAAGTGGAAACACAGTGAATTTCAATATGAGTGGTGTCAATAACATCAGATAGCACTTGTTTCAAACAAAAACAAAACGGATTTGTCAGACATATGACTACTGAAATTCAAAATCATGATTGAGGTTGATCTGTTTAAATTGGTCCATCCCAATAGAAAAGAGTTTTGAAACCACAAGCCAGGGACACCTCTATTTAGTTTCCACTGGCGTTCATCTTGAGTACTTAACAGTCACCATTTCATCAATAAACCTTTTTAACTGGGAGCTCAACAGCTGATACCGTGCTTTGGACACCCAGCAATATTTTCCCACATGGAAAGCCAGGCTATGTGAGTGAGGTTTTAGTAGCTACCCAACTTCTCCCTCTGTCTCTGCTACCCACACAGGCAGTGCAAAGGCAGACTTGGAAAAAATAACATATTGGTTCAGCTTCTTTCCTGTTCTTTTCTTCTTTCCCACCAGTTTTCTATTTACTTGATTTCTAAAGAAATAAAATCCTAGAATTTACATCATATTCCTTATTTGCTAAGGTTGGAAATATATCATTAAGTTAGTATTAGATAAAATATGTACTTGACAATGGCATTGCCAACTGAAAAGCCTTGGAGGTATTTATGCATAGGTCTATTAATAGCTGGCTTTCATAGCACCAGGATCTCCAGTAACGATAACAGGTTTGCCATTTAAACACCACATAGTTAGAAATCACTCTTAGAAGATTTAAGGCCTTGGTTTGATTCACTGTTTGTCTGATGCTCTAAAATTAATTCAGACTCAACAGGAAAAACCTTTACTCAATTTTTCAAAGCAACAAAGCAGCCTTAGCTAACTTAAGCAGAACTTGAAACTAATCTTCAGAGATAAGCACCAGTTTTGAAAAACAAACATCTATAATTTACTATGAAAATGTATTTTCTTTTAAACCTGGCTACTAGTTCAATAGCTTTATTTTAGTTATCCATTTTTTCAACACAAAACCCACAGAACAGATGATCAACCCAATCTATTTAGAAATATTCTACATACTTATCACAGCAGAACTTTAAACTATGGAACAGACCATGGATGGGTAGAAGACAGTAACTCCCTCTAATTTGTTCGCTCACATTTAACAGCACTCCACCTTTCATGTATTATTTCTTGTCGTTTATGAAACTTCCATATACAACTGGAACAGAAAAAGAAACATGCTAATACAGTATTTTGGAAATTTAAAACCACAAAACTTGGCAGAGAACCTCAGATTCATGTAGGCTTTTGGTACCAGCTTTGCTGCAAGCATTACTGGGCCCAAACTTTAAGCAGCCCTTTTTACTTCCTCAGAAGTCCATAAACATCTGTTTCTAAGTACTAAGGGATGTATAGTGAATGAACTCAGCATGTAGTTGTATAAAAACCCCCAAGTAATAAGAGTACATTTATAAGAAAGCCTAAAGGCAATTGAAGAGAAGCAGACATTTCAGCTAGAATGCAAGTGAACACTAAAATGTGCCTAACCTCACAAACTAACTTCCACATTCCTGCACAGGAGATAGCTGGATTATTTGCTTTTTTGGGGAAGCGGACAACAATCATCTCAAGTATAGTCTCTCCCTTGCAATTCAACTGAACCAGTGTTACAATAAATCAGCAGAGTAGAAGGGCAGGACAAGACACAGATTCTGACTTGGCCAGAACACAAGGAAGCACAGGGATTCCTGTCATCACTGCAGCAGAATTTACCTTCACACAAAGCCCCTTGGCTGTCTCCAGAGGATGTGGGCTATGAAACATCTGAGTGACGGGAGACCGCCCCACTACCTTGTAAGCCTGTTTATCTGAAAATCACTTTCAGAATCAGCTAGCCCCAACGAAATCCTAGTACAGCTGCAACAAGCTTCCTGGCTTCCACAGAAGGCGATGAGATACTCCGATCGTGGCCTTTAAGCACAGAAGTATCACAAGACGGGAAGCAGCACCAAATACATGCTGTATATATACAACAAGCAGGTGGCAAGGACAAGGATGAGCACCCACTTACGTCTTTCTGGGTACATAAATAGACTTCCACCAACATGCTATCTAGGCATTTCCTCACATACATCCTTTGTGACAAAGGAAGTGGTAAATTGCCATTTCACAAACAGGACCCTGGCAGAATAGAAATAATTCACCAGGAGGTCCATTATAGAATGAGAAAATTTGCAAGAAACCATGACTTATTTTTTTACAAGGGGTAAAAAAAAAAATTATACATTTAAAGTCTTAGATGTTGGTAGTAGAACTTCAAGTAGAACCTATTCTATCCTTATCTTTTAGAGCAAGTGAGTTTAAGTCATGATTTAACATACTAATACTACAAAAGCTAAATAGACTTTTAGGCAAATTATTAACGATAATGAAACTAGAGCATGCAACCCTATCAGTTCCTGAGAGCAAGTTATTTTTACTTGTAATTTCAATTTTGTTTTCTACTATTATTCAGAATAACCAATAAAATTATTCTTTTTGGTAAAAAAGGTAAATTCCTAAGTAAATATACTCCACGAAGAATGTACACCAAATTAACTATGTACACCCAATTAACTATGACTTTGAACAGGCTGAAGAGCAAAGAGCTTCAAGCAAAATCAGCATTTTATTAATACACACATTCTTAAAACATGAGTACTCCTTTAAAACAAAAACACAAAAGCAAACAAAAAATCCCAAGTAATAAATTCACATTTTAAACTAGATGTTACCATCGAGTATTATGGCAAAGATTCCCCAAACACAGGTGTCAAACTGTAACGCTAACAAAAAAAAAAAAAAAGAGGTTCTTCACAAAGCAATAATATTGCATATTCACAGAAGCACCCCTTTCAACGGTATGTAAAAGAAAGGTGGATAGAAACAAGCTATACCTTCAGCTATGGTGGAACAATAAACACGCCTGTTCGTTGTTTACACGCACAGCACCCGAAACACTGGACGGCAACACACCGAGTCGCTTCCTAAGCTGGGAGCCTCCCGCTCACCCCTCAGTTCAGCACATACAAAGAGTTCAGCGCGCAAGCCTCACCAGGCCTCTGCATTTAAAGAGAGTCAGCGCTGCGCTCGAGGCCTCCCCCATCAGACTCCACAAGCTGTCACGGCCCCGGCGAGTTTCCAAGCGCTCCAGCAGCTCACCCGGGTAAGCCTGCGGGCTGGCGGGGCCGGGCGGGCGGCGCGGCCGGCGCCCAGCGCCGCAGGCTGCACCGGCTGGGCGGGCCTGGGGCCGCGCCCGCGATGGCGGCCCGGGCTCAGGGCGCGCTCCCCGGCCGACAGGACATGCTGTTCCATGCCACACCGCGGGATCCCAAAATGGCTTCCCGGCCCCAACAAAGCCCGCAGGCTCCGACTGCTGCGGCCCAGCCTCCCGGAGCGCCCCCTGTCACTCAGCGGCAGAGTTTGAACTGACTGGCGGCGGCCGGCTCGGCCAGCCCCCAGCCCTTCGCCCGCTGGCTTCCGCGCGGGGGGCCGCGCTTTTGGAGCGCGCACTCCGCAAACGCGTGCGTACACGTCATTCGTGTTGACTTTCGCTGTAAGCTCACTGGCAGGTCACAAAAGGCGTATTTTACTTAACGTCTGGCGCTCCTAAAAGGCTCACTTGCACAATGAAACAGCCTCGATATTCACTGTCTAACAAAATATGATCCAATCCCCTGCTCTTTACAACTAACTCCTACACCCGAATGCCTAAGATGTCCACAACATAAAATCACAAGTCACTCAAGCAGCACAGATTTAAGTGTGTGTGTGTATATATATATATGCATGCTAATACATCAATGTAAAAAGCTTACTAAGCTTGCCAGTAAAGCCCTCCTAAAGATCACTTACAACAAAAAACCCGGCTGCTTACTTCCATAATATTATTATAAAAACCAGCAAATAGTAATACACCCCGATAGGTGAGCAGGAAATCAGACATCAAGATTTACTTGGAAATTCAACAGAAGCATTAGCCTCTAACAGTCAGTTGCAAAGCACCACGAAAATTTCTTTCAAAGTGAGCAATGAAACATTTCACTTCCTTTTTGTGAAATTTTAAACTGAAAACCAGACAGTGGGATAGGGGGACTGCAAGTACTGCAGAAACACAGAACCTGGAATTTGCTAGCTAAGATCTTCCTTTCCTACAACATATTATAAATAATACCTTTTTTTTTTTTCAGTAAATACACAAACATAAAATAAGGCAAACGAAATACTTCTTCTTTCCAGCAGATATAAAACTTCTTGAGACTGTCAGAAAACAGGCGCTGCCTCTAAACAGTTTTGTGTTTCAGAGATTTCTACTCCCGCCGGTTACTGAAGAGCAACCAAAGGTGATCACCGCACCAGGAACACAGCTCTATCATCTCAGAATGAGCGCAATACTGAAATATCGTATTCTGCAGTAAAACTACGAGCAGTCACTCAGTGAGTGATGCGAACCTCTTTTACAGGAAAACACTGTCTGTTTAACAACATTTGCCCCACAGAAGCAGTTCACTGACGCCAGCTGCCCTGAGGTGACAACCACGGGGACAGCAAAGACAGGTTTGGCACAACCCAGCACCAGACCACACCACCAATTACACACAGTACGTTACCTTTGCACTAAAGCTCAGCAGCTGCAGCAAGCGAAGGCACTACAGCACACTTATCAATTCTTTCTAAATCAGAGTGGAAAGCTGCAGGTTATAGTTTGCTCTGACAAGAAAATACTCCAAGTGCCAGGCCAAGACGCATCCGAGCAGGCAGACAGCTACGGCAGAGATTTGTCTCTCTCCTTCCAGCTTAACAGCGCCGATCCAAGTAACTTCGGGCCCTAAGGAGAGGTTAGCGTTTGACGCGCCAACTCCAGCCCGCTCTCCAACGCGATGTCCTCACGCCCTGTTGCCTTCCTTGGACTACCGTCCGAGCCGAGGAAGAAGCCGATCTCCCACCCGTCCAGAGGAGGATGCAGGCCGGGACACAACGCCCCAAGGGGCTCCCAATCGGGCGGCTGCCTAACGCGGCCCTGGCCGCCAGAGCCCGCCTTGCCCGGGACCGGCCCTCACGGCGGGAAGCGGCGGCGGGCGGGCCGAGGCGGGAGCGGGCGGCAGCTGCCGCCAGTCAGCGGGTGACGGGTAAACGGGGGCGGGTGGGAGGCGGTTGGCAGCGCGGCAACGGCCGGAACGGGCTGGCGCCGAGCTGTTTGCCAGCCCCTCTCTGCTCTGAGGGAAGGCGGGGGAAACGCGGCCTGACTCGTGAGGGAAAGGGGGGGACCCCGGCGCGGCCGCGGAGAGGGAGAGGCTCCCCCGCACAGGACGTAGCGCGGAGCGGGTGCCGCACGCACGCGAGGCCGGGACGGCGGTTACCTGGCGCCGGTGGAGCGAGGGGAAGGCAGAGCTGCCGGCGACCGCGGCGGCAGAGATTGGCCTCGCCCCGCCCGCTTTGCCGAGGCAGCCGGGAGCCCCCGCCCCGCCCTCGCGGCGCGTGCCGCCAGCGCCCCCCCCTCCGCGGTCCGCCCCGCCCACCGGTAACTGCCCCTCAGGGACGGGCAGCCCCGCCCCACCCACCGGTTACCGCCCCTCACACAGCCCCTCACACACAGCCCACTCAGCCCCTCACACACAGCCCCTCACACACAGCCCCCCACACAGCCCCCTCAGCCCCTCACACACAGCCCCTCACACACAGCCCACTCAGCCCCTCACACACAGCCCCTCACACACAGCCCCCCACACAGCCCCCTCAGCCCCTCACACAGCCCCTCACACACAGCCCCCTCAGCCCCTCACACAGCCCCTCACACACAGCCCCCTCAGCCCCTCACACACAGCCCCTCACACACAGCCCCCCACACAGCCCCTCACACAGCCCCCCACACAGCCCCTCACACAGCCCCCCACACACAGCCCCTCACACAGCCCCCTCAGCCCGTCACACACAGCCCTCTCAGCCCCTCACACAGCCCCTCACACAGCCCCCCTCACCCCCTCACACAGTCCCTGCAGCGGGGCACATCGCAGGGCTTTCCTCCTCTTCAGCAAACAGCCCTCCATGGTGGCAGCACACCAGTACCCACGGGGCTGCCATTCCCTGCCTCCGGCTCTTCCCTCCAGCCAAGCTGCCCCCTGCCTCAGCTTTGCCCTCCACAAAATGGAGCCGTGGATGCCTCTGGAGTAAGAAATGCTAGAAAGATGAGGAGAGTTACCTCTAATTTTCATTTCGGCCTCTTGCTTGGATCCTCATTGACTTTCCTTCCCAGTATTTCTGCGTCTCCCCTCGCTGTTTCCTTCCCACTCAGTCTTTTCTGGATTTTCTTTCCCTTTCACTTACTGTTCTCTGAGACTTCTGGCGCTTGCACAGCACACCCAGCCACTTGGTGGGATTTAAGCCCTTTGGATCTGGTGCTGTGCTCAGGCGAGCTTCGCTGCTGCCAACACCAGGCCACGGTAACCGCTGGACAACCGCACGAAAAAGAAATGTCACAGGCCCACTTTCAGCAAAGTCATGGCGTGAAACAAGCCCCGTTGTTCAAATATTGGGGGAACGTATGCAAATACATACTATTGGAAATCCCTGTCCGTGTCACGTTTTGTTAAATGATTAGTCTCCCTGTGCTACAGTTTTCATGCGGGCATCACAATGCTGTGTGCTGGAGGCAAGGAGGGTTCCAAGGGCAGTAAGCAGAAGAATAGGGAATATGTCACTTGAGAAAGGGTAATTGGGCCAAAAATGGTTATTTACTCATGCATGCAAGAGAAATTACTCAGCTTGCTGGGAAAGACTGGGTAATAAATATGTAATTATCAAATAAATAAATAGAATCTGTCTACTTGTTTGGATATAAAATGGGTAAAAGCAGCTAACACTCAAGAAACAGAGAAAGATGCAAAATAAAGACGTTGACTTAAGACATTAGCTGATGTCGATGTACTGCTGATTTTAGGCAATTACTGTTTATTTTAAAAGAGCTTTGCTCTAGTTACATACAGCCAGAGTTGAACTGATCCCGGTAACGCTTGGAAGCCAGCACATCATTTGGTCCGGCGCACAGCCCCTCACCAGTCGCCTCCTCCTGGCATACGGCTGAACACCTGTCAGAAATGGCCTCACTTTTCTACCACCCCTTCTCTTTCTGTACTTGCTCCACACCTGTTTTTCCTGCCTTTAGAGTAGATACTGTTTAAGGGCTTAAGATAGTCAGGGCAAAATCACTTCTATGTTTAAACCTCCCTGAAATTCTTTGGTGCTGTAAGGCCAGGCCCTCTCGGGGATATTCCCCCGCCGTTCCCCTGGAGCCCAGCCAGGGCAGGCTGTGCTCTGCTCCGGCAGGACAAGGCACGTAGTGCTCCCCAGGCGTGGATCCAGCTCCCCGGGCTGCTCTGGCTTGTCCTGAGCAGTTGTTTTTCCATCAGGACCAAGCCAAGAGGCTGGAGGAGGATGGCTTAGACTCAGCTTTCCCTCTGCTCCTTGGCTATGAGGAGCAATAGAGCCTTTGGCTCCTAGGATTTAAGGGAAACTTGGTTGGATATCCCAGTTTTGTTAAAAGAACCTGGTACATATAGGGAGTTAATTTTTCCACGTTTCAGAAGAAACTGCTCTGAGGCAAACAAAAATTCTTTCAAAGTTTTTCAACATCCAACAATGAGTTCTGAACGTAAAGTGGGTTCACTTAATTTTATTGGTTAAGCCAAAGTCTGTAGAAAAGATGGTCAATAAGAATAAAAATTGATCATATTAAAAATGTTTCAGTTTTAACAGTCTAGAGGCCAGGGAAAAAAGCTTTGTTAACTGGCACCGGGTACAAGGAAACTAATACAAGGCCAAACCAATCCAAGGTCCACGTTTCTCTAGAACTACCTCTTCTTTCCTTCCCTTCCCACTGTGATTCCCCAGCCCGTTCCCAGTGCACTCCTGCACTCACACCCCTTCTGCTCCAAACTCTGTCCCTTGCTATCGACCACAAAAGTACAGGTCCCACAGCACGTGAAGGTATGGATTGAATGTGACAGAAACCAGCGCAGCAAGATGTTTCTGACTGGTACTACTGGATACTGGCCATGCAGGTCGGGAAGGGTGAAACATTGCGCTCGCTGGCGTTACGGAGGGCCGGCGCTCCCTGGGTATGGACGTCCCTGACGGAGGGGTGCCTGGAAGCGCTGGGGGTGCTGGGGGGCATTGCTGAGTGCAGGACAGAGCCGCGTGACGGGGCAGCGATGCTTCAAAGTCTGAAGGTGGTGGAGTGTGGGAAGCGCTGCGGTGAGTCAGAGGGAGCTCAGCGACGCGCTGGGGAGGGACGTCGGGGTCAGGGCGCTGCGGCAGCACCTGGCAGGGATGCGCTGGGCAAAGGGAATTGGGGATTTGTTCCTTAGTGTAAGGAAGCGTGGTGACCTTTATGTCCAAGGGTGATGATCATACATATGCATTAGTATGAAAATCACCTAAAGTATCTATGATCCTGTGAAGGCTGATTTCTGCCCATTAAAGAAAAACTTTTCTTGCCATTTACATCACACTTTATGGTTACACCCATGAGGGCCCTTTCTCTACGCCATCATTGCTGCCAGCCAAAGGCAGTGGGCACTCCGTACAGTGCAATTAGGTTATCAGTTAAAAGGAGGCTGCAGAGTACTTCAATTCAATTTTGCCGCAAGATCCTGCCATCGTCCCGACTTACCGGGGATTTCAGACATTAACAAGAAAAGCCGATTACATACAAGGCAGGCTGACGGAGCAGCCGTTCTCCTCACAGCTCTCATCTGCTGTCTCATCACAGTTACTGCTGTTCGTGAGCTTCCCTGGGGAATTGATCTCAGTAAATGGACACAAGCCTGTTAACTGTAATTTTTGTGGACCCTTCAGCTGCCTAATAATGAATAATTTTTTTCCTTTTTCTTTCTCTCTCTTTAAAACATGGTTAGAGCTTCACTTGAAGGGCTGAGGCACAGCGCAGTCCATTATGTATCCAACAGGACCAGCTCTGATGCACGCTTCCAGCCAACAGTTTCTCACCTTCCCAGGCAGTGATCCTAACACAGATTCTGCAAATTAAACAGAAACTTGGCTCCTCCCAAATCAGTGGTTGGTTTCCACAGGCCAAGATGCCACTTTGTATCTGGGGCAATGCTCTAGTATGTGTGTGCCCTACAGACAAGGGACTTCCCTGAGGGAGATAAAGCCTATGCAGTAACCCATCAGAACCCCAACCTAATCTATATGGAGAGGACTATAGCTATTATGGTATAACAACTTAAATAGAGTAAATATAATATTAAATAAATAAAATAAATTATAGTATAACAACAAAAATAACTATTACGGTTATACTATACTATAACAGTAGAATTTTGCTATGGTATAGTATAACAGTATAGCTTTACTATAGTAAAACTATACTATATACTATACACTCTACTACAATAGTTATTTCCAGTTATAACCAGAAAGTTATTACACTGTAATAGCTATAGTTCTCTCCTTACAGATTAGATTAGAGTTCGGCTGCGTTATTACAGTTTCCAGTAACTCTCTGGTTATAACTGGAGGTTAGTCTCTGGCGAGCACGCTGCGTGCGCAAGCAGGCAAGGTGCATCAGTGCACCTTTACGTGCGCTCAGAGGACACAGTGCACTGCCAGGCACCTGCAGGCCATCTACAACCTGCCTGAAGCATTTCTGAGGAAATCTGTAAGATCGCCTGTAAGGAGCCATGTGGACGAGAAGTGGATGGATCTGGGAACGTACTTAACTCCAGTCTCTCCTAAAAATGCTCTTTGATGTAGGCTTTCTCTCCAAGGTGCCTCATTTGGCAGTGCCTTCTCCATGTCTAATAAATGGATTCTATTTAAGGTAGTCAACAAATATTTAGAAAATTCTATATTCAGTTAGACAAATGCACGCACTTACCAAAAACTGCGTTTTGTTGAGAATCCAAGTCCCAGAATCCTCCACAACAGGTCTTCTAGCTTACAAGGATGAAGACAGAAGCACATCTGCTCGTCACAGGAAGGGCAGGGCTAAAGCCTGCTTATCTACAGGGTCTGAAAGTTCGAGATAACTATTCCCCCCCCAAAAAATGTCCTTGCTTAGAAGTTACATAATGAATATGATCCTAGCAACACTACGCAATGAATGCAAATAAAATCTAGTGCATGTAACAACTGATCTAGCAAAATAGAAAAAAATAGACCATGAATTTCAATTGTGTTCCTACTGAGGCAGTAGAAGGTTGAAGCAGCGAAAGTTGATTCTCAAAGAAAATAACTGAAACCCAGGCTGATACACCATCCACAGGAGACTCGATAATCATACTTCTTTTATAAAGGGATTTCAGAAATGTGGGTTATTTAAGTTGAAGTATGGTAAAGGATAAGCAGGGTTGATGTATTGTTAGAGTCCTATGTCCAGAACACTTTCTAACAGAAGGACGTAGTGGAGGATATCTAGTTTGTCACACATGCACAAACAAGATTAGGTATTTAACACATCTCTGGAAGGACTATTAGAATATTCAGTGTACAAAGCTCTCCTGGCTCTGAAGAAAAAAGCTGGGTTGGTGGATGATGCGGAGATTTTTCTTTGGGAGGCATCCCACAACGGACTGTTCTGAAAGATAACAAAATGCTCAACATATGCATAAAAAAATGTTTCCCAGCCTACTGAAGAGATCAAGCTTGATGAATACTTCAGCTCTTATTATTTGTGTGAGTAGGATTTATTTGGTGGATTGTAAAGTTCCCTTGACAGTAAGAACTGGGGTCTTGTTGCTGAAGCAAAACTTTAGGTTGCATTGGAAGAACCTGCTGCTGTGCAACGCTTTGAAACACTATTTTTTGAGAACAGTGTTGAATGAAAACTCTAAGGGCTCTACTAGGATAGTTATGTAGCCTAATTCCAGTCTAATTTAAGTGTCTTTTTAATCATTGATTAGATGAAGGAAACAATTTCACAGAATCACAGAGGAGTTGAGGCTGGAAGAGGCCTCTGGAAAACACGTAGTCCAAATCCCTGCCCAAGCAGAGGCAGGTAGAACAGGTTTCCCAGTGTTAAGTCAGGTTTTGAGTATCTCCAAGGCTGGAGACTCCACCTCTTCATTACATTTAATGTCTTCTAGGGATTTTTATTTCCCTCACATTGTGCCTTCTAAGGATTTCAGCTGACCCTCCAGTTACAGCGAGTTAATAGTTATTAGTCAACTAAAATGCTGCTTAATACAGGAATGGTTATATTTTGGCTTTTCATGAAAAGACAAGACAACTTCAAAGACAGTACATATGATCTAAAATGAGTACCCTATTCTACAGGAATGCAAAATAGCTTTTGGATCCATAAAGAACTACTCAGTTATGTAGTATCATTAGTATTATTGTCCCTTTTTGGTAGAATTTTTGAAGCGACCCAGTATTTTGCAGAGAAGTGGCCATGAGTTTGCATGACTTTGCTTTTAAGCTAGGAGTAAAACTTGTCTCATGCATCTAATCTCTTTCAAATGTTTCTTTGAGCATGCAAGTAGACATTGCTGTAAACAGATCATGGTTTGGTTAACAACTACATCACAAGTCTGAAAAGGTAAAAGTTAGCTCAAAAGGATAAACAAACATGAGGACTTCCTACAGCATAAGGACTCTTACCAAACCCCATGGAGACTTGACACAGAGCCAAGGCACTTGGGAGTTAGAAACCAAAGAGCACTTTTTGTCTATAATACAGATAATTTAAAAAGGATCCTAATTTTCCATGATTTGTGTGTGCAATAAATAGCACACTACCCCACAATGACTTAGACAAGAATCTAGGAGCTCGCTTCATTACATAGCTTAGAATATAAGGCGACACTAAAACTAACACATTACAAAGGTCTTTAAAAAAAAATAAAGCAAGCTTTAACCTAATATTGGAGAATTTAATTTCAAAAGTAATAGGCAAACAAATGTTGCTTGCTTTCCAAGGCACAATGGTATAAATATAAAAACTGCAGATGTGATACATTTAATACAAAAATATAAATACTGTTAATCTAAATGACAAAACAGCACATTTCCTCCCATGTATAAACCTTACTTTAAAAAAGGTTAGCTTTATTCTCAGTCATCAAATGTAATACAATGCCAAGAAAAACTATTCCTTTAGTGACACCTACTCAGAAAATGTCCCTATTAACCAGCATAATGAGTACTCAAAACCTTATAAAATTTTTGCTGCTTTATGCAAGAGAAGTTTGGCTTGTTGTTTTTTTTCCTGATAAAAATGACTCTCTCAGACCTGACTCTGCAAGTCTGAATTATTATTATCCAGTTTTAAGTGCCCCTTGAAAGACTGAGTCCTTGCTGAATTACATTAACAACTTTGATGTTAGACTACTACTTTGTCAAATAAATTATCTTTCTCAATTATAAATAGTGTCGAATTCCAGAAAAACATTCCTCCTTTAAACCTTGTATCTGAAAAACTTCCAATGCAAAGTGAATGAAAACATTGTTTTATTGCTAGCAAATACAAAGGACTCTTCAAACGGCAAAGAACATAGAATTGTGCCAATTTGACTTTTAAATGAGCTAATAGTGAACTTACAAAGAAAAAACAATCACGGCCTTTCTTAAGCAAACGAAGATATGAAAGTAATCCAGATCATACAGATTTCATATACAGTTCACTAAAAAGAATTTCAGCATTGATTCATAAAGCTGATTCTTTGGCTGACTGAATGTGATGTAGTAGTTGATTACAGTAGACTGGTGTTCGATGCTTATGTACGATCCCTTCGATTTCTCTCACAAGCAGTTCTGGATATAAAATGCTTCCTTCTTTTAAAACTTCTGTAAAACAAAAATGTGTTTTATAAATCATTAGCTGCTCTGCGTTTCTCTATCCAAGATCCCTCAAAGTAGCTGAAGAATAACCTAGAAGTTTTTCTTTTACAATTTGTGCAGTCACGACAACCCGATTCCTCCCTCATTTGCTGAGGTCTGTATTTTGACATTTACATGCCTGAACACAGAGATACAACTAATAAGTTCCAAAGAATCCATCTAGCAAGCTAGGATATAGTCACATCCTGCAATGGCTAGTGTCTATGCTCCGTATCCTGTTTACCATCTATAAAGTCTCCGATACATCAGATGCACCGATATTCCCCTGCTGGTGAATGCTAGATAAAACATTACATTCTGCATACAGGTAAAAGGCCTGAGCTCATGCTCACTGAAATCCAAAGGAAAGCTTCCAGCCTGTTCAAATTAGCCTCTAGTTGTACACGCTACTTTCATGTAACACTTGAAAACATGATTTTAAAAGCACTATTCAAAATACATATGACTGAAAATCTTACCTAGGACTGCATTTTGTGTATTTTGATCTGGGTCATCAAGATGTATCAACAGTTCTTGGTACAGAAACTCAACATGACTTTCCATTGCAGATTTCACATCACTGTCCTTTAAGCATTTAAACCAATTAGCTAGGGTGTGAGCAGCTGCCAGTCGTACATCACATGAAGCATCATCCAGACGCTTTAAAACTTCTGAAAAGGATCATATACATAACCAAACAGCACCGTGAACAGCGAAGTTATCTTTTGCACTTCTAAAAACAAATGTATTTTGTCATCACCGAAATTATTGTTGCATTTTTGACATATGTCTGTCTTTTGAACATTGCAAATACACGTAGTACATTGTTCCTAAAAGGATGCAGTGCATTGTTATTGGATTATGTTGCCAAAAACATTAGAATAAATGTATAAAATTATCTAGGTTAGTTGAACATTCTCTAGGACTCTTCCTAACAAGGTATTATGAATGTCTATTAATGTATTACAGAAATACAGAGTTTAAGTATTTTTATGCTCTATAGAGCTCAGTATTTCTATCAGGTATTACTGTTTCAGTGAATTACTGCATCGCAAACTATTTGAATATGCAAAATGCAAAGATATACTTTGACAACTGTCTGATATTGTATTTCTATAAAATAAAAATTGTTGTTAGATTTCTACTGTGCCATGTAAGAAAAAGTATCAGTTGTGAAGATGCTGAGTTTGGGAAAGTCCGCTTTATTCGTATATACCTCTGAGAACATAAATCCTGTTACATAGCATAAACTGTACTTCTCCCAATTCATTGTTTAGCACTTAAACATCATCCTGAGAAGCATTACAGACAATAGCTCTATTTGACATTACAGCAGTCTAGATTAGGGTTTTCTTCTTCCTCCTTTTTTTTTTTTTTTAGATAAAAAACCCAACCCACTACCTATTCAGATCTATTTATGGTACAATGAAATGGCTTGCTCTTGGCACTCTGAAGCACAGCAGGGCAAACAATGTGACTCCCATTATATAATGCATTACCGTCCTGCTTTCACTATAGTTAGAACATTATTTCATATAGGAAGCAATGCAGATGAAATACTGGCAAGCCTTGCAAAGACAGTACTATTGAGTGAAGTTCCATCTGGTGGTCTAATGCGTAATAACGTTGGGAAGACTTCTGCTCAGTTCTGCTCAACCGGGAGCGAGGGCATTTCAAGAGGACATGAGCTTGCCTGCAATACAGCACCTCAGTGAAATGAAATACTGCAGTTAAAAAGCTACTACAGAAAGGCCTTGCAAGAAGTAAGTGCTGTTGGAGTCATACTCAACAACACCTACTCAAGTGTTTAACACCTTGATTTTCTAAAACATGTATGCGTACTTTACAGACTTTAAGCAGTCTCACTTACCAGTTTAAGACCATCTCTTAGTTTCCACAGGATTAAGATATTAAATTGCCTCTCAGACACAAAAATGCTGCTAATGGTATGATTTTGTGCAGGCCTTTACTTTTTCCATTTCCTTAATATCTATAAAATTACTCTGGGGGAGAACTACCCAAATAGTTAAAATACCAGATAAGAAAACACCGAAATAGCATTAGAATATGTGAATGGGAGTGAAATAAGAATGTCTGAGAAAATGAGTCTACATAAAATCTGCCCCTATTTTCACCTCAAACTGTTTAAAGGCTTTTTGCTCTTTACATGGGATTAAAGCCAGATGACATAGTGACATACAACAGTTTTTGTCATTCCCTAGCCTGTATCAGTGCTTTTATTGCTGCCAGCTGCAGTGAATCCACAGGTGAGGTGGACAGCATGCACAGTGAATCCTAAAGCCACACAGTGAATCCGTCTACTGCTCCAGCACGATGTTTTTCTTCCTTAAAAACTAAGCTGTGCTAACCATGATACTTCAGATAAAAAAGCAACTGTAATTCTTCAAGACAGATCTCGATTAAAACAGAATTAAACTTTTACACTTACCTGTGTAAGTGTTGGTAAATTCATCTTCATCAAACTGCCTCCCACAGACTTTGAAAAAAACACCGACAATACGACACGCCATCAATCGAGTAATTTTAGAATCTTCATCCATAGCGGCAATGATTTGGGGCATTAGCCCATCTTTGACTTTTAAGATCTACAATTAACAGGAAAAGCATTAAAAAAACACAGCTTTTCAGTCACTCTAAAACAACATGCTTACGGGTTACGTCAGTTACCATTAGGTCTGACCAATATTGGCTCGCTTAATTTAAAAAGTTAACTATAAAAGTTAACCTAAAAATCTTGAAGTTACACAGCTCTATTTCACCTCTAAGCAAACTTGGGAAATGAAAATCCACCAGTTGATCGTCCAGTTCATGAATGCTCAGTATATATGCAGATGAGTTTTATATAACTTTTAAAAATAAAAAGGCAAGTAAGTTTAAAGGCTTTACAAAACTTTAATTTGGAGATGAGGATTATATGGATGTACCAGTAGATGGTGCTCTTATTCTAAAAGGAAGCTTTTAAAGAAAGGGTTGTAATACAATGTTTTAATGAGTTTCATAATTTTATTTTAATATGTACATTTCATATACATTAATGCAAAAAGGCGTTAAGGCACTGATTTGAAAAAAAAAATTTAACTAGCACAGTACTCTGAAATGAATGTTTTGGTGTATATGAAATCAACCAGTTACATGAATTTATGCACTTTGTTCAATTAAAGTCTGTTACAAACATAAAAAACCTATAAACATTTAATAACATTTAAATTCCATTTATTTTTTAAAATGCCCTTATATTTAACATATTTGCAGTGCATCATTTCCCAATGCCATTTTTCTTAGCAAAGCAGCTTCAAAAACCCCCTCAGATTCAATTAATCCTTAATCACTATGGCAGGTAACATTTCTCCTCCTTGTCAGCTCTCTACTTCAGTTTCTACAGATACCCTTCCAGTTCCTTCTCAAGCCCTCCTGCCCTTTCCAGGAATCTTTCAGGTTTTTTTTCTAAATGGGCCTGTTGGCTCCAAGGCAACCAGACAACTTGTCTTTGCCACATTACACAAAAGCATGTCCTGGCTAGCTGCACTGCTGCTGCACAGGCGCTGGCTAGGAGTCCAATAATGTCAACTACCCAAGTTGTTGTGCTAATAGTGGTTAGTATTTTCTGTTCCAGAACTGATGTTATGCTAGAACAAGGATCTACAAAATTTGACAATGGTGAGCTCTACAGCTCACCATATTGCTGGCCTCAGCTCTCTTACCAGGATATCATCGTCCCTCTGCTACTGATTTATTCAATTATTAATACTCAATTACAGTTAATGAATTTTATTATGAAAACTCTATGTCCACCTGAAAATACTACTTACAATAAGGATTTATTATTTTTTTTCCCGCCCCTTGCATTTATTTTGTCTTCCTGCCTAAGATTTCAAAATACATTTGATGAGAAAGGCAGAATTTACCTCTTTTGGTGAAAGCATTTCACAGTGAATAAGAGCCCAAAGGCATGATACAGCTGTAGTGCGGATGGCAGCTGCTGTTCTTCCAGCATGCCATTGCAGATTAGGAGCCAGTATGTCTTTTATCACAGTCTCAAGGTAGCTAGGGAACAGCCTGAAGCCAAAAATAAGAAAGAAAAATACAGGTTCATGAGAAAGTGATTAAGAGACTGACAGGATGTAGAAGAGAGTTTTCTGTCACAGAAGCATAGGCAGAAAAGGAAAAAAAAAAAAGACTGTAAAAAAAATAAATAAAATCTTGTAAGCCAATGTGATTATAATATGTGTGATAAGCTTTTCATAACTTAATTTTTCTAGATAATATTTAAACAAATACCTAACATTCATGGAAAGGGGAGGCTAGACTTTCTCCCACTTCAGACGATGCCCATGACTCACTGTGTTATCTTGGTAAACTACTTCTCTCTGTCTCATTTTCTCCGTCTGTGAAGTGGAGATAACACCCCATATGAACGCTGTGAGGATTCATTAGTATTTGTAAGGCCCTTTGAGACTGTCCAGTGAAAAGTATTTATAATGTGAAAAGTATGAATGCTATTGATGAGACCTAAACTACTGATACTGCAGGGAGTCTGCACAGAATACTTCAGCTTTCCCTTGGCTCAGAAATGTGTCTCTCAAGGATGAGAGGAATGTAGGATTTTCTGACAGTGCCAGTCCCAATACTAGTTTGTTTTCATTATAAACACACAAATCTGTGATATTTTTGCTGATGCTTCTTCCTCCTCCTCTATTGAATGGACTATTACAATGCTAAAAGTTGCTGTGAAAGTCATCAATTGCAATAGGCATTATTCCCTCACACCCATTTAATTCCAGCTCAAACAAGTTTAAATTAAGAGAAAAGATACAGATCTTACACAGAAGTTAAAGCAGACTTTGCTGCATCAGAGACTTGTGCCTGGCTGTGACTAGCTAACTTAGGCTTAGGCTATTCACTGTGCCTCTCTGCCTTAAAAAGCTGCTGGTAGCATGCGAAACAGATGGACAAGTGACAGGCTGAATCTACCTTGACTTGTGTCCTGCTCTATTCAGACTTCCCACAGACCTGGACTGTGGCCACCTGCGTGCAAAACAGCACACCACCCCCCTGGTGCTTGGCAGAAAGGGAAGAAGCTGTTGTTGACTTTTTGCTAAAAGTCCTACGTTTCCAGGATGAGTAAGTGGCTCCTACAGAGATGTGCCAAACCACCGAGGGAACAGAACATAATGGGTAGATGTTAACAACAAACAATTATCACTAAGTGCTTTTAAAAAACCCCCGAAACCCAAAAACCTAACAACAAAACAAAATCATCCAGCAATGATAATCCAGCAACAAAAATTCCATAGTAATACTGTATCAGTGTAATAAAAAATGTAAAGCGTATCTACATCTTTCCTGTAACTACCCTTTACCCACTGCAGTTAGACCTTGTCATCCAGGTGTAATCTGACTAACGAATGAGCAGCTAGCCTGCCAGGCCTCAATGATCTTCTGCACACACATAAAACTGAAAATCTCTCCCTCCAACATGATGAAAATAGATACACCCTGGCTGCTGCTTAGCCCCTTGCCAAGGGAGCACCCTGTGTCTCTGTGCCTGAGAAAGTCAGAGATCCATTCTTGCTTCCTCTCCAGCAGATGGCACTTACGCTTCAGTAATAACAAGAAATCTGACATCCCATTAGACACACCTAAATTTGTCAAAAACCTTTAGATTTATTATTTTAAATGCATTTTTGAGAATTAATAATTTTCTGTTCAATAGGTTGCCAGAATTTCCTTTTAGCTCCAAAGTTAAAAAAAGCCTTGTGCTATCTGATCAGTCGCTGCTTCTGTTTTCAGTAAAGCCCTCTGTTAAATGGCAAAGAAAAAAACACTCTGTCAAAACACAAAGGTAAATTCCATCAGCATTATGTTAACCATAATGCTATGCTATTTGTGAAAATATTTGTTCTAGTGCCTTGAAATCAAATCAGTAAAGCAATATCTGGCAATTATCTGACTCAATCATGTCAGACTCAAACAAAATTAGATGATCACACAACTGTGTTTAGTATAATAACTGAAAACCTTCCAAGGGAAGAAAACTATCTCTGTTAGAATGTTTTTCAGGAGCTAAACAAATTATTGCCAGCAGTGAATTTGATTGTGTAACCAGAACTTATTACTTCTTCACTACCCTATCTCTCATTACCATTAAGATGTGGTTTTTGCTGTTGCTAATGTAATTAAATTCTCCCTCTTTCCATTTTCAGATCTTGCTGTTGTAAATTTATGTAACTTAATTCTAAAAGTGGGTAATTTCCATGAAAGAGCATACCCTGTGCTATTTGTATTTACAGAGCTGAGACTTTATTCTCAACTGGATTTGAAATAACTAAAATGTGATCTGTATATACAATAATACCTAACTCTTATGCAAATATAAAAAGCAGACCTTGGGTTTACATTAAAATTGCTATGCCCTTTTCATGGACTTACATACTTAAACGTTAATTCCATGTTAATTATTTTTTATACACTTTTTCTTCCGGATTGGCTCCTTTTCTGCTTTTATGGCACTGCTGCACTTGGCTTCCTATGTTTGTGGATTGTTTTGTTTTGGGTTTTTTGTGTGCTTGCTTTTGTTTTTTCCAAACTTAACATCCTAAATCCAGGCAATCTGAAACAAAACTGGATTTACTTTTACAAATCAAAACCTCCAAAAATGTTTTGCAAACAATTCTTCAAACACAAAAACTTTGCACGCTACTTCGTACATCAAAGCATTGGCTGTTACAATGGTAAGCAGGATCAAGAATTCAGAGTCATTTAACTCCCTCTACTACTTTTTAGTTTCTTAAGATAAACCTACTGGTAAAATTCATTGCACTGCTCTTGTTCTCTGAGGACAGAGAACCTCATTACGAGTTAGACTGGGCCATCCTTAGCCAGGAGTGTTCTTTGTACAAACAGGTCTATTAACCTCATTGAATGTATCTAATCTTGACAAAAGGCCATTCACTCACACTGCCCTGAGCAAAACAACTTCCATCATTGCTATCTGTGGAGAGCCGGTGTGATGTGTGGCTATACTTGCTGAGAGTATTACTTTGAAACATATTCTTCTATTTTTTTCCACACTGGTAATTTCCCTTTCCTGGGAATCTTAGTAAAGCTGATAGGTTTTTCATTGGGTTGGCTTTCCTTTTATCCCTTGTTGGCTCCATTATTTATACAAATGACTGGGTTGCAGATGAAAGATTTTTTTATTCATCCTATTTACTGTGACTAGTCCCAAAACAAAAGTTTATTCTTTGATGATGTTCTCCATGTGGTCCTGCACTGATCATCTCTCTCTATCAGCAGCAGCTACATGATCTAATTCACGTGAGCACTTCAGAGACTTTCAGATAGAGAAGTGCCACCAGTCCTACTGTACAGGTGAGAAGCAAAGAATTAAGAAGGGTATGTGTTAATGGAGAAGTCCCTCCTACCTCCTAGCCACCCTAGACAGGAACATTGCAAATCAGGATTTCCGCAGATCACAAATGAAAGGCAGAACACAGAATTTAACTCAATTCCTCAAATTCTATTCTGCTGTAATCTGTAATGTTATTTCTTGAGAAGGAAGAGCAGGAGACCAGATAACTGAAAATGTATAGAGAAGAAATGTCAGTGAGACTAACTTGTTGACCAGGTCTGAATTTGATTAAATACTTTGAAAGAATGAACATATTTATTGTTTTAAAAACAAAATAGTAAGTGTGATTGTATGGTAAATGAACGGGAGCTAATAATGCACTCTGCAGTAAATAAAGGACAGTAAAATTAGGCCATAACAGAAAATAAATAGATAGGAGAGAGTCACATTATCCCATTTTTAGACTGAAATATGTTATTACACACTTAATAAGCATTATTGTTGTTGTATTCAGGGCATCACAGAACACATGAGATGACATTTCTTGGCTCCGTTGGCTCCTCTTGGCTTCTTGACTGTTTAACTGGAACAGTTAAAATAGTTTTTTCTTTTAGAAAGATTCTTGCATATCTAGATTATCTTGTAACTACCACTCAGTTACATGATTATTTAAATAAGTAATCCACTGACTACAAAGAGATTTTTCATATGGATAGGGATCTTAATATTGGATCCTGAAAATATGGAAAGAGATAACAGCACACCTGGCACAAAAGCTTTCAGTTAAAAAAGGACAGCTTCGTTATATTCCTCCTTAAGCACGCTAGCTCAAAATCTATTAAGGGATGCATTAGCAGAGATTCTTCAGCTTACCTGGAATCCCCCACTGACTGGGAACGCCAGTGTTCCTCCTCTCCCTACATTATAGGACGCAGGCCATGAATATACTAATTATATCTAAGAATGGTAAAAATACATCTACATTCATATAAATATGGTCTCATGGAACCTGAATGAATGTTCAACATACCAGGATGCCCACTGAGTGCCAATTTTCTCATCAGAATAATGAAAAAACTTTAAAGTATAAATGACTATTGCTATCGAAGTAATTTTGGGAAGAATGCTTACTATGATTGAGTTAAAAATGAAAAAAAAAAAAAAAAAAGCATCAGAATACATTTACATACTAAGTGCACCAGGCACTGGGAAAAGCAGAGCAGACATGGTTTATGTATTCAGGACAACTTTGCAGAAGTGTTTGCACTACTAGTAGGGCTAAATTAATAATGACAAAAGAGCCTCACTGCTAGCATTGTTATAAATGGAGGGGTTTTATAAGCACTGTAAATTATACTTAGATTGTACTTCCAATGCATAAATAGTGCCAGGCAACAGGAGATTTCCATCATCAGTCACTAAGGGTAATAATAATTCCTTATCAAATATTTAGTTTAACGCATTTTAAACACCATGCTATCATGGGCATTTTTAAATGCCTATTTTTGGGGGCATTTTATTCTTTTCTTACAATGACTACAGGCAAAGTTTAAGGAGCTGGGTGGGAGAAAAAGAAAAAAAAAACAAACACAAAAAAACCCAACTAACCCCCTCACCCCAATATTTCTTTCCTACGAATCCCCATTTTAGCTTTCAAACATATTCTTTTCAACTGTAGCTCTTTATTTTTTGAAAACTATCCAGATCTGCATGACATCCCTTTTAATTCTCCATAGTGGCAGAGGAAGGAAGACTACAATGGAGGAAGTCCAGACTTCAATTTATTTATATATTTTTTTAAATTATTGCACTCCAGCCTTCTAAGCATTGTTAAAAAATACAGCAAGAAAAATATGCTGTAGAAGATGGTGGGAAAGTCTTTCTTCTCCCAGACATGCTAACATGGACACAATTATAGGGGTTAAATAACTACCATGGTCATTACTTTTTAATGCCACTATAGTGTTCAAATAGCTGTGTGAAAATACAACTCTACTTACCCCTGAGAATTGACAGTTTCACTTGCTTTCTGGAGCAACTGTGACAAAACAGTGAAAAGTTTTAACCGCATCTGGGGATCTTTGTTCGGCTGAAGACATGTCTTAAGAATGAGAATGAAGTTATTCAGAGCTTCACCTATGACAGGACCTAGAAAATAAACACATAAGACTTATTTCAGAGTACTAATAAGTTCTATTTAGATGTTTAGTATGCAAGTGCATCAAAATTTGTAATATGCCTGGTATTAAAATAGTACTTAACTTTCCACTTTTGCATGGAAGCTGTGGATGTATCCATGTTACACCGTATTAGGCAGTGCACAAATACCCGAACTAGCTCTCCGTGGCTCAGGTACCCACAGCCTTAGCCACGGCAGCATGGTGCTCCCTGAAGACTGGTTTACTCATGTGTCATTTATCCAGCTTGGTATTGCTGTACTACATTGCATTATGTAGCATAGACATATCAAGGACAGCCGCTATTTGCTAGGACCAGCGGTACAAGATGACATTTTGGGTGGATTAATGCATTTGGGGGGGTGATTAATGCTGTTCACTACGTAGCTCTGAAAGCTCGAGGCTATGCACAAAGTTCTGGTTATATTGAACTTAACAAAAAATTATATTGAATCTGGTATGACCATGACACCACTCCAAACAGCAGCATTAACTATGCTTTTTTGTTCTTTCAAGTTTTCCCACGTGCAGCATTCAAGGAAAGGTGTTCATGATTCCCAAAAGCACAGGAAAGGGAATGTTTGAAAGGGTCAGCCTCAGAACTTGGATAATAGAATTATTGCAGCAGTATTCTTTCTCCATGTTTAAATAATGCTTATTTGCATTTTACAAGAGAATCTGAAGTATGATGAATTTTAGAAGCTATTTGAAATAAAAATATTTTCCAAATTCATTCTCTAGTTTGGTAACATTTTCACACCCTATGATGAATTCTGTTTTCACCACTAAACAATAAACAAACAAACAAAAAAACCCCCACTAAGCCATTAACCCAACATTTAAAGAAATTATTTTCCCAAAAGAGAAGGAAGTTTGTGCCCTTCTCCTCGATGATTAACATCTGCATGGTTTTAAAGAGGAAGAACACATATAGACTACACACATGCTTTATTCTGTGAACTTCTTGCTGTAGAATGCTTTCTGCTCTATGTTTGCAAGAAACTACTTTCCTCTAGGAACTTCTTCAGCTTTGCATCCTTGTGATGCACGTTGCATTCAACCCCAGTCACTCGGAAAATTCTCCCAGAAGGAGACACAACACTGACATTTCTGACAACAAGAATATTCCTCACACAGGGAAGGGACAGATTGAAGTATTCAAGATACCAAAACAAGTTCAATAGCATTGAACTAACAATAACTGGAAATTTAATGTTTAAAATAATAATAGAAAAACCCCAAAAATTCACTGTCTAGACTGATGCAATACAGGATGTTGAACTGCAGTGTGCTAAATTTCTGTGCCAACAAATATCTCTTTATTTTCATGGCATTTGTTCAAAATACATTGCTTTCATGTGAATTCCGAGGCACCTAAAAGATACTACTATTATATAAAACTGATAACAGCAAATTCAACAGATGTAAAATAAACAAAATAAACTACATTGCTAATTTCAGCTTAAGCATAAGTTCCTTAAAAAGAGTAAAAACTGAGAAATTTGAAATGAGCAAACCTGATTAAATTGATTAAAACCAACATTATGTGTTGGAATGAAAGGAAAGAAAAAAAAATTGCTCTAGGAGCTGCTGTGTCAGACTAAAAACACAGACAATAGCATATTACCAGTGCTGGGTGCAAGCCAAAATGTTTGCCCAGACATTTGATGATTTATTTAGCATTAAGGAAAACAGAGACAACTGTCTAGAAGTCCCTCAGTCATGGAAATGCGAGCACAAATATACAGAAAAGTTGGCCTCTCAGATCTTGCACTGAAAAAACTTTTTTGCTCTTTCCACAGATGAAAAAAAGAAAAAGTAGTTATGCTGGTTGCTGCACAAACCAGCAAGTGAGTGTTTCACATAGGTTTCTTAAGGCTTTTTTTGAGATTCACGGGTTAAATGCAGAAGATACGGTCCCTTAAAACATACCTGTCCACAGTTAACTATCTGCAGTAGCAATAATAACACTCCACCCACAGCTGAAGTAGCTTTTTACATGCCCTTTTTCACTAACAGAAAGGAAAAAACAAATAAACAGGACTTTCCATTTTAAGAATCTTAAAATGGGTGTCTAGGTGAAAAGAACTGCCTGTCACTGCATCCCCTGTAGATGCAATCTGGAGAACTGTGTCAGAGGAACGTTCACTGTGCAGATCTGAACTTAGGTGAAACGTATGCCAAAGTGTTTCACTAATCTATATACAGCAATATGTTGAAGAACTGAAGTGAGGAAATGTTTGTACAGAGCGCTAGTGAATAGATGGAAAAAACAGATAAAGTTTTGGACACATAAGCTACATCAGTTCATCTCCCCATAATCCTTACTTGTTCCATTTACCTGAAAGTGTACTTTTACATAAGTGCTTTTAGTATGCTCCTTGCAGCCAAGGAGTCTTTTGGAATTTGACCTGCTTCAACATTTTCAGTTTTGCTTTCCATCACATTCTTGTGAAGTTTCTGAATATTACACCATTCATTATAAAACACAATGTATCTGCTGGCTAGGGAGATTGTTACTTTATTTTTTTTTAGAACTGGGTGAGCTAGCACACTACTAAATAAGTCATACCTGAATGAGTTGCGATGACATCCAACTGTAATATTTCTGGAGAATAGCAAGTCCAACAATCATGTGATACTGAAACCCATTCCATAAGCTGAATTATATGCCGTTTGTAGAGATAAAGAAAACTATCCAATTGCTGCACTTCAGCTAATGAAGACATTGTTTCCTCTATCTGTTAAAACAGAGACAGGATACTTTATCTGAACTGAAACAATATTTAAAAAAAAAAAAGAAAAAAATCCACTTTAAAAACTGATGATTATACTTGAAGAATAGCAGGGACAGAAGAAGATTTCCAGTGTCTACTTGGACAATCAAGATTGAAATTTAATGTCTGCCTATACTACATCCATTAACTTTAAATCAAGGTGAAACAATTGCCCTGATTTAAAAATGAAATCATAAGGAACACAGCAACATAATAGCAAATCCATGTGAAAACCTATCCAAAAAACCAACCACATTATAAAAAAGCTCCTACTAGTTTTAAAGATGCAGTGATTTTTCTCCTTACTTTAAGAATCTTTAAAACATTAACACAGAGGGAATTTCTCACAATCCCATCTAGCAGGCTATGGCAGCTTCCAAAGCCTATTGCTGTTGCAGCTCAGAGAAGACATGGTATTTCCCCTCTCCCCCTTCTTCTTTTTGGCCAATTTTCATTATGCAAGATGCTCTCTCTTTACAGTAGCTGGGCAGGTTCTTTTTTAAATTCTCAACTTCTGTTGCTTAGGAGAAGTAACAAAATTCACTGTTACATTTGAAATACTTTCTTCATCTTTACATTTAGACTATTGCATGAGACAGGCAAATAAAACGTACAAAGAACTACTAAATAAATTCCAGACATGATCGTGCTTGGCAAGGAAGCATATAGATTTTTTTTAAATCGCTTGTAGCAGATGTATTTCAAAGCAAAGGAAAACTTGCTTTCACAGTTCCTGAAGACTCCTACCAGAAGTACAAAACTTCCCTAAGGAACAGATTAAAAGCATGCTGAAAGCAGCATCTAAAGTCTTAGTGATTTCAGTGGACAGTGAATCAAGAATGAAGAGCAAGACACCGTTAGAAACCCCACTGACAAATAACATATGTCATCAGCATGGCCAGTTCTAGCAGGGAATGATGTAGTGCAGCGCTATGAGTGACATCATTTGACTCTAAGTGGTTCTTAGAGTCAAATACAAATTGTAGTCGTATTTTTTATATTTTTAAACTGAACTAAACTGGACAAGTTAGCTGAAACATATCTAGGACCTTTAGAATTTTACAGACTAATCACTTGCCAGACAAAGATGTTATTATGGAAGTACCAGATGTGGAGAAAATAAATGAGATTTCGGGGGGGGTGGGGAGCAGGGGAATAAATCAGGATTTGCTAAGGACAAAGGTTACTCATAAAGGAGGTTTCCCTGCCTCAAGCACAACAGATTTCTCCTTTCTGGAAGCATTCTGCCAGCCAGCCAAAACAACTCAGAATAGCTTATACATAAAATATTTATTTATCTGTAAATTAATTGGAACATTTTACATGACAGGATACGTCAAGACAGAAACTGTTCCCCATTATTAATCCCACCACAATCTGCAAGACGTTTTTTCCATTGAACAAGAGAGATACAAAATAATACTTTGTTTATAGGTTAAACTCTTTAAGCGGTTTCAAGTGCGATTAAA
Organism: Phaethon aethereus; assembly: GCF_964289735.1. Lineage (NCBI taxonomy): Eukaryota > Metazoa > Chordata > Aves > Phaethontiformes > Phaethontidae > Phaethon > Phaethon aethereus. Next base: position 6,864,352 of record NC_138591.1, read on the forward strand.
AAAAAGAGAGAATAAATTAAACGTGCTGATAGACCAACGCATATCTTCTCATCAAGAAGTGTCTCTCAGTTAAAAAGAAAAAAACAACCCAAAACCAAACAAACAGCAAGGGTGATTTTCTTTCCTATATTTTAAAGCTCACAAGTTCAATGATACCTTATTTTCATGCTAATAATCAACATTTGCCAAAAGAAGAGCCAAGAAGCCAAGACAGCACAAGGCCACTGATAATGAAGCAAAATCTTATCTCTAGGTCACCAGTTAAACCACTGACAAGCTCAGTACATGCTTAACAGACTTTAACAACCGATACGGTTTCAGCCTGTTTGGGGCTGTAAACCATATTCCTCATCACAATACCAAGGTGCTCAGTTGGTGGTCTTGATCTTTTTCCTTAGCCCCAAGCAACCAGAAACACTGATGAACACAAAGCAACGGGGCCAAAAATCAAGCAAGTTGGAGTAGCGGCAACACCCACAATGAGATCACATCACTTGTGGTCTCCGGTATCTCTGTGATCTTCTGTCCTCTTACAGTAAAGCCTGAATTGAAGTTCTATAATACAAAGTTTTGAATAATTTATGTTTATACTTAAAATCTTTTGGTCCTTAATACAGACTTCTCTTCCAAGCAACAAATTTATACTTTTAAAGCTAGATGTAATACATATGTTTTGTATGTTCTTAAGCTATTTTAACAGGGACTTCTTGCCTTCTGTAAGTTGTACAGCTCACTTTGAAGTTTCAGAATAGTCAGTAACTGGGGGAAAAAAAAATAATTAAAAAAAATAATCAAGCCATAGTTGTCTTTGTGACAAATTTGAAATACTGAAGTTATGTAATCTTGTTGCCAGATTTTCTATCTGCCTAGCTGAAAGAAAGGCTAATGAGAAAAAGGATTCTCTTCCAAAGTACTGTCAACTTTAAAAATAATCTGTAACTGCAGGAACATCTTAAACCTTTAATAATCTTGGGAGATTAACTTTTCTGTATATGAAAATCAGGATTTATTTCCAGGAAACTGCTTTCTTTGTAGGAGTATGAATTTGTAAGGTTTTAAATGGACATTGCTGACTTTATAGACCACTGTAAGGCTAAACAGAGAAGATACTGCAAAATATACCAGGTCCATCTGTCCAAGGCTTACTTGGACAGACTTGTTTGCTTAAAAAACACCAAAACACAAAAACACAAAACAACCCCCCCAAAAATCCCACTCTCCCACTGGCTCTCCATGGCACAGATCTTCATGCTGTACCTCTTTGACCTGCAAAGTCTTTTCAATATTTGTTTCAACCTTTGCTCTATTTTACTTCCTTCAGAATAGTTTTCTAAGTGTTTGCCTTTTTGGAGGCAGCCTGTCAGCTATGGGGCCATAAATACTGATGCTACGCAGGCCTTTGGAATACCATGCCTGGGAGCAAGAGAAAAGGAAGTAGAATAGCCATCACATTTAAGGCGCACATTTGGAAAAAGACAAGTTGGATAGGTCACAACTGTACTACATAATGATGGCTTGCTGATTTATTTGATACTTAGCTTGGGGAAGAAAGAGGAAGAAAGAAATAAGGGGGTGAGATAATGCTCAGCCAAAAAAGCTCATCTATTATTAGGGCATCTACAGATGTCCTTGATTTTAAAGCATTCCTGCAACATTTAAACTTTTGGTTCTGGTGGGGAGGTAAAAAGGTCAACTACTGTAAAATCAGTCTGATCTTTTCCTAAAGATAAAAAAAATGATTTTGAAACTATCACTTTAAGGTTAGTAGTGCTCTTGATCTGAATTGTTTTTTAATAGTCAGAAAACAAATTAGATTTTTTTTCCTGGCCACTTGTATGCTCCTGTGTATAAACTAACATTAACAATAATCCAGTGACTTATATCCACCTAAAAAGTAAGCATCAACAGTTCAACCAGCACCAACAGCATGCCCAAGGCTTTGCAGAATCCAGCAATGAGCATAAACACTTGAACACCTCCTGTCACAAAACTTTACCTAAGCCATGGCCCACTGATTAATACCCACTCAAGTAAAGTGTTCTTCTAGGCCAACAGCAGCCCTCATCCAACTGTGAGCTTCCCATGCTCCAATAAATGTACTTCAAGCCATTTATTCTGAGACCTCATCTAAGCACACTAAAAAAAAAAAAAAAAAAAAAAAAATACAGATTCATACTGGGTGTTTTTGGCTGCAAAATAAAATTGAATTCTAGGGCCCTTCTCAGAACCAGCACATATTCTAACTCTATGGGCCTTCAACCAAACTTACAAAGAAATTTAATTCTCCAGGGTTTGCTGTCCCAAATTATAAACCCAACTCCAAACTTAATTCTGGTATTAATCTTATACAGTATGTACAGTGAGACACACACAACCTTGGACTAGCCACGAGCCATTACTCCCCACTGGTACAGCCCACAGCCACTGAACAAGCCTTACAAGATGTAGCAGTAAAGCTAACTCCCAAGTTTCTTACCTGAGTAATATGCTTTCCTGTTACGTCAGCTAAACACAGGTATTAACCAGATTTCTGCAGACCACTTGTGTAGGAGCTAATATTTGCCTTACAAACATTCTAGTCTTACAGTGTTTGCAAGATGCAACAGTACATTCAGCTCTCTGGCACCACTGTTGCCCTAGACTTAAACTTCAACTTTAGGCGCTAAACCCAGCACTACTCTGTCTTCCAGTTCCATAAAAGAAATAACCTACCAGACCCTAGTCTCTGTTGCTGCTAATCTTAATTGCAGCCCTGTGGATTTGCGGGATTCAACATTAAAGCGAGATCTTCAACCTGTTGTCTGGAAATACATGTAGCACCTAACAACTATGAACTGTTCGATCTGGAAAAGCAGAAATATCAATATTTTGACTGACAAATTATAATATTCATAAACCTTTCGGCCTTCACAGTGACTTCTGAATATTAGCTAACCACCAGAACAATGCCCTACAGGTAGATCTTTGCAGAACAGTTTTGTGACTAAATATGTAATCCAAGTATTCCCTCATGCTTCTTTCATTCTAACAGACTGAATCTGATGAATTTGAAGTTATATGTATATCTAAACGTGTAACTTTTATTTCTATATAATTTTTGAAACAGATTGCTATACACACTAACAGACAAAAAATAAGTAATTCCCAAACAAAACTAGTAGTATTGTATAAGTTCTTAGCTCTTACAAATGAGGTTTTAATGATTTATTCTTCTGGAGAAGTTGCCTTTATCTGTTCTAAACAGACTAGCCCCAAAGTAATTTAAGCTATGGAAAAAGATGAGGAGACAGACACAGGGTACAGTCAAGGTCATGCAACACCAAATCATTTCAAGCTCTACCAGTCTTTGTGGACAAGCTCTTAGTTAAGGATTTCTGTGGTTTAAATCTAACAGCAAGGCAAATATAATTTTGGCGCTGTTTAGACGAAGTGCCTTATTGATAGTAAGAATCAGAAACACAGCAAAATATTAAACCAGCTCATAGTTACCTTTTCTTTAAGGTGCTGAGAACACGGTATCGCCATTATTGTCACCAAAACTTTCATTAGCTGCAAGCTAATTTCTTTGCAGTCTTCCTGACATACTTCAATCAATGCTTGTACACAACAAAGCAACTGCTCCATATAAAAGACCTGTTTTTTAATAGAAGCATAAATTTATTATGTTTTGTTAGAAAATATAACATTCTCTGTAAGGGACAGATATGGAAAATGACAATAAAAAAATCCGAGAACTGTATAATCCCCTAAATTGGTAACATACTGATAATTTCATGTGAGTTCTTTTGATTACTTACATTCTACTTTTTACAGAATACAACTTAATCTTCCTCCCACACCATTCATTTGTATTTACTTTGTGCTGTTAACAAAATAAATGACCCTGCTCTTAATCACACAATTGCTCCACTGTGAATAAAACCATCAAAGCATTTTGGAATGCTTACCAATAGTACTTTCTCATTCTGAAGTGCAATTTGTTAATTAATAACATATTTGTTACAACTCTTTCAACTACTATTCCATGTTTGACTATTATTTCCATGTTTGAATAGAACAATAACTGTTAAATACATAAGCCAAGAAAACCCGAGCGTCTGCTTTTTTCTCAGCTAATTTATCTCGTTTGATGCAATATAATGCATGTTATCTTGATCCAACTAATACCAGTGGAAATCAACATTGTTGTCAGTTAATTTATAGTAACTTCCATGATAAAGTGCATCAGATATTCCATGAAGCTGTCAGAACAGAAGGGGCCATTGTTACAAATTTACCTCCAAAAAATAAATCAAGTCTAGGGATAGGTTGGCTATAAATGTTATTACTCTCATGGACATGGTCAATCCTTAGCTAAACAGTGTCTATGCAGCATTCACTGTCTAAAATAGAGAAATATTGTTTTCCAAGACCAAAGGCAAGAACAATTCCCCCAAACGCTTCAGCTGCAGATGAATGTGTCCACTGTATCTAATGCCAAATGGAAGTGGTAAGCTTAAGACCTCATAGCAATTTTGCAGATATACTTCAGGGAATTGTTATTTGAACAATCACGTTACAGTGCTTCCAGTTATATGCGTTCCTAATCATCACAGACTTCATGGAGATTAAGGTTATTTCCTGCATCACTGGTACATATTCCATTAAGGAAGAAACCTAATGAGGGAAGAACTTCAAACATATATCTTACATTGGCTCAAAAAGTCAATTACACTAGATTCAGTCTACACACATGAATAACTTTTATAAAGAGAAGTCTGCACCTGACATGAAGTCAGAGTTTTCTGAAGGCACAGCACTGGCCCTTTTTTGGTTATCTTAAGAGCAGAGGCCTAATAAACTTCTGTTGGAATGAAAGATGGGATTTCATTTGTGAGGGAAATTGTAGGGATTCTTCTTGTGCATCTCTAACAAATCTATTTCCACATCTGAGCAACTGAAGGAAAAAAAAAAATCCTGAAAGTTAACAATCTCCATTCCACATTGAAGAGAATCTCTTACCTCCTTATATAGCAATTGATGAATATTCTTCAAATGCTAAAATGAAAATGGTCTTCAGGCTCAGCCATTAGTTAAGGGTACACTTAAGAGTAAATTTCTAATTCATAAAGTTCTTCCTCCTAGATTCTCACTTAAAGAAAAGCAATCAAGCCCAACAGTTTACAAAGCATGCTTCTAAATGTACACATAGGTGTACTGATACCTTCCTTTTAAAATGGAAAATAGTAATAATACAAAACAAAAATAGGGATGATATTAAGAGGGAATCTTTCTTGTAAAACCTGACATATCGATTACAACGGACTGTGAAAAGTTTTCAGTCATTTTTACTAATGAGGACCGAAATGTATGATCTTGTTTGGATTGTGAACACAAGGCATTTCACATGGGTTAAATTCTGCCCCTGGATCAAGCTAAGGTAGTCCTGTATTAGTACAGTATATACTAACAGCTTCTTCTCTCCCTGTCATGCCTTTTAATTTTCCTCCCATTATCTGAAGCCTTTTACAGCAGTTCTCAAACTTCAACCCACATCTGCTGGGAGGATGGACTGCTAGCAAGTTTTTGTGAATAGCAGATTTGACCAGGAGACCACAACATGGCCCAGGGAGGACAGGGAAGCTCCTGTTTTGTTTCAGACACACATCCACAACTACATCCCGAGATAGGGTGGGGTAGGTGTGCAAGGAAGGGATAGGAATGAGAGCATTTAGGGAGATCAAGGGGAAAAAAGTTGAGAGAACCACCAGCCTAAAACCTTGGTCTGTTGTGTATTTTCCAGTTAGCCTTACCTCTTCAGATCGTTGACAAACTCCGGCTTGTGACAGTGTGTTTCCAAGATCAGTCAAATGAGGCTGTAAGATTTCTTTGGGGCTACCTCGAATCACTGCAGTTAGAACCATTACACAAGACGGCTTAGGTGACTTCCCAAAGGCCGATGTGATTAATCTCAATGACACCTTAGGGCTGACAAACATTCCAATCAATTCTGCTGCTTTCACACACTGAAAAAAGAACAGGAATAACTTGAGGATTTTCCTGAAAACACAAAGACCATTCAACATATCATGGGCTTTACCTTTTTATGATTGCAGCTGTTATTTTAAATGCTTCAGCAGTTGCCTTGTAGGCCTTTTTCACTTGCTCAGTAATGATTATATGCATGAAGACACTTTCTTGACATGTGTTCAGTAAGCACATAAGGCACGCAAGCACTCTTCTCAGCATCAGACAAACTTCCATGAGAAAGTAATGCACAGAAATGAAGTGTACAACTTTCAGTGTAATAAAGTCTCTATCTTAGAATAACCAGATGTTGCGGATTTAGTGGTTTAGCATTTTGTCCTCCAAACACTGTTCTGAGGCACGCTCTCAATGCACCCACCACCCATCTATTAACAGCAACAACAATAAAACCCTGAAAGAGGAATTTTTTGTTATGGTACTATATTTTGACACTGACATTACAGATCTGGTTTAGTGTGGAAGCACTGCCACAGGGGAACTGCCCACTGCTTTTAATCTCTTACTTCTTTAACTGAAAAGACTTAAATTACTATGTATTCTACATGATACTCGTGCTCTTTAATCCCGTCTCTGCCTTGCAGACATACTGGTATGTTGTATTACACACGAAATACTGTTATACCAGAGCTTACTCTCTGACTGACACCCCATATTTACAATCGGGTGCATGAATAAAGATATAGTCAATGACTGCAGCATTACCTCTGCAACAGGAACATTTCCTCCTAACTCCTTTATTTAATAGTTGGCTCATTTCCCAAAACATGAAAGCTTATTTCCTTTCATACATAGTTTTTAGTCTTGTGATTTAGCCATGGATATTTAATTGCAACTAATTAATATATGAATCATCCTAGTTTTCTAGTCTCAATGGAAGCAGCCATGAACTCTGTAGTTTAAGTCTGCACTATTCTGCTATTTCTTTTCACAAGCATGAAACTCAAAACAGTTATAACATACTCTATGTAGATGTAAACACTATCCTCCTCCAAATTTGCCATAGAGAAAGGAAAAGACTCTTAGCGCTCTGAAAACTGGAAAAGGACAAACACAATTAAATAGTTCAAAAATACAAATTGATGCATTTGTATGGATCAGTTTATCTACTCATTTTAAGGGGGGCCAGGATAAGAGCCCAACTCTTATACATCTCATCTGGTATTATTAGGCTGGAGAAAGACATGCACATTTTCCAAGCTGGTGGCTGCTCTGAAATGGGTTCTACAGTGACAAAGGATAGAGGAGATAATTGCAGCATCCTGAGAAGCAACATGACAAAGGAGATAGTAAGCATTCATAAATAAAGGTTGCTGAATCTTAAATTTTGGCACAGGGAAGAGTAAAATTAAATACAGAAACCAACTCCTAATTGGGAATCTCTTGGAAGCACCTGAGAGGAGATTAGTGGTGGAATTCTAAGAGACAAGTATGGTCAAAAAAAGGAAAGGGAAAAAACTATGTGCTGCTTGAACACATACTTAAGAATTTATATTTATAGCAACAAGCACTAGATAGGAAATTTGACCAGGACAGCAGGGCCATGTGTGTTTATTCTTCTAATTATTTTAAGTTTTCTTGTATAGTTTATACAACTTCTAAGGAACTTGAAGAACTACATACCCACAGTGGCATATCTCCTACTTCAACCCTGGGGCGGGGCATTGATTTCCCAATGCCTGTATGCCCATTTTTGAATCAACAAGATGACTTCTAACAGTATTCCAGGTTTATTTCTCTCTACTATTGATCAGTGCATGACTGGCTTATTTTACAAGCTCAACCTGCCTGAAAGGCAACATGATTAGAGATCAGATGCTGGTTCTGAAAGGGGAGGTGGAAGGGGTAGAATAGGTATATGGGGATAACAGAGTAAGAATTGAGGGAAAGGGAGGAACAATTTGGGAAAAATTAAGGGAGAGAGACAACAATTAGTACCGAGAAAGACTAAAGACAACAAGAAACTGCGGGGGGAAGCAAAGAATCATTTCAGAAATGGATTTCCTCGTCTATACAGCTCAACTGACAGCATGAACCTAAAGAAAAGCCTGATTTAGGAAACCAGCTTTTCTGACACTTGTTGGACTACTCGTGTCAAGTGCGCAGAATACATTCTTTCAATTTCCCAAAGCAATAATATTTTCAGCTTTAAAGTAAGTTACATGGGGTTTTTTTGGTCATACATACGTACTCTTGCTTGGGTAGAAATATGAACAGAAGAATTTCTCTTAATATTGTAAAAATGTTTGTATCACCTGTCTATCCTCTGCTAAATTTATTTAATGTGTTCAACTACATGTGTTTATTGATACTGTTGATCAAAGTTTTGACAGCATCAACGGTTAGGAAAAGGGATACTAGTTATTTCTCATGAAAAACATGAAAAAAAAAATATGGCTTTTTACAAGCATTAACTCAAGTATTTAAACATTGAATATGGGTATCACATGGAATAAACATACCTCAATGTTTGGTTGGAATTATGGTTAGATTATGTAGCAGGGGGAGATAAGTGAAATTAACTTGAAAGGGCATGACCTACACATTTTTTAAATGGAATTTGTTGCCCTAAGGCTTTTATACTATAAACCCCTGCTTATGATTTTTAAAGAGATCATTGTCAATGCTTCATGGGGTTGGCCTATCAACTGAACTTTATTACTGGTCTTCATACCAGTAATACAAGAATACATTTATTTTAACACAGTATGTATGTATAATGTTCACATGTTTTTAACATCCATAAAAATGTGAGCCTGATCCTTCAGTCATGAACAGTTTCCAGTGACCGTAAGGTCAACCCTCAGAAGACTGACTTGAGACTATAAAGGATAGGGTCTTTATTCGGTATACAGTAGATACTTTAACAGATTAAACTTACATTTCTAACCACATCGCTTTCGTCATCCAAGCATGCTTGGTACAAAGTTCTAAGCAGTAGCTCCATGTGTTGCGTTGTGTGATCCTCTGCATGTAGCAATAACATATACAGAAGCTGGGATGCTTTTATTCTTGTGCTTTCAACCCAGTCTGTTATATCATGACAGAGACCCGGAAGAATTTTGGAGAGGTTTCTTGACACAAGTTCCCGACAACCTAGTCCTGGTCGAGTCACTAGAAAAAAACAAACAAAAACAAAACAAAAAAAGGAAAAAGAAATATCAAAGGAAAAGCCAATGCACATTAATCCTTACAAAAGTTTAAATGCTCCGAGATAAGAGCTATGGGTGTCTGCTTCAGCATGGAATAAAACATTCCAAACGCTGCTGAAGAATTTACCTGTGCAAGGTGCATTTCTTTAATACATATCGCAGATTTTAAACTCCATAAATCTCTCTGAAAATTTATGTATGTATTACTGGATGGTGATTTAGATTACATGTCTTAAAAATATTTACAGAAGGGGAAGAGAAAGAGAATTTAAATGAATACAGGACATCACCCACTTTGGAAAACAGAGCTTAATAATTTCCTTTTAGTTTTTATACAACACAAATCCCATTAAAAAAAAAATGAAACACACAGAGATGAAACAGAAGAAAAACTTTTGCATGCAAATGTTGTGGTATCACTGAGCTAAATGTAATGTGGAGGGGGAAAGAAAGGTAGAAGTTACAAATAGTGCAGGGGAGATGAACTGCAGTAAAACAGACAATGTCAATTGTGCCCTTTAAAGGAAAAGATTGAAAGTGTACCTAGACAATTAAAAGTAGAAAGGGTACTACAATTTGTACAAGTGCTGTGTAATAGACCAGGCCAATAAAATTGATATTATTTTAAAAGTCACAGCTATTGCACAATCGCTTTGCTCAGGCCTTTTCAGGAAAAGTGGCTCACTTTGATACGTCTCTTCAACCTCTGTCTGATTTTTAAATCAAATAACACATTTCAAAATGAAGATTACACAGGAGTTGGGGGAAATCTTCCCTCTTTCCCCCAGATTAAGTTTAATTTGTAAAGATTTTGTGGCAAGTAGGTTTTTGTTGTTGTTATTTCTTGTTTTTAAACAAAACTCCAAAGTGTTAAAAATACATATTCCCTACCTCAATAAAGGATGCAGATTTCTAGAGGACTAATAAACTTAACTTCCCCAAGAAATACTTACTGTCCCATCTGGTAATCATCAATTTACATCACTGAGACTCAAGAGTAGCAACTTGACCAATATCACAAGCAACGATCAAGGCTCCACTTCTGTACTTTACACATAAAGCTATGACAGCATTTTCCAAAGAACTGCAATTAACTTTTTTAGTAACTTCTTTTATAGCATGATTTTTTTCCCTTTAGACTGTACATATTTATACACACAAAATCAGAAAAGTTGTTCTCCAAGAACCACCAATTTATTATTGCCACTCACAATGTTCGCATACTGATTTAAGAAAGAAACTTCACTCATTATGAGGTGTCAAAAAACACTGAATGTGCAAGCACATTTTTTATTTCTGGTACACAGTTCTCCTGTAAATGCTTAGAAAGGAAATGACTGAGTTGTCTCAGAATATTTTCCCACATTGGTCCGTGTAACTACAAATGTTACGAGGAAAATGGACTAAACTAAATGGCCTGAAGAATAGAAAAGGCTTATAGAAATGCCTATGAAATACCTAGAAAAGGGAAAAAAAAATAAAAAATTCAAGCATCAGGACATGAATTGCTGCTTCTTTTGTCAATGGAGGATAACATTTTGGATTATGAAAATAGACAATGAATAGCAAAAGGTCAAATAATGAAATCAACTTGAGACAGCAAATACAGCCTGGCATCCTATTTGACCCGAGGCAGAATCTTGTTTAAAGAATTTGGACCATTCTTTATCAGCAGTTCCTTCATTTCAGATGTTCAAACGCAGGCATTTATCCCTGTAGCTACTCCTGTCAAAGACTTCCCTGCTATAAACTGTCTGCACCTGTATCCTAAGGCAATGATTGCTCTCGCTCATTGGAAAGCTATTCAGTTGGTTGGATGACACCAGGCATGAGGTCCAACTCTATTCTTCCTCTGACCTGCAATATCTGTCATCATAAGATCAAAGCACAAGGAGGCTCATACGTCAGGTTCAGTAGCTTGACAGTTGGACAAAGATTGGTAAGTAAAATGTACTATAAACTCAGTTGTAAAAAGATATTCCAGCACATCAAATAAAAAAAAATGGCAACAAGATGTTAAAATTCATCATCATATTAAAAAAATACAAATGTTTGTGGAGGGAAACAGCGGGGAAGGACACGCATAATAACAACTCATCCATATACAGTTGGTGGTAAGACACCACAAATTATTACATGAAACTAAGGTATACTAGTGTCTTTGATAAAGTTTCATATCTGTACGACTAAGTAACCAATCATCCTTTCCTCTCATTTTTCTTCTCTTTTGTCACATAAAGCCTGCCTGTTAATAAGACATACGATTTGGAAGTAAAGACAAGCAGGAAATTTTATCTTAAGGTCACAACTAACTTGGGACTCAACTTGAAAATTATCAGGTCACTTCTTTAAAATGTTCTTTAGTTATTTTTGTATGTATGTACGTACATATGTCACATTCAAGCCTTAACTGCATCATGCCACCAAGCAAGGTACATGAAAAGTCAATTAAATGCAGGGATGGAATGTTGCCCAAATTCATGAAACACATTTATTGTGCTAAGAATAATATTTTGGAAAGTAGATGTCATTTAATTACGAAGTAACTGATAGATGTCCCTTTCTAATAAAAAAATCCACAGTGTACACACACACACAAAACCCAACACACACCTAAAGAAAACTGAACAAGGTAACAGTACGGGCAATATACATGGTAACAACTGTTTCAAGGACTAGCATGTGAAGCCTTTTATGACCTTCACTACATCATGGTCATTACAAAGTAAGTGACTGGAGTTTAGACACTAAAGTTCATCAGTTTATGTACGTTAAAAAATTCTCTGACTGTCATCACAAGTGGAAGTAAAAGCATTCTTTACCATTTACAAACGCCTAAGGTAATATTATACATAAAATAAGAAAGAAAAAAAAAATGGAAAGGGTAACAGACAAACTTGGCCGCTTTCAAAGCTAAACAGTTCTGTCAAACTAGTCACCATTATGAAGTGCTTCCCCTGTCATTCAAGCATTACTGACTAAAACAACTTTAAAGGGGGAAAAAAAGTGTAATTTCAAAGAAGAAAAGACTCCGGAACCCACTGTCATGGAAAGGATTTTGCTGCTGGGTATTCTGTGATTTGATTGTCAGGTAGGCACAAGTCAAGCATGAACTTGTTCTTTCACACCAAAAGAGTTTTTGTTCTGTTAAATATGAGTATAGAAATCAATAAATGACCCATTTAAACCCTCTCTCTCACCAACACCCATACGCATATTTTTAAACATTAACTTTATGAACCTGAGACAGGAAACAAGCTTCAAGCTACTACAAACTTCTCATTTTAAAGCTGCCTATAAATCATACGGTACTGAAAAGTAATCTACCCATGCGGCATATCTTGGGGTTTTGTGTATAATAAAGGAAGTTATTGTTTCTGTTCCCGTGTGTGCTGGCAGATTTTAGTTAGCATCCCAAGAAGTCTGACATCACTTCACTGCAAATTTTTCCTGCATGCCAATTCTGTGGATCATTAATGCTGTGTCTAGGTCTCATTATTCAAGGACTCAGCTCACAGGTTCTTTCATCTTGCCTTCCTTTCCAGTCATCTCTATGCCCATTCTCCACCTGGCTGCTGACTCATGTAGAACTTTCTGCTGCTTCTGCGTCACTACTTTAGCTTTTTTTAAGTGTAGGCATTTTCATTTACTCTTTCTCCAAAATGCATTTTGGGATTAATGGAAAAAGTGAATGTAGTTACTGAACAAACGTTTCTAAAAAATTAAATGCAATATAAACAATTTTATATACATATGTGCCATATATTTTTACATATATATATATGCTACCACTATACATTAATTAATATTACATCTTGCAATGAATATTACATGTCCTGCTCTGCTGTCATTACTGCACTGCAGCTCTCAGGGATTACTTAGGAAGTAAAACCCACTTTCAGTGCAACACTTACCTCCTTTGGGATAATGAGATGGTAAAACACTAAAATCCATCTTATCCTTGAGATCTTCTTCATTCTCTTTCTCCCACTGCAAGCCTATCTTTTCCCAATAAGTCCAAGCCAGTTTCCTAGACATAAAATAAAAGTTCTATACCATCATGCCCCCAAAAGGAAAACATTCTAAAATGAAAATTCTGGAAAATTTGACTTCTTAAATTCAGCTGCAGGGATGGGAAGCATTCCTGCCATGTAACCTAGGCACATTAAGTTGAGAGTTTATGCTTATGTTGTACTCAGAGAACAGAGGTCACCTCTTCCAAAGAATAATTCTGTCTCTGTCTCCTTCTCTGTCTTCAACTCTCTTATACTTACTTGAATGTAGCATAAAAGGACAATATATCAAAATTCAGTGAAGATAATGCTATTGTTTTGGGTATAAGGAAAAAAAATGGTTTTTTTCCGCTCCAGTCAATACATCTGTGAACACTTACATGTAAGACAACTATTTAGGGAAAAAAATTTTAAAAGTGTTCTGCTTACGTATTTTCAGGAATTTCATCACTAAAGCTGCCAAGTAACAAAGGGATCAACTTGTGAAAATATGAATATCTATCTCGTAGGTGTAACAGCCATTCTCCAATAACAGTTGTTACAGCATGTCGAACCTACACGGGTAAAAAGACTATTGAAAATATGGCAGGGAAATATCAGAAAAATTGAAATATCATATTTGCTTTTGGTATATAACACTTGGTAAAGTACATTAATGGTCTCAGAAGAAGTTACAAGAAATGACAGTGAGGATTTCCTCACTTGCAGCAAGCATCTTAAGCAACAAGCAAGGTATCATGCTCCCTCTTGTGTTCTTGCTCTGGCTTAATCTTAGACTATTTGCTGCACAAAAAACATCTCCAAGAGGAAGACAAGATACAGACCTAACTCAGAACACTCTAAATTTTCCTGGTTAATATCTGTCTGAGAATGCAAGAAATGTACTTTTCTCTGGAATTTGAAGCTTTCCAAGCACATCTCCAGAAGATTATTTTCTCTGTTCACTATAAAAGGAAGTCTAAGTTAAATAATGTGAATATAACCACTGAAAAAATAAAGTATTTTAGTTATGATTAAGTTATTAAACAAGTTAAAGTTAAGTTATGTTAAACTTAAGTTAAGTTTAAGTTATTAAACTACTGCCTCAATTGCATCTTATGAAGGGACCATACCATAACTGTTAAATATCTGAAAAATCAAGTCCCAGGCAGATTTGCAGAAGAATTTAAGACAGAATTGAAGGCACCCATTAAAATAAAAAGGTGTCTACAAGCTTCAACAACCTGCAGAATTAGATAGCAGCTAAATAGGTCACCAGCCTTGGTTTTGGATAGTTTAAAATTGACAAAGCCTGTATGTGACATATTTATGTATCTCAACTGAATGAATGAAAGTTGAAAACTGGGAAGGAAGGGGAAAAAAACCAACACCGCCCCGCCCCCAACAATTTAAAATAAATCCAGAAAAAAAAAAAAAGCAAGAAAAACACACCTTGGGAATCTCATCAAAAAATCTCTGGGCCAGATGAGACAGAACATCATCCACAGACTTTCCATTTCCAAACTGTATCACGGCTCCGGTAGCCTGAATTACATCAACACGAACTCTGTAGTGCTGGTGTGAAATTGTTTGCATTAAGGGTTTTATCAGAGATTCTGACTGCATATGGAAGTGCTCTGTTAGGGCAGAGAGACGGAAACTTCAAATATGCCTTTCTCAGATTGGAAGCAACATAATTTCCGTAACACTATGAACGGCAGCCTGATTAGTGTCGCTACATTTCTGTAGTGTGCGATTTAACTTTATACTATATTAGAGCTGAACACTAGCCCACATGCACTCCCCTAGCTCCCTCCTCCCACTATTACCCACATGCTGTAACTGCTCAACATAGTTCTTCTCAAACAGATCCTCCAAGGCCTGCAAAGTACACCTGTGAGGGTGTGTGCAACATATCAGCTCTCTTCCTCTCTCCTGGTTGCATCCCTGTAACCTCCTACGGGTCCCTACCTCAGCCCCTGTCCCCCCGGGAAACTGCAGGCTCATATCAGCCCACTGCTCCCTCGCTTTTGCCCATCCCTAGGCCCCACCTGGCATGGCCTGGGCGCAGGCCACGGCGCACCTGCAACTTTCACGCCTGACCTCGGCATAGGAGTCGAGGAGGGTGGCCTGGAGGATGCGGATAACGTCGGTGAGGTAGGGGGCCACGGAGGCCCGGCAGCGCTGCAGCAGGAGGCTCAGGAGCTGGACGAGGCCGAGGCGCAGCTCCTCGCTGGGCTCAAAGCCCTGCGGCGGGCAGAGGCGCTGGGCCAGAGCCGGCAGGATGACGGGCAGCGCCTCGCCGGGCCGGTCGCCGTGGCTGAGCCCGTGGCAGAGGAGCTGGAGGGCGAGTTCCCGGCACCGCTCCGCCGCGTCTCCCGCCAGGCAGCGCGCCAGCGGCCGCACCAACTGCGTCCCGAAAACCTCCTGCACCACAGCGCCCGAGAGCGGCCGCTCCTGCACCTCGGCCCGGATGGCCTCCAGCGCCCGCAGCCGCGCCGCCCGGCCGCAGTCGGGCTGCTGCAGACAGCTCAGAGGCCGGCTCAAGGCCTGCGCCACCTCGGCCGCGCTGGCCGCCGCCATGGTCCACCGTCGCCGCGGAAGTGAGGCAGCGTTGCTAAGGACGCGCGAGGCTTTTACGACGGCGGACGAACGCTTTACGGCGAGGCGGAGCTGTGCCGAATTTTATTGGTCCCGCGTGTGGCGGGAGCTGGCGGCGCGGGAGGGGACAGCCTCGTTCTCGCTTGTCTCCGCCGCTCTGAGGGGTCATCCTGGGCTCCACGGTACAGCACCGAGGCAGGGCGGTAGCTTCAGCAGGTACGGTAGCTACCGAGAGAAGAGCAACCCGTTATTCGTGTCACGCGGGGAAAAAGAGATGCAAACCTGTGAGAAACCCACGGGTGGCCGTAGACGGTGAAAAGACTGAGAGGAAAGGGAAAGAGTCCTGGCCGGAGCCTCCGTGTGCCGGGCCGCTGCAGCGCAGCACCACTGCTGGGGATGAGGGTGATACCGTGTGGAAACTTTCACATATAACATGTTACTTGTATCGATTTTCCTTTCTATTTTTCGTCTCGAGGGATCAATACTGCAGTGGCAGTAAGTTACTGGTTTCTGTAACAGCGTTATATATTTGTAGTGTTCATTTGTATTAGTTAATGTGTATATATGTTGTGTTCATCTTGTACTTACATGCGCTTTATACAATGTAACGTTTTATGTGCTGTTCTGGTGACTGCAATGCATGCACATCAAACCAAAAGGGTCATCAGGGACTTTTTCTTGACTAATCAAACTTAATTTATTAAGTGCAATAAACTACAGAACTAATTCAAATTATTCTTTTACTTGTATTTACCAGCAAGGAGTTTATTCTCTTGTTATGCTGCTCTTAGCTTCACTGTGAACATTTGAAGTCCTTATTCACCCTTTATTCTGTGGGAACCGTGTGAATTCCGTGGGAACAGAGGAAATATTAACGTGGGTTGGAGCAGTTCTGATAGCGCGTGTTGGCCCAGCAAAGGTGCTGGCCTGTGGTTGAGTCCCAGCAGTGCCCATGCTTCTCACTGCCTTGCACGGGGCTGCTCCTGGGTGCAATGGCTTTGCTCTGAATACCCAAGCAACTGAGCTGGTGAGCTGCCCTTGCCAGCCCTTCCAGAGCTGTGGGATGTAACAGACCTGACGGCTGATGCGCCAGAGAGAGCCCTGGGGCTGCTGCCCTCCTGCCTCGACTCACCAGCCCATTCTTTGTGGCTAGCCCATCCTTCATGGACAGGCCACATTTCATGGGCAGCCCATCCTTCATGCCCAGGCTATTGTCCTTCCTGGACAGCCCATCCTTTGTGACTAGGCTGTTGTCCTTCATGGCCAGGCCACCTTTCATGTCCAGGCTGTCCTTTGTGGCAAGGCATATTCTTTGTGGCCAAGCCTGTCCATCACGGCCAGGTCATTGTCCTTTGTGGCCAGTCCGTCTTTCATGGCCAGGCTATCATCCTTCACGCCCAGTCCATTCTTCCTGGCCAGGCCACATTTCATGGCCAGGCTACTGTCCTTCATGGTCGGCCACCATTCGTGGCCAGGCCACCTTCATGGCCATGCCCATCCTTCACGGTCAGGCCACCTTTCGCATCCAGGCTGTCCTTTGTGGTGAGGCATATTCTTCATGGCCAAGCCTGTCCTTCATGCCCAGGCCGTTGTCCTTCATGGCCAGGCTGTCCTTTGTGGCCAGGCCATCCTTTAAGGCCAGGCCATTCTTCCTGGCCAGGCCCCATTTCATGGCCAGGCTATTGTCTTTCTTGGCCAGGCCCGTTCCTTCCTGGCCAGGCCCCGTTTCATGGCCAGGCTATTGTCTTTCTTGGCCAGGCCCGTCCTTCCTGGCCAGGCCATCGTCCTTTGTGGCCAGCCCGTACTCCGTGGCCAGGCCTGTCCTTCAAGGCCAGCCCGTCCTCCCTGGCCAGCCCGTCCTCAGCGTGGCGGCGCGGGGCTGCCAGGCCCTGCACTGCGCTGCGGCTCCGTGCCGCCTTTTTCGTGGAGGCGGTGGGAAGGCCGCGCCCGCCGCTGAGTGACGGCGGCGGGACTTCCTGCGGGCGAGCGGCGGCGGGGCCGGAGCCTCCGTGCGGGAGCGGCGGGGTGCGGGTCCCCGCGGCGCCCCGCGGCCCCGGGCGGGCGGGCGGGCAGCGCAGGGAGGAGGCGGCGGCTGCAGTGCGGATCGCGGCAGGGAGCCCGTTCCTCCGCCTCCACCGCCGGGGAAGCAGAGAGGAGCCGCCGCCGCCGCTCAGCCGGCTCCAGCCACCCAGGTATTTACCGGCCCTCTCCGCCCGGCGGCCCCGCGCTCCCCAGCAGCGCTGGCCGAGCCCAGCCGGGCGCGTAGCCCTGCGCGGGGGCAGGGCCGGGCCGGGCCGGGCCGATCCGCCAGCCCGGACCCGAGGGATGCGCTGCCTCGGGCGCCGGGGCCGCCCGGCCGGGCCCAGGGGCGCCTCCTCGGCGCTCTGCCGCCTCCCGGGGCCTGTCCCGGGGCCCGCTCCCCGCCGCCCTGCGCGGCCCCTGCTGCCCGCGGGGTTCTAGCGTCGCGGGCGGGGGCGGCTGGGAGGCCGGTGTAAAAGCTGCCCTCTCAGTTTTTGGTTTGTAATGGCGGGGTCATATGCGCGCTGGGGGAAATAAAGAGGGCTTTGGGGTTGTTTTGCCCCCCGTTACCAGACTTCCATTTGGGCGGCTCTGCCCCCTCCTCCTGAGCTCCCCTGGGACCGGGAAGGGTCATTCGCTGTGAAAGGGAGAGATGTTAAAATTTACCAAAAATCCTTCTGCTGTGGAAAACTGGGTCTCTGGTGACGGGGACGGGGGAGTCCCCAAGGGAATAGAAAAGCAAGTCTTTATGCCGTCATTTAATAGCTGTCTTTGAAACTCATGGCCTTGTATGAGTAATTGCACCGTTATTTCCAGAGGTGGACTGCCTCCTGTTTAACTGTCCAGGAGTTAAAATGCTCTTTTTGTACTTACTGGTATGTTGATTGCACAAAGATGACACAGTTCAGCTTTTCCATGTGCAACCCCGGAACATTAAAACGCTCAGAGTCGATCAGTGTTGAACGGGCAATAGGCAATATTAAAATGTCTTTGCTCCTCCAGAGCTCTCTGACAAAGGATTTAGGATCAGTCTCTTATCTCTTTCTTGCACCATTTTCTTACCTAGGTCTGTTTTCTGTTTACAAGAGTGAAGATGGCTGCTGCTTCTTCCTGCAATGTGGAAGAAGATGAGAGCCTGAAGGGATGTGAACTCTATGTTCAGAAGCACAACATCCAACAGATTTTAAAAGAGTGCATTGTAAACCTTTGCATAGCAAAGCCAGACCGACCTATGAAGTTCCTCAGAGAACACTTTGAAAAATTAGAAAAGGTCAGTGATTTTCAGGTGACTTACAATTTTTAAACTGAAAAAGATTATTTAAAAAGTTTCAAATATTTCAGTACATTTTTCCTTTTAAATTTTAAATTATCAGGCTGCTGTTAAAAAACAGGCTGTTAGAAGAAAAAAACCCAACCCTTTATTTGATGATGTCTTCTATAATATTGGCTATTGTATAGAATTTTTTGTGTATAACACCAAGATTATAATTTCTTGTCAAACTGTACTAGTTGAAAGTGACCCAAAGAGTTACGTACTTTGTGTTACACTACATGGTGTCCTGAACTCTCATCTGTGGGAAGAACCTGCCTGCGAGAGCAAAAGATGCTGTTCCCTGTTTATTCCAGCGTCAGGTGATATTGTTTTCCCTTCCCCTAAAAACTGAGCAAAATCAGGGAACCAAAAAGTTCTGAAAACCATCAGTTTGCCATTTAATTTTACTGTTCTTGCCTGCCTGTATTGCTTATCCCAAGATCCTTCAACAAGAGATGCATTCAGAGAGACTTCGTATGCTGTGGTTGTCTTCAAAAGCAGTATAGAGGGGGGAACATTTTAAAACATTCTCAGACAAATCCTTACTAAAGCCTATGGGTGTCTTTTGCAGGAAGAGCATGTTGTGTGAGCACAACTTTTCTCTGGGGATGGGATTTCTCCAGAAGTAAACGGGAGCACAGGGCTGCAAGTTGTTGGTTATACAACTCCTCAGTCTGCCAGAGACTTTATTAATGTACTTAGTTTAAGAAGAGGATTATTCACTTTTTTTGAAGGAAATGTCTAAAGTTTATAGGCTTAACATACGAGTTTTATGTAGTCTCTTCTTTCTAGAGGCAGAATGTTGTAAGGACAGAGAAAGAACAACACTACCTAGTGAATGATGCGTAGAACTGATATATTACAGGTGATACAAGCATTTTATACATCTCATTGTCTGCTGTTCAGATAAATTTTTGTATAAGTGAGTATATGCCAAATTTGTGTAGCTTTATAAAAATGCAAACATTACATTTTGGTGGAAGCCCAGTAAGAATGCCTGGAACATCAGGAAGGCGTAGGAAGTACAAGATGTTTTTTAATTCTAATGATTATTATTAAAAAAAATAGTCTTAGTTCTGCATATTCTAAACTTCTGAGAGCCAAGACCCATTTCAAGAGAGTGAAGTCTGTTGAATTTCCTTTATTGTGTTATGAATTGTTATCCATCTTAATGTGTGTAATTCCAGACTTCCTGTATAGACGAATAAACACCGTTTTTGCAAAAAATATTAAAATATGCTGTAGTATTTTAGAACATTCTCCATAGCTAGTGGGATTGCTTGAGTTGTTGTACTGGAGGAGTTTGGCTTTATTGATCTAAGCACAGTACACAGAATTGAGATAGGCAGGCAGTTCATATCCTTGAGAAATGATATATTCTTTCACGTAATCTATTGTTTCCCAAAGAACAGAGGATACCACAATTCTGTAGCAGGATTTCTATCAGGATGCAAACACAGAAGCTGATGGATATAATTTGTCTCAAAATGAAAGGAGATGATTTAGAAACAACCAGTCTCAAGGCATCATATTTGGTGAATATCATGCTTAGTATGGAAGGAAGCTATCTTACCACTGACTGTAGAGCAGCCTGGGAGCTAAGCCTGCTGAGTCTAAAGGATTTAGGATGCCTCTGGAGGTTTCCAGTACTGTAATTCTTGTTCCTACAGCAGTTTGACTTCCTTGCCCAACCATCTCTGCGGACTTTCTTGAGCTGAATTGCACTGTGGAGGATTTTCTGCTGTAGGATAATATTTTGACTTGGTCAGTTGCATAATAACAGTTGAAGGAAGGCTTGTAAAAATAGAGAAATCATTTCAGTAAGTTTTTTCCTGTTTTTAGAAGATACTTGCCATATATAGGTACTCTGAAGAACCTTAGTTGAATTGTGAATTTAACAGTTGCCTGTTACAGGCAACTTTTTATATGTGAATGACCAATACACTGATATGTCATGTTTGCCTTTAGCTCCTTTAATTTTGGTCCTGTGTAGGGAGAGGAGTGAAAATCTTTGGTTTAAGCATGGTTTTCTAAACGAAGTAATGCATTTTTCTGCCAAAGTGTGGTGTTTCAGGGTTATTTTCCAAACTCATTAAAATAGACAACACGTTCCACTGAAGAGAGTAGTAGAAAAACAGTGTATCTGTCAAAAATTCATGTGGGCAGTTTACAGATGAAGCGTGGGATATTTTTCAAGTGGTTAAAAAAGGACCTTATGGAAAAAGTGTAGAGCTCGATCCACGTCAATGTGCTGGAGCTACCTCCTCTTACAAAAGAAAGTTTATTTCATTTTTCTAATTCTTACTACATCTCATAAAATCAACTCAGAAAAGCAAAATTTATTATCATATTCAAGATCAGACGAGAACATAAATGCTTTTCACCTTACCTCTGATGACATCAGAGTTAGGTCCATTGCCTTCATCCTTCATCTGTACTGCTAAATGAAGAAGGCCCAGGGACTAACCCCTGACCCCACAACACTAACTGGTCCAAGATATAATTCTTAAGTCTAACACGTCTAGGAGCAGGTTTGTTTTGGCAGGAGTGAGTTCAAGCAGCTCAGAACAGAGCCAGGGAATGAGCTAATAGTTGAGAGATGTGGCCTGTCTTGGGCTAATATTCAGGTCCGTGGCTAGGCCATTTTTAATTTCAAATTGACACGGCCTGAAAGGGCTGTAAAGTGAGAACATGAATAAATACTTACGAATAAAGTGCTAGAGATTGAAGGTTTGATGTTTGATTCTGCAGTCGTTGTTTTCAGCTGGAGAAGTGCCAAGGTTAGAAAGAAACGTCTGATGCCTTTTTAAGTTTGCAGCTTATTTGTATCAAGTAAAATAGTAAAAAACATAACTCTGAAAATAATTGCAGGAGAACTTTAATAGATATTTTTCTGTTCACTTGATACTGGCAGGACCTGCTTTTCTTAAGATGCCAGTAATTGCTAGGAATCAGCCTAAGTTTCTATATGCTGAAGTTTGCAAGTCAGTTTTTATATGCTGTGACCTACAAAGTTCAAGATGACATCTACTCTGATCATGTTAGCAGTTACTTTGTAAAAATCTCTAACATTCCATTGAGCACAGAAAAGAGTTGAAAATGGTTTAGGTACATGAGATTTAAAAAATTATGTAATGTTTTCTTTTGAATAATTTGTTTTACATATCCCTGTGACTGTACAGAACATGTTGTTGGTGGATGGGGTGAGGAAAACTTTTCCCTTAAGGGTATTAATTGGCTTTTTTAGAGCAGGGGAATAGATGTTAGCAAAGAAACTGGCATTATTTTAACAGCTGTAATTACATAGTGTTTACTTGAAGACTAAAGAAGGCATTGCAAAAAAACCAGGGAACCCATCTTTTATGTCTGGTTCTTACCTTATGTGAAAAAGTTCATTACTAAGAAGTTACGGGCAAAGATTTGTATTTTCAGCTATGTTGAGACTGCATTTCTGAGTAATATTGTTTTGCATATACTGAACTTACTGTCTTGTATTGCTGTGGATTGGCGCAGTGGTTTTATGGACCCAGGCTGATGCTGCATGTCTTAAGATACCATCCAAAAAGAGTTTTAGAAAAACCTGGACTCTACTGTCTGTAATTAAATAAAGCAAAATGAGACTTTTTGTGTAGCTCCACCTGGTGATATTAGACAGTATTGCATACAGACTTGGTCAGGAAAACAACAGCATTTGTGTGACAGGTTTGCTGTAAACTAGCACAGAAAAGGAAGTGTTTAGTAAATTACGAATTCATTCACTGTTAGAAAAATACAGTTTATTTATTTATCATAAAAAGTTTCAGAACCAAGGGTATTTGAGCATCAAAATTTGAGCATCCAGCTTTTCTTCTGCAACAGTAGTCTCTCCCAATATTTACATTTTGTCACAACAAGAAGCTTTTCAGTCAATAATATCCACCAGCATATGTCCAAAACAATGAAATTAATTCTTATAAGTACAGGTGAGTATGCTAAGTATAACTCATTAAGATAAACTGGGGAGAAGTTATGGATTGGAAGGAAAATCCTACAGAAGAAAAAACTATTGAAAAAATGCATTTACTAAGCAGTTTGATAAAGAATAATACCACAAATATTTCTGTATCTTTCAAAGCTTGCCAAGCAGTCGGGCAATATCTGCTGGGTAGTCAGAAATGCTGCTGAAGCGTGTGGGAGCATACCTGAGCAACCTGAGACACTGATAGCAACAAAATGCTGGGAGCACCGGGTGCCTTTGCAGTGTGACTGCCGTTCTGAGTAGGCTTGGGCCGCCTCTGCTCCTGCCTCTCCACTGATGCCGGTGCTGGAGAGAGCTGGGTGAAAATCAGCTCAGGTCAGACCTCTGTGATTGTGTAGTGAGCCACAGGCAAGTGTTACGAGAGGTGACAGTTTTCTTGGAACAGGTAAAGGAAAAACTAGGTGAACTTTTAAGACCCCTCAGGCAAGCTTTCCTAAATGCAGGAGATTTAGGGAAGGGTGGAGGATGAAGGGGATAAGAGCAGAAAGACAAAAAGAACTTTTTCGTAAGAAATAACGTTGGTTATAAGTGAAGCCATGCTCTTATGAGCTTGTGCAGAACATGTTAGAGCATTGCTCAGCTCCCTTTTTACTTGGTGTGTCTACAAGTGTGAGTAGCTTTTCCAGTCTCAAAGTCAAAAACTAACAAAAATGGGGCATAGTTATGGAATGATAAGGGAAGTCTGTTTGGATGTTGTCTTTGTTTCACTTTGTTTCTCAAGCTATCATTTTTACATTCATCAGAATACTTAATCCATGTTAATCTTGAAGCATTTAAGTGGCTTTAAAGAGACAGGTTCATACTTAGCTTTAAACACATGAATTAAATACCTTGCCAAATTTGTGTAAAGTTAAAAATGGTGCTGGGTCAGGCACTGTCTGATGGCAGTTTAGAATACAACAGGCTTTGGGAAAGCTCTTGATGCTAATGGGCCTTTACAGCTAGGAACAAGTACATACACATATTTGCCCCCAGCTGACTGCAGCCTTTTATAGGTTGTAGATGTAGGGGCCCTCAAGCCTTATTTTACCAACTGATTTTTGAAAAAGTGTTTGTCCGGGCTTAAATCCCATCTGTGTTGGAGTGCGTGCCTGCAGAACTGGCTGAGTACCTACCCTTCTGCTTGTCTGCAGCTCGGTAAATCCTTCACTAAGCTTTTGAGAGGCTGGTCAGTCTACACAGCAGCTCGCCTCGGACAAGGTAGAACTCCAGATTCAGGGATGTGAGTGTTTTGAGGCTGTGCTCCTGCAATTCCTCCTCATTCTCTGTGTTTTACAATCGTCAGAGGATTGGGCAAGGTGCTCTGACAGCTACTGACCCATTCCGTTACAACCAATTGCTTAGCCAAGGCAAGGCAGTAGCTTTTCTGGAAGGCACTAAATTATCTTCAAAATTATTTACTTTTATCGTCCTTCTGTTGCAGGAGGTGACTTGAGGAGCAGAGGTAGTTAAGCCTTTTTTGTCTTCCCATTGTAATTATTTTAAACTGAGGGGCATGCCAAATAGGAATGGTAGCAAGGAGAAAGACTAAGTAAAAAATGATACAAATCAAACCAGATATCCAATATGAGGATGAATTTTCATTTTGCTCTTGTTTTGCAGTTAGTTTTCAAGTAGTTCCTCATTAATATTGTCCTAAATGCAGAAAAAGATAACTTTTTATTTTTACATACCTTTTTAATGCTGCATGTATTCACTTTAATTAGGCACGTATGGGGGTTGAGACTGTCTGTCTGGACACCAGTAAGACTGGGTGGAGAACTGCAGTTTTTATAGCAGATTTAAGATTATTTGAGATTTGACTTTGTTTCAATTAAGAAAAGGACCTTAGATTTTGAAATGTTATAGGCAGGGGAATTAATTGCTTTCCGGTGTGCTCTGCTGAGGTCTGTGCCTCTGTGGCTGCCTGCTCGGCAGCCTGCGTTGGAGCTGTACCTTGATAGCTTTGTGAGCTCAAGCTGTTGAGGTTCTGCAGTTTCCAGGAGCTCAGACTGCTCGCTCCATCACCCCTGGGCAAGACATTAGGGAACTGAGAAAGTGAGCTGTGGGAAACTCAAAATAAAAACATGTCCATAATTATTTCAGCTTGGATTTATTGGCAAATTTTGAAGGATAAAATACTTAATGAATTGTGAGCATCCCACTGAAGGGTTAAGGGGGACAGGATTCTTGCCTGAGCATGCAATTCAAGCTGCTGTCTAGCCTTAATATCCTTGTACCAATGAAGGCGCTCCTAGCACAAGGAAGTTGTTTTCGGTTTCAAAAATGAAATGCATGTGGAAGGGAGGAGGATGAAAGAGAGGAAAAAAAGCTGAGTGTATATTTAAGGTGGGCAGCCCAGCACACATATTTTCATCTTTGTATTAACATCAGATAATTTCTTAGAATAAATTGTTTAGAATTTTATTGAGGAGTGGAAAATGTAGGAATGTTTCAGAGACAATTTCCACTCTGAAATGGCTGAGGGAACACAAGATTTTAAATAACCAACCTTGCTGTCAACAGCATATTTGATCTAAAGGCATCAGTATGCTTCTAAATGTTAAGTGGGCCTACACAACAGAAACATTTTAAGGAGCAAAATGGCATACCAGCATTTATGATCCCTCTGTTGATAACCTTAATTATGAGCTATCTCTTCCTATGCTCTGATGGTGCACTTCTGCCTCTTATGTGTATGCCTCACTGAGATTGGTGGTGTTTCTCTTGGATTAAGGGTCTGCTATGTTAGAAGGCTGGAACGAAAAATAAGTAAGCAGCTTTGGCATTACATATCCAGTGATTGAAAACTTCAGAGTGACTTAGGTGTTCTGGTTGTTGCTGAAAAACGTGGCATAATATTTAGCATTTTAGTTGAAATTATATTTATCTAGTAGAAATAGAGCTTTTCTGCGGGCATGTTTCTTCCTATATGAGGTATGCGTGCGTACGTTGTTATATGGCCAGATTTTAAAAATCAGAAACGTTGCCTGGGTTCTCTTCGATTATATAAGCTTTTAAGTATCAAAAATATGGTCTGTGTTTTGTACCATAACCTCTCTTACTTTACTGTGAGGCGTATGTAAGAAAGGGAAGAGGTGGTGGTGAGCTGAGATACTGCAAGGCACTGGAGGGGAAGGCAAGAAGTGTTAACATGTTGTAGGAGGTTAAAGGACCCCAGTAAAGGCACTCAAGAAGCCGAGCAATGCAGTCAGAGCAGCAGAAGAGTAGGTGGATTTTTGGCAGGAGAATTTTGCCTAGAATGGAAATTGGGAATGAACTGACATGCAGAGAGGCCACCGAGGACTCAGTTGTAGTAGTCAAAGCGGTGGATAACTGTAGGGTAGATAAATACATCAGTAGGAAGGGTGGATGTTAAAGATGTTTCTTAGTGATGCTGTAGGAGAAAAGGTGGCATTTCACATTGGGAAGGCAGTGGAACTACAGTTGGGATTGTGTGAAAAGTCTCCGATTACAAGGCTGAACTATCATATAGATAGTAGAGTTGTCCAGCATGACAAAGACAAGACTGGAAAGGACATTAAGACCTCCCAAATTTCTTCAGCTTTCAGTGATGGCATCAGTGAGTCCTGTGCTTCCAGCAAAGTGGAGTGCTTTGCCTTTGGCCTTTATTAGTTGCTATAAATCATTGTGTCAGCCTCCAGGAGTGATGGGGCGGTGTTAGAAATGTTCCTGTATTGAGAGCATCTCTTCTGGGTCAATCCCAGTGCGAAGAGAGATTAATTATGTGCGCATGAAGTATCTTGCACATTTTCTGTGAATAAATAGAAAGTGGATTCCAGACCTGTCAATCAGAAAACTTTATGAGTGTGCTTGTGGAAAAAATAAAAAGAGAAAATATTTCATTTAGAGTGTACTTTGTGTTGTTGCTTTTGAATGCAATGAATAAATTGTAGAAGGCAGAGCAGAGATAGTAAGCAGTGATACTGAACAGCTGACTTGCTTTTAAAAGTCTCCTTAGGATGCTGTTGTAAAGCTACACAGTGATTTGGAGTGTCCTCAGGTGCTGTTCTCCCTTCAGTTGAAACATCTGAGGTGGTGACAAAGCCTGAATGGAGAGACTGGAAGAGGAGCTACTGGAAGTGAATTTCTGTTTGGAAAAGCTCTGGCTGATAGAGAAGAAAGCTTCTGGGTCAGGAAGCATGTGTATTCTTCAGCATCAGTCTGAAAGGGAGGGTAAACCTAAAAAGTGGCTCAGCATTGTGGCTGCTTCACTTGCAGTGTTTAAATTTATTAAAAACTTGTGGAAACATTGATTGGGAAAGGCAATGATGCCACACACTGAGGACAGCATTCTAAATTCCTGTGTTTTTTACCTCAGCCTCTTCTAGCACAAATGTCTTAGCTGAAGGTGGACATTCAAAAGATAAATGGGTTGCTGAAGTTGTATTTATAGACTCTTCTTTAATTCGAGGCAATCATGGTACATTTTCTTTCCTTTCCAGTGTTTTATCATTGAAGTCAGTGGTGGTATTTCAGTTTCACTATCTGCCTCCCCTAGAAATCCCAGGAAAGACTTTTGTTCTCACCTTTAGCTAGGTTTTTGGCCTCTTGCAACATGGTTTGACTAGAAGCAGGATTAGATTATGTATATATGAAGTAGGGTGTTATTGCCACACAGCAGTGTTGTTTTGTAGATTTTGGGGGTGTTAATATATTATTGTGTTGGGCTGTGGCAGTGACGCTGGAGGCTTCAGTGGCGCACATGTGGTCCCCTACTGCCATTTAAGACTCCCTAAATTATGTGCGGTATCCACTGAGGCTGGTAGATGTGACACAGGACAGCATGAGACTCGTGTCCACCTCATCTGGCAGCTGAAAGCTGGAAAAGGTCACCCAAAATGGCACTGGACTATGGATAACTGGATCAGACCCTACATGTCCTACAAGTCAGGAGCATCTCCACTGAAGCCAGTGCAGTTACTGGCATGAAGGGAAGAATAAGATGCCCGCTGGGGCTTGCTCCAAGGCAGTTACACTGTTTTTTGCAGTTGTATCTTCCATGTGTTTTCTCATTTTAAGGTGGACATAATTGGGCAATTTGATTGTGAATTATCTGTGCCATCTGAATAGAGAGTGAGATGGCTTGTTGTCATGACAACAAAAGATGGTGAGGTGTTTACTTGAAAGTGAGTTCTGCACAAGCGTTCACATCAAGCTGTGTCTGAAGATCAGTGTTTGAAGAACTATTCTTCAGAGAGTCCATTTGTCCTTTAAAATATCTGCTGTATTTGTGCAGTTTAACCCCAGGATATCTGGAAGACGACTTTTTGAAAGCTTAGCCCAGGACAGAGCGTACGCTTATTTTCAAAAGGCACTCTTTAGTTCAGCAATGAAAATCCTACCTAGACTACAAATAGCGGCATATGGAAAAGCCAGCCAGTCAACTATCTGCTGTTTATATAAAAGGAGTTTGTAGCGAAGAGACTTCCTTTTAAAATGAATCATATGGTAACTCACTTTTATAATCCTTTAATATCTTTTTGGCTTTAAAAGGTATTTGGATTTAAGAGCATGCTTTGTGATATTAATTTTATCTCACTGAGCTTTCTTTCATGTATAAATCTGTGCTGGGGCAGAGGAGATATTATTTAAATTCCTTGGAAGTGCCTTTTATACAATGTGTACTGAAAAAGAAGCGTGTGTTTGATATTCAAATGGGGCAAACAACTGTTCTTCTCTATGAGTAAATATACTACATATAAAAAGAACTGTGTAAGTGCTGCATACCATTAAATAGTTACCTGTCTGTCTTCTTGTTTTAGTTACATTTTAGTATACTTTCAGCTGCTTATTGTCCAGAAAGGTCTTCGTTACCTTTCAGTTAAACTTACGAGGAAGGTGGATTTAGTTGTGTTCACTTAATATAAACAGAGAATGTTACACTATCAAAGAGATACATAAGCTACAATAGCCAGTAGTATTATTTGAAATTCTTCAATCATAGGTTTGGTTTTGATGAATAGGTATTAAATATAATGATAATATGTAGCACACATACTTTTATGTTAAATGTTTGTGTCTCTGCAAGTGCATAATTGTAATTAAGGAAGCGAGAGGCAATCAGAGAGGAGTTTCATGTGGGGAAGAAGTTGATGAGAATGCTTAAATAGGACTTGTAGCTTTTACATGATAGGAAAATCTAACTGCGTAATTCTTTACATATCTAGTACTGCTATTTGAAATTTGAATTACAAATAAAAAGTTTCAGTAAGGATTTAATACATCTGCAGTCAGCTTTTTTTCTGGTTTTTGGTTACAGCACCTAGCTCAACTGTGTTATGGCCCAGGAGCTGTGGTGGTGTACTCCCAACTTAAATACTGATGTCAGAAAGAACTTGGCACTTCCTGAGGCAGGTCAGGACCTTAAAAAGTCAGATCTTTAGCCAGCCCTCTATGTTTTATCTCTGTGCTTGTCTCTTAAATATTTCAGTAGTCCTGTAAACAAAGCAAGAATGTGTGACTTGTTAATTTGAATTATGCAGCATGGGAAATACTATTTAGTTATTTATTTCAAGTAGCAACAATACATCAAAGATTGGTGTCAAAGGCTCCTTAGGTTAATGAGAGGGGCATTGTCAGTGATGGTGAAGAAAGAAACTGGAATAAGACCAGAAAAGGCAAGTGGCATAACTAGATTTGTCAGACATTTGTAAACATCAATGGCAAAGCATATATTAATCATCTGTTTTTCTTGCAAGCTTAAAAATTGTGCCAGTTTTCTGTACCGCTCTTTTCTGGTGTCATACCTGATGAGTTAACTATAACTCATTTCCTCTGTCAATGAGACCAACTGGCTGTGTTGATAATCTGCCACATGTCTAGCGCTGGTGTTCCCAGATCATCCTTCCTCTACTGAGTCCATGTATTGGGTCTGATTGGAAAGTCTCCTTGGTAATTAATTGTGTAAGACAGAGCCCAGGTTCTGGCATCCCTGTCAAAGGAACGTTGGTTTTATGGGGTGCACAGGGACCTCAGCTTTACTGCCTTTTCTTTTGGGTAGCCTGCAACATCGCTAATCTGAATTGTCTCAGAAATGCTGGAGTTGTTCAGGGAGTCGTCGGATGATAGCTGGCTATGTGTACGTTGATCAACATAATCCTGAGACTATCAGGTGCAGGTTATGCTTACAGCAATATAATAGATGACATAAATTAAAATTACTGGACTACTGCTGCACAGGTCAGCTTGCTTCCTTACAGTGCTCATGTCTGTCCTGCATGTGCCCTTCGGTTTCCTGTATCAGACAAGCTGAGGACAGGACATGTGGTCCATCCCATCTCCAGTTCTCCCCTGCCTTAGGCAGGATCAGCAAAAACTAGAAGGAACCAGCTAAGAAGGCACTGAAGAAGTAGCAAAGGCAGTGTGGTGTGTTGTGAGCAGGATGCCAGGCTGAGGTGGCACCAAGGGAGCGAGGAGATGGGCTGGAAACGAGCAGACAGGCCCCTGTTCCTATGGTTGACAGACATGGATGATGCAAAGGGAATTTTAATCCTGTGTGCTTTCCCTTGAATGGCAGGAAGCTGAAGAATAGGAGATGGGGGCCTGGGAAAATGTTGTAATTAAGGGTAATCTTATTTGTCTCAATTCTTTAGAAGTCAAATAATTCAGTGTATGAATTGACGAAGTCTTGCAACTCTGACATCCTTTCTTGAAGGTTTTCTGTACTGTTTCCTTCTCTTGTTGCTATCTCTTCAGGGATTCCCCTTCGTATTTTATTCTCTGTTCCATGAGCGTGAAATTTGGAGAATAACCTCCCTATTGGGCAGCTGTTGCTAGGCCAGCCATCATTTTTCATAGGCCTCTGGAGCCTACCTTGGATCTTATTTGCTTGGAAGTAGTCCCATTGATTGTAAATCTGTTATATGGCAGAAATTCTGGAGTAGGGAGCATCTTTGTTCTTTCTGGTGATAGGAAGCCTGCAAAGCAGAGCAAGATGAAGAAACCTGTCTAATATATTGATGTGTGACTTCTGATATGTTCTCTGTATGAGAGACAAAGATATGTACAAGCCAACTGAGAAAATAACAGCTGTGATGTTGGAGAGTAAGCAAAAGAGGCTTGTTCTTTTGTTTTCTCAGCCAGGAGCAGTTGCAAAGATATGTATGCAGTAGGTTTCCATTATTTGTAAGAAGGAGTTCAGCAGGTCAAGTATTGGAGTGTTGATACCTGTACACACATTGTAGTCAGCATCAGTCCTTCATGCTGCTCACATTAAACTTTTAATTTTCTGACAGCAGAACACATGTGTAAATTGACAGTCATCCAAATGTAGAAGTGAAGGGCTTGCTGAGAGTCATAAAAGAAGTGTGAATCCAGTATATCCAGCAAGTTAGCTGCATGGGTAAGAGATGTTTCATTGTCTCTCTTTGCCTTGCAGGAAGAATGCAAACAAATACTGGCTCGGCAGAAATCCAGTTCCCAGTCTGATTCTCATGATGATGAGATTTCACCTCCTCCTCCCAACCCAGTGGTAAAAGCCCGACGCAGGAGAGGCGGGGTCAGTGCAGAAGTGTACACGGAGGAAGATGCTGTTTCTTACGTCAGAAAGGTAAGGTGTTGCCATCTATCTGATTCTGAGATATACAGGACAATCAGGTGACTCATATTTTGCTCATAATTTGGAATGAGGTCAGCCTGTAGGATGGTGTCCTTATGCCAGCATGTGCATGGCTTGACCATCTTCTTCACACTCAAGTTCTTTTGCTCCCTGCTTGACTAAGTACTTTCCCCATCAGTGTTGCTTCAGCATTCTCTATTCCTCCCCTTTTTGAGATGTGCTGCTAATCTGTTTACCCTTTTAACAGGGTGGGTAATTCTCAGCCATTTTCTTGATATTCACAGACTCTGGCAGCTTCTGAGTTTTGTCAAAACTTCACAGTTTTGGAAAGCAGCCTTTTCTATTGCAGCATTTCCTGCTTTTTTTTCCCCCAAAAGTCACTTCTAGCTCAAGTTTTCTTCTAACCTAGGTCATTTAGGTTCCCTAGACCATTCAGGCACATGGTTCCCATGTTGCTTGGGTACCACCTAATCCGTGGGTTTTCGGAAGTCTGTTGACCATACTTGGGCAATTTTATGTGACCATTGACTTTGAAGAAATGCCAATCCCAAATTAGGTAATTTCTTCAGTGGGAGTATTAATTTGGGCTTCTCTTTTTTTAACTGCCTTTTTCGCAAAACATCTCGCTATGTTATATCCTTGATATCTCTTAATAACTCTGCAATTTTTTTTTTTAAACAGGCCAAAGAGCTTTCAAAGGTTATTAAAAGACAGACATTACAATAGCGTATGTCAAGTTTATTTAGGGAGCTAGGCTAAAAATGCATTTCATAAGGTTGACAGATGCTACTAATGTGCTTTTGTGCATGCCTGGAGTAGTTTTAACCCAAAGAGCTTTTTCTTTATGGGAATACATCTTGTCAGGCACTGGTTTTTGGCAGAATACTTTTTGCCTTTGCAGTCAGATGTGTGTTTGTCATCCACTTATGATACAAGTTCACTGGCTGTTCTGGGGATTTCTGTCCCAAGAAACAAAGAATTAAGAGAACCTTTAATCCTAAAAACAAGTATGGAAAAGTATTCTTGTGGCAGTTAAATAAGCTTGCAAGTACACAGTAAATTTTAACTGTTAATGGACTGCACTGTTAGAAAACTTATGTGGTATTTCAAAAGCCACTTTCAAACACTTTTCTTTCTGTGCAGTTTGCAATATCCCACTTAAAAACTTCCATGAAGAGATCACATTTGTTTCTGCTTAATATGGGCTCCATCTGACTCTTCTGAAAATCAGAGGAAATATTCCTTCCCACCCCCCCATAATTCTTTTATGTTTATAATGGAACCTGAGTTAACTTTGTTTTCTTCCTTTTTCAACAGTGATGCTAATAAGCCCTGACAGTAGCATGGGTAGGCAAGAGCCAGAAGAAGCAATACAGATTATATGCGGTGTGTTCTGTGAACAGGGCTGTTACGATTTTAATTTCCTAGGAACTGACTGAGCTTAAATAATAATAATTTAGGGGATGGTTTCTTGTCAGGCTACAGATGCTGCAAGTAATATAGCACTGGGAGGGTTTGTGTCAGTGCTTTGTCTTCTGTGATTAGCAAATGAATCCCATGGATGTGTGTTTGTGACAGAGATTTCTGGAATACAGAAATAAAAGCAGATACTGAAAGGACGAATTATGAAACTAATTTAAAGTGTAAAAAGCAAGGCAAGGGTTGTGTTAGACTATTGCAAACAGATGGATTTTAGATAGTAGCCAGGAAGAACAACTGGCTTGAATTCAGGTGTTGGATAGAAACATATCTGGGTCATAAGCCAATTTAAAGGATCCCTTGAAGGGGTGAACTATAGGATGAGTAGTGCTAAAGGCAGTGCAATGAGTTATGTCACTGGAGAGAAAATCAAAGGAGATTTAGCTTTGTGATTTGAGCAAGCACCTGGCATGGCTCCATTCTGAGGAGCACAAAGGAAGATCTCTGTGGAGGGTTATTTCATTGCTTCATTCCTGAACAAGAAAGCAAGATTTGACAGCACATCTGACATAACATATAGATAACAACTAACAGAATAGGAATCTTGCTGTAAAGAGGATTATCGACTTGAAAATAACATTCAGTGATTGCTTGCAAGAGTGGTATAAGAAATGGTCAAGTGATTCTTCCTGACATTTGATTTTGGTTGGATGCCTGGTTACTGGGACACCTAAAGAACCTCTTCTGTGTTTTCTGTGTCCCTGCCCCAGCAGACCCACTTCAGTCTCTGCCTTGTGGCTTTCCTTGCTGCATATTTAGACTGCTAAAGGCTAGTCTATGCTATTCCGTAATTAGCCATAAGGGTTGGAATTGAATGTCTTAGTGATTTGATTATCTACCCTTTTGGCTCATCAGCAATAAGCTGAACAGCTAGGGTATTCTTAATAGAGCAAGGGTTCAGGACTGAAATTCAGTCCAGGGTTTGTTTGATAGGGTAAAAATCAAGAATAAGGTACTGGCCAAATGCTCATTTTATTTAACACAGAAGATTTTAAACTTTTAATTAAATTAGATTACATTTCACCCTGATACAGATATTCGGTTTATACATATACGCTTCTCTAGACTTAACTTGAGTAGCCTAATGACTACAGCAGTCAATGTAAGTGATGTCTGAAGCCAGAGTTTAACTTTAGATCATCACAGTGCAGTATTTTCCCTTGAAATAAATCTAGATCAATTCTTTGTGAGACCTGGTTCTTCATCAGTTTTCCCATTTGAGACATCCTTCTTCTGGTTGGGTGGGTAGTATCTTGCCTTTCCAGGATGAGGAAAGGAAACTACCTACACATCACCATACGTAGTAACTTAAATAAGAAGGAGATACTATTTCTATCGTAAGAAAATGTGAACGATAAATGTCCATTATCGGACCTTTTTTGTACAGTAATTAAAACAGGCAAACAGATGTTGATCTTCAGATTGGAGTAAGGTTTATTTAACACTTAGGACTTTTCCTAGACTTGATTCTGTCCCGTTATAATGAAACTATTAAGGAAAATCACATTACTAAAGTCAAAGAACATCTGTTACAAGTCATAACCTTGTTCTTGTGTCTCTCGTAATCACAAAGTCTCTGACTGTCAGAAGTAGATGCCTGGCAAATACAGAGATACGGTGTCTTAACAAAGATATCTTATCAAAATGCTTACCAAAGCATTAAAAGCCCAACTTCCAAAAGTCTTGTAAAAAAACTTCACCCAATATCAAAACATATTCCTGAATTTCAACATATATTCTGAGAAAATTCATGTACAACAGGACTTTTGCCTTCTCCCCAATTAACAAATAAAAATGCCTCTTCATTCTCAAATGCAAGTGTAATCAACACCAGTTTACCTTTTACCTAACGAAATGTTGCTTATTCCCTAATTTTAAAAGTAAATTGCTTCTGATATTGCTTGTGGGGGAAGAAGAATATGAAATATGTTTTCCTTAGTCCAAGGGATTTGAAAGGAGACTACACAGCCGCCAGTACCTGTTAATTATAGTATTTTACGGATATCCTTCTCTCCACTCATCCCGGATCTTATATTTCTTTTCTGGTTGTCATATTGAGAACATAAATTCTTATCCTCACATTATCAAAACTGTAATTTATTACTTTCTTAGTGGCTTTATATTATAGCCTAAACCTGTTTCAGTGTTTGAAATAAAACTGCATCCATTATCTTGAATAGTGGAATTTTCTATAGATTTCAAAATCTATGAAGAAATACAACTAGGCATGTAATTACCCTTCCTTCTTTTCTCTACAGGTGATTCCAAAGGACTATAAAACTATGACTGCTCTGGCAAAGGCCATCTCCAAGAACGTGCTCTTTGCTCATCTTGATGACAATGAACGAAGGTATGAGGTGCTTTATGATTTAAAGGAATCTATAGCTTGACCTGAGGACAAGAAGTTATATTAAATTTTAACTCAGGGATCAGAACTGCTCTCACTGACACATTTGCGTCATACTAGATGCACCCTCACACACACTTACGGTATTATGACAGAGGGTAAAATCACTAGCTAAAAAAGGGCAAGAACAGGTCGGAATGTATTCAGACATATTCAGTGTTTTCACATCAGCTGTGCCTGATAAACTTTATTCTTGAATACTTAAGGCATTGGCTAAAGCAATCTCAGAAGCATTTGTAGTTACTTTTGAGAATTCGGGGAAGACAGGTCAAGTACTGGAAGAGTGAGAAGGAAAAAACATGATGTTTATAAGCAGGTAAAAGAGAATAACAGGAAAATTATTTTGTTCTTTGAAAAACTAGAACAAACAAATTACGTGTAAGCACCTGAAGGAGACCAAGGAGTTCAGTAACAGCCAGCGTGACTTTTAAAAACTTGAAAATATCTTTCTACAACTGAGAAGCCAGTCTCGTATCTAGAGAAGGCACAATAGAGTCCAGACAGCTTGACTGCTAACACGGTTTTCGACATTAGTGTGTATAATAGTTTCATAAACAATCGAGGGAAACATGTCTTCAGTGAAACCACTAGGGAGTCTATGCAAAACTGATTGGATTGCCATACCAAGTTGCAGTCGTCAATGGTCCATCGTTATAATGGAAAGATATACTGACATGTGGGGAGGGTTGGTCTGGTTTTCATCATTATTGATGATCGTGGTGGCGAAAGAGAGTATGAGTGTTAAATTTTTACGTGACATGAAGATGGGAAGGGCTGCTAAAACATTGGGAGACAAGGCTAGAATTCCGAATTATGCTGACGGGTTGAAGAAATGTTCTAGTAAAAGCAGGATGGATTGTCACTGAGCAAAGTGCAGAGAAGTATACTTAGGCAGGAAAAACACCTTTGTAACCATAGGACCGTTTTGCAATTTGGTAGTTCCTTGAAAAACGATGTGGAGCTTATTGTGAATCATGGTCTGAACATTAGTCACTAATGTCAAGCTGTTTTGAAAATACTAACATTTTACTGGGATAACTAAACAGGAGAACATGCAAGACATGTTCGAGCTTTGGAAAGATTTCAGCTGGAACACAGTGTCCAGTTTGGGCATTGTACCTCAAGAACAAACAGTTGGAGGAAATTCAGGGAAGAGCAGTAAGAGTGATCACAGATTTAGATAACATCACTTCTGAAGGAAGAATGGGGTTGGTTGGCCTACATAAGTTTTCTTCAGGGTCAGAGGGACACGACAATAGCTTATAATTGTCTATGAATAATGGTGTATGAGGAATAAACTGCTGTGTGTGCCAAAGAGTAAAGAATAATGGATTTAAAATGATGCAGGAAAGAGTCAAGTCAGATACTAGAAAGAGGTCTCTGACTGCTTGGGTAGGTTGTGGAGTCTCCACCACTGGAGGCCTTTAAGAAGAGATTAGGCTATGGTCTGCCAGGAGTGACATAAGTAGGGTCAGTCCTGCCTTGCAGCAGAGAGGCTAAGTGATGTCGTGAAGCCCTTGCCAACCCTACTTTTCTGTGCTTCTGTGCTTAGAAAAGACAAAGACTTTGCCTATACTGACGTTTTTAGTACTGGCAGAACATCAGGATTGCAGTCCTTCAGCAGGGCTAACTCACATGCTTTCAGTGAAAACATGTTCCAAGTGTGCAAATTTTGCTCTCTCTTGCAGGCGTTAGCACAGTTTAATTACTTTGTAGTCCTAATTATTGTGATACTGCATTAGCATGCAGATTTCTGAAGTACTTAGAAGAGGATTAACTTTGCACATTTCTTCTAGCTTTTTCACCCACAGCAGAGAATTCTTGTACAGCGCTGCTATAAATCCTAATTATACCTCTGGCATGCTAATGTGACAGCCATTGGAAGGGTAGATTTTAGGACTGGAAAAGGAACATTTTGGTAATACGTTATCAAAGTAGGGTGAGAGGGAAAAAAATGAAGGAAAATGCTTTTTCTTGCACTGATTGTACATCATGGTTGTGGTCTTTGTGGTCTTTGTGGTCTCTCCTACCCGTTCCCCATGTCCCATTTACCTCTGTCAGCCAGACTATCCTGTTATGGATATATGTTAGGAGTGAAGAAGTGTGCAGATTCCCATGTGTGTGCTGCAACTGGGTTGTAGACTGTCTGCTTTTGCAGTCCTCAAACTATGGCTTGACCAGGTGTATGCTGCCTTTTCTGTCTAAAGATTTAGAAGCTTCTTGGTGTCTGGGTTGTGCACTGGACCATATTCAGCTATATACCGTCTCCCTTGCTCAAAGGATGTGTCTAGGTGCCTAATTAAAGCCTCATGACAAGTACAGCAAGTTATTCCTGACATTGGGAAAAAAAAGGAACTCACAGAAGGATGCATACATTCTGCTTTTGCAAACAGGAATCAGTAAATTGTTCTCTGCATTTTACTGAGCTCACTCTTGACCGCATGCTGTTGCCCTTGTCTGGTTTCGTTTGTCAAGTGTGGAGAAATCAGCAAGTTGGAGCATACCATTGCCATTACTTCCACTTTGCATCTTGTGGATGCAGACACGTAGTTCTGTAAAGTGAGTGGTGTATGGCTTCATTTGGGTTCTGTCCTCCTGGAATGATGGAAAGCTGGGTAAGGATATTTCATTTTTTGTGCTGCAGCGGCAGTGTTGGTGTTTATTTTCCTTCGTGCTTTCTACACTCAAGACAGTATCATTCTTTCATTTTATTTCCTGGCTGACCAT
The DNA here is from genome assembly GCF_964289735.1 of Phaethon aethereus. Taxonomy (NCBI): domain Eukaryota; kingdom Metazoa; phylum Chordata; class Aves; order Phaethontiformes; family Phaethontidae; genus Phaethon; species Phaethon aethereus. The sequence continues at coordinate 6,902,643 of NC_138591.1, forward strand.
TCGCCAAGGTGTAGGAGGTGTTCAGGTGGGAGAAGGAAGGACTAGCAGGGCTTAATTCCTCATTTACAATGGATGACTCTTACATTTTTCCTTCTCCTCTGAAAAGATATTTATGTTAATCTGCTCTACGGCTGTGCAGCCCACATGGCTTGTGTTGCACTTGCTGCTTGGCAGCTGTGAAGGTCTTTATGTCTGACATAAACCCATATTTATAAAGGCAGTGTGTAGCATATTATCTCTGTGTCAGATATTCCATATGAATGATTAAATGCATGAGAAGCCATGCTGAAGTTAAAGTAAACAAGTATCTTTTTGCACTGGTGTCTGAAATAGTTTTGTTCAAGTCTTATTTTAGATAGCATCTTTTCATGTGCCATGCTTAAAAAAGGGGTTGCCATCTATCTCATGCACACACAGACGTGCACGCACATACACACAGTCTCTGGTGTAAAATTATACTGAAAAGTGCAATCAAAGGGGATCTGTAAGTGCTTCAGTAATAAAAGCAGCAGAGCTAGTTATCAGCAACTTTTGCCAAAATTTTCATTTCAGGAGTAGCTAATATTATAAAGAACAGTGCTGCTCTGAAAAGTGATGTGGCAGTCCACTGTTTTCTTGTGAGACTTTTCCACTGACTTCAATAAGATCTTGATTAAACTCTGGAGTAGGGTCCTGGTTCTCCCAAAGCCAGTGGCAAAATGCCCATTATCTGAAGTGGGAATGTGCTTTTAACTGTTAGAGAGCTGCTGTTCTCATTTGCAAAATCAGGATTGTGTGGTGCTTTAATTGTTTCTGCACATGTGCACCTGATATATATTTTCTGTGCATCCTCCTTTGCCTAGAGCTGTCCTGTTACATGCACACTGACATAAAACCTCCAGTTTACATGGATGTATCACATGCTCATTATCCAATTTTTTTTTTGATTGATGAGAAACTAACTGTAAAAAGTTAAAGCAATGTCAGGGCTTCACAAAAATGCTGTGTTTTAATAGGTATAGTTTGATTCTGGTTGTTTATTAAAATATTGCACATCTAACAAAAGTACTGGAATAGTCACATGCAGGGTATTTATGAGCTGTGGGGAAAAGAGGGATGTTAAGGGCGTGATGGGCTTAATTACGGACTAAACAGGTCAGTGAGTTGCAGAGAATGCATGAATGTGTATCACTGTGCCTACCTTTGGGCTCATTCTTGTTTCTTGTCTTGTTATGAGCCCAATCTCAGTTACAGTCTTCTCAGAGTAGCCTCGTGTTGTGTGTGCTTTGATGGGGTTTGCGTCTGTGGTTGTGAAGTGTGACAATGCCCTTTCGCTTTGTTCGGGCTTGATCTATCTTCTTTGCAGCTAGGATGTATTTAATGCCTGGACAGTTGAGCTTGGATTTTGATAGTGCTGTTATATCATCCTGCAGGTCCCTAGGCACGTGTGCTCTAACTTCTCTCTCTTCCTTTCCCCCACCCCATATGATGACGTATTGCCTGGCTTATGTCCACATGGGGCTTTTCCCCTTCGTTCTGTGTTTCTTCCATACCCCACTTCCTTTGTGACTCCACTCAAAAACTCTTGGAAGAGACTGCTCAAAGGGTTTTATTAGGTGGGCAACGGAGCTTATTAGTCAAGCTCAGATGAGAGGGCAGCAAGATGTTTTGGAGAACCAGAGTTCATACTGATATGCAAACATCATGCAGAAACTGGGGAGATAGCCACCAGGAGGACAGCTTTCCCAGGTAGAGAGCACTGTGAAGACCTGCTAATTATGATCACGGCAAGATCAACAGTTCTGTGCCTATCTGGTCCTGACTTGGTGCTCACTGAAGCCTCACGTACACATGCACAGTCCTTCAAACCAGCTTCTTGTGTGACAACTTTGAAAGAGCTCGTTGCAGCACAGGACAACTTCTGATACAGAAGACAGTGCTGTGCAGGCTGTGCATGCAGGAGAACTAGGAGTTGCTCTGCAGTGAACAGCCTTGAGAGAAAACGTCAGTGGAGCTGGACCTATAGCCAGGTAAGAGATGTTCATCCTCTCTTTCATTACACTGGGGAAACGTGAAATAGCAGCATTAACTGTGAGGGATTCTTGCATCATAAACATAAGTTTATTTTTTCATAAGTGATGTTCTTTGCAACAGTTTGTCTTTAACATCAGTTGAGAGCAGAAGCCATCTTGTTTCTCTGCTTTTCATTGCATCTGTGATGCAAGAGGAAGTCCCAGAAAAAAAATAATTAAACAAAATCCTTGATTATGGCATTTGTGCCTAATAAAAAGAACTCAAAGATGAAATTACAGACTTTGCAGAAGTGCGTATTTCAGAAAGTGCATCTATCTTTGTAATGTCCCTCCAGAATGCTGGTGGGAAGTTACACTTAATAACATTCAAGCATTGTCTTAGGTGGCCTGTGCTATAGATTCTAATGGCTGAATAAGAGGAAGAAATTCCTTGCTGATCTTATCCCTCCTGGTTCCAATGTGATCTCATGGTTCAGGTCGCTTCTGAAGGCCATTAAGAGTTTGCATAAACTGTCCCCCTTCTGTTGCTCTGTGGTGCTCGATAGTTTTGCATGTGGGAGAAATGAGCAAGGCAGAGTGCATTGCTCTGATGCCCCCTCTACTGCTTTGGTTTTGTTCAGACAGCAGGCAGTGAATGATTTCTGTCTATGCAAAGATAGAATTACACCCATAACTTGGCAGCATTTTGTTTCCTTTCCCACTCTTGGATATGCAGCAGATTAACATCCTGTAAGGCTTCCTAGTTGTGAAATGGTGTATAAAGTCAAAATTGGTGACAAGGGGCTAGTCTGATTGTCCTCATCTCGTCTAACCTGGCAGTGTAGCTAGTAAGAATTTTTATCAGTTCAGCATGTAATGCTGGAATACAAGTACACCCACTTGGCTTTGCCATGATGTTGAATAGGAAAAGGGGAAAAAAATCGCAGAGATTGTTCATTTTCCTTCTGTGGATAAAAATAAAAGATATTTTTTCATCATTTCATTGACAGGATGAAATGGATGGGGGCAACCACTGAGAAGAGGGCAGTGAGAAGGTTCAGAGGTGACCTGCTGTGGGAATGGAAGTTGGACCCAAAGCTGATGATTGTCAGGGAGGAGGAAATACAACTGAAGCATAACCAGTGGGTGAGAGAGCAGGACTGAGAGCAGTAGGAGTATCAGTCCTGGTTCCAGGATGTCACCAGTGCCTGTCTGCTCTGCTGTGAATCATGAGCCACGTCTGTCAGCCCTTGTTCAGAAGCTTGGTGGCCTCCTGACCACGTAAAGAAACGGAATGATTAAACGTTCACTGTATCTGTATGTAAATGCTATGTAAAATTTATATGTAAAAGCTATGTAAAACTTGCTCATCAAGGAGTAAAGAGAGTAGATAAATATTTAACATGCACTTCCAGACTCCACTTTTGGCATTTTAGTTAATATCATAATTTTTACAAGCATTTATTCTTTATTACTAATATGCAGGCAGCTGTAATGCCTGCAACAGTTTTCAGAATACTTTTGTGTATTTTATTACTTGGATTAATAATAAATTGGTTTGTTAGAGCAGTATACTGGTGTGAAACTGCTTTGGAAACAAAAGTTAGGGAATTGTATTTAATGCTTTTACTAAAATACTGAGCTTTTGTAAAGGCGCCAAAAAAGCAACCACAAATGAACTAAAGAGTAGACAAAACTGATGTATTTATTACAGCAACACGCAGTGTTGCATTTACTCGTGTGTTGCCTACATGGCAAAGGTATGAGAATAAAGGGCATTTTTTATTTTCTGTGCTTGTCAGGGCCAAAATGCAAAGATGAAAATTGGCACTTGTACTGGGTATGCAAGTCAACTGAGAGTTTTTTTCAAGCAAAAATTCTTACCCTTTTCCTAGCATCCTCCCAAACCTTGCGGAGGGCACATGCTACTGTGATACTGTAGATAATATTGGAGGCAAGTTGTTGTAGATGCCATCATCTTGCTATTAGCATTTCAGAAAAATGTTCTGCTGCCTTCTTACAAGTGTGTTTTAAGTAACCCACGTTCTGCAATTCAGGCAGTTTTGTAAGCCATGATTGGTGGCAAAGTGGGTTCCTGTAGGGATTTACGGGGCATAAACATACGCTATTTGAAAGACATTATTGTCCAAATTAAGACTTCCTCAACACTGAGACACAATAACGTTCTCGAAACGTATTAAGGGCTGCCACAGAGGGGAAATGAGTAATCATGTATCTGTGTCCTCTGAAGACAAAGTATCAGAATTAGGCTTAAATTGTACAAGATAGACGTAAACTAGACATGTGGTGATAATTTCTAGTAGTAACGGTACTTAAATAGATTGTAGACTCTATAATTGTTAAGAACAGGTTATGCAAATCTCTTTGAATATAATTTAGTTTATCCTCTGTTTGGATGGGGGAAGTCTGTTAGCTCTATTTTTGTAATTCTTGGATCCTTGGTAAACTAGTGTATTCTTTCTGTATACGTTCTTCTTTTATTTTTGTCTTCTTTTATCTATTTGAAGGGTTATTTTTACTTCTCGCATCTTGTGTTTTTTCAGCTAGCTGAATCTAATTCACCCCAGCTTCCTTTGCAGATCAGATTGCTCAGACCACTGGCCATTTTTGTTGTTCTCCTCAGCTTTCTCCAGTTGGTCCACCTCTTTCTTCTTACTTTGTATTTTTCACAGCAACAGGATACTGTTGACTCCTACTTAGCATGTGATCACTGGAATCATTGGATCCTTTCCTGCAGAAATGCTGCCTTGGCAGTGAATCTTCACCATGTATTTATGCCGTTCATTATTCCTATCCAAATATACTTAGCTGTTTTGTCTTTATTGAAAGTGTATCTATTTTCTTAGACCATTTCTTCAATTTGTAATCACTTTACAACCTAATGTTTTCTTCTGAAGTGCTTGGAGCTCCTTTACAGCTAGGTATTGTCTTCAGATTCAGAAAACACACTCTTTATGCAGGTCAGTAATGATTTGGGTACTTTTTTCAGTACAGGCATAATCTAACATGAGAAAAGTAGTTTTCCATAGCTAACAGATGAATTTTAGTTGTTGTCCTGTTCATCTCATATTAAAATATTCTTGAAACTTCTGGTGATTAGTGAATTTCAAGGACATTATTATTGCAATAAGCTTTTTTCACTTCTGCATAATGCCATGTTTTATTAAAGCACTGGCTGCAGGCCAGCTGGAAAGCCTCATATATGTGGAAGAAACCTAAGACGGCACCGTTCAGGAGCAAGATATTTTAGAAACAGGATGCCATGGCTATGACATATTCATTACACATCCTGTATTTTCCTTGCATTTGTAACTTAAGTCTTTTGTTAAACAACAAACACAGATCTAGCTTCTGCCTGTGCTTTGTCTATGCCTATGGTGTGCAGAATTGTGCAAGAAAAATTCCCTTCCCATGATACTGCATTAGTATTTCTGTATCTCCAGGATTCCACATTGTGCTAAAACTACATGGATGTTTAGGGGGACTATTCACTCTGCCTGCTGTAGGTGTCTAAGTTAGCTGGTGCTCAAAACACCTCGGTTAGGAGCCTCAGGGCATGGTTTCACCATTGATTTAAGCCAAATTCTGAGCTGGTACCAAAGGAGGAAGTAACACAGTGAGTGCCAAACCTTGGCTGCGTGTTCTATTGCTCTTGTGGCTGCAGTTATCCAGATCAGCTCTCCGAAAAGTGATCCTCTTCCAGAGGGTTACTTTTTAGTCAGATCAGGTCCTTCCTCCCCCCCTCTACCTGGCTGCAGAAATACTTTGGCTAGCCGAAGGGAGGGGGTAGAAACATGCAGCTGGAGAAGAGGGCAGGGCAGGACCTCCCCTTTTGGCAGCAGCAGGGGCCAAAATCAAATTAAGTGATGGCAAAACTGCACCTTAATTCCCCTTACTAGTCATTGGACAAAGTCAGAGGATGGAAATAGGTGGTGTGAGTACCTCTATTATGAGCTCTTGCTCCTTGCCAAGAATGCTCAAAATGTAGAGCTAAACCACCCAGAAGATGAGATGAAAGAATAAGAGATGAGAGAGAGATTGCACAGCGAGGCATGGCAGAGTGGGGGGTAGAGGGCTTTGTTGGGTCACTAACGTGGCTTCCTTGTTATATTAGGATTTTTTGTGACCAAAGAGTTGGATGGCTTTCTTCCCCCTCCTTTTTGGGAGTAGCAACAGAGAGGAGAATGACAACATCATCCTAATGCACTTTTTGCAGGATGCACAGCAGGGCAGGCTGTATCCCATGAAGGTTTGTAGAGGTGTGAATGTCCCACCTGTGCTGGAACTCCAAGAGATGGTCAGCATGATAACTTGGGGGCAGAGGAGATGTCTATATACAAGTTATATGTACATGGAACAAATCTGGTACTGAAGAGACTGGTGCAAAACCTCTCTGTGTGGGAGGTTGTTTTCTGGTCATCAGTCATATTAGATGATTAGCCTGTCCTTTGAATTCTACTGGTAAGCAACCAGGAAGAGGAAATTCATCTCTCAAATCAACTAAGGCATACTAAACTAAGCTTTCCCTCTTTGGATAACACCAAGGTATTTTCCAGGTAAACTGCCTGGCAATCCAGCTTTTCTTTGTGCCTCTTATGCCTTGTTTATGGCCTTGATTGAAGATGGTATTTAAAAGAGCATGTGTAACTGTGAGTTGTTCCATTGACTTGTTATGGATGTCAAAGGAACTGTTCATGTGTTTAAATGGAAGCACATTCAGTCCTGCTGAATTGGAGCTTGCCAATCAGGAATACTACTTAAACTAGAAAAAGTTATGGATTTTGGAGACAAAAGTCATCTGGCAGCAGCGATGGAAATGAAATCAGGTAGAATTGCCCAGCTGTTTGGAAAATAAATGATCCAATTCTCCATTCAAGGATTAGCCATGAATTTAACACTGACTTTTTTTTCCAGTACATCCATCTCATTTACCCAAGAATTATTGCCTTTAATTACCATTGTGGTGCCTGCAGGCAGCAGTCTTTAAATTAGTTATGCAAAGTTCTGCTCTCAGCAGTCATCAGGAGATTGTATCTGCTTTAGTATCAATCCCTTTACAGCAGCTTGACAGCATACAGACCTTGTACTATGGATGTACTTTTTGTGATGTCAGTTTTTGGCCTGGTATATTGGCCTATTGGTTATTCTCTTAAACATAACTAAAAGCATGCACATTTGTTATTTATGGATATTTTTATCTTGAGGAACAAATATTGTCAGTTCATAGCTTTTTAGAGGTTGTGATTCACCCTCAGTGTTTTGTTAGACAGTTTATATTCTTCATCACAAACACTAGTGGTGCCATTCCTAATGGTAGTTATTTTTAATTCTGCATAAAGTAGTGGTTTACATATGGGCAGTATGTCACCCATTGAAAAACAGAGTTAAAGTGGAGCAGTAATTTACATAAATCCTTTTTAGATCTCAAAAAAAAAAAAGCCTGAGACAAATAGCACTCGTGTGCTCATGAAAAATCTTGAGTCTAAACTTATCTCTCTATATATAAAAATAAAAAAAATTAAGACTACTGCCGAATTTAACAGGCCTTGTAAAATCTTTCTACCACTGCAGTATATATGACCGTGTCTTTGTGTGCTTCTTTACACAACAATTAGCTGGCAGTGGTTCTGAAAATGCGTTACTCAATGCTAAGGCTTTCCAGAATTAAACACAAAGGTTGAACAAAAGAACATCCACTCTTCTCAGCAAGTCTTTGTCTTCTGCATCAGAGCAGCTGGAAGCTTGTTGGGACCAGTAATTTGTCTTTGTGCATGGATGAACAAGGGTTTATTTCAACTAAAGCTCTTTAAAATGAAGCTTCCTTTCCCCACCTTCCCACCCCAGAAGGGTTGTAGGTAACCTGTCAACAGTTGCTTCTACTCTAATAAGTCTTCATTAGGTGACTGATTCTGCAACCTTGCATGGCTTTGAAGCCTACGTGTCTTCAAATGGGAGTATTACCGGTACCGGTACTGGAGGATCAGCTGTATGATTAAGTTGCTTAGTTGTGCACTTAGAGGAGGATGTTCAGAGAGCTTAAAGGAACTAGATATTCATGTTGATTGATACATAGTGGGAAGTGAACATTTAACTCCTATAAGGTTCTCTTGAAAATTCCCATCTTATGTTCTGATTGGTTAGACCTGTGCATTTCCATTACGTGATGACATCTTCCTAGTAACACTGCATTTGGAAAGACAGAAAGAAACCGACCTTCAAAGAAAAAATAATCTATAATACTACAAGGTTTAGTGGTGAGTTTTTTTCCTTCTAGAAATAGAGGATTCAGCTCAGCAACCAGATGAAATTTCTCTGTCATTCCAGTGCACTTAATGGAAATACCAAGTCTAAGTTATTTGACTGTTAGGCTGCTAACTCTGTTTTAATGAAAAAAAACCTGACAGACTCAAACGATGATTTAGTTCTTGTTTTACAAGTTCTTTACTAAAGACTTTGACCTGAAGTACATCGCATCTTGTGAGGTAACAGCTGGTCTATCATTGTCTTCGGAAAAAAGTAACAGTTGCTAAGATTTCAAGAAACAAAGATGGTCTTTGAATCAACTGGAACAGCTGTACGAGACTGACACACCATGCACTGTCAGCTGCTAAATTCAGATATTCAGACTGTCCGAAACAGGATACTTTAACCCTTTGGCATCATCAGATTCCTTTTCTCTCTGTTTTTCTTTTTAAAAAAAGCCAGAAAAATAAATTGGGTTTTCAATTTGCCTTTTGCTTTCAGAAATTTTAAAAAAACTCACACAACTATGACTTTCTTTGTAGGGATTTTATTTTTATATTCATTCTACTTCTGATTTATAAGCAATATGAAGAGATGCCTGTTGACAGATGAAATTTGCATTAGAAAAGTATAACATGCCACTCTGTGGTGCATTAAATAGAAAATATAATAGTGCGTATCCAGAAAACAGCGTCAGATCCTATTTTAAGGCACTCAACGTTTTCCAAGTTTTGTATGTGGAGAGTGTATTTAGTTTAACGAAGCCAAACGAAGGTGAATTGATCGTGTTCAGAAGAGAAAGGTGGGTGATAGCAACAGTCTCTTTAATAGACAGAGGCATGTGAGATCCAAAAGTTGGTGGCTGAAGTTGGGCACATTCAAACTGGAAAAGTTTAGCTTTTTCTTTTAGAGTAATCAGGGAACTGATCCATAATTTAAATTAGCTCGGGATGTGGCAGATTTTCCATTGCATGAAGCCTTCAGATCAAGCTTGGCTCTCTGCTGTTGCTAGTTCTTGCAGCACTTTCTGAAGTGCTCCAGGATATTGTGGGGTTTTTTTCAAAGATGGCAAAATGTGATGACATGAAAATTTATTTCACTTAATGAAGAATCCGCAACCATCTCGTGTGAGCAAAATGCTTGTATGACTTCGGTACGCCTGAAAGCCAAGCTGTTACAACTTGGAGCCTGACTGATTTTTGGATGCCTGAAATAGGCACATATTGGGTCTCTTGCTGAACTATTGTTTTAGTTCAATGACAAAAGATGGCATATTACTTGGGAGACTCTGAGATTTTGTAGTCTGTGTTAGATGGTATCAGGAAAGCCGTAGTTGCCTTAGCATCTATTCATCCATTAACTCTCAATGCTGCACAGCATGGCTGATCTTACTGCAGATGGAGAAGATGAAGCACCCAGCAAGTGGTACCCTGAGCCCTCTGCTTTGCTTCATGCAGAGTGCTCCTGATCAGACGATGAGACTGGTGTCTCAGTACTGAATGCTGTGTTTTGTTGCCCAAAGAGCCATGTTGGCTCAAGCTTGCTCCTAAGTGATTTACTTCAGTATTCCCAAGCAGAGCATGGCGATGGCTTCTTATAAAAACTCCTACTGATCACGTATAACCTACTTTCTTGTGCCCTGTACTCGTAGGTTCTGTGCCATCTGGTTAACTGAAAGATTGGCAATTATCGTCACTGTTTGCAGAATCAAGTTTAATTTATTATTATGTTTGTGGATGTGACTGTGTGAAAAAGCAGATTTATATCATGACCCCAGAGGATTTGAAAGTTCTTTGCTAATGTGAATGAATCTTCTAGAGTAAAGGCTGAGATAAATTGAATGATTTTCCAGATGTGATAATTGAGGTAAACAGAATAAACTGTGCAATCTAGAGCTTTAATCCTCATTAATAGGAAAACACTTTACTGTCCTGATGGACTATTTTATATTTACAGTTACTACAGGGCCCATGTTAAGGCTAGACCTCCTGACAGCCCTCTCTCCATTTTGCTGTCGTTAAGCCAAATTCCAGGTCAGGTCTCCACATCTTTGTATTTTTTTATATGTCTGATAGTCTGAGAGGCCTATTTGTCATGAAAAGTCAGGGAGAAAGAAGAGAAACAAACCAACATGTTTACATATTTTCTGAATTTAATTTTTACTTTTTTTATTGTTTATTTAAAAGATTTGTAAGATGACTTTGAAATGTTTGCTTTTCTTTTCCCTGACAGAGGCACATCACTATCTTATGAGGTGAATGGGAATTACTTTTTAATATCCAGAAACAGACCCTGGCCTTTTGACATCCTAATAATTCCCAGAACAGCCAACTGAACCTTCACCATGATAGACTGGATTTGCTATGCTAAAATATTGTAGCAGTGCCCTGATTCCAAGTCCTGACGGTTTCGTCACCACAGTTGACCTGTGTTCCTTGTACAGCTGCTTTCTGCAATGTGGTTACAACATCGATGTGGATTTGTCTTTGCGTTTAGATACTTGGTTTAAAATAGTGATTTGGTGTAAGTTGTGTTTCAGCCAAGTTTACTTGCTGTTCCTTAATGGTATGTCATGTGTCATGTTTCCTGTCTTATTTATTAAATCCTGTGCTTTGAGTTGAACTTATTTCCAAGAATATGAAATTATTTTTCTATTATTAGAACACAGGGTTTGATTCTTTGACAGGTTGACAAGAGCTTTGCAGCACTTTGCAGGAACAGCCCTTTCTAATCAAAACTGTCCTCAGCAACGTCAGTCACTTTACCTTGGTACTAAAATAGAGCTGAAATAAAGCTACTCAGTTGCTTGGGCAATGTGTTGTGGCATCTGGGACTTAATTCTCTCCTGTTCACACTCACCCCACCCTCTGATACGGACAGTCATCTTCAGAGCAGGAGCTAGCAGCACACGCCTTTTTAATGTCTGATCTCTTACATACATGTCCTTGTTGAGTTCTTCATAGATTCCAACATCTATCAAGTTTTTCTTGGCCATCATATACCATATCGATATAGGCTCATGGTCATCTGACTCATGGCATTTTTTGGTAATAAGTAAATTGCATTCTGGCTAGAAAGATAATAAACCTACTGATTTGGTGCACCTTGGGGTCTTCTTTATGTTGCAGGGTCTTTTTCACTGGCTTCAGAGTGTTTTTATTTACTGTGCTTTTCGGCTTTGGGACTTCCTTCCTCTTCCGATTTAGGATTTTAGCCAAATTCAGCACTGGAGATCTGATCTTCAGTTTAATATGCTCAGTATCGTCTCTTTTTAAAAATTACCTGGGCTATATATCATTGTGTTCGAAAGTTTAGATTTCTTTTGCAGCAACTTCCTATTAAAACAATTGCCTGATGAATACGGTTATTGTGAATGTGAACGATGTGCATTTAGAATAGTTTCATTTTCAAAGGATGCTTTCATGGAAAACAAGGTTAAATTGTGTGGGAACAATGGAGATTCTGCAAACAGCTTTAATAGGTAGTTTCTTTCTTCCTTACAATAATTAGTGTTAGAAATTGGATTAGAGCACAAGAGATACAGGGAGGAAAAGAAAATACAGAGTTATATTGTTCTTAGACTCCAGAACCATGTTCTTAAAGCCCACGGGTGAAAATATGAACAATTCACGTGAAGGTTACATAGAGCTTATTTCTGCTAAACTTCTCCACCGTTCTCGTTTATCCATTTTATTTGTTTTGTTGCTTTGTTCCAGTGCCGCAGTGACACCCTCTGGCAATGGCAGGAGAGTTTCATTGCCACTGGGGAGCTCTTCAGCAACCGGTGAGCCATCTCACTGGAAAGGTGTTGGCATACCCTGTGCTTCCTGCCCTCTCGGAGCTAGTTTGGCTCAAGACTAAAAATCACACACGTGAAGTTAATTACATTAATTGTACATGAACGTGATGGCTAATTGATACAAATTAAAGTACCGTATAATAAATAGCGTTGGGCAGCTTTTTTTTGGTGAGCAGCTTGAAAAGTCTCCCTTTATACTGATGTTAATTTGTTTACATCAACTCTAAAGCTTTTCTCTTCTGGAGTGGAGCCTCTGAGCAAAACCTTACAGATGCTGTGGCTGCTGTGTGGCTCGCACCAGAACAGAGAACGACGCACTGATCCGTTCTACCTGTGAAGTAAAGCATGTTTTTAAAGATAGAAAAGCTATTGTGAGTTGTCTGCCTACTGTTGATTTTGTATTTTGCATTGGTAATGCTTTTATTTGTGCTGTTTTACACTATGGGTCACAAAATATAGACTTCCTGGGGCTGAAATCTTTTCCAGGCAGTATAATGAGAAAAACCAGTAAGCTTTTGAGGCAGTTGGAACAGCAAAGTGGGGTGGCTGAGGCTTGGAGAAAGGCATTAAGATGCCTAAGTCCTATCAAAATCAAGGTGTTGGAGAATATTTAATGGTTTTTGTTGGATCTAGAAATACGTCTTATTTTGATAAGCAGCTTCATGCATGTCTACAAGGCAAGCTGGCGGTACAGAACTACCTAAGTGATCAAGTTCGGGCAAAGCAACTGCCTGGCTGCGGCAGCGCGAGGGTCTGTGCTGGGTACCTCACCTGGCTTCGCAGCAGCCTGAATTAGCCCAGATACAGCGGTTTGTGCTGCCGGACCCCTCCAGCGCTCAAGCAGAGTTGAAGTCTGCTGATTCAAAGAAATTTAGTGACACATGCTAAAACCTTGTAATTGTTTTAGATCCTTGTTTCACTGCGTTGTTAGAGAAACCTCCATGCATAAATGGGTGGTGCTCCTGAGATAAAAACCTTAACAGGACCTATGGCTCTGTCCTGTAAGGAGTTTTACCGATCTGCTTGGAGCAAACCCTCCCCAGTCCCATAGCAGGGACTGAGCTGTCCTGGACTGGCACTGACTCTGAGTTAGGACACAGAGACTTCTCAGCCTTGTGATGAAGTATGAAGGTCTGCCTCAGCTTCTGAAAGCAGCCATCGTTGTATCTGCCACCTGGGGTCACTGTGTTCAAGGTTATTAAAAAGGAGACGTATAAAGTAACAGAGAAAATCTAAGCAGTAAAAACGTATTTCCAAACCCTAACCCCCAGAGGCTAAAATTGAGATTGCCGTAAGTATACAAATTACTTGAAATTTTTATTGTGTGTGAAAAAATGAAGCCCTGTATTTTAGTGTGTAAACAAAAGTCTGCTTTGAGAGGTCAGAGATTTGTATAAAGCAAGAGATGGACTAACACAAGAAAAGCGTTCTCTCTCGTAGACCTTTTCTTATGCATTTTGTCTTACCTCTTCTACCTGTTGGTTCATACTGTGTGTTACAACTGACTTTAAAGATCTTTGTAGCAGTGTAATTTTGTGGTTGAGAAATGTTCAGTGGTCTTGATGCTGATCTTGTTTTACACTGGAATTACTGCACATACCTCAGTGGCTTTTCATATTATTTACACATGTGAGATTATAAGTGAGTCTAATATATATTTTGAATCTGCACCCATCTTACAGAATTTCTTAAGTGTCCTGTTATTTAAACCTTTGTCTCAGCTAACCCCACATGATATATTATGTACCTGCAGTACTTCTTAAAAGCACTTTAGCTGAATTTTCAAGCTGGCTAGGCTTAAAGTTGTCAAAATATGTATTTAAGTTAAAAATCCTCAGAATGCTCTGTGGATGTAAATCTTGCTGTGCAGGTGCTGCATTGTGACAGAGAAAAGGCTGGTTGTGCGCTGGGAAAAGAGCAGCTCCAGACAATGCAAATGCTACTTCAAACCCCATTTATTGTCAGAGCGGCATCAGCGGTGTGCGTGCGGCGCTGAAGCTGGATGTCCCCTGTGCTCTTTGAGAGCTGTCTCCAACAGCAGCTGCAAAATTGCTGCCCAGTAGTCTCAAAGAGAAAGTCAAAGCTAAAGCAGTAAGGCACAGAAACCCTTCTCCCACTCTCCTCTGTTCACAAATTCTTTTATAAAGACCTGTAGGTACCCAGAGGACAGATTTCTACGGCTGTACCTGGCCACTGGGTGGCCTCCATTAGAACTGAAGAAGATAACGTACATTTATGGAGTGCATCTTTTTTTCTTTCTCAGCTAAATATTTCTGAAACTTCTAGATAGTGGGGTTATTAAAAACATTGTATGGAATTCAGGCTGTTCTTTAGCATGAAAAATTGGTAAATCAGTATTTTGACCCTTTTTGGTCATTACTAATTAGAAATTATGTGTATAATTTACTTAATGCTTTTGTTGACATGTCTGTGCATTCGATTAGATAAGTACTTCAGTTACAGGTATAGTTGAAGGATAATAGGATCGTGAAGACAGTATTGCACATAATAGTGTTTCTTCTATAGCTCTTTGCAAACGGAAATCATCCGTACTTTGCAATACTGAAGGGCTATATAGTCTGAATTGCCTTGAAATCACTTCAAATGAACCTTGCATTACTAGCACCACCTCTAAATAAAATTATTTAGCATCTTTTATAATTGCATGATCTTTAAAGCATCTCTAAGGACCACATTTTAGTCCTATTATAATCAGTATTCTTTGGAGTAATTAATTACTTATCACGAGGTCAGAATCAGAACATTATGTTTTCATCTCTTGTAGTGAGATAGCTCCTCATACAGGCTATCATGCTGCTGTACACATAATTAGTACTATATGAAGAATATAAATTAACATGTTAGTTTTGATGGGAATGTTGATGAGGTTGGAAATCATTAATATGCTCAATAGTGCAAAATAATACTTCTGATTTTAACTTCCTTTGCTTTTCCTTTCAACTGGTTAAGCTAAAAATATGGCACAGCTGCTTTCCCTTTGTACATGTGAAAATGTGTGGAATGTGAAGTAAAAAAGAGAATTGCAGCCCTTTGGGTGAGAAAACATGACGTTCAGTGCTCAGACACCAGTCTCTTCATCTGATCATGAGAGCAGGGCAAAAGGGAGGGCTCGGTGGTACCACTTGTTGCTGTAGGGACTGGAAGATTTGGTTCTCCTGACACAGCAAAGCAGCATGACTGTCATAGTATTGCAACAGGATGGGTTTTGTGACTGGTTGATTATGTTCAAGATAAAGTGCTAACTCCTCTTGGAGTTGCTAACTTTTTCCTTTTCTGTGGCGTAAGTTTTGAGCGCTGTTGAACTTGAACAGTCCCTCAAAAGCACATCATCTAGTCCTCAGTTAACTGCTGCTAATGGATCAGATAGAAGATTAAGGCAAAAGTGGAAGATCCTTATGGATGTAAATCAATACTTATTAATGACGTCTAACTGCATTAAGTCTCAGGAGAAAGGAGAATCCAGCTGTAGGATCTGATCTGTAGCTTGGTAGAAAGTCTGTGCAGACCAGTAGGAAGGATGAATGGCAGTGAAAAGCAAATGATGGAAAGCTTTGTCAAGTGTATTTATATTAATAATAGTTGACTTAAAAAGTGCTCTTTGCCTGTTATACTTCGGCCTTTTTATTAAGAAGGGTAAGTAACCGTACCTATGCTGAATACTTTTTGGATATCCTTTGCTATTGTGGTTGATGAATAAAAGTACAAAGTGAGTATCTGATCCTGAAAGTGGATCTATGCAAACGAGTTCTTATAATCTGAAGGAGCTCAGTGGACATCAGTGGGAGCTACTACAAACAGGAGGATTAATCGATACTAAATTGACGGCAAAGGAACATTAAGTAAAGGAGCTGTGGACTGGGAGCAAAACAGCAGAAAATATTGGTAGGAGAGAATTAAATTGTGCTCTTGGATAGCTCTTTTGTAAACCTAACTCAATCAGAAAGTCACTAATTAGTTTTTACAAATGCTGGGAGTGGTTTAAACTTGGCTACCTTTCATAGTTACTGGAAGTCTCACATAAAACAGAGTATATTTCTAATGTGATTGAATTAATGTTTTCTTGTTACTGGAGTCTGCTTTTTCCTTTCCTTATTTTTGTTGATTTAATATGTAGGAGTATAATATTGCATCAGTGCAACATTGCATAGATTGCAAGTATAAGACTTTAAAACCAGTATATTTTCCTAACTGTACAGTTTGAAAGTTTCTGGTTTTTTTCTTTTATTTTTCTTAGTGCCCTTCAGTACTTTGCTCCCTGATTCAGCCTCTTGGTAGTAGGATGACCCAGCTTTTCAGTCACAGAGGCATGAAAAATCAGCATAATGAATTAAGTGTATTAAAGGAACTTTGTAACAGTTTGCTTTTTAAAAATGAAAATGAGATATGAGCGAAGACTCACCGATATTTCCTGTTGGACCTTTGGTGATTGGTAGGATGTTGCGGTTATTTTTATTGAAAACTCAGGGTTTAACTCACAAGATGTTTTTAGTTCCTGACTTACAGTATTGATTATAATTTCCGGTCAACTTCTTTTCTCTTCCCATCTCTATTTCCCCGGTATTCACGGTGATGCCACTCTGCCTTTATCTCTTAAATCCATCAGTTTTACATTCTGATCTTTTCCTACTTTTCTTCTCCGCTCGTCCCTCAGCTGCCTTACATCTCTCTTCCACTTTGCAATTTCTGATTTATTTCTGGCATCTGTTCAATTTCAGAAAAAAAATAATTCTAGCCCATGAGTCTTGAAAGGCCATATAAATTCCATTTTTATCAACATTCATCAATTAGATTCTGATATTACCAAGCCTGTTTATAAATAACTTGACTATTCCAAATTTATGTTGATAATACCTTATACGGTTCATTCCATATGTATAACACTTTCATATGGCAGATGAGGAGAGATGTTTCTATGAGACTATATACATTTACAAGTACAGAAATAAAATCCATGCACTACACCTCAGTACACATACTGCATGTACGTTCACTTATACACATGTGCATGTAAGTTGCTTTGAAAGATGAACTTGTGTATGAATATCTGATAAGATATAAAACTGAAGCCTGAAATCTGGACTGATCTCTCGAGTTTTGGTTCAAGGCCATATTCTGGAAAATTATTTGAGTTCCAATTCAGGCAAAATCCCTTGAATATGTTTTTCTGGCAATATTTTTGAGAACAGCTGATCTTTTCACATTTTTTCCATTTCGGTTAGAATTCTTAAGAGAGTAACCAAGATGCCACTGAAATACTGCTGTTTGCTGCTCATTGAAAGGAAAATGCAGCCCATATACATGGTGCCATAATTTTGGCATTTTCCTCTGGCGTATCTCAAAGCTTTAGATCATTGATAATGACATTAAGGAGAGTGAGTGGAATTTAATTGCAAAGCATTGCTTATTAGGTTTGAAAGAGATGTAATCACAGGGCATTCTAATTTCTTAAGACACTGATTAATATAACAGCTACAGAGAAAAAACTGGCAGTGAATAGGTTTCTAGGGAGTTTGCAGGATTGCTGGTTTATGCATTTTCTTTTACAGCCTACACAGTTGGAGATAATTCAGCATCTTACTGTTTAAGAGTAAGCCAAGTATCTAAAATCTTGTGACCATATTTAGGGATGGATGAAATGTTTTGGTTAAAATAGCTCACACTCCCCTACACATGCCCATATTTCTGTCTGGTCTTCAGATCGGTGAAAGAAAGAAACAGGGAGACCTCAGAGATTTCCTTTGCCTTTCTTTTAATCCATCAGCTGGGTGTTAATGATCTCACACTGCTTATTCCAGCACCCAAACGCCTGTCTTCCCTCTTGACCTGGTTGAATCACCCAGTGCCTTTACCAGTTACTGTATTCATCCACAACTCTATTTTGGTTTAATCATCCCGTTAGTTGAAGCTGGAGAAACACTTCATGGCATGCGGCACTGGTTTGTTCCGTATCTCATCCAGCACGATGTTGGGCTATGCCTAGTACGGTTGTCTCCTGGCAAGGGTGGAAGGGTAGGGGGAAAATTCAGAAGATATGGGAATGATAGCATTATTTGGGGCTTACACCTTTTTTCTTGCTGTCCCACTGGTACTTACCTTTCCCAGTTACTGTCATTCCCTGTCCATCTGGCATGTTTGTCTGGCTAAATGCTGTCTGCATCTCTGGTGGGAATATGCAAAATATGGAGAGGGCTAGTGCGGTTTAAAAATAACATTTATTAGCAGATAAAGGCTAGAGAAGGCTGTTTGGTGGAACAGTGAGAAAGGCAGTCCCAAGCTACATCGGTAACAATGAAATTCTTACATAGTCATAGTCAATCTGTTCCCAGTTTGTAGCAGGACATACAGCATTACCCATGGCTGTGCCAAGAGACTGAACTCCAGACATCTCCTGATACTCAATAATTCAGCACATATTATATAAAATAACATGGAGTTATACAGATTCTTCAGCTCTAATTGAAACCTAGAGGATGCTCAAAAGACTCCTAAAGCAGGCAAAATTAAACAGGCTTCAGCTTTATAGGAGGTGGATTCTGAAAGCTACCAGTGGCAAAATGGAAGATTGTTTTTGAAGAACAAGATGTCTCATTCCTGACCCCGTCACCTTCCGTGCGAGCCAGGGAGAGAGCACTGATGCCAATCCAATAGGCATGCTCAGCAGATGTCCAAGTCTCTGGTTTATATCCAGTGATACTAAAGGTTGTTTATAAAGGCAAGACGTTATTGTTTTGAGTGTTTGGCACTGCCTCACATCTTTTTAAAAGTTGAGAGGAACAAATCTGATGAGGTTTCCAGCTATTTCGTCTCAGTTACAAGAGTAAGCTGTCAGAAATCAGTGTGTCTTCTCTGACAGCGATCCTGCACTTGTTTTACTCTTCGTTGCCCTGCTAGGAAACATCTTTTTGCTTCTCCTTGGGAATACAATCTGAAAAGGTTCTCTCTAATCATTGAGTTCAGCCATCTGATGCTGTAGAAAACCAAGTCCTATGATCCCTCAGTTAACCTAAATGAAGATATTTTTATTTTCTCCGGTTTATTGGGCTACAGTTGTTGGAAAGCTGCTCCATAACATTACTGTTCCCATGGCAAGAGAGCATCTCATTTCCAGACTAAATGTTTATATGTGTTGATTTTTCATGTCCTCATTGTCCATTAGTTGAAATAACCCTTTTTCAACTCTGACGTTCACCCTTACCCTTGCCTCTCATTTCTGTGTATTTATAAATTAAAATGATATCTGTTCTTTACTTATTTTAGTGCTATAAATGATTCAAACTCTTTTCTTCTTTTATAAAAGTTAGGCTGTCCATTACACTTATCAACCTAGAATACCTTTTTCTACATTTTTTTGAATCAATTGCATCTTGTTTCTTTGTTTCTCTTGCACGTGGTTGATTAGCATTGTGCACAATATTGAAGTGAGATCATTTACAGGAGTGCTTTTTACAATGGCATTAACACTTCCTTGCTCATTTGGAAGTGACACGGTTTCCACTGATACATGGTGGTTTTGCTTTTTTTCCCAGCCAAGGGTAAAAAGGGTAGCTTACAAGTATCCAATGATTTAATAATTTCAGATTAAAGTAGAAATTGTTGCCATTAACTTCAACATGCATGGCCTTTCATGTTAGATTACTGAATTTCATTCCAACTTTATTACTTCAAAAATCAAAAGCATCCATTTTTTTCCTGTGATACGCTGTGCAATACCTCCGAACACAGCATGTCCACTTCTTAAGACTGGGCCTTGAAATATTCTTACTAAAATTACCTCTGGTCTTGTTCTTCTACTTCCAATATCAACTGTTGTTAATCTACCTTAAATTATTGCCAAAACCCAAACACATTATAGTTCTTCTTCCTAATAACTTTCCCATTTTAACCAGCAGTTTACCTCATACCACTGAACATGCTTCCTTGAAGAATTGATTGATTTATTTTGTCTAGAATATCAGTTGTCAAATAAAGGGAGAAAGCAGATATTGCAGTGTGTCTCATTTTCCAGTTACCTCTGTGACTTTCATTATTCTTGCCTTCAAAATTCTTTTTTAAGCCTTACATTACTGAGGTTGGACGAATGGCAAATCTATAGCTGCGCAGGTTACCTTGGGATGACATCAATCTATAACCATCAAAGATGATGAACAAAATGCCGTTTAGTTCAGTCTTTTCTGAGTTGATTAATAAAAGGTCAGACATTCACGCTGCAATCCTGATTTCACATCAGGAAAATTATACCTTCCTGAGCCTTTTGAATTCTTACTCGAATTTCAGACTGTGGGATGTCTAACAGATTTAATTTTCAACTGCATGAAAACAAACTACTAGACTATGTCCTGCTCAGAATGCTAGTGAAGTAGACAGTATTTTTAGAAACCTCTATTTCTGATTAAAAAAAAATTAAACTGAAAGAAGTTTATGCTTCTCTATTTTTTCTCCCAGCAGGTCACTGAGTCACGACATCTCTTAAAATCTCATCCAAAACTTGCCTCTTTATTTCCTCATCATTTTGCATGCTGTGAAATAATTGCCATATAAAATGTTTCACCATATAAATGAGTTTGCCATATAAAATATATATTGTGTTGGTTAAGAATCCATAGTGGTCTCTTCACAGTAGCCAAAAGAACTTAAATTTTAGGGGACAATTTTTGGCACTATTTCAAGGTGAAAGTGACGTTAAATATATATATTCTGAATATTGTAATTGTTATCACTATTCACTGATAGTCCTTTTTATGAGCATCCTCACAGGGGTAAATAGTTTGCAAGATACTGGATCTGCCTGTTCTGGACACAGCTTCTGCTCAAAGGAGACAGCAGTCCTTTTGCTGAGCATTTCATAGTGGTGCTTTGAGTCTATTCTGGCATTATGTTTTCCAGAACAGGACTGTCCTGAAATTATCAGTTCTTCTGAAAACCCATAAATGCGAATTTTTGGCTTCTAATTTTGAAAATCTTGGCTATAAGTTTTATATAGTGATTCTGTCTGTCAAGAGAATGCTTAGCCTGAGATCTCATCTGGATTTAGAAGACAGATTACAAAGACATTTTGTCTTTTGCTTGTCACTTTATTATCTTCTTTCCGTGTTCCAGTTTTTGTATAGTTGAAAATCACTTTTCCTTTCTTTGCAAGCTAAGAAATAAATCCTGCTTAAAAGTGCAGCCATTCTGCCATTCCTTGAATTACTAAGAATGTTAATAAAGTTTAATGAAATATGAAGTGTTCATATTAATGAGACTTCAGAGGCTTCTAAAATTGGAGCAATAATATTTCATGGATTGTTTTGAAGTACTCTCTGTAGAGGTCAACTCTGATATCATCACTGAAACCTGTGGCTATGTTGTAGCCTTAGGAAACCTGTGTAAAAATAAACCACATTGCTTTGATAGACCAAAACAGCCAGCAGGAAATAAGGGCAGGACTATACACCGCCGAACACCAGTGGCATAAGAGAGGCCATTAAAACAAATAATATAAATGAGCCTGAGACGGCTAGAAGACCTGCAAGGTGATTAATGCCTGTGGTGACAAGTTGGAGGCATAGGAGGAGATTAAAGATTAAGTTAAAGGTAACAGTGCTAACAGGCTTTTTCCTGCCCAGTGCTTCTAATTGCTCTTCCTTCCTGCACATCCAGTGGACAGCACTGCCTGTGCAGCGCCGCATTCCTCCCTCAGACTTGTCATGATGAATGCAGGTTTTTTAGAGCACTTTGTTCTTTTTTTTTTTTTTTTTTTTGCCTGTTCTATGCACTGGGTGCACAGGAAAAAAATCAGAAGTCATGTGGAAGCTGTCCCTGTTGGCTTTAGACAGTGTCCTGCATTGGGATGGTTGTTGGTCCAAACTAGCCTCCAACTGCCCAAGCTGCTGCCGTTGGCCACCAGAAGGCATAGGTAGGGATTGCAAATTTCTCTCACTTGGCTTTCAAAACAATTGTTCAAAGAACAAGAAAAACCTCGAGCATCAAAAAAGCCCAGTCTCCTGAACCATTAAGGCTTAGTTGTAGCATATCTACTGCCTTATTTGCAGACGGTTTTAACACTTGACCTGAAAAGTCAACAAAAGAATCACCATCTCCCATCTTAATAAATTAAGTTCTATCTTCTCTAATCACTTCCTACAAACACACAAAGTCATCTGTTTCCTTTTGGCTTAGATCTTGTATACTGTTTGGAGGAAAAAGGTCTACTTTTGTCAGCACTCCTGTTAAATTTATTTGCTTTTCTAGTTCAAGGAAAAAGCCTATAACTCTGAAAGTCATCCAGTGCTTTTATTTATTTAATTTGCTCAGTTTGATTGATACGTCTTTGTTCTCAGCTCATACAAAATTGACCACAACTACAGTAAAAGTGCCTCTTCTTAAAACACTTCCAGAACATCCACGTGCTCCCCTCCTGTGCTTGCCTTGCGTGGGAAGAAACTTGACCTTAGATGAAGGTGCACTGAATTCAGAAGTGCTCCATCAGAAATCTTTCTGACCAATAAGTCCAGAGCTCGACAATTTTTCAGACTACTTTGCTGTATGTAACTCTGCTTCTTAAGTTACAAGCACGGGTTCTCAAGCTGAGATGGAAATAAGGCAGCCAATTTGCATGTAAGGTCCTGACTTCCCCTTTGCATCTTAGAAACCTTTCATCCAGGTCACTGGGCAAAGGGAATCACTTGGAGAAACAGAAATGTCACCATTAGTGACATACCATCAGTGCCAACATATGCAAATAGATGCATCTAACACTGGTTCATAATTTTTCTTTTTTTTTTTCTAGCATAATTAAGAAAACGTACTGTAAAAAATGATGTTGATCATCATTTTTCCAAATCATTTGTGTAAATATCTGCAGATATGCTTGTGTCTATGAATGTATATATGCATATATACTTATTTATTTCATGTTTCATAGGCCACTGAGGTTTATTGTCCTTGGTAGTAAATATTGACCTTGGCTTTATCTCAGTCAATGTTTACCTCTTAGGCCATTAAATCTTGAGGTTCACCTTAACAGAAGTCAATATCTGCTTAGTGTTCATCTCCATCATTAACATAAATATTTTAGTGACCTTTGCATGTATTAGTCTGTTTTTTAAAGTCAATGTTACAAATCCTGTGGCACATCGGTAGTATATTTTTCATATCTGTTTATTCATTTAAGATTTTTTTAATAACCTCTGGTATTACTGTCAAGGTGTTGCAAAAAGCGTGCAGTGCCTTTTTTGAGGAGAATCTCCAGGAATGTGAGTGCGTGTTGCTATTTCAACTGGAGAGGGCAGGTGGCCCGAAGTACCAGTGTGTATTTGTGCAGTTCATCGTGCATTTACCTACTACCAGGTTGTATGCGTTGCTTTGATAGCTGTCTCTTTTCTGGTCTTTTTTCAAGACTTTCTTTGTATGAGCAAATCTTTCTGAGATCAAGTGTTTGCTTTTCTGTACCTGTCACTGAGTTTAGGGTTAGCAGGGACTTTTAGACCACCTAGACTGACCTTTTTATCTCCTGCCATCTTTATCTCCTCTATTTAAGAAACACTTTTTGCCACCTTCCTCCTCCCCTCTCTTTTGACCCTTGCCAAGTTGAAATTTCTCTGCAGGGTTGTTATTAAAGTTTTCTTTTTAAATTGCATTTAATTTGGTGTGATAACATCTCAGTCTGGATTCAGGCTGAAGTGTCCCAAAGTCCGGAGCGTTGCTCTATGAGTCTCTCCAGGCCATCACCCCTAAGCACGCACAGACATTGCCCTTTCCTGCCTGTGTACTTAAGACATGAGTGTTGCATCTAAATATTAGCTCAAGCCTTTCAGTCATGGATAGGGTCCTTCTTGATATCGTCACCGTAAAAAGTGAGATGCAAAGCAGGGTTTGATGCCTATGACCTTCTTCCACCTCCTCCGGCCCCAGTAACATGTAAAGGAAGCATATAAGGTGGGTCTAGAAATCACAAACCCCTCTCTTTAAAATAAAGCAGCCTGAAGGCAAGATTTTAACAGGATACAGGACAGTTACTCAATTCAGGCACTGAGCTCAAAAATGTCCTTATTATTATTATTGCATTACAAAGCAGATACATAATACTCGTGATTACGAGCCACTTCACCAGCACAGATAGGAGAGATCTTCTTCATCCCAGAACATTCTCACTCCACAGCCCTGATTCTACCACCCCCTTTTCATTAAATAACTCCTTTTATTTCCAGTATAAGTGCTGACTGTTCACATGGATAAAAGCTTGCAGGGTTAAGCCCTTTGTGAGCCTATAGAAAATGTACTGTGAACCTGTGGAGAGGTTTCTATTATTCATTATAAAGGTGCTGTCGGGGTAGATGGTTTAAAAACATTGTGCTACGGTGAATTCTGATCCCTGTCACATGAAACGGCATAAATGTCAGACCAGGGATTTATATGAATATTCCTTGAAGAGAAGCAAAGACAAGGAATTAGTTGTTCTCTTGTCCTATTTATTCCCTTTAATTGGATTTATTTTTAAGTGGGCTTTAGTATAGACATTTCTGCTTCATTTCGTTATTGTATTTTGGAATTTCATATCAACACAGATAAAGCCTGCTTGCCCTACATCAAAAATATATTTAAACCAGTGGAGGTATGTTTCTTCAACAGCAAAATCTTCTATTTTTTAAAACTATTTTTTAAACTTAACCTAAATCAGTACTCACCGTACAAATAGAGTGTTTTAAGGTGCCCATGTTGGAGCAGTTCACAGCAGTGTACCCAGCCAGAATTCAGGATTCAGAGCAATTATACCTGCTGATATATCAAGTCTTTGAGAGAAGGAACTGTGAAGCATTTTTTTTTTTTTTCAGAGGGATTTGTAAGCTACAGGCCATATCATAGCTGGTTTATGCGTGAGACCTGATAGAGCAAGCACAGCACTTGGCTGTTTTTCGGTGCATGCCTCTAAGTCAGACTGAAGAGCAGCTTACTGTTGTCAACATTTGATTCATAGAGTTGTGTAAATGGGCAAAAAATTCCTTTCTGTCATGCCAGAGGCCAAATTAAACAGAAATCTGTGAACCGGGAGGGTTATTTAGTTGGGAGGAAGCAACATGAGTCGGGTGATAATGTACTCCTGCAAGTTTTTTTGCAATTTGTTTCAGGGCAGAGTTTGTCCTGGTTTATTTAATGCCATAAAATACAATTCTTCCTGCTCAGAAATTGCTTAAAAATTATACCAGCGTGAAGGCAAACACGGAATTAGCAGAGCCAAGCAAAAAGGGTTTGAAGGTTTGAACTAAGAGTGACCACAAACGCCTGCGTTAATACTGATCCACCAGCCTGCCCGCCAAATTCTTCATGTTCCCTTTTAACCAGGCATTTAAAAAATGTACTGCAGATATGCAGGAAGGCATATACAACACTGCTTTTTCCCCTCTCCCATCCTGGCAATGCTAATGAAAGCCCAACATAACTGAGATTTCGAGGTTTGCTATCACTGTAGAAAGGCAAAATAGACCCGTGCGCATTGCATTGCTGAATTTAACGTTGGGCACTCTTGGTTTTTTAATGTTTTCAGCAAAATGCAGGAGAAAGAGATTAGTGCCATGTTTGCTAGGCAGGTTTTATAAAACACAGCAAACTGCTAGGGAATTAGAGCTGTGAGGTTCGAATTAGCAGGTGTTGCTGCCAGTAATAAATACTGCTGGGTGTCTTCAAGATGTCTTTGATGTACATTTTAGTGGTTAGTGAAGATTCGGAAAGAAAATTACTAAGAAAGATGGAACAAAGTAATGTAACTGCGTCTGAATTTATTTATATAGGCATGAAGAAAGTGTGCCCTTAGGTCTGTGTTTGTGCATCTACATATTTAAACAGCTCTTCATGCTTAAAAAAGCTCCCTGTACTTCAGACCCCTGCAAGTACAGATCACTTAAGAAAAAATGCATGTATCATCTGATCTGATCGATCTGTATTTTCTCCTTCTTTGAATTAGTGGAGCTGTAAAAAAATGAAGCTGCTTAATCACGATAGTTCACTAAAAAGCTCCTACAAAAGAAGTATTTATTGTCTAGGGAAATTTTATCTCTAGTTCGTTTTATTGTAAAAGATTCTATCTCAGAAATGCTGTGAATCAGAGATGAAGGAGAGTAATGATAAACTTAGGGAAAACATAAGGAAAATGTGTGGGTGTATGAGTTTGCACATGTCTGTAAGCTATAATAGATATGCAAATAGAAAAGCAAGTGCTTGTGGACATGTGGTTTTGTGTCAGCTATGAATTTTATTCATCAGCTCTTTAACACTAGATTTACACACTTTTAAAAAATTGTTCTGACTCATTCTAGAGAACCTTTATCAGCTATTTTATAATGATTTAATTTACTGATCCAATTATAATCTAAATTGAATCCTATCCACTAACACAGGTTAAAATGTTTTTATTATACGCAGCTGTTTGATATCTCCAGGTGTGGGAGCACACAACAAGGATGGAAATTAATTAAGCGAGATGTGGGAGATGCTTGCAGCCGTATGTTATGTGCTTGTCAGCCAGAGGAGACGCATGTCAAACACCGCTTGATTAGTTGCAGCATGCGTTCCTCTGACTCGCAGCAGGCACGCTGCTGGGTGACTTGGGAACCACAACTCTGCAGAGCCTTGGCTTCAGTCTCTAATCGCTTCCGAGCTTTTCCAGTGGCACTAGGTATTGGTCCAGATATTACCAAAATTACACTAGGAGTTTCCTGATGTACAAAACTATTTTGCATGAGCATGATAAAAAACCTCTCCAACTCCATTTATATTCAGCATCTTGTCATTCTTTAGCATCATGTCATTTTTTAGCACTAGCATCTTTAGCATTCTTGCAGTATCCTGATTTTTTTGTTAATGCCAAAGGCCACCAGGCACAGAAGGGAAAAGATTTTAACCTAATACCAGATAATTCTTATCTCTCTTTCTGCTGATATAGTTGCCAGGAGCAGGTGCTGTCTGGTGGTACTCAAGCCTTTCTTCTAGGTACAGAAGCTCTAGTCATAAAAATAGCGCGTAGGAGCACTAAGTATATGATTCGAAGGAACAACCATAATTTTCAAATACAATTTAATTTTCCTGTATTTATAGAAAACCGTTAGAACTGTTTCTTGCACAGAGTGCAAAAAAATAGTAAAAGAAAAGAAAATAATGAAAATAGATTAATATTGTGTTGATGTCCAAGTTCCACAACCACAAGTTTGTTTGTAATCATGCTCTGAATAGGAAAATTTGGTGAATTATTAGAATAAAACTTTCTCTGTCAACAGTTTGCTAATCATAAGGATGTAAGAAAAGATAAATATATACAATATCATTTTCATGGAAGAATGTCCTCCATTTCAATCTCAAACGGAAAACAAAAAATGCTATTACTCTTCTGGGGGAGATATTTCTCTTCACTGCATAATGCGAAGAGTAAGGTAGTGTACATAATATGGTTTTGTTCATATTTACTTATGTACATGTGAAATACAATTTATCATAGTTCATTATTTAAAATAACGTCCTATATCCCTATATAGGGATATCCCTAGAGATATATGTCCCATATCCTTATGTAGAGGGACATCTCCTCCATCATCTACTCCAAGAGATTGCGTAATAGTGCATTTATAACTGCAAACCTCTGAAAGCCCTTTAAATCTCAGCATATACTATTATGTTTTCAAAGCACTTCAGCGATAGCAACCCTGAAGCTGGGACATGGTGATTAGGGATCTGTATCAGTGTTTGCCGAGGGTTTCTTTAGCTGTGTGACCTGGTTACTAAAGGAAGGGTGAGGAGTAGTGCATAGTGACTCTCTAGCTTCATTGGGATAGTCCAGAAGAGGGAGCTTGAAATTAAAGAGTGAAGAGATTTAAATGGACCAGAAGAAATTAATTGTTCAAATATGGGAACTTTGTTATGGTCACCCTTTATCCCTGGTGGAATTTGCGTCATATTAATAACAACAGAGACTTGTTTTGGGAACGGTAATTATTCATGTGGTGTTGTGTTTCTGTCCCACCAGAAGCGATTTTCTTTCAGTTATTAAGTTAAAATACTTACTTTTTCAGCATGGTATGTGCCATTGCTTTTCCAGAATGTTTGGGAAAGTGACAAGTAATTAATTGTGTTGAAAATGTAAATCATATATACTCATCTGGGACTTAAAGGGCCATCCTTCTCTTTAGTCAGCTCACATATGCTGACCTCGTTTCAGTGATGCCAGGGATGGATTTGGCCCACTTTATCTGAAGTGCACGGTTTGTCATTGTGCTAAGCGTTTCCCTGGGTCACTTCTACAATGCCAACGCATACAAATAATGCCTTTGACTTCATTACGGTGCCCTTCTGTGCTTCTAATAATAATGTATTTGGTGCTTTCTCAGAGTAAAAGCTTCAGTACAGTATGCGTACAGCAATGCTGTGTTCTTACAGTGTGTAACCTCTGTAAATGTCTCTATCTTTGCATTAGAGTCTTGTACCTGCTGGCCAAGAAGAGAGTTCCTAATCACTACCCTGTACCTACTAAAGCAGAAAGAAGCCTGTGCAGTCTAGTATGTGTGTTCCTCTGTGTGTATATGTATATATTTGTACATAACCAAGTAGGAAGTGTGTATTATTGACCCAAGTTTCTCTGGGTTTGGTTTTTTTTTTTGCTCGTTTGTTTTTCTTTTGGCATTTAAATTTTCCCCCATCTTGAATCTTAGTTCCAAGATGAAAATCTTGAGAACGCTCACACACAGAAAACAAGCAAACAAATATGATTAAGGTCAACTGAAATACCATTTTCAACACTGCTTTATTTTGATTTTAACCTTTTACTAAGAAACTTAATTTTGAAGTAATTTCATAATGAAAAGTATATCATCTGAAGACATCACAGTAGGACATTTAGACAATTTTGAAACTTTAAAAGCATTTTAAATGGGAAACTATATCAGCCATTTTCCATGGGAATATTCAGTTTCAGCAAACTGTGTGTTTCCACAAAGAAACGTGGTACTTAATTTCTAATGAAGGCCTCCTGATATGCACAGACTTTGTTGATGAGCAGTGGTATTAGGGGTATGAAGTCAGGATACAGTCTCATTGCAATTATTCATGCAGAAGCGTGCAGATATTCCTCCATCAGTACACAGAGAGCATATTTTCCATGCATTATGCATGGGATTTCCTCCAGCTGGCCTCCTGACTCATGCTCCCCCGCCTCCCTGGTGTCTGCGGCTGAGCTCAGGACCACCTCATCTCTCCCACTGGGAGAAGCTCAGTGCCAAACCCTGGGATCCCGACGGGTGGAAGGGGCTTCCAGACATCCCTACTCTGACCTCCTGCTCAACGCAGGTCTGGTCAGAGTTGGCTGTTCTAACCAAGAGCCTTGCCCAGTTGAGTTTTGAAAAAACACTCCTTCCCTGGGCCCCTCTTCCAGTGTTTGACCACCCTCATAGTGAAATTTTTTCCTTTATATCAGGTGGGAATTTCCTCTGTTCCCATTTGTGCCTGTTGATTTGACATCCCTCTGCTGTGCAGCTCTAGAAGAGTCTGGCTCTGTCTTCTCTATACCCTCCCGTTAAGCACTTGTAGACAGCAGTAAAATCTCCCCGATCTTCTTCTCGTAGAAGAATAAACACAGTTCTCCCACCCTCTCTCCACCTGCAGTATGCTCCAGGCCTTGGACAATTTTGGTGGCCACTTGGACTGGCTCCAGTTTGTCAATGTCTTTCTGGTATGCGGGAGCCCAAAACTGGCCATGGTACCCCAGGCTGTCGTACAAGGGAGAGAGAGACAACAGAGGGAGAACTGCCCTGTGTTCATCTGCTAGAAAAGATGCAGTGTGCCTGCAGTTGGGTGTTAGACAGTGTGATACATGGCTTAGCATGAACATTGTGTAATGTCCTCCTCTACCTCCCAGCATCCATTGCGTGCCTTGCCACAGGACTGCTTATGCAAACAGGCTGATGGGTCTGGAACTGGGACTAGTTGAAGGAAGCATGGGTCTTCCCTCAACCTTGTGAAAGGTTAGCTAGAGGTGATAGTAAGAGATGGGCCTGAGTTACATTTCCACTAAGCCCTGCCTCTTGGACGAGCGTGGTACAACCAAGACCGTGGCAGCATGGCTTGAATTAAATGATGCTTCTGAGGGGTGGACAGGAGGAAAAGAGGCCAAGGTGAAAGTTTTGGGGTAGAGTGTGGGATTGGACCTTGTCACTCTTGAGCCATAAGGCTTGGCCCCTTTCTAGAGGGTCACCACATCTTGCAGTTGGCCGTGGCAGATGGTTTTCCAGATTAAGGTCTCTGCACATACTCTTTCTCTTTGAAAGCTATTGTTAACATGTTGAAGATGATGTGAATCATTGACACGTAGATGTATAGAGTCTGTAAAATGAATCGAGGCTCTGCTCATAAAGTTTCATTCAGTTCATTCAGTGTAATAAGTAATGGACCTGTCAAAGCACTTCATAAAACAGTAAAAATGGAAATACTTCACAGAAATAGAAGATGATAATCTTTTATTTCTTTCTCTTTCACATGCCTCAGTTATGTAGACTTGTGACTTAATAAAGTTAAGTTACAGAGTTAGACATGGACTTTAATTTTAACCTGCCATCCAGAATGTCTTCTCATGTCTGATTTCAAAGACTTACATGGTCATTATAGTGAAATTAATGCATTTTAATTTAATACATTACATCTTAATTGTAATAATAACTAAACATTGGCCATTATAATGAAGTAATTAAATATTCACAATTGTTAATAGCTTTGTATGCTGCTATAATTAATTTGTTGCTGTCCTAACAGGAAAAGAAGTGAACAGAAGTAGATGGATAATGTTTTTATTAAGGCTTCAGTACTGACTCTCCCTCTTAGGTACATGCTTGTGACACCATATATTTGATTATAGCAATTGTAAGCTCCAGGCTCTTAGTTTTAAATAGCTCTAAAAAAGAATCTTTTATTTTACCTGTGGGTATTGCTTTTATTCTCAATAGTCAGTAAATAAGAATAATTGTTTCTGGGTGGTTTCAGTATTGTACATCAGCAATGACATGCAGCGTTCCTAGGAGCAAGCAGTATGGATCGAAGCCTTATCCGTACACATAGCATAGACACTTGCATTTTATTCAGTGGTAAAGTACTGCATTTATTCCTTCACTACATAGATGTTAATTGAAGCCAGTTGTCTGGTTTAAATTCTGTGCTATTCATCCTTACAAAGCAGGAGAAGCAGTTGTTAGAACAGTTGCTAGAAAGCTGTTATCTTTTCAGGAAAGAATCATAAGAAAATATTAGACATACATGAGAAGAGCCACCACCCCCACCCCCAAACTTCAGAAATCTTAAAGTATCACCCAGGTATAAGAGCTACAGCTAAAGAAATGCAGAGTTACTATCAACTAAGTCTACTAAATTTTAAAGGTCTGTTAAGTAGGAAAGTTTAAAACACTGGAATCCTCCTGCTAGGGCAGCTTCACTCCAAGAAAATGTTGCATGTCATTTGTTGAATTATGCCAGAGCAGCTACATATCTTTTAAAGTTATGCTTAACAATACAGGGCTTGCTTTGTTTTGCTAGAGAGATAGCAAAAGAAGAAAAAACTCTGTATAGTGCACATATTGAAGGCTTTCTGAGTCTGCCTGCACAATAAAATTGTTCTGGTTGAACTGCCACAAATTATAACCTGCAGGTACAACGAGGATTTTCCATTTTTGTCTAACACGTATGCATTTTGTCTCTTCCATTTTTCCTTTCCTGCCATGCATTCAGCACAGCAAGGGCTGGAAAGAAATCTGATTGGGAAACTGATAAATTGTCTTACATAGTTTCCCTATTTTGGCCATTGCCATGGTCTAGTTCTGGAAGTGCTTGGAATCCTCCTTCTCTTGCTTTGTTTTAACAAGCTTCTTCTCGGTTGCTCATTGCCAGTGCTGTTACCTACAGTGCACGTTATTTATTTTGTCGCTCACATTCTACGCCGACTCCAAGCAGCCTCGGTGTAAAAGCAGATGAGATGTTTTATTGTTATCACTCACTTTTTCTCGTGAGAAAGAGAACCCCTTGGCCCTGCCCTCTCCACTGGCTTCTTCCTAGCACAGTCATTTGCATCTTGGCAAATGGGGTTTATAAAATGCTACTGAATTAAATCAGCAAAGTGTTTCATCATATTTATTTTGCAATCACCGTGATAGACTCTTTGCTGGTCTAAATAGCTGCAGTTTCATTGATTCCAGTAGAGTTTTCCTTCTTTGCATGAAAAGGGAACTGGCTCAACCCAGGCAGGTGGCCAGAAGTCATTAGAGATGACAGACAGCAGAGGATCAGCCCCGGCGATTTCAGGTCTGATCGCAGTTGTTTGCAATTCTCCTGTGCACACATAGAAGACACTTCATGTGTTAAAACTTGCTGCAAGTCTTTGATATCTTTGACCTTTTTAAAAAAGTCTTTTAAATTTTGATATTCCCTAAGAAGACAGATGGTATTTTTTGATTGAATAGATAGAGATTTCATGTCTAAACACATATCTTGGTTTCACTTTGTTGGACTTGTTAACTGCTCTCTGTATGTTCTATGCTGCTCACAATCTTTTCTTGTAACGTTTTTGAACGATACTGTCAAAAAAAGTTACAAAGAATTAAATGTGCAGAAATCCCCCTGAAAAACATTAGTGATGTCCTGCTAGTGTCTCCCTTTGGATGCAAATGTGGCTATTCAGGTACATACAGTCCCACCTGCAAAAAAACTTCCAAGCCAAAAATTGCCCTTGATACCTTCTGATTGGAACAAATGTTTGACTCCAGGTGCCATGAGTAACCAGATACAGATCCTCTGGAAGTAGGTAGGGAAGCTGTGAAAAAATCGCAAAGCCTAGCAAAAGCTTCGGCTCTGGAGAGGGTGAGAAAGAGCCCTCCCAGTACTGATGCTGAGCCCCGGATGCGCTGGGTGCAGTCATCTCTCTTGGTTGCAGTCTCACAAAACAACAGCTGAAATACCAGAGCTGGTGCCCTATTTTCTTCTTCCATCACCTGAGTCATCTGAATACAGGGAAAGTGGTACATTTTCAACAAAATAAGGAAATCCCTCTGAGCAGTTCTCATTTACAGCACAATCATAAAAATCCTGGCAGAAAATCAAACTGTTTCCATATCAGTTCAGCACACAGCATTGCTGGAACAGTTGGTGTCAACAGTTAAATAGCTGGTGCAGGGGCAGAAGACAGAGGCTGCTGTGTTCTTGGTGCTGCAGCTCAGACAGAAGATGAAATCATGGTGGTTTAACACTTGGTGAAGACTTAACTACTGATTTTCTGGCTTTCTGTTTATGCTGGAATAAAACCTGCTTGTGCTTGAATTTTGGTTGTTAGGAATGTATATGTGTGTGTTTGGCCCTAATTATTTAACAAAACCTTCAAACCCAAGAAATACAACTACCTACTTTTGCAGAGCTGTAGCAGAACATAGCTACAGTCTTTGCTTGGTGGCGAGATGGTTGCAGCGCTGTATTTGTAAGGACTTTTTTTTTGCTATAATGGTCAGCGAGTGATTTTGAATGTCTTATAAACAAGTGCGTGGTACAGGAAAAAACCAACAGGCCATATTTTTGGCCTTGGCCATATTGTTTATGCCTTTAGCAAGTGCCACTTCTTATTCAGTATTTAAAGCTTGTTTTCCCTGCATAGTACAGACGCAGGACATGTGGCTGAAACTGAATACAGAGCATCAGACGTTTATTGGGGAGGTGGAAAATAAGTCTGCTTATTGTAGTTTCAGATTTTGGCTTGGGTCAGGAAAACTTTTTTCAAATTTTCAAAGCATTTTGGTATATTGATCTCTGTGACATTTTTGTGTTTATTTCAGATGCAATAAGGCATTGCAATAAGGCAATAAGAAAAATTTCCAAACAGATTCTACACTTAGTCTGAATTAAATCAAAAGCCAGATTTCATGCAGGGACCTTAAGCATTTGGTACTTTAGGAGACGACAATTTCCAGAAGGGTGGTTTTCTTTGGTGGTATTCTGAATGTCCCAGTTCTTGGCTGCCAGACTTGTAGGTTGAGAAACTTTGAGGCTGCCTGCTGATCCGTATCATCTGAGATCTGAGTCTGCTTAATGAATCTCAAATTGAGCATCCAAAAGCAAAAACACTCCAACTCATTAATCACTGTGAGAAATCTTGGCCTAACCGTATCAGTTAAGAACAATAGTTCCCTAGCAGAAAAGAAATATGACATTGTATTTCCAGTGACAGTCATGATATCATTGGTCACTTACATTTGTTTATCAAAGATATGCCCTTTTTTCACTCTGAAGATGCACATCAACATCACCATGACTTTGGGTACCTCGTGTGTCTGGTGTTCCTATGTATTTTAGACTAATGTTTGATGACATGTCCTTGAAAGGTCTCTTTAAAAATCCAAGTCTTGGTCTAATAAGATTAAGTCTTTGCTGAAATACATTGTATATGGAGTGCTAGAATATTTACACTAATACTCTGCTACACTGCTACACAGCAGAATACTAGTGTAAAACTGCTATTGCTGCTAATAGACTTCGGGTTCATTATGCCATCCGCTGAAAGTTTTAGTCTGTGACTTTTAGAGAGGGTTTTTTTGATAAAACTAAAAGGTGTTGCAGAAATAAAATGTGGAACATTTTGGACAAGAGTGCGGTGCTATACAAAATTTATTGGGCACTGTTTGTACAGTCAATTGTTAAGTTATAAATAGAATACAGCCTTAAAACAAAGATGAAGGCGTAAAACCGTGGGTAGTTATTTCCTCTATATTTCTATTTAAAAAAAAGGTTTCCAAGTTTGTTCCAACAGTCACATTTTGGTTTGGTTATTGATATTCAGAGTGTTGTGCCTATTTTTGAATGTATCCATTGAAGACTCTCTTCTCTGCCACACAGAGTGCCATTTCCTCCAGTAAATTTTCTGCAGGCTGCAGGACTGTTCTTAAAGCTCGGTGAGGTGCCCAAGGCACAGCCAAGGGAAAACCACAGGGAGGCAAATGAGCCTCTGTCATACTGAATTTCCAGGTCCCAGAGCTCCTGAAGAACAGCCTGAGTTGCCTCATCGACATAAGGTCCCTCAGTGGCTGTTCCAGTTTGGCACCTACTACCCTGGTAGTTTCCCCCATCCCATCTGAACCTCAGCTCCCATTTCTTTTAGGTGGAGGGCACCGAGGTTTGGCACAGGGATCAGCTCCACAGACTGCACCAGATGGATGCAGAGACAGAGAGGTCCCTTGAACTGGGGAAATGCCGAACCCATGTAAGATCATTAAAAAGGTTTAGTGGATTTAAGAATACAATCCATATACTCTTCAGAATAATTTCTTATAGGTCTTTGCATTGGTGCTCAGAATGAGGTGAGAAAGAGGTTTCTCCTTAGAGCCTCTGAGCAGGCTTTTTATCCATGGTGAGGGTATTTCCTGAACGTGAGTAGGACTGGCACAGGGTGGGCCTGATGAAGCAACAGGGGTAAAATATATCATTTCATTATAGGTCATGGGCTAAGCATCGCTTGCAGGTACTGCAGAGTGCCTGGTTTGAAATCTCCCAGTTCTCCTACAAGCGGAGCTGACGCAGAGCTGTGATACTGAGCAAAAACATTCTGGCTGCTGAAGAGGAAAGACATGACCAGTTTGAACTTAGAAGTGAAACATTTCCTAGAACTGAGTCTGAATAAATTCTGGAACAGTTGAACAGGAAATAAGCTAATAATGGGATTTTACAATATGCATTTCCCATATAAGGCATTGAAATGTAGCATGGGTTTGTTTGCTGATCTTCTGGCTATTTTGATGAAAATTTTAGGTTTCTTCACTGTTCACGCTCCATTATGATTGTGAGGACTTCGCTCCGTTCCAGGCAGAAGCATTTCATCTCAGCACTGTCATCAGTGGTCTCTGGATGGACCATTCCTAGACCAGACCAGGGAAGAGACTAGTTAACAATTCCTCCTTGCTGTCTTTTGTTTGTGTCGGGGAGCTATTTCCTTTAGCCCTTGAGACTGATGCATAGGAAGGGGAAGAGAGGTGGGGAGCGCCCGTCTTGGTGCGGTTCATGCTTCTGAAAATAAGTTCCCCAAAATCTGATGTGGGGAAAGGAAACCCTGGCTCCAGGGAGCCTGCTGTCTCCCTCAATAAACAAAGGACTGGATTTGGGCAAGTTGCCCGAAGTGTTGGTGCAGGGTGCATTCCAGTCCTTACTGCTCTGCCTGGCCTTTTAAGGATATGTGACAGTATGCTGGAGACCACAGTAAGGTGTGTAATTCAGCGGTGATTAATGAGCACAAGGCTCTTCTGCAGCTTCGGTGTTTCTCTAGCATTGGTCAAATTCCCTTCTCACGAGTAGCTCACTAAGATTTTCAGAGTTTGGCCTCTCTGCACTGTGAGTGCAATCTCTTGCCAGGTCTTATGCTACATTAATTTAGAGCCATCTACCTTTCCAAATCTGCTCTGTTTTGTGGAACAGGTTTTGCTTGTAAAGGTGAGGCCAGATGTTCAGAAGAGGAGAGCTCCCATTTAGGCATCTACCAATTACTGCTGTGACACATACCGATCGCAGCTGAAAATCTGAAATCTGTCTGCTTAGACAATAAAATACTCAGGCTGGCTAGTTTGTGCAGTGCCATAAGAAGTGGCCTATATGCATATAATTCAGGAGTTCTTTCAAAATAGCATGCACTGAATCATGGTCTCACTTAGTTTTAAACCACAGCTTGTGCCTAACTACGTATTTTGATTTCTTGCCAAGCAGGGGCTCATTTCACAATTACAACTAATATTTTCCTTTTCTTTTTCTGCAAAATCTGTTAATGAAGGCTAAATGAAACAGTGAAGGTAGGTCTACTGGCTAGATAAGAAATAGGTCTGATTCATTAATAAACGTTTCTTTTTTTTCCCCAGTGACATATTCGACGCCATGTTCCCCGTCACACACATCGCAGGAGAAACAGTCATACAACAGGGTAATTCTTCCTCTCATTTTTTCCCTTCTATGTTTTCTAAGATCGTACAATTCACATCTCTCCATTTGAGATTTCACCCTTTTTGCTTAACGGGAAGAATAACCGTATTCCAAAAGCTTTTAAGTGTGCAGCTGTATCATAAGTTCATGGATGCAGGTCTTTTGCTACATGTGCAAGAGGACTCCTACAAAGCCACACTGGTAGATCTCCAGGGTTTCAAAGTGCTACAGTTAAATGTAGATAAATTGCACGTCAAATGAAAACGTTCATTCCTTAACAGAAGATAGTCAGGAAGTAAACCACAGCTGAGAATGCATAAGGGTGGCACAGGCTAGCTGGGAGTAATTAGAGATGGAAAATATTTTTATGGTTGTTGGGAATATTCAACACCTCATTGTGCTGTATCGTAGTTATCGCATTTGGCAACTTACCTGCATGCCTGCAGCATGTTGTGGAGGACTTCATTACCCTCAGGCTATATTAAAGCCTCTTGTGTGTTTACACTGAATGAAGTGTTGAATCCATCAAAAGAGATAAATTAATGCAGTTGAAAGTTATTAATAGGAAGAAATCATAGTGATATTTTGATTTACAAAGGCAAATAGGCAAGGATGTTTAAGAAAATGAATCTCTCTAAGTAATCTGGTGTACAAACCTGTGCAAATATGTGCAGGATTAAATATGGAGACAGGAAATTATTGAATAGCTTAGCAGACCTTCAGGAAACAATCACCTTTTGTATTTTCTTTCCAGGTGATGAAGGAGACAACTTCTATGTGATTGACCAAGGCGAGGTAGACGTAAGTACACTCTTACAGTACAGTATTTATTTGGAAGCTACGTAATAAAATTGTGTGCTGTGGCACACAGCTTGATCCAGCCATTTGCTGTGGTTCTGTCGCCTTTCTTCTTGAAATAGATTTCACAGGATTGGTCTCATTACTTTGCTTTTGTTGTGTTAAGTCATTTGCGTGTAATTTTATAATTGGCTTGTTTTACATCCTAGCTTATTTGTCCATTCCAAGCCGGAAAGCTTGGTATCAAAACCAAGCAAATGACATTATCTTCAGAACCCTAACCACACCTGGAGGTGTGCAGTCTTTGGCAGAGCAGGCCACCGTGCTGGAATGCACCCGAGGGTTCAGATCAACCGTAAGGAAAATATTTTCTTTAATCAGTTAGCTTAGCTCATGTGTTGTGTGTTTTTTTTTTTCATCAAATTGAGATGCAGCCTGAGGCAGCGAGTTTCATCTTAGAAACCTTAATTTGCTTTTAAAATTAGGTCCAAATACACGAACAATGCAGCATATTAATAAAGCAAGGATTATTATAAGTGTAAAGTGATCTGTTAGACCACAAAATGTTTACAGGAGTATGCAGTGGTTTAATCAGCAAGTCTTCAAAAAGAAGCTTCTTTCTGAACCTGCCTTCCAAATCATAATCTATTCACCTCATCATTTTTATCCCATATGAAACTCACTCTTTTGCAGTTTTGCTACAAGTTCCTCATTTGACTGAATTTTCTACACACACCTTACATATCCACAGCTGTTGGATAGGACAGGCTTGCTCATTAGCAACGTTGCTCTTTGGATGCCCAGATGAGTTTTGTTTGGCATATTTAAAGAAGTGATTTATTTTAAATCCGGGCAGGACGCATACAGTTATTTTAGTGAAAGTTATTTTTTTTAGCAGTCTGTTTGTGTCAGAAGACCATCTAATTGGTATTGTTGGGAATTGAGAAACCTCACATGCTGCCTCTGCCTCTGGAAGTTGCTTCTCAGGAAATCCGTCTGACTCACTGTTCCTATCAGGCATACCTCCCAATAGCAAGTGTTGCCACATCCACAGGGTCAGAAAATAAAAGAGCAGTATTTATAGAACAGTGCTAAAATTTAGTTTTAAAATAATTGGTTAGGGGCCGATACTGAGCTTAATGAGTTCACTGGCTTTGAATCAGACCCACAAACATACGCAAATGCACACATTGAAGTTATAGATTAATCCTCTTCAAAAATAATTTGTCCTCCCTCAA
This sequence comes from Phaethon aethereus, assembly GCF_964289735.1. NCBI lineage: Eukaryota > Metazoa > Chordata > Aves > Phaethontiformes > Phaethontidae > Phaethon > Phaethon aethereus. The sequence continues at coordinate 6,941,693 of NC_138591.1, forward strand.
AATCTTTGGGAAAGTTTTCTTCACCATCTGACTGAGGGATAGAGGGGGACCAAATGACATCAGAAAAGAGTCAGCAAAACCCTTGCAATTAATTGCAAAACAGATACTCTTCCATATGCACATATCACTCTTACAAAGCAGTGACAAAACGGGGAAAATAAATGTCCAGGGCCTAGCTAGCTTTGTGTCTGCTTGTAAAACCTTTGCACAAGGTGGTTTGTGGGTTTTCCATAACTGATGGTTGCCACTAATGGCCAAGGTGGCCGTGGCTCTGCAAACATTGGACTTGTTTAGAGCACTGGTTGCTGTGTTCTCTGTCAGGTAAGACAGCATCTTAGTTTGCTTACCAGGTATATCCTGACATCTACTGAGAAACACCTTTACTGCATCATACTACTTGTATATCAGAGATTCTCCTTGTTTTTATGGCAAGTTGAAATTCATAAATAATCTTGACCACAAATGGCCCAAGAAGAGATAATGTGTCCAGATCATTTTTCATTGATTGTTTTTTGAGTTCATTAAAGTCTTTTGCAGAATAATCTTGTTTTTCCCAGAACAATTCAGGGACCTGTGAGACTTCTGAGGTAGGATTTGGGGTAAAATTTGGAAAACTACCATAGTGACTGAATGGCCTCAGTGCCACTGCAGTGCAATTATGTGTAAGCTCTTAAGCTGGATAGATGTGAAAATTTTATCCCAGACCCCTGATTTGACAAGCTAAGCACCAATCCTCCTTTAAGCACCTGAGCAATTCTATTGACTTCAGTGGGACTTGCTGGTTTGCTAAATAAAGAGTGTAGTGCACAGCTTTATTTTACACTGTTAGAGTTGAAGGCAGAAGTTTTCTTTGCATTCTGAGTAGCATGCAGTCCTCCAGTCACTTAGGTATGGTATAGGATATTTTTCCTGCCTTGTCTATGAGACTTGCAACAGCAGATTTTCTAAGCAATGAATGAAATAACTGGGTTTCTTTGAGTAGATCTCAACTTCACGTTGACAAACATTCTCAATCTCTACTCCTCTAATTGCCAGAATCAGCCTATATCTGCTAGGACAGGTCAAAATGGACAGATCCGCAATAAGGTCATCTTGTTGACACTTCTGAGACACAAGTATGGACAATTTTCTGACATGAGCTGTGGGACAAATACATCCTAAAAAGTCTTAAGTGATGCCATTTGGACTGAGCTTATTTCAGGAGCGGCCAAAGCTCCTGACCCCTCTGAGTCCTGCAAAACTCTTCTGTGACCAACTCTCTTGCTGTCCCCCTCCTGCTCTCCCCATCTTTTCAGCTGGGTTCTCTCTCCTTCCTAAGCCTTTCCTATAACTACAGCCAAAACATGCACTGAATTCCTTTGCAAGATACTGTGGAAGGTGCAAGAAACATTTGCTCATCCAGGAGCAAGTTGCAACTACGCCCTGGTAGCTCCAGAAGTTACCAACTTAAACTGGCTTTGCTGGGTAGCTGCAGGAAGGCGAGCCCACTCCCCCTCCGAGTAAAATCTGTACCAGGGCAGTTAGTGTGGAGTAACTTGCTGCTGTATAAGGCAGCAGCTCCCAGACCCCATGGGTGTGCACTATCACACCGTATATAGTGCTCCCCAGAAAAGAGTTTTTCCACTTTCTGGGCAGCAGTGCTAAAATCCTTATTGTCTGAAGAAAATCCAGACTGCTAGTAAGTGAGCTGCAGTTCATTTAAGCCTTGCCAGATACTTTTTTGGCATGCTTCCACCCTTCTCCAAGAAAAAAAGCGACTTGGAGAGTAGACAATTGACCCCGAGACTTAAAGCCTCAAGCCATTTTCTGCCTAGTTTAGCTGGTGTTGGCATATGCATGGAGGCTTTTAACTCCTGGCCAGGCTATCTGCCTTCATCATTTCCCTCATCTCCACAGGAGTACCAGGTCTGGTGGAGTCAAGGAGCAATTTACTCTGAGAACATCATGACTGATACGCACGCAGGTTTTCTATACACGTGCAAAGATACACGTAAAGGAGGTTGCAATTGCCATCGTCAAATTCCCATCCCCTGGAAGAAAATCACGGCAAAACTGAAAAAAAAAAATCAACCAAGCAACCCAAACCAAACAGAAACCACCACCAAAGCCAGAATAATAAAATCAGTGTGTGGTATTTTGAGTTTAAAAAACTGCAACATTTAAAAGTAATTTACTGTTAGAGTTTTGGCATAGGCACCCCAAAAAGTATTCTAATATTAAAAAAGCATTCTAATATTTTCCCTCAAAAATAATCTGAGTCAAATGAGAAGTACAATAAAATATTTGAAAATATAATACCATCTTATCCTCAACTCTTACACTTTCTTAGGGTACAAACAAGCCTTGTTAGCATAGAATAAAGTATCTGTACATTTCCTTCTTGGTATTACTATGGACAGCCAAAGAAGAGTTGGTACATTTTCGCTGGCAAGCACGCTCAACATGGACTGTGCTCCAAGGGAGAAGACTGTAAATTTTCATATGTAAAAGAAAAGGTTTTAGAAATCAGGAAGAGGTAGGTTTTGGAGAGCCTGGTGTTTTCCTCTCGTCTACTGTATATGACAAACCAGGTATACTTTGACCAAAGCTGGCATTGGATGGGAAAGAACATGATAGCATTATCAGTCAGTGTCTTCCTCCTTAGCACTTCAGGGTTGAGAGTTATTAACTCATGACCCAGCCCTGCAGATGGATAAAGTTTGTACTAGGTAGATGATGGCATGAGGTTTGAAGTCTTAGAGGTCAATTGTCTACCGGAAACTTTTCTGCTCACAAATGTGAACCTATGCCAAAAAGTAGCTGGCAGAGCTTAAATTATAGTTTCCAGTAAAGATTTTGAAAGTACCTGCTAAAGTATGCATCTTGCAAAAATCTCTAATCCACATTTCTAAATATAAAAATGACTTCCTGTTCATTATTTTAATCTTATAACCTCACATTTTTTACTTTAAAAAGCACTGTCAACTACCCTTTTAAAACAGATGTATTTTTTTTAGACTCAACAGCTTCCTATTCTATTTAATGTCACAGCAACTTTCTCTACAGTCATTCTCAGGTTTTCTTCTTGTAAAATAACAACAGCCAAACTATAGTATGGTGAAAATCAAAATGAAAACTTTTCAGTATTTTTTCTTAAATAGGTTCTGTATTTACTGTATAAATCTGTATGTGGAGCTATACATTAATATTGGTGACAATAGATAAGATTATCTTTTGATTGTAGGTCAAATCTTCTTGAAGCCTTTATTCGTATATACAAACTGTCTAAATTGTGTATACAAAGACGAAAATTACATGGTGGTTTGTGTGAGAATACTATTGGATTTTAAAACTAGTTATATTTTATGGTTAGATTCCATAGATTGCTTTTGGTTTGAATTCTTCCATCGTTAATGATCTTTCTAATTTCAGAAGGATGCTTTTTGAAATTTGAAACAGAACACTTTGAAGTTTGGAGTTTTTCAGCTTGAATTTTTAAGGATTCTGAACGCGGTCTCCAAGTTCATATATTTATATTTAAGAAAAGCAAATTCATACTACAAAAGCACTGGCTTCATTTGAGAAAACTACCCACATATAAATACCCTTCATGTCTAAGATTTGCTTATTTTTCCAAGAATAAATAAACCTCATCTTCATTTTTGGGTAACAAATACTAAGACTTGACAAGACACAAAGCACAAATTATTACAAACAGATCTGAGGGAGGGGATTTAAGATCTAAAAGTTGCAATGCCTGGAACAAATTAGATTGTCTGCAGAGATCACAAAGTGGCAGCAAAAAAAATGCTAAAAGTCAACTTGAAATCAGCAATACAAAATTAAAGTAATGGTAAATTCACTCCAATGAAGTTCAGAGATAGATGTTTAAATCCTGCCTTCAAAGTAAAATGACTATATTACCGCTCATGGTAGGGTTATTTTCTGCTTCTCTAGACAACACGAAGATGAGTGAAGCCAAGATGCATTCCTATTGCATTGAACATTGTGTGACTCATTGCATTTTCTCTCGTAGTTAGTGCCTATGTATATCAGCCCATGAAGAAAGGAACTGTTGATGATCCTGGAGTTTTTTCCCATTTGCCTCCTAAAAAAATAATGAAATGAACCAAGTTGTGATTTTCAAGCCCGCAAAAATTACAGTGCTCATACTACATTATGGAAAACAATAGAAAACTATAGTACTTCTGATCTGTGGAAACTAGGTGGTCCTGATGGCTTGGTCTTATTTGGGCATCTTGCAGTTCTACATTCCTCTTCAGCTGCATGAAAGAAAAAGGTTCCAGCTATTACGGAGCTGTAATCGGCAGGTCAAGTAACAATTAGGAATAATTCACTTAGGTACTCACCACTTTGGTAGGAGTTCACAAATGCCTAAAACTACCTGAGCCAAAACCTCAGCCTAGCATTTTTTAGGATAAAGAAGGAGATCATCTGAGCTGCTGCCATATAACATTAGCTTTCATAAGCTGCTCTGAGCCTAAAATAGTTTTACTTCCCACACCTTACAGAGCTACTTTCCTTTCTACTTTTTTTAAAAATCTATTTTAACGGGATTCATAGTAGAGCTGAACTCTCTGTTAAAGGGCAGAATGGCTTTGTAATGTGCCATCAAGACATTTAAACTTCCTCATGAAGACAAAAGTTGATTGTTGACTTAGGCCTTTGCAGAGAATGAAGTGCAATGGTTTTTCTCCTAGAAAACAACAATTATTCTCAAGCCATTTTCTCTTTTGGAGATCAGTATTGGAAATGGCATTTTTATTGGGGGAGTGAATGCTGGGCCTGAAGACTGTCAGATCAGGGATTTGATTTCACTTCAGAGTACTTTGAACTTGACACCCTTCGGGTGGAGGAATTGCTATTTGCATAAACTGTTTACAGGCGAGATGTTTTGGGGAGTCTTGTCAAGTAAGACAACAAAATTAAAGAAGTCTTAGAGCAGTTTAGTAGTAGCCTCTCTTTATAACAACCATGAAACAGCGAATGTCCATCCTTTACTTGCTCTACCTTGAGTTTTACCAGCATAATTCCCCTCTCTGGGCTGCAGTCATATCATGCATACTGCTTTAACAAGAACTGTCATCATACTGCTTAAAAAAATATGTGTTGGAATGAGTTTATTTCCCACTTATAATTCAGACACTTCTGCTATAACAAAACCTGTGCTTTTCAACAAAAAAGCGTATAGAAACACATGTATTTTTGGTGTACTGAAAGAGAGTCAAGGGAGTGATGTCAGTTGACAGTCAGGATGCGGTCCAAAACTCATTGAAGTTATTAGATTTTGTCCATCGTCCTTGAGACATTTACTGAGGACATGAATTACTTTATTGTAGCAAGCCCAGGGTCCATGCTCCATCTGGTGAAATCCTCACAGAAAGGGGGTATCCCTACACTCAAATACGGATCTGGACAATTTTGCAATAGATTGACTTAAAAAATGTCCATACATTCTCATTATTTTACAAGCCTTTCAGAATCCTAATCTTATTAATCTGTTTCTCCTGCCTGTCTCACAAAAAAAGATCCAGGGGCCACAGTATTACCTGCTTGTTTCACCAAGAAAGTGCTTGGGTTTGCCTGGCTTTCTTAAAACTTGCTTTCATTTTTTTCATCATAAGGAGAATCAAAAGTAGATCTGAGATTTTCTTTCTGTGGTAAAAGTTTGAAAGGAAATGCTGCTGTTATTCTCTTGTGTGATATTCTTATATGTGATGTTTATTCTGTCACGGCAAAGAAATGAAGCTATAGCTTTTGTGACTTGAACTCTTTCTTGGTAGTCTGCTACCACCTGCCAGTTTGGGATTATTTTCACCATTTGTTTCAGCCCCTTGATCTTCAGATGCTCCAGGAACACCAAGAACCACAACATTGCCCGTAGTTCAGCAGTGATGCTAATACTGCTCCTTTTCAGCTGATACCCAAGAGGTCTTCTGATCAGCTGAACTGCCCTGTGGCCTCATCAGTCTCCTACTGAACCAGCATTTCACTGACCTCAGCAGGAGCTTGATCAGATCTTAATTGAATATTGGGAAGATAAATTGGGTTTGATTCCAGCTGTAGTTTGTAATACACCTTTTCATCATAAAATGAAGATAGAAGTAAAATTAATACTGACAGTTTGTTGAATTTTGACCCCAGTTCATTTATTTTGGTCACCATCTTTTCTCATGCCCAGCTTGAACACAAGCTCTAATTCATGTGGTTTTAAAAAACTGCTAGCCTGTTACTTGGTAATTGGTAATAGGTTATGGTCTTCTCCTTTGCCATAGTTTTCTGCTGAAGATGAGAATATCTGCATATTTTCTTCATATTATTTTTCTTCACAGAGCTTCCAAACAAATGAAGTTCATTCTAGTTGATTTCTGCTGTCACCGGCCTGTAGCAGATTGGGATGTGTTCTGCACTGCGTAAATGCACACAGCCTTTCCTACCCTCTAAACTCACAGACATATTAACAGAATGAAAAGGGTTTATTGTGAAGGTTTATAGCAGCAAGCCTACAAGCAAGCTGCAGAACACACAACCCATACCAGTCTTTGAATACACTATTATGTCTCATGAGCTGTATTGTCCATGAATAGTGAGGAAAATGCAGCCCAGGGGAAAGCACCTGCACAAGTCTCCCTTTCTCCAGTGAAGGTTTTACATAGCACTCAAGTGGAGGAATACTTCTCAAATTAGATGGCACCCAAGAAAAATACGGTGGTAGTGGTATTGATCCATACCATGTTTCAGGAGGATAAGTTGTCCAAATAGGCTGTGGGTCAAATACTGCTTCATAAGTTCTGTAGAGCTGATGTCAAAGACGAAGGATAATTCTGTGTATAGCTTCTCAAGTCCAAAGCACTTAGCAGTCTTCACTAAGGGGAAGGAGATCTCAATAGTTATATTTAAATGGCTGTTGGAGACACTAGCCTTAGAGAAGAAAAAAATGTTCCTTTTCAAAAGATGTTTCCCTGTTTTGACTGTTTTTCATTTCATGGCCGTGGTGCTTTTCAGCAAACCTCACTACACATATCAACACATCTCCTTCCCTTCAAGTTTGACAGTGTTAATAAAAAGCCAAAGTTGTGACAGTTCTGCTTGTTGACTGTCTGAGCCTTGAACACAAGAGGGAAAACATGATGCCAGTTAACCACAGGAGTTGAAAACTCAGAGAGTAAATACAGTCATTGTACTGAAGCAAGACGACTTGAAATTCTGTCCACAAAGCTGGTTGTTGCCCTCTTTGGGGACTGACTGTGGAAACTGCTACGCTTTTGTTTTCCTTCTGTGTCCCCAGCATTGATGATTAGAAAGGAAATTACTAATAGCTTTTTAGGTAACTGGCAGTAGGAGGAACACTGCAACTAAGTCCCCAAACTGGTTTTGCTTCTTGTTTTGTCTTGTGCTGTGGTAGGTTTATGTCAACGGGGAGTGGGTCACCAGCATCGGAGAAGGAGGCAGCTTTGGGGAGCTGGCATTGATCTATGGAACACCCCGGGCTGCCACCGTCAAGGCCAAGACAGATCTCAAGCTCTGGGGCATTGACAGAGACAGCTACAGACGCATTTTAATGGTAAGTCTATGGAGAAGGGCTTGTTTATAGATTTGATAATTTTGCTTTCTCTTGTAGTACCAGCACTTCTGTTCTGTGTTCAGAGTACACTGATGATAGAAGGCTGCGCGGTCTGTGTTTCTCCATGTAAGAGAGAGAATATGACAATAACATCGAGTACCTAAATTAACTGATGACTGATAACTAAATGAACTGAAGGAAAAGGGGACAAAATTCAGCGGAAAGATGCTGAGTCAGAAATACAATTGAATGGCATTATTCATAACTATTATACGTGACTGAAAACCTCAGGAGGCCTCTGTTACCCTCTGAAGCTATGCAAATCCTTTCCTTCTCATTGTGAACCTCAAAATGACTTTCAGCACTACCCCTTGCCTCTGAGGTCTTTGTCTGAACTTGTATTATACTCTTTAAGGCAGGTAATACAAGGTAAATCCAGCTCTGCTAAAAAAAAATCTCGGTTGGACTGTGCCCTACATCTTCATTAGCCAGCACACAGCCACATGTATCATAGGATGGTAGCTGCAGAGTCCCTGCTAATGATTCATTGCTCTGCGACTTTCAAACTCCCTCATCTCTGCAGCAAAGCTCAACAGATGTTCTGGGCACCTGGGGTGTGTGCTAGCTTATAGATTTGCTGTTAGTTCTTGAGTGGTGAGTTTATAATGGAAACTTTGACAGAAAATTGAATTTAGCAATGTCATAACTTTTTTTGTTTCTGATATCCATGTGCATATCTTCCTTCTCCATAAAATATTCCTTTCTTTTTGATAATTAACAGACATAACTCAGTTAACTTGAAGCTTCTTTCTCAATAGGACTTGTCTCTAAAATCTGCATTGTTTCATTCTGATCTGAAGGAAATGACACTATGGTCTCAGCATAATACAGGAGTGTGCGTTTTAAGATCATCTGTATTTCCAGTGGATGTCATGGATAACAGAAAAGTTAGCAAAAGGCTTGAGTAGATTTTACACTTAAATGATTAATTCTTAAGCAACACTGTATTTATACTGTGTGATGACTGTTGGGTGTTTGTATGAAACGTTGCTGGTTTTCACTCTGTATTTCATAGGCTGAGTTCTGTATCCCATAAACAAACATCACACTAACACCTAGGAGAGTACATCTGATGGAAAGGTGCTCTATCCCAAAATATGCAACCTGATCGCTCCAAGACAAAATAGAGGAATAATGACGAGAAGCACACTGTCTTCCCTCTTTTGGATATGCAGGATGAATACTTTTTGAATGCTTCGCTGTGCGGGGAAGCAGGCAGTAGTAACTGAGGCCTTTCTGCAAGATATTTCTAGAACATAGAGCAGGAGAATTTCCTAACAGATTTAAGGGGCACACTCGAATTTATTCGTCCCATGTCCTACACGGATGCAATGGAGAGGTGTCTAGGATAACTGGTGCGATCAACCTGCATGCTGCGAGCAAGAATCAAAGGTATAAAAGAAAAGGAATGTAGGAGGGAAGTAAATGTCAAGACAAGCCACATGTTCCTTGGCTTTTTAAGCGTAGCTTTTTACAGCTGCCTGTAACCTTGCTACTAAGGACTTGAAGGGACAGATTCACAGGCCTTCTAGCCTAGAGGTGATTTCAGTTTCAGTATCGATGAAAATAGTGGTACCTAACATCATTCAAGCCTGTGAGCAGTTCAGGTTTGGTCATGTGTCCATTACCATCTGACAGCAACCTTCAGAAGGTGAGTATTTGACGCAGAGACAGGATTTTTCTAAAAGGGTTTAAAGTCCCGAGTGGAAAAGACTGTGGTTTTAATCTAGCTTTAGCCATGCATACAACTTGAATGTTACAGATATACTTCTATTTGTTTCTAGTACAGTGCCAAGTGCTTTTCAAACTAATTTACATATTCTCTGAACCAGTGACCACTGTACCTTACCTAGCAAGCTCAGTTTCTGCAGCTGACGAGACCTTTAACTTAACACAGAGGTTTTTTTCTCTCCCTCTCTTCTTGTGTTTTTTTACAGTTGGGGCCATTAAAAATTGGTGGTCTGTTGCATTACATTAGATACCCAGACAGTGTAACTGTAGTATTCCCGATACTTAGATAGGAAATTTTCAGGTAGCATAGTGAATTAATTGCTGCAGGTATAGAAGATGTCCAATTTTAAGTGCTGTCCACAGTGAATGCAATTTACCCATCCCAACTACATGAATTCTGCCGTCTTTTCATTTATTTGTAGGTGCAGCGTGGATAATTCCTTTGCTGTAGGTGAAATGAGACACCTGTTTCTATGCATTCATGTGAGGGCAGGCTATAGTGGCTGTCTGCACATTTCCTCAAGCCTAAGAATTAATTACATCGTGTTTCAGTGGCTGCATTTCATACTGGAAGCTAATGCCACCATTACGCATCTGGTTTTGCTGTACTTAGTTTCAAGATGTAGTAGTTGCTGCCCTTTAAGTCCCAGAAACATGGTTTCCTGCAATTTAGCCTCTAACTTTATGTTTCTAGAAAGTTGCTGGATATTTTGGATGCTTCTGCCTTTAAATAGGAGGTGGTAATGCTTAGGATATCTTTTGAAATATATAATTTAAGATGGTTTTAAAACTTGAGAGTGAGCAGGTTTTTCTTTTTTATTTTCTGTTTGCAAATACTTTTGTCCAAGGGATCAATGGCCTTTTTCTCCCAAAGATACGAGTTTTTTCTGTAGCCAGATAAAGTCCTTCCATAACCCGAGAGTTTTTTTCTTTTGTCTGCATTCCTTCCCGGCCATGACCAGCCTGATGTTTTCTCAGTCTAGTGTTGAAATTTTATTCAAGTTGTAAATATTTATTTGCAAATCATGCCTTCAGATCCACACTTGCCAAAAAGATTTTATCCTGTCATGAGACACTTGACTCTCTACCTCATTTCTCCTTGCAGGCTCTGTTTTAGTTCTTTGCTTTGCATTTAGTAATTTCTAGATTTTATTTCTGCTTAGTGCCATTTTCCTCACTTGTGTGTCTCATTGATCCGGACTGGTTTATAGTATGAACTAAATGCATCTCAGGAGGTTTGGAAGTTTGGGTTTTCCTTTTTTTAGACGGACAAAGCTGATGCAGAAGGTTCCTGCTGGCTTTTAGTTACACTTGTCATCCATTTATTATTTAGCCTGTCCCAAAATAACTTTGTTAAAACAGATACATTTCTTTATATTTCATCATCTCAGCTTAGGTACCCTGATGGCTCGAAGGTCACATTCAAGTTTGTTTTAGCAGCTGTGATGATTGTAAATGTTGAGATAGTTCTTTTTGTCAGGATTTGCAGTGAAATTACTTGGCTTTCACTGCGGTCCTTGACATAAGTATTGTACCATGAACTTCATTGTACTAGGTGGATTACAAAAAACCACTTCAACAAGTTCCCCCCTCACTACACTCACAAATTACCTGTCCATCTGTGTATTCCATTTATGTCATAAAATCATCTGTCCTGAGTTGCATACTTTTCATTCTGTTGCGAATTTTTTTATGTGTCTGTTTTCTGTGTGTGCACACCCAAGCGCGCACACACACATTTATGTGTATGTTCTACATTTATTTGCATTCTTCTGGGAGCGATGCAAAGGAATTTTTTGCCATAGGGTTCTCATGTAATTCAGTTGCTGAAATGTTGCTGCTCTCTTTGCAATTGGGATTCAAGAGCATCATGGAGTGGGGAACATCCCAGGGTAGTACAATATTTGTATTCTAAATATAGCAAATACCACAAATACCAGAGAAGCAAATGTCTGTATCCCAACATCAGATTGATCCCCACGACAATTCAGTTCCCAGACTGAGGAAATTTAACGTATTAATTTCTTGTAATCTCTTCTTTTAAAGCAGCTTGATTCAGGATTATTCAACTATCCTGTAGTTCCCATGGTCCAAGATACCTGGCTCTGAGAGCAGAGTTGCATGGGATACTATACGTTTTGCCTATTTGGCAAACTTTTCTTGTAGAAAGTCAATTGTAATATTGGGGTATGTTATGAAAAATCAAGGTTATCAGTTCCTAATGTTACACCTCATTTTATTTATGCTATTTTGGCTTTATTTTACCATCTTTTCACAGCTTTGAACCTGAGAACAAGTTCTTTAACAAGTGCCTTTTTCCTCTCAGACAAAATAAGTCAGCAGGACTTTGTGTTTCTGTAAAACGTAGGTTGCACGGTGGCCAAAGCATAAAGCCAATCCGAAGCCTGCAATCCATCCAACATCTGTGCAATGTAGCACCAGGATCTTACGGGCTATTTTGTTTTCATGGCCAGTATGCACGGTGCCTTTTTCTTTCATGTTCCTGTAAGAATGTACACCCAAAGCATCATTCAATATCAGGTTTACACAGGGATTAAACAGGGTTGGAACAGCCCAGAAAGCCATTCTGGCACCTCCTGCCAGCATAACTCTTTTATTTGAAACTTGAGCCGTGCTTTGCCTTTCGATAGCCATTTTTTTGGCTTCTTACTGAAGGTGGGAATTTCCTAGGAAGGATCCAATCAACTCCAGCCAGTCCATCTGCACACCCAAAAAAATGGAGCAAGAGAGAAGATATGTAGAGTGCGGGAGGGACAAAGCAAAGAGGCGAGCAGAGGGGAAGAGACTGGACTGGAGGAGTGGGAAAAAAAATGGAAGAAAACAGGGAAAGTGAAGAAGGGGCAGTTGGAAAAGAGATGCAAGAGTCCTATTCAACAAGATCTGTTATAATATCTGGGACATGCATTTTTCCTAGCCTGTGTAGTGCTTAAGCTAAGCCTAGGGCTTGCTATGTTTTTAAGTGTCCTAAAACTGGCTTTGAGCTCTTTTCTGGGTGGGTTTGGCAAATGCAAGTGATCTCGTTTCTCCTTGGGACTGTTTCAGGGAGGAGCTCTGCATCTTAGCATATTAATGAGTCTTCGTAGTTAGTGGGAACCACTGTCTTTAAGAAGATGAGCTTGTGCGTGACAGCTCAGAACTGGGGAGAAAGTGAACAAAGGAGAGTGGGGAGAGGGAGAAGCAGCAACTATTGAAATAAGATATTAATAGGTTAGAAGAGCAGAATTAATAAAGACTTTTTAAAACATGCCATCAAGAACCCTGCCAGTGCAGAATTATTCATGTACATTTACTATTGTTTTTATCTGGCTCAAGCAGTAAGATTTCTACTGCTTCCCTTGGGAAACTTTTCTGCAAGAGAATAATTCCTAAGTTGGGAAAACTTTTTTGATATTCGTCTTAAATTAGATTTTCTTAATTTTCTCCTATTACTTTGAGTTATGTCAAGTTATGCTGTACTAAACTTCCCTCTCTTTCTGTCATATATCTGTAGATGATTATCACTGTCTTACTTAAAACCCTTGCAACAATGCATGCTAGCTATGAGCATGACATACCTATGATCCCAGCGTTGAGCTGATCTATACAGGCTGAATTATTTTTGCTCCTTCCTTGTCAGCTCTCCCCAAGTGTTTTAGCATTTCTTCAGGCTTTGTTTGGTTTGGGAGCACTTTTCTGGAGGAGGGGTACCCAGGCAGAGCGTAGCATGCCAGGTGCCGTCACATCCAAGCCATGGAGATGGAGCCTCTAAACTTCATTCCTAGATGATGTTTTTGAGTGTACAGACCAAAATAGCCTTGTCTGTATACTTACTGCAGTCTGATGGTGCAAACCAGGTCTCACCCACTGCCTGTAAATCTCTTTCAGCTTTACAACTTTCCAGTCGTCTTCCATTTGTCAAACATCTGTGCTTTGAATTTTTTTTTCTTTGCATTTCTTAGCTGTATTTTCCAAATAGAAGCTTATTCTATTATTTTCTATTTCCACTTCTAATGTCTCTAGGTTCTTTCTTGTTATTTTCCTGTCCTGGCAAGCTTTCATATTATCTCCTACTCTGCAGATACTGTTACTGTCTGATTTGTTGCTGCTTCTAGAAGATCCATGAAAATATTGCATAAGAACAGACTTAGCACATGTCCCAGGGAGCGTGCTGGTTGGCACTACTGCCGAAACAACTTGAAGGGTAGGAGAAAAGGTGGTGGTGTTCATACCCATGGCCTTCAACAATTCGGGTAAAACCCAAATTTGACTAGACCAAGTAAAACAAGTATAAAAAGGACAACAGGAGTCAAAGGTGACATTATGCCTATGGGAGGGGATGAGAGGGTAATATTAGGCTGATCAAGTAAAATAGGAAGTAGACGTGTTCTCTCTCTGTTTCATGGGGAGGAAAAGATGATTAATACCAATGGAAATAAGCACATGCTTTGGTAGTTTGTAAGATTTCTACCGCTGCGTTGTTTTTAGCTTATATTGGAGTTGTGTTCTCTCAACATCTCTTCCCCTCACTGTGCTTATGAAAGCTCGAGCAGGAAAACACGCTCAAGTGAAAACAGTGTGCATGAGGGTCAGCCAAGCTTCTCCTTTCTGGAAGAGAAATTGGGATCTGGTTGTGGTGATTGGGATCCAGCCTTGTGTGCTCTGAAAATGCAAAGACAGCTTCTGTGCCTGCCTGGGCACCCTTAAGTGAAGCTCTGCTGTCAGGTGGCTCGTACTAGCCTGGAGGCAGGAGAGATGGAAGGTTGGATGGAGCCATCCTGCAGGTTGAGTTGTGAGCCATCAGTTGGGTCACCTTTGTTTCAGTGCGTGTGCTGGGAAATAGGACTCCTAAGCCTCAACTGCTAGCTCTACCATAGGCTCTTGTTCTCCCGTACCTTTGTGGTATCATTCTGAGACATGGGATATTTAAGACAGTGAAGCTATGTATCAAGTGGAGTCCCACTGAGGTTCTAGATACTATCACCATACAAAAAATGATAATAGCACATTTAATTAATTCTTTCCACTTCAGTTTCGCTCTTGCACTTGTCTTCACGGTGGATTCTGTACCGCTGCCCTTAGTTTAGCCTAGAGCAAACACACCCATTTTTCTGTAGGAAGTGATGGGCTTTTGCTCTCCGGGCTAGGCGGGATGCCTGCAATTCTTACCTTCCTGGGTCTTGACTGTGTCTCTAAATACTTGAAGCTGTGGTCAGGCGTTGCTTGTGGCTACTGATTACTGCTTCTTAAAATTCATCTGTGTCCGCAAGTAATTTAAAAAGCATTTTCCACATCTGTCCCTGGGTGCCCTGGCCCATCAAACTAAACCACCAGTCTGGTTTTCCACAGCTGTCAATTCTGCTGGTCTCGTTTCCACTCGATGGCAGGGAGGAAAGCAACAACTGTGCAGTGTCCAGTTTTCCATTCTTTGTCTCACAGCAAGCTGTCAGGATCTGGCGTGGTTTACAGAGCCTCCTCCGTTTGAAGTTCTTTTTTTTTTTCTTTCTAGCACTTCAAATGCTTTTGGAGGCCCCCGAGGTTGAGAACCAGGTTTGTCAGACAGAGAGGTCACACAAGGGTTACTGATGCTATCGCTGAGAGCGAACTGTCATCACCAGACTCAGAAATTATGAACGGGGTGCGGAGGTGGAGACCTCGGTAGCTGCTGCTGCTGCTGATCCAGAGATACCTGGGAAGCGTGGCAGCTCCTGATGGTGCTGTGGCTGTTTTGAGCAGGGTGGCCCCAGGAGAGGGATGCAAAAGGGACCTTGTCCCCAGAGGAGAGCACCCAGCAGCTTCTGCTGATGCCAAAGGCTGTTGATATTGGTGGAAGGATTCCCTCTGCTTTGGTGGTCATTGGATCAAGCTCCACCTGCACAATGCATGTAGGAAGAGGAACAGTGTTTAAATCTTAGTTATATTATTGCACTTGAGTACACCAGCCTTTCCTATTTTCATACTTTCATGCATTTCTGAATGCTTTGACAGTGAAGGGTAAAATGTTTCTTCTCCTTTTCCTTTGTCTATCCCCACTTTCTGCCTCTGCTTCCAGTGTTCACTTGGAGAAGGAGGAATAGAGAAGTGGCTTTTTCTGTGGCAGACATGACATCTGCTTCTGTCTTTTCTGCCCAGCCTATAAGTAAATGCCATCTTTATTTCCCCTTTCTTCAGATGAGGGTATCATCTTTATGCTGTACTCCTGCCTTGTAGTTTTGACCAGCAGGCACCAGGCAGCCTTCGACATCCACGGGGAGTCTACCCAGGCAGAAATGATGCTGGCTGTCATATAACAGTGTGGAATAAACTGCACAGTACCAAGGAAGACCCTGGAGTTCCTCTTTGGTACCTGGGAAGGTTTTCTTTTCAAGTCATTTATGTCACTGCAGAAGGACTTAAGGATTAATTAATTATTTTTGTATTGGTAAAACTGCATCGTATTTATTCACACCTGAATCTCCTTCAAAAATGCATGCTGGAATGGCTACTTACGGTTTCTGTCTATGGTGATCAAACACTATGTGAGCAGAAGGTTTCTCAGTAGTTTGTCACACAATAAAATCTTAGTAGAGTGGGAATGACTCTGCTGGTGACTGCACGTACATTGATGATTGTCTGCTCCAAAACCCTTAAATCTTGTTAAAATAATAATATGAATAGGTTGCTCAGCAGTAACAATACATGCAACACTACAGAATATAAACCCCGCCTACAGATAAACGTTCTTGGCATTAAAGAGGTTTTAACCGAAAAGGATGGAACCATGAGGGGGACATTTTAAGTTTTATCCTACTTTGTAATTGTAAATTCCTTTCTAGTAGGGCCTCATTGGTAACAAGATATATATTGAATTAGCTAAACAGCTAATTGATGAAGCTCTGGTTTTATAATGAGCGCCTGTAAATAATGGATACAATTCATCCACGGTGTCCAGTAACACCAGTGAAGTCAATGAAATTACACCAGGATTGAATTTAATTCCTTCTGTCTTTGCTTATCAGCAATACAACTTGCCCAGACATTTTATGGGGAAACATTTGCTCTAGGCTGTTTATGCTGGCTACACTTAAGATTTGGAAGGCGAGGGCAAAAAAAAGAGCAGCCGTAGGAAGAAATCACAAAAATACTTTGTGTAATGTTCTACCTTCTTTTTGTCTCTCTAATAACAGGGCAGCACGCTGAGAAAGCGGAAGATGTATGAAGAATTCCTGAGCAAGGTCTCCATTTTGGGTCAGTTGCCCTTTGGACTTGCCTGTTAGTTCCTGTGTTATATGTGTTGGCAGAATGTATTTTGGTCTTTGATGGCACGATGAAAGCAATGGTGGTCAAACAGAAGGTCTCACGGTTGCGTCATTTCCAAAGGAATGAAAGCGTAAAGGGCCCTTTTTAGGACTTATTTTTCTCATTCTTTAATATGCACTGATCTTTTGTTTAAAGGGCAAATCTTTTCTTAAATATGGGAGCAGGCATGCACCGGTAACCTTTTTTTAGTAGTTGCTGTTGCAGTAGAGATCATATGGATAGAGGAGAAAGCAGTGCAGAGATATGAATTTGTCATAAAGTCTAGTTACATCCTTCCAGGTGACAGGTGAGAAGTTTTTTCCTGTGAGAATACTGTATTTATGTGCACTAAACAAACTAACCTCACAAATCAAAATGGAGTGGTTTTGGTTTTTTTTTCCTGTGTATTTTACAACCCCTGTCTCACATTCTTAAAACATCTGTTTAGCTTCTTGTCCTTGGATTTTGTTGCCCTTTGATTAATGTGATAGCCACGAAATTTGGACATGTTCTTGATGGCCTTCAGTAGGAAAAACAACAAACCCGTAATGCCTGACCAATCAATCACCATTAGGAGAACAAAAGCTCTAATAAGGAAGACGGTGTTAGACAGTACAACGAAATGTTCATGATATAGGATAAACATCATGTTTCTGCTGGGGCTATTTTGCAAATAAAAAAAAAGCAGTACAGGATTAATTTGCTATGTAATTAAAATACTTACATTTCTATTTCAACAATTTTCTTGTTCATGGTATTCCTCTGCCATTTGACCTTATTTACCTGAAATATGAGAGTCTTAGTGAAAATATACTTGAACTTCTGAGAGGCGCTATGCATGAAATTTTCAATTACATTTGTATGCTTAAAGTAAGGCCAAGTATGTTGCTCACTTATTAATGAAGTTTTCATCACTTAAATGCTTTATTTTATGCTTAATTTAAATCTTCCTAAATTAAGAGCACAAATTATACCAAATTACAATGAGTATTTAAAGAAAAAAGGATCTCTGCACCTGCACTAATGAGACGCAATTACAACAATGAGACATCTCAAAACAATTTCAGAGTAGAAAGGTTATTCAAAGATGCACTTCCTTAAACATGCGGTTTGCAATATAATTATATCCTAATTTGTAGTATGGCTTTTCAATCTCAGTAAAAAATGAGGTAGGACTTCAAGATTTGAACCATTTTTAAGTACGAAAAAGCACCAGGCAAAATAACACAACATTTCAGGAGCATCGAGAATTTAGGTGAAATGTGTAAGGATCTATTTCACATGTCTAAAAAGTAGATGACAGCTGGAAAACAGAAAGGTATTTTAGAAATCGCAACACAGCACTGAGAAGTCAGCTTCACTTCATGCCTTAATTTGGTCAGAACTTAGTGATTTTATGGTGGAAAAACCTCTATCTGCTCCTTATATATATTTTTTAAGGCTTGTGTAGTGTCTGTAGCTAGCCATATAACTGTAAGAGCAATTTATGATTTTTTTTATATCTAAGGATTTTTTAGATTATCGGTAACTGTTTATAGTGTACTGAACAATGCACTATAAATGTAGGAAATATATATATATGGAATATATATTCCTCAATATCAATGAGGAAACTAACTGTTTAAAATCTTTCTTCTGGAGTTTAATTAAATATAAAACGATGAATTGATACATACGATTTAGAAATTGCAAAAAATTGCATCTGGTCTACTTTATTTGATGCTTGACTTTTACTCTGCAACTAAAACTTTAGGAGTTTTATATAATGTTCAGTTTGCAAGAACCATTAACCAATGTATTTGTAGTGGTACAATTCCCTTAGACAAAAGAGAGACACTTCGTGACTACAGCTAGAATTAGCTTTGAATTTTTCATAAAGCCAACTGAAGAGGTTTCAAGAGACTCTTTCTTTTCATTGTTAACTACTGAGGAGTTGGGGTTTTTTTAAATGAAAAAGCCTACTCTAGTCTGTATGAAAGAGTTTTATGCTTGTTTTTAGTCAAACAAAGCACTTTTTGAATGTTGCACTGACAATATGGGCTTGATTTTATTAATTGATTTTATTAATTGATATTAATGCCTCTGCAGCAAAGGCCACAAATACACCAGGAAAGTGCATTAGTGATTATAGGTGGGGGAAGCACTAGAAATAATTATTTCCCAAACAGCAACAGAAAGTGGCATGAAAACATGAGGATGTATGTGTGCCAGCCAACTCAAAACTTACCTTTGGAGCACTGATCACTTTGATCTGGTTTTGTTGCCAGACTCAGTGTGCACTTCTAAGCTCAGCCAAAAGGCTTTTTAACTTTTAAAGAAGAACTCTTTCACCCTCACACAATACTTCTAAGCAATATTTTGATCAAAATTGAAAAACTAGAGTCTGAGAGAACAGCCCAGATCTAATCATGGTGTCAGGAGCTGTGTCTTGACTTACAATATTTTAATAATTCGTAATAAGTAAGAATCGGCAGAGCTCTAGTACATGAACTTTAGTCCAGATTTTTGAGGCAGTGAAGGTTATATCACTGTATTATCTGTTTCTTTTAATAACTTTTAAACCTGTCAATTTTTTCAGCCAAATCTGATAAAGGTACAGAACTTCAAGTACAATTCATTGTCTTGAATTCTCATGCAAAGGGATAGAGTGACACACAGGTTGGCAGCCCTCCTCTCCTGGAGAGCAGGGCAGGTGGAATTCATCCCTCAGGAAACGCAGCGGGAGGAGGGCAGCGGGACAGTGAGCAGTCCTGGACGAGCCGCTGTGCAGCCTGTCTTTTGCCATGTGGGTATCTCAGGGGGTTTGTGGCAGCTGCAGGTGGGTGACAAGGACACCAAGCCACAGCAAGCAGGCTGTGTTAGCTCCATTGCTCATACAACAGACTGGGAATTTTTTCTTATTGAAGTTTACTTTGAAGTTTTATAACTTTTCTCCCTAAGTGGGGGAATGAAAAGAAAAACGCTTTGTGAGCCGTCCCACTGGCAAATGTAGCGGAGGTGCCACTTCAAACATCCATACCAAGCCTCTGGTCCCACTGCCACCCGTGCCGCCAGGGTCTGCCGCTGGCTTCAGTGGTGCGTGGTCTCACCCATGGGGGAAGAGTCATCTTTTGCATCGGCACTTTTGCATCACTTACCTAGCAAGCCATCGGGAACTGGCTGAGAGAAACTCTGACGAAAAGGCAGTAGGACTTGTTCTGACATCTGGTGTGGGATGTGGTGAGAGAGGATCTCGACACTTCCATGTCGCTGGTATCTCCAAGCAGCTCCTAGACTACTCCAATCCGCTGCAGCATCAGGGCAGTGCAGATCAGATCACAGGTGGAGGGAACAGGAGCCAACTCTTCCTGTCCAACTTTTAAGATTATTATCTGGGTGATTACTAAAGTCTAAGACACAATGAAAAAATACATTGCTATTTTCCAACTGGAGGTTCGTGCTAAGTGCCTGGATGAAAGAAATGGGTTTTTTTATTACAGAACCGAGCGAGCAGAACTGTCAGTTTAGATATAAATCTTCATCCAAAGTTAGAGTCTTTTTATAATAAAGCTTTATGATCTTCAATATTTTAGAGTCCCTGGACAAATGGGAACGGCTGACAGTGGCTGATGCACTGGAACCTGTCCAGTTTGAAGACGGAGAAAAAATTGTTGTGCAGGGAGAGCCTGGTGATGACTTCTTCATTATTACAGAGGTAGGATCGGCATCCTGATAAGCTCTGTCATTTCCTGGTAAAGATCAAGACTTTGTATTAAAGACATTTGGGTTCTGTTTAATCTCTTATTTCAGCATAAATCTGATCTCACTCCACTCAAACAAGGAGAATTGCTCAAAATTCAAATGAATTCAGACACCAGTTCCATGGAAATGTCTTAAGTGGGACGTTTCCTAATTTCCAGTAAATTGAAGACACAGAGGAATTTTGAGGTGTGTCTAGAGTCTTTACTGTTTGAAGGTTTGTTTTCTGCATGATATTTTTCTTGTTTAAATTGCCGGTACTTTAGCAAGGCTGGCCAGCCACACAGTGCATTGATCATTGTTCCCAAAGGGACTTACAAGGGAAATCACAAACAAACATCTGTAAACTGGAGCAGGAGATCTGAAAATGGATAATTTGTTCTTTGTTTTGCCTTAAACTCAGTCCAAATGGCAGAGCCATTTTCTTGTTTGCTCTCACAAAGGCAGACAGATCTGTCAGGCAGCTGAAAATGCTGACATCTTTTTGGGAGATTACCTGACACTATAGTTCCACCATCTCACTTCTGCAAACAAATGCTGACGGGATTTTTCCTCCCTTTCTGACATAAATATTTGGATCCTTGATATCTCATACAAATACCTAGGCGCTGTGATATAACAAGTTATAAAAAGGTATTAGAGAGGCTCAGATTAAGACTAACAAGACAGCATTAGGATATGATTGTATATGTATTGAAGTTGGAGCTTTTCAGTACCAGCTGTGAGAGTTCATACGCAAAGATATAGACTGGGAATGGCCAACAGATGGCTGTGTGGTGACAGTTCAAGTGCAAATCCCAGGCCAGATGATACATGACCAGCAACAAGGCAGTGGTGGCAAAGGAGCTAGGAGGTAATCTGAATCCCTCACTGTGGGAGAAGGTGGGTCATATGGATGTAAGGAAGCTGGTATCATTGTGTTGCCTTGGGCTCCAGTTGTACGTACACAGGGTACATCTCTGACTCCGTCAGGCTGCTGTGTTGTGATGGGATTTAGGAGGAAAGAGATCCTGCCCCGCGCAGCTGATAAAGGGGTTGTACAGCACCCATTGCAAAATGGCTTAGAGGCCAACGGGCTTCCCTTTGCTCTCCTTATCTGTGAATTTTTGGACAGATGCCTCTATCCAAGGCAGCCAGAATTTGGTTCATAATCAATATCTGACACTTAAAATTCTATTCTTTCTTTCCTCTTGAATGTTGGATGCTGGTGCTGAAACACATACTTGATTTATGAACATAGTTTCTCTTCTGATGCAAATTGTCCGTGCAAATAACTGCACCTGTGTATCACACAGTTGGACACTTAAGGAACTTTAAATACGTGATGAGCAGTGCCCCTTCAAAACAATAGTGTCAGAATAAAAGAGACTAATACTAGAAGGGGATTTTTTTTCATTAACAAAATACTTAGTATATAACAAAAGTTTTTATTTCCACTAGCGTTACTAAGTGTCCTGTTACTTGCAGCAGCACGAGACTAGGAAAACCTGGTTTTCTTAGCTATCGAATCCCATGTGGAAAATTGGCAGCTTGCTGAAGAATTACCGAGGGCCCTTATTTTCCCCCTCTTGATGGAACAGCTGTTAAGACTTGAATGGGTAGAAAAGTATTAACACTGCACACTGTATAATCATAAAGTATCTGCTCACCTCACCCTTCCACTATAAATCTAACATAGTTTCACACTTTGGAAATTGCCTAATTTTTCTGCATTAAAGAATTAACATCCAGTATCAACTATTTCTTGTGCTGCAGTAGTATTTGTGCCCACTCACACATAGTTTAAGTTTTGCATTTTAAACCTGATTTCACAGGAGTTTATGTCTTTGATGTTAAACTTTTCTGCAGGAAAGCTGATGTGAGCCGCCAGGAACACATTATTCTACAAACAGGTTGAAAGTACTTTTGGCTGGTTTGTTGTCACAATATGTTGAAAAGTCATTAGCTTCTTTCATATGTTTTTTGATGTTTGCAGCCTTATAATCCAAAACACTCAAAATGCAGCCAATTTGTTTGGCTGCTGTATATACAGAAAGCATTTCATATATCACCAGAATGCAGCCTCCTTTGGAGTACTCTGTTGTCCAGTAGTACAAAACTAAGCTTTGCCGTGCAATTTTGGGGCATGGTACTCATTTGTTATAAACCATGGTCATTCATGGCATGCCATAGTCAAATCAGTTACCAATTTACAAAGCTTTGGTGCACCAGCATCACAAATACTGGTTCCAAGTGGGATCTTGTGACTCCTATCATAACAGCTTCTCTAAGACACCCAGGACTCACGCATGTATTTTAAATTGTTAGCACAGTTTTGTATGAACTTCATAAATTAATCGTTCATTTCTGATTATCCTGCAATGCTGCCTTCCTCTGTGACATCCCTTTGGGATACCATCTTTTAAGTATATTGGTGCTGCAGAAAGACATAGCCTATAATTGAATTGACACCTTCAGGATTTGCTGACTGAAGTGCAGCCATTAAACCCTTTTGAAAGGGAGATTTCCAGCCTTGGTGATGATCAGAACAGCAATTCCTACTTTAAGCCAGCAATATCATCCTGGTTAGTATGGACAAGGATATTTAGTCTCCCCCTTCTGTCAAGCAAGCACATTCACCTTTACTCCTTTTTTCTTAGTATAATCTTTTTTTCATGGCTTTCTGTCCACCTTCTTATCTCCAGTGATGCACAGCTCATAGTGGGGTGCAGGTTATTTGATGTGCAGGCTGTATGCATGAAAATGCTGCAGTGCCCCATGGACAGCAAGGCTGCAGCAGGAGCTCAGCCAGAGTATTAGAATAACAGAAAATGTGCACAGGGAACTGTCACAGGAAACTGGGGCTTTTTAAGTTCACTGCTCACAAAGCTGTTTATGGCTCATTTTTTGTTAAAAAGTCTAATGAGAAAAGTATTACTCTGAGATTCCAGGACAGCTACAGTTTTTCTGCCATCCTGAATTTTCACAGGCACCAGTAAGATGTTTACTTGCAATAGGTTGGGTGCTTTTACATTTAAATCTCAAACAGCCTTCAACAAGATGTAGTTTTAATATTTAAAGGCTATGATTTTTTCCAGAGATAGAATTATTTTAATGTTTATACCATATTCCTTAATTTGAAGATAGGATCAGAAGTGAATGTCTGCTTACAAAAGCAAAGTAACTGCTTCTGTGAGATTGATTTACTACACTTGAAACTGGTAATTAAAAAAAAGAAAAAAAGAAACAGCCCTGCAGTTTCTGTATTTTCAGCTATTTCCAGGTCTTATTTTCCCACTCTGGTTTTCACACAACAAACTCAGGCTTTCCCAGACCAGACAGATGTGGAATGTATCTGCTGGATTCCAAGGTCATGGAATTATCCCATATGAGATTCCTGGCACAGAGGTGAAAAACTTTAAGCACCATGAAACAATTGTTGCCATAAAGAATTATATTTTGGCAAGCGTAAATCATAACAGATGTACAGTTTCTAACAAATAAATTTGCAGTTGTACTCTGCCACACTGTGTACCCAGCAGTCGGGAGGATTTATTCATCTGACTTCAGATAACGCAAATATTTTTAGCTAGCATTTTAAAGTGGTAGCTTGCAAAGGCATGTGAGCTTTGCGGAGTTAAATATCCCAGCAAACATTAAGTCCCTTTAAATGAAATGCCAGTTGAACGGGGGCTGATTTTATTTCCAACTCGTGCTTTGCCAGACTTCAGCTTGAACAGTAGTTCAAACTAGTGTAGTAGTGCTCTGAAACTGGAAAGAAATGAGGATTTTGCTGTCGTCTAGGTTACTGAGAAAGGTAGCGACAATAGTATTAAAAATAGCGGTTATGATCATGTACCACTCTCTTAAGTTCAGCTTTGAATTTGGCTGGGTGGCACAGCACCTCCAGGTCTGTAACGCAGCTGCCAAAAACGCATGGACCTGCAGCTGTGAAGTGCCCCGCTGGGTTTTCCAGCTCCCACCCCTCCCCACGTCAGCTCACTTGGATCTACTTGTCATGACCAAGCGCACATGGATATTGTCACGGGACTCCACCGACTGTGCTCAGGGAGTCTTTCAACCTCAGCTGCGTACTGAGAGCTTGCTGAACTGCTGCCATATGGCCCTAATACTCCATAAAGTTTGACATGGCTTAAGAAAAATGCCTGAGCAGACACAAACGTACACAGGTGTAGGAGGAGAGAACAGCAAAAGGTTTATAATAGTGCCACTCTGCACCCAAACAGCACAGCTTGTAGCTGTCCTTTAAATGTGCTTTCCATAGCCTGTCATCTTCTCGGAGGACAGTTTGGTTTAAGTGGTGCAGAAAGCAAAGAAATAAAACTGCATGAGAAGCAAAACATTTCCAATTAATAGTTGGTCAAGTTGCCCAACAATAGCATGCAGCAGCCTAAAAATAAAAGACCTAAAAATAGAAGATAATTCACAGGAGAAAATTCAAGGAGAAATGGCCCCATTGTATCGAGTAGTTTCACATTAGATTTTTGTTTTTAACTTTAGTATATTTAATTGTAGATTAGTGCTAAGTTACTAAGGGGGTAGTTGCACCCTCCTCTGCAACTCTTTTGTGAAAAGCACTTCAAAAAAGCTGGGGATTTGTGTTCTTTGTTATTATCCTACTGGTTAGAGAGGGGGCAGAGTCAGGGCATCTGATTTGTAGTCTCACCTGTATTCTCAGTCCAGTCTGTGGGCAGAACATTACCCTCCCCATTTCCCCATCAGTGTGAATAATCCTGATGACACTTCATAAAGGTGAGCAAAAGCTTCATGGGAAAAGGTATAAAGTATCTGTCAGTACTGAAACCAGGCAGTGGGAATAGCAAAACTGGCAAAGAGAAACATTTTCATTGATAGTGCAGAAATCCTTCCAGAATTAATGCATAGAGCTGCCTGATTGACTAAAAGAAGTAAAATTAGTTGGTAACAATTAGTTGTCCAGCACTATTGTTGGCTGATTACACTGAAAACAGTTCTGTAATCCTCGGGGGGCTGCTAGCTTTCATGCTGCTGTTGACATTTCAAATCAGGGCCACAAACTGGTTCCAGTCTGGGCAGGATCCGCTGTGAGTTCTTGCTGAGAGTGTACTTGAGATACTGTCCTGTAGGTGAAATCAGTGTTTCCAGCCTCGCTGACACTCATGGCATGCTATGGAGCGTCTGCACAAATGCAGTTCAAAGCCTTGTTAGGTGGAACAGTGTTTGTAAACTCTTCCTACCATGGTAACGTGCACCAGCAGAGGAAGGTCCTTGGTCTAACTCGGAAGGGCGCTCCGTTCTTCACAGAATTGGGCCTTTTTGTAGGAAAAGTTGACCTGAGTTTTAAATTGCACAAAAAGCATCTGAAGATTTATGATTTAAAAGCTCCTTAAGGAGGAAAAGAAAAAAGAAAAATAATAGCTCAATTGTTTCCTGCTCTAAATTGTTGCTCTTTGACTTTCTAACCCAAGAGAGACCCCTTTGGCACCTACCCCTGTGACAGGCTGGAGAACTACAAAGTAAACTTCTTCCGTATGGTTAATGAAGTCACTGCCTTAGGCACACTCTGCTATCACACCTGATAATCTCTTTAAAAACACAGTGTGATTAATTATTAATTAGGAAGATGAATGTTGTCTAGAAAAGGAGTTTCAAAGGCTACAATCTGAACTGCTTGGTGTTACCGGGATTTTGTTGATACTGAACATGTTTGTCAAAGGCAGTCTACAGCGACTCCTAATATACCTAATAAACAAAATATGCCGAATAAACAGACCCAGCAGTCACTGAGGGCTCTGTACTCTACTTACTTTTAACTGCAGAGACATTGTTTTCCATAGAGCTCTTACAGGAAAGGTACATTCAGTTTTCGTGGTATCACCTGGTTGTGCTGGAGCCATAGTATTTCCATTGGCCCTGCTTCAAAGTTCACCTGTGTTCAGGATGGCGTTTTTAATGGTCAGCTGACGTCAAAGATTGAAAGTTAGGTGTGTGATTGGGTCCTACCCTGACTAGGGATGGAGGTGAAGTATTTTGCTGAGTCAAAGGGATTAAAATGTTAGCTTAGTCCAGCTCTTGTTAAACTCAGCTTAACTTTGACTTCTGTGGGCAGTGGATCAGGCTGCATATACATGCAATATCCATATACATGCAATCTCGAGTGTATCCTAATCTCTTCTCTGTCAGAAAGGAACAGTGTTTCTTAGGAACCAACTGGCTGCACCCTTTCTTCTTCCCACCAGCCATGGAAGACCTGTCAGTGACTGCAGGTTTTGGCCATTCCTTCCAACTCTTTTCTCTGGCCCCATTAATAACCACTGCAATGCAGTCACCTACAGTAAATTCTGCAAAATCTGAAACCTCAGAAGTGAAGTACGATGGAGCATTTTCTTAAAAATTTTGTGAAACTTTAGATTAGCCAATATTTCTAGTCTATTTTAGGACTTTGCAGATTTTGTTCCTCGTTTGTGGCAGAAACCAGGACAACTGTATGTAAATTCTGCGAGTTGCTATGAACCCAGAGACTGGAGAATAACGTATAATAGTTTAAAAATGTACAGTTAAAAAAATATTGTCAAACCCAGTCATGACTCAATCTTAAGTCCACAATCAGAATTAAGTCCTCTTGCATTATCCTTCTCCAATACCATTAAGATTAACTAGCTTTTATATTATGAAAATGAAGCTTTTTTTAAAAAGAAGTTTGATGGGTAGGAAAGCAATGTAAAAGCAATGTACACAGCCAATAGTTTGTTATGGAAAAAAATTCTCACCTGGATTGGCACATCCATGCAATATGACCAAATGATTTGGGGACTTGTAATGACTGTGGTATACAACATATGTAACCTTTTAAGTGGCTCATTTTATCTTACCTACTTATCTCTCTTACATGAACATCTCATGAACTTCACTGGGTTTATCTTCACTACACCTGTCTGTGTGAAGCAACCTCCATTTTGCATGTTGTGGTCTGAAGCACAGGCACAAGAATTAAGATAGTTCTTCATTCCTGTTGAAGACAATCAATTAGGCACCTTGAAGGTCTGGACCTCCATGATTTCGCTCACAGAAGGTCTAAAGCAGAGAAGCAATGTTAGCCCTATGAATCCCAGGCTAATATATCAACTGACCATCCTTTTTCCTTTATGTTAAATTTTACCACCCAAAAATGATGGGTGTTCTTTTCTAACTGCAGGTTAAGTGGAAGTCACTTGCACTTTGTATTGCTGCCTGAAATTTGTTTATTTATTCCCTTGTTTTTGCATAAAAGTCTTTCATAAATCAAAGGTTGGTAAATAATAAAAATCCAAGATTGCTTACTGGCTAAAGGAGTATTTGCAGTGTCTTTGGCTACATAGTTCAAAGGATTTGTCTTCTCTTGGAAAGTATCCCTAGAACTGCTGATCCTTAGCTGTAACATAAAAGCCATCCCAGGAATGATGCTATTAGCAGTCCCAAATGGCTAAAATGGCAGCTGCGGAGTGATATGCTAGTGGTCTTCCAGGACACTGCGACTGAGAACATTGCTTATGCCAGCATCATGAGGTACACACAGGACTTGGTAAACTTAGGTCTTGAAGTAAAACCAGGAGGATGCAATGTAGCTGTACTATTCTCAAAGGCTTAAAAGTAGTTTTCAAAGGCTTAAAAGTAGTTTTCATAACCTCTCTTTTGCACATGCTATACCCAGTGCAAAAAAAAAAGTGTATGAATGTTTCCCCGGTTCACTTGTGACATGACAACTTGTGTAGGAGTCTTCAGTCTCATTCAGCTATAATTTAAAACATCTGATTTGTAAACCCATAAAATTGAAGTTTATGCTGGAAATACAGACACACCCTGGTCTCTTACCACTATAGAATACATGGAAAACTGGGAGATCATTTGGTGCACAGAGAAGTAAAACATGAAGTTAGTAGTTGGCAGTTCCATTCTTAATATATACATGCTCCTTTTGAATTTTCATAAAAATCAGAGTGCTAGATTTTCTCAGTCTCAAAACAGCCTGTGACTTTTTATTTAGCTAATACTTGCTTTAAGGTAAGGTTGTTGTTTTGACTCTTTTCTCTTTAGTCTCGTCCAGTAATGTCCTCCTACCATGGAAGTCTGCAAAAGCAGTGGAGGTTCCCAGGTAACAGAATACCTCTCTGTGTGAGTAAGGAGAGCATCAGAGGCCGTTTAGCCTTCAAGGTTTTCAGGAGGTTTTCAGGATCTTTATAAGGTCTTTTGGCATTGAAGACCGAGCTCACAAGCCCTCATTCAAAGCATTTAGTCAACGTGACCAAGAACTTAATGGCTTGAGGCATGTTAAATCTAAGCTGAAATTAAAGGCATCTGCTGTCTCAGGAGCTAGGAGCTCTGTCCTGAGGAGTGCTTTTCTGTCTTTAAGCAAAAATACTACAGTTTAAACAAGACCCGAAATATAGTGGTGTCCAACCTGGTGGAAGAGCAATGGAGCATTTCCTAATCCCTACTGGAGTTCATCGCTTTCTCTGAATCATGTTAAAGCTGTCCCTTAGTGGGATGTCTTTTCTCCCTCCTCTGCAAAGATACTGTTGAGATGACTACAGATTTGCTGAAAGAATATGCCCCTTAGGGTTATCATTCATTAGCTGTGTAGTGTGGGTTTTGTGGAGCATGCAAGGCTCTCTGCAGTGTGCTTCAGGTAAGAGGCAGCTTTGACTGCGTGAGATTTTTCTTCTGAACTTCAGAATTTGGTCCTTTGAATACACAAGATTCACCAACTGAAAGGATTTCAAGAGACCTTTCCGTGGGGGATTTTCCTGATCTCCGTGATAAACTCCCTTCTCTCCTTCCCCCAGTTTGCTCCAAGTTTTATTTCTTGCTCAGAAGCTGTTGCCCTAGCTGGCCGCAGCTGCTCACCCAGCCCTGGTCACAGCATTAGTTATGAGACTTCAATGACGATATCTGTCTCAGCCTTTTGCTTGGTCTGGTTACTTCAGCATCTACAGAATGTTTTCACAAAGAAGCAGATGGTGGTAGGAGTAATTGGGCCGTAAAACAACATTAACAGCTAAAAACGATTTTCACCAGAAAGGATTTTGTGGGCAGGGTGAGGGAGGTTCAGCACTGTTTTCTTGTTTTCTCTCCCGTACATTCAACCCTGCCCCTGCTGTAGGTGGTAGTGCTCCGCACTGTCTGCTTCCAGGAGATGAGCCCTGTCAGGTCAGTCACAAATATGAACAGTTGATGAATAACCCATTATAGACTCACTTTTATGTTGCCTCAGTGGATGTTTCCTGGCTTCAGAGAGAGTCAAGATAATGGCTAGCTTTGTAGAAAGAAAGAATCTCTAAAATGCAACATTTTTTTTCCTTTGTGACTTTTATTGCTTTGTACGCTGACATGTCTGAGGGAGGAAAACAGTGCCTTGTTGCCAATAATCCACAGCGCTTGGCACAGACGGTCTTTAAAATCTGGCACCAGGATGAATATTAATTCAGTTGTTTTCCCACAGAAGCTACTGATTAGTCAAGGCCAAGTATCACTGAGATGATTCATTAAAACCCGTCATCTGAGCCCACCTTTAGTGAGTGGATCTGCTTTTTGTCACCCCTGCGACAGGTGGACTGAATGTGTAATAAAAGGGGCAACTAAAATCCTAGAATGGAGTAAAGAGAAAAATGCAGAGGGACCCCAAAGGCTGGACTGTGGTGCAATCGCTTCCCAGCTTTCTGGGCATGGAGCCAGGACAACTAGCCAAGGAGGATCACACCCCAGGCAAGGGCTCCTCCCATGGCTCAGAGCTGGTATCCTTATCCCTCTGCCACCACCCCCTTGCCCCTAGGCTTCCCAGTGCCACTTGGCAACTGGTGGCATGGGAGAGAAGCATGGCACTGCTGTGGCACCGAGGCTGGGGAGCACAGAGGCCACCGTGGTGTTCCCCCATCTGATGGTGGGGGATGATGATGACTGTCGATGAAGTCTTGAGTCCCTGAACGCATGGATATGCCTCTACTGGACACCTGCACGATCTAGCCTGATGTTAGTTCTGCTGCTGTGGCTCAAGGGAAACATTTTAAAGTTAAGAGACTATAAAACTTCATGTTGTGATTCTGAAAAGGCTTAATGAAGAAAAAACAATTTTTTATTCTTTGTGCAAAACCCACTTTTTTTTTTTTTTGCATAGGTATTGCAAGGCTCACTGTGCATGAAGTAAATTGCATTTGGTGCGGTGTATTCTGCTTCTTTTGGCTTTTCACTATTTTTACTGGTCTCTCCACCTGAATCTTGTCTTGTTCCATCTCATAAAAACATTTCTTTTACTTCAAGGGGAATACATTAGGTACGGCAGAGGTTTAATGCAGACTGTATCAAAGAAACACTAAAGGGGAAGATTGTCTGAGATACTGCAATAGGAGGATGAACAAACGATTGAAAAGGTCTTCCCATGTCAAACCATCTATGATTTTAAATACTGAACGATCAAGGCAAAGGCGTTTCCTGGTGATTAATGACAGGCTGGGTGTAGTCATGTCTGGGCCTTAACCCTGGCCTCTCCTATATCCCTAGGAAATGCCCTGTGGCTCAGTTGTTTCTGCTGTTTTAAGCTACACTTCGTTTATGATTGATTGTCATTTTGTAAAGTACCTTTATGTTTGTGACTATTTTGGTGATTGCTCTAGACAGCTTTGTTCCTCTCTCTCGGGTCTGGATGTTATTCCCAAACTATATATAAATGTGCCTAGGTAGCAGAAGTGGTGAAGTTTAGCCATACATACATTAGTCTTATGCAGGTGTGATATAGCTGGTGCGCACGGCAAACTGCAGATTGTTTGATATCAAGCGTGGCTGTAGAGCTAACGTATAGGATTTGTGCCAGCTTGGTAGTAATATTTACTTTCCATCTTTGCTAGATTGCAGTGTGCATTAGTGTGGTTGAGGATTATGGCCAATAAGAATGTGATGCATTAATGTTATAATGTTATGGTGACTGCATAATAGTAATCATAGACATTGTCACTGTGGCTGTTGCAGTGTAAAGGCACTTTCTGCAGCACTGCTCTCTCTCAAGGAGATTGTACAGGTATAACAGTGCACCCATTATTACTCTAATGTTGCCTTTTGAGCTCATTTGACATTGCACTATTAATCCTAAAGATACTCACAAGGTGCTGGCTTTCTGAAAATCCGCTGAAATCAGTGGCATGCAAGATTTCCACAGTCATGGCCAAATTTAAAAACCTGAACACAGAAATGTTGTATATTTGTTTTCAAATTTGTTTTTATGGTTGGACTCGATGATCTTAAAGGTCTTTTTCAACCTAAATGATTCTATGATTCTACGATTCCAAAGCTCTCAGTAGCTCATTAGCTTGGCCATTGTCTTGCACTGTAACCTGCAGTGAACCCTAATGGGTGCAGAAAAGAGCTCTTGCTAGAGATAAGCAAACCAAACAACCACCACTTTCTCAGTTACTGCACACCTGGGGTCTGTCCATGTAGCCCTTACCTGCTCAAGAGTCTAACAGGTGCATCATAAATAATATTCATAAAAGTAAAGTTTGCCAAACTGGACCAAAGTTGCTTGAGGTTTCACATCAGACAACTGAACTGATTTAAATTATCGTTTTTTGAAGTGGAGGGTGAAACATTAGCTGACAGATCTTAGCAGGTTTCACAGATTCACCAGGCAATCGCTATTTCCAGGAGTTTTGCAGCATTGGGACCAATAGCTTTTGACTCTCTTTAATTTAAGGTAATGATTTGGAGATGCTCTGTGAATCACATGTATGAACCAGTTAGCGGGCAGATATGATCAAATAAAGTGTAATTTATTATAGTTGTAGCTATGCTGGTGTAAGAACATTGCCCAGGCAATGTTTGTAGATAGGTAAATGGTGTATTTTATTAGATATATCTGGAGAAATAGACAACTTGGAGGAAGCCATGTGTGCCCAAAAGCTCTTCTCCCTTATCTAGCTATGTTAGTTGGTCTAATAAACGATACTACTTCCACAAACCTCATCTAGCCTGCAATTAAATAAAATACTCCCAGAATCATACTGTGTGAAAGATCTTTTAATTCATTTCAGATCTGCTATAGCTTCCATTAAAACCAATAGGAGTCTTTACATTGGGTCTCATCTGCTTCTCCGTGTGAACAGGATCGTTTTATACCACTTCACAGCCTCTTCCTTCATCTTTCGTAATAACTTAGCAAAGATTTAACAGCGACATATAATGAGGGTTTGTGTGACTGTGGAGTGAGGGGAAACTTATCTTTTGAATGTCTGAATTATGGAGTGTGCCGATTAACAAAGTGAGAAAGAGGAAAGGTATGTTCATAATAGCAACTGATAGCATTAATAGCGATAGCAGATGGATCAGCCTGACCTTTTTTGTCTCTCATTCTATAGACTACACTGCTCTTTTCTAGGGGATGGTGAAGAGGAAAACAAAATAGAAAAGCTTTCTAAGCTCAAAACTAGGATAAAAATGTAATATTTTGAGGGCATGGGGAAAAAATCTGTCTTCCATGCATTACTTTAAAAAAGCAGTAAGTAAAAAAGTATGAAACTTTTATTTCATAAAATAAAATAAATAAAAATAGTAACTTCCTGCTTATGAAAATTAAAATTCCTTCCTTTAAAAAGGATAAATTTATTCTGTATACTTAGTGTATCAGAAGGACATAAACATAGACATTGCATAAACTCATGGTAGAATAAATACTCGTCTATTTTAATACTGATAAATAAGTCCTTTATTACAGGTGGAGCCTCACTACTTTTTTTACTGATTGCTGTATCTTTAAAATGGGAGGTTAGACCAGCAAAATCAAAATATCAACGAGATTGACTTTTAAACCAAAAAGTTTTTAGAACAGTGTTGAGTTTCCCTTCCCTCCCTCTGCCTCTGGTGAAGGACCATACTGCACAGCCTGTCCCACCCAGAGGTAACGTGGACACATCACTGCCACATTTTGCCTTGTGCTGCCCGGGAATGATCCCATCCAATCCGCTGAGCTGGAGTAGAGGAAAAAATACAGAATTTCAGTTTTGAGCATCATGAACAGTTGCCTTTTGTAGCCAAGCTATTGAGGCCAGCTGCTGGCTATAGGATTCATACTTAAATATAAAAATAGGTCTCCTGAAGCAATTTGCGCTTATAAGTACAGGCAGGTTAAGGGCCTGGGAGTCTCAATGTTGATCCAGATGGGTCTTTACGCTGTAGGAATTCATCCGTTTGGTCCTTTTTGTTTAAAAGTGAAACATCTATCAAAATCTCATTACTTTGGGGAGGATGGGAGCTCATGGATTATAAACCTTAATTTACTTTTTATATCTTAAATTATGGTGCCGTATCTAAGCCATAAATTTTTACAAAACAAACTGCTGATGCATTTGAAAGACACGAATAAATACTCTCAGCACCATGACAGAGCTGTGATAGAGGGAGTGAGGAGGTGCGGGGGGTGAGGGTGGCAGAGAGGTGGTGATGGCACATTGCTTTTGGAACTGCTACTCTTGTTGTTTTTGCAATAAGATGCCCGTATTTACTTGGAGGAGAGGAGAGAAGGTTAATGATATCGGTTCCTGGGAATACAGGCACTCCCCAGTGACTGAAAGGGAATATTCCTGGATCCACCAAAGATGATAATTTCACTCCCAAGCGTCTGCTAGCAGAAAGACATGCCTGTCTGCCTTCAGTTTAATATCATCACAAAGTGCTGATTTATTAAATGGTGTCAAACTTCTTGACAGTCTTTGAGCCTGTGCTCTGTAGGTTTTGCTTGGTGGTGTAGGAGGCTGAAATGGCTATCAGTATACAAGACAGTATTTTAAATTGAGCAGCGCTAAATAGCCTGATCCTGCAAATCTAGGATTGTGCCGTTTATTTCAGAGCCTCATCTTGCCAAGTTTTGTGTGCCATTTAAGGAGAAATCTTTCCCACCAAGACCAAATGCTTTTGGGAGGGAGAGTGATAAGCCCCTTGAATCCTTGCTAGATAATTCCTGTACCTCCTGGGACAAGGCCCAGGAGATTTATTCAGTCACATCATTTATAGGAGGTAGGGTTTTCTAAAGCACAAGAAGGATAGAAAACTCAAAACCTGTGTCAGAAGATTTGACAAGTAAAGTAAAATGAAACACAGCCATGAGACCTGTGATGGGAGCAAAGGTAGGGATCAGCACCGAATTAATTTAGTATGACAGCTTCATTAAGTATATGGGTAATAAAGGATTGTTTCTGTGGTGTTTTATTCTGTATCATTTTATTTCTGTATTATTTTTGCCCTGGTTACACTGGTCAGCTACAGTTGGACTCTTCCTCTAATACAGTCAGAATAGCGTTGATTCCAGAGATAAGACATGCAAAGTGAAGGTGATACAGATAGATAATTATAAATACAGCTTCTTTGTTTCATGGTGTGGACAGTCTTCCCGTGAAGGTCACTCTGACAATACTCCAGGATGTACTTGTGGAGCTGGTGACTGGTGCAACGAGAGGCCAAGTGGCGTAATCAGATCTTACATCTGGGTGCTCGCTGTCAGGGTTTCAGGAAACTTCTTGTGCTCCGTGATAGACCTGTTCTCACTGGGCAACGGGAAAAGCCTATGTGACTGTTAAAACAAGAGTGGAAAAATATGTATCTGGAATACGCACTGCTTTATCCTGCCAAGCCAAGTGTTTATTGTGGAGGCCAGACACATCTGTCCTCCTCCAACAGATATCATGGTGTTTCTTGGATTAAAAAGGCCGACTGTAGTGGAACAGTGGAAGAAATTGCTTCAGAAGACTGACTTATTGGAGTCCTATATCATATGGACCCTGTCAAAAAAATATTAGCCACAATAAAAGCTAACACTTGGGGAGATGAAAGCAATATTGCTTGATACTGTGATTTACCTTTAAGGCAACGTGCTCAAGGTGGGCAGTGGAGAATTGAGTCCTTTCTTCATTTGACCTGGGAGGTCAATATGATTACTTTGGGGATTTTTTTTTTTGTTTATGTAATAAAACATCTGTAATAAAAGTTTTTTTAAAAAATTAGTTTTGGGAAAGAGACTGGAGACATGGATTGCAGACAGCTATTTGGGTCAAGGGGTTAGGTTTTTGCCAGGCTCCAGATGGGGACGGAGAGGAGGACGGGGGCTGGAAGCGATTCTGAAGCTGAATCCATCTACACTACACAGGCAATAAGAACAGCATCAATGTAGTGAGCTGCACCTGATCTGAAGTTTGGCAAGAGAGAGGTCGATCCACACACTGTTCCCTGTATGCGGTATTTCCGAGAATGTTGCTTATGAATGTGTGTTTGTTCTGAAAACTTGCAGTAAGTGTGAATAACAAAACTCATTACACTATCTGTGCATTTTCATGCCCTTGCAGATTTACTGGAAGATCTTGGAAAACAGCAGCTTTGGCAGAACAATTTAGTTATATCAAGGATAAGGAATTTTTGCTGGAAACTTGCCAGGCACCAAATCCTTTCTTATATCCAGTTCTTCCAGTTACTTCTGTGGACAGCCTTACACTTGCTGTGGACAGTTCTATGTGCATGGCATTCTAAAGGTAGCTAAAACCCCAAACAAACCCCACAAAAGACCAAAACTAGCCTTCCACTGTATGTTTGGCTTTTTTTGAACAACCTTGCCCAGTTCAGGTGCCCTCGCTCATGCACGTTGTGCCAATCACATGGTTCTCTATCTTCTACCATCAGCTGCCTGGCATATTAAGAGTGAAAGCATTGAAGCTGAGAAGAGTTTTGTGATTGTTTTCATTGGTCCTCAATTTACAGCCCTGGTGTCTCTTCAGTGTTTTTGTAATACCAATAGGGCATGATGGGGTGGAAAGCTAAATTGTCATGATGAATATAAGGTGTTGACAGATGATATCTAGGGATTTATACTAAGCACAGGTTACTGCTAATGGGCAAAATGAGAAAGTATAATTTCTAATGTGTCAGATTAATTTGATGTACATCCAAGTCTGTAGAAAAACCATCAGATGCTTAGCATGTATCAGACAATACTGGCACATAATTTGATTTTTGTTTCTGGTTCCTGGCATTACCTCTTCATTTATATAGCACATAAAGGTTACATTATAAGTTAACCTAGAGAGCGGCCCAGCAATTTGTAAGGTATATGGGCTTAAAAATAACCCTGTTATGAAATAGGACATGATGCAATAAAATGGTATGACAGCATGTTAGTAGTGCTTGTTCAGAAGAAAGCAAATCATGATCATTTGCTACATAATAGTGGATATTCTACTGCTCTTGGTTATTCCTGGGCTCCCAGGTCCTAGAAAAGCAAAAGCCAGACCTCAAGCAGCCTTATATTGCTGTTTATATTTGCAATTCAGTGACGATGTTTGGGATACTATAGGGTGCGTTTAAACACAGTGCGAAGGTGAAGGGCTGGTTCTGCAGGGTGCTGAGTGCCTTTAACTGCATCGAAGCCAAGGTGTTTCAGGGTGCTCAGTGTCTCCTCATGCCTCCCACCATACCCGGAGACACACAAGTTTCTTTTGGTGGAAGGCAGCTGCAGGATATTTGCAGCCAGTGAATCTGCACTGAATACTCTGCACTGGAGGGAGGTTTATGCCCCAAGCTGGGGTGGTCCCGCAGCTGGTTACAGGCACCGACAGCGCCGACGAGCCAAGCAATGCCAGACTTGGGTGTCAACTGCAGAGTGAGGGCTGTGATATTTTCCAATAACTGGCATCAATCTTCCGAGCATAGTCCACATTACTGTGTCTCCTCCCCTTCCCTGTCCTGGTTGGGGCAGGATCAGTCTCCGTGTATTACTTTCCAAGCCAAAAAACTTAAAAAAAAAATGGAGACATCAATGCTCACCAGCTTTGCTGTGAAAAAATGGCTCTCCAGTCTATTTAAAAATCTTTATAATTTCAGTTAAAATCAAAATACATTAACATTTTGCCTTTCCCTATGCTTTTGGTTTGGACTCGGAAGATAATTTCGTATGTTACTGTAATTTAAGCAGATACTGTCTCTATTCCTCTACAAAAGCTTTATGCCACAATAATTTAAGATTTCCTCCAGGTTAGAATATTTCTGCATGTAAAACCTCTTTGAAGGTTTAAATAGACTGTAACTGCGTTTTGACATGTATTAGCACGTGTCAAGTACCGCAGTTATTAAGGGTAGTGGAGACAAGACACATTCCATCTCTCCAGCGACTGACTCGCAGGTGTCCAGATCACTACAGGCCACAAGCGGGCAAAGCTGCTAAAAAAAAAATCACCCTTTGTTGCAACAAGCATTAAAAACCGCCTTTACCAACCATTTCAGCAATAGATCCAGTGCATGATCAGGTGAGGAATAAACTCTAGTTGCTGTCTTACAAAATCATGTCCCAAGACTGTGGATGGGAAAATTGCCTTTTTATTCCTTACGATGTAAATCTTTTCTGTGTCTCTTGTAAGGTTCTGCATCCACACAAAACATATTTTTAAATTACATTAAAGCATACATTTGCACAGCATGATGTGCATTAGTTAAATAGGAGTTACTGAGTTCTGTCCTGTTCCTCTTCTCTTCTGCGTGAGCTGAATCTGTCTGCATCCAGACAATTCGTAAGGGAGAAATCGTTTGCCATGCTGATAGATTTTTTTTTTTTATCCTTTAATTCCTTTCATTCGTATATAAGGAATTGAGTGAAATTGTCATCTCTCTCGTACAGAACTAAAGCAGTGTGATATGCAGAAGGAAATACTCAGGACTCGGTACTTTTTAAAGCATAACAGGTTTAAGCAAAGCCAACTGACTTTCTGCGCTTCTCTTCCCAGGGCACAGCGTCTGTTCTGCAGCGCAGGTCTGACAACGAGGAGTACATCGAAGTTGGAAGACTTGGCCCATCAGATTATTTTGGTAAGAAAATTCAGCTTAAGGATGGTTCAGAAAGACAGGCAGACGGAGTTGTATCAAGTAGTTACTGTCTAAATTAGTGTTCCACTCTTTTACAAGCGAGGGGTTATGCGTAGGTCAGCTGCTGCTTTCAGCAATACTGAGAGATTTCACTGAAGCTGAAACCATTCCTTGGTTTACACCAGGGTAGCTGACAGGAGACAGATCCAGAATCAGCGAAACAGTCTGAAAGCATTTGTTTTCAAAGGCATTTTACACGCATGCATTATGCATGTGTAATGCATTTGTACTGTCAACAGAATTATGTAAAGTGTCTATCAAGAGATACGTAAAGGGGGATGTTCTACAACCAAAGCAACTGGATGGTGGCTAGAATATGCACCCTCTGAAAAATTGGCACAGGGTGCGTGACAGCGTATTTATCCCTATTTCCAGGTGAGATAGCGTTACTGCTCAATCGGCCCCGGGCTGCTACGGTGGTGGCACGCGGACCCCTGAAGTGTGTAAAGCTGGATCGGCCCCGCTTCGAACGAGTGCTCGGTCCTTGTTCCGAAATCCTCAAGAGAAACATCCAGAGATACAACAGTTTCATTTCACTCACCGTCTAAATGATTCCTTCTGGAATCATGCCTTTGTGTGACCTTGTGCACTTAAATTTGCTCTGTGCAGCTCCATAGCTTTATGAAGAAAAAAATAAAAGGTGTGCATTTTATGTGTATTTTTTCTGTTTATGTCATGTACTGGATGTCAGTTCAAATCTCATGTATCATGTAAGTAGGAAGACAACTGTTTGGGTAACACTAGCTTTGGGGAAGATTCGGCTCTTGGCTTGCAGGCGAGATTTTTACCTATTGTTGGATCATATAGCTTGAAACTGTGTTTGTAACTATTTAAAATCCATATGAATTTCTATTTCCCTTATTATCTTTGAACTTGGTCTTACTCACCTTTTGTCAGACTTCTCTGATCAAGCGATGTCCCTATGCCTGTCACTTCTAAAGGACTTTTCACAGGTTGTGGACTGGAGGTTTCTGAAATCCCGTGAGGTGAGTGGCAGACATGCAGTTTAAGAGGGAAGATTGAAGGAAGGTTTTGATCATTCCAGCAAGCCAGGGAAAAGTAGAGCTTTTGAGTAATTTTGTTTGTGGCTTAGATATAGGGGCCATATTCCTCCATGTTACAAGACCTTTCAGGTCTGCTCTGTAGGAGATGCTAAGCCAAACAGCCTCCTCCAGTCTGCAAGGGACGTTTTGTAAGCATTCACGTGGAGCCTTTAGGACCTAAGTTATTTGTCCGCAGCTTTTTTTAAATGAGGGTTTGCATTAGATCCCTTAAAAATCCAACAGGAACTTCTCTGCTGATGTAACTAGGCTTCGAAAGATACTTGTCTGCAGCAGAGAATCCTCAGCCACTTCTCTGAATATTACATGAAATGCTGAAGAGATGGTGCCGGGTGTGCATCAGGGGCAAAAGCAGCGGTTTGTTCTTAATAAGGTCCACTTAATTAAATTCAGTGGACCTTTCTTTTAGTATGTGAATACATTTTAGGATATTTTAGTATTTTCTGAAAGCCAAATGCATGTTTCAAAATGCTGCCTCTCCTCCAAAAGACGTGGCGCGTAACAAAAAGCACCAGGATCTCGCAAGAAGCTCCTAGAGCCCGGGTCCCTCCAGGTGCGTGCAGACGCGTTGGCCGTTGTGCTGCCCTGCCTGGACACGGGTCTCCTCTTGAACGGAGCTTTTTGCAGACCCAGACCTTACTCTGCTGTGCAGCCCTCAAGGATGGGATCATTTAGATTATTCTTTGGGAGGCTTTTCCTTTGAAGGAAAACTTGTCTTTGCTAACAGCAGCAAAGCTCTGCATCTCAGCTAGCCTAAACAGCACTGCCCGCTCTTCAGGTGTGGCAAAAACTGTATTTCTTCCTTATGATAACATTCTTCTGGGGAAATAGGAACTTTCTGTACCTTCTACATGCCAAAGGTGATGCAATGAAGTAAGGCAGCGATCTCCCTTTTGAAACTAGAGGTGTTAGTGAAGATCATGGCTAAAATTACTCCTACTGACACGCAATGTGCTTTCTTCTTTGGAATTAACAAAAACTAACTTGGGACTTTCCTCTCGACTCCCACCAAGAGGTCCCAATATTCCAGTAGCTGCCCACAGTGGTTTTTACAGAGCTGACTGCTTCTCGACTTCAGAATCCTCCCGTCACTTCAAGGTGCTTAATTTATTTCAGCGGATTTTTAGTGGTCCTGTCAGTGTATATTCGTGGCTACTATTTATAATGATTATGTTATGCTTCTTGCACGTGTTACTAAGTATGACCATTCATATTTTTCAACCTTGCAATTTTTATCACGTACATTTATATAGGCAGACCCCCATTATATATATAGGTAAATGTATATGCATTTGGAAATCTTTTTATTTGCTTCAGTGTTTTTGTATTCTCTTGTGCGATTTTTAAAAGGAATATTTTTTAAAGGTTACCAGTCACTCATGTATGTTCTTTTACCTATTGCATTTCTGTTGTATTGTTAAAAAATTGTGATATGCAAGATACGTTTCTTGTTAAACACCAAGTATTAGCCTCACTGTTTAGAAGTTACTCAAGCACACACATACAACACAGATTCTTTGCTTTAAACTTTTACTGTTCATGGAAAATACGTTTGGATTATGGTTCTGTTATAAGCAATCTCAAGAGAAGTGTAACCGTTTAACAAACAAAATGATATTCGAGGACATTTTGAAAATAATTGTAATATTTGCAGAGGATGATGGGACAGGATTACAGTATGAATAAAATTCTTCTACATTATATGCGGCTGTTGTGGGTTTATTAATAATGGAAGTCTCTATGAATAGAAGTCGTGTTCTAGTTAAAATCTGCATATCATAAGAAGTTTGAATTCTACTGAAAATAATCAGATGCAAAGGGACAAAAAATAGACCAAGAATCCCAGTGCTATATATAGTAATGGAAACCAAACTGGTTTTCTGGAGGATTAGCATGAAGAAAAAAAAATTCTTGTGTTTAAATGTAACCATATATGTCTACATAAAGATGTAGGGGTTCAAGGTGTCTCTCGGACCTTCGTATTACTGTTTTGGTGCCAGTTTAGCCAGGCATTTAAGCACATGTGGGACCCGAAGTGTGTGAGCTGCCTCGCTGGTGGTCGGAACCCTGCGCCGAGCTTTGAAACCCACAGGACTGCTGATGAGCCTGTGGTGCAGCCAGCGGGAAGAAGTGGGGAAGAACAGCCTCGCTCTTTCTCAAATACCAGTGCTGCTCCTTTTTCCCCCAGTATCACAAAGCCCATGGCCACAACCGCGCTGGGGATCTGTCCCCGTCATTCCTCTCCACTTCTGGCCATACACAGATTTTTAGAAGTGCAGCTACCCCGGGACTGAAGCACAAAGCCGTTTTTGGCACCAGAGACCTTCTGTGCTGCTGCCATGCCTTGTGTTGGGCAAGGGGCTCTCCAGGAAGGACATTCAGGACAAACTTCTCAAAGAAGACAGAGCCTCCAAAGGAATGACCGGTATCTCCTGCACCTCCTGCAGCATGAATGCATGGGTTGAAGGAGTATGGCTTCTTGGTGAGAACGCGGTGTTTAGCATGTTGTTAGTGCCACGCTACCTACGGTATCCACCAGAGCTCTGGGCGGCCACGTAAGCAGGTACGTGTGCAGGAGTTGTGGATTCACTCCGTGTAGCTTCTCTGTGGTGGCCCCCACACAGGAATCTTGGGCGGCTCCCGGCATCCAAGGGCTGTCCAGCTTTCCATTTTTGGAGCGTGTTATTTTTCCCCCCTTTGCGATGATTCAGGCGGGAAGGACTCGTCTTTCCAGAGAATTACTCACATTATGTAGTAATCAAAAGTGACCACTCTCTCTGAGGTGCTTCCAGAAGGACATTACCAGCCCACGCTCCCCAGAAAAGAGCATCTCACCACTCCTCATTGTCATTCTTTTTTCAGTTGGTTTTAATTGTGTCGCAGACATTTCAGGACTCCCAAGACAAAAGAAAAGACTTTTTTTTTTAATAGAAACTAATTGTATCTCCAGTTTTTTTACAAAGCCCACGTGGCCGACCGGGCTTCAGTGTGTGTGTCAGATTACTGTAAGTTCTCTTAAGCATTCCCACTCTCTTGTGCAAGGGGTGCCTAAAGTTCTGGAGTTGTGTGAGCCCCGTGAATCCTTGATCCTCAAGCAAGCACAGTCTGACACCGCGTTACCTGTTCAGGTGTTGGTGGAAAACAAGAGCTGTTGCAGGGAATCAAGCAATCCCAGTGCACGCCAGTTTGGTTGTTGGCTGCTGCTTTGTTTTTCTTGTGGCAAGTGGTCTTCGGAAGTGGAGTCACCGTACGAAGG
The DNA here is from genome assembly GCF_964289735.1 of Phaethon aethereus. NCBI lineage: Eukaryota > Metazoa > Chordata > Aves > Phaethontiformes > Phaethontidae > Phaethon > Phaethon aethereus. The sequence continues at coordinate 6,984,276 of NC_138591.1, forward strand.
GTGACATTTCTTCTGTTGTGAACGTTGCACAAGGTGTGTGCGTTGCATTCAGTTTTGAAGTCTTAAGCTGTGCACAAATCCTTTCACTGACCTACTTATGGAAGAGATCACGTTTGTTCCTCATGCACATTTCTGTGTAGCAGCAGAGAGAGAGAATATTACCTTGTGCAGAGGCAAAACCATGATGATCTCCTCAAAGAGAGCCAGAGATCCTACTGCCTGCTGTCCATTGCGGTGCTACAAGAATATACACTCGCTGCAACTGCAGTAGTGTCCCGTAGCAGAGCAGGAAGACAATGTCTTGGTGTGACCCAGTGAGCACTAGGTGGTTTCAGATCTTACGTTTGATATTTCAAGGACCAACTCACTGTGTAGAGACCAAATTATCTACTCTTGCATTCCCAGGCATGTTTTTTTAATTTGTTTCTAATGATTTGGCAACTCTGCCCGGAGCTCATTTTCACCTTCAGATGCATGCAACTGCTCAGAAACTCTTGTTTCCACAGCCAGAGTCACTTCCGTAGCTTCCACTTCCCTCTGGAGAAGGAGAAGGCATTTGGATATGAACGTATGCGCAGCCTTGAGAATCTGATGTTACAGGAATGCATTGGCTTCGATGCCTCCCCTCCAAGGGCTTCTCTGTGGCTCTTTGCTGCTCAGCGGAGTTTTATCTGGGATGCAGCACTTGCACAACAAGTGCAACTTGCACAACTTGCACAACTTTTTTCTCTGAAAAAAGCTGCCTGGCCAAAGGAGCTGGCATCTGCAGCCATCTGGTATTTTTGCGAAGGCTGAGGATGTTGTTTGTGCTTGACCAGGCTCCAGTACCGGAGTGATTCTCCTGATGTCTAAAAATCTGTATTCAGCTTTTAGAAAAGAGGCTGCACTTTGCCTGGGAAAGGAAAGCAAAGCGTGAACGTCTCATTGGGCATACTCTGACTCCCAGCTGAGGAGTGCACGGGTAACTTCGCCTCTGAGTGCTCCAGCCCCTCCCCAGCCGTGTTTTAATCCCCATTTCCAAGTAATTCTGCAAAAGTATCGCAGAAAGCCTCTGCTGCCCAGACAAGCTGCGACACACGTCCCATTCTCTTGCGCTTAGGCAGTTTTAAGCGTGCGGAGTTCTCTTTAAAAAACTCCTGAGCTCTCATGGAGGAAAAAAATAATCATTTTACCCAAGAAGACTGCTCCTATTCCAGTAAAAACTGTCTCCAAACATGGAACAGCGGCGTGCCATGTTGCTGCATGGGCCAGCAGCGCTGAATGAATTGGCAGATGCTGCGCTGCTGGTAGCTGGGCTGCGAGAACGCAGCTCCTCTTTCCTCCCAGCTTCGGTTCGAAGCCGAAAGAGTCAAGTTGCCAAAATAGCAGTGCCCCTTGCCCAAGCCCCAGTGGGGTAAATTGAGCCTCGCACTGCCGGGACTCGCCGGGTGCATTCACCTTGCCCTCGGTGGGTGCTAACAACCTCTGCTCTTTGCAAGAACTGGCAGTTGGAGACGGGACGTATAGACCGATGACGAGGTAGGGATTTTCTCACCACTGCCTGCTGTGACTGGCGCTCTGGATGTTCATGCTGCTGGCTCTAGGGAAATCAAGCCTTTCTGGGAAGTGGCTACTCCCTATCCTCTTTATACAGAAAATGTATTGTTATTATTTGAAAGCACTTTTGTATTGCCCTTAAACTACAAGCATGGCGATTGTTCCATTAGAAGACATCACGGTGCATAGCAGTGAAATACGACGTACAGTACCATGCAGTATGTATTTTCCAGATAAACTGGGAAAATAGTGAAATGGATTTGCAAAGTGGGGGTACAATAGCTGCTTTGCATTCCTCCACATGTGTGGAATTTATATGCGCTACAGAGTGACTCTGTTTCGTTGCCATGTGTTTATGACGATCGGATGATCAGTCCTATTTCTAGCCGGTTTCATTTTCGCAGTTGTATTTGTGGGCCAAGCACGAAGTCGCAGCGACTTCACATCGAACGCGGCAATGAATTAGTGCTGGCTAAACCCTCCCACCCTTTATTTCCACTACGGCAGCAAGAGGGAACAGACTTAGCGGCTGAAAAATTCAAGAGATTATTTCTCCTTCTCATCCAGGGGCAGCTCAAGCAATTTGCCAGACAGAAGTAGTTGGCTGCGTTCGCAGACTCTGGGTTATTTGATTGAGACTTTCCAGCCTGGAGGTGCGTCTCCTCCGCACCCCACCCTGCCCGGGGAGCTGAACGTGCCGAGCGGGGCGATGCGTCACTGCTCACAGTGTAACTTGCGTAACGGTGACTGCGGGAATCGCTGCCGGGCTGAAACCGCATCTCCTCGCGCCGGCTCCTGCGGAGATGGAAAAGCCCCGGTCTTGGTCCTGCAACCGGGAGAGAGGAGTCATGCCCCCGCGCACGGTTCGGACGGCTCTTGGTGAGGCCGAAGGCATCCGGGAAAGCCGTAGGGCTGCTCCTCAGCCTGGCGAGCCTGTAAGCCGCCGCTAATGGCCACCGGCAGCACCGCGAGCTCCGCTCCTGCTGGCGCGGGTGCTCGGATGCGTCCAGCACATGCTACCGCGGGCCAAATTCCCATGAGATGGCAGGATGGTTCATATCCTTGACACGTATCCAGTAAAGCATCACACCCTCTCCCATTGCCTTGCATTTCTGGCTCTTAGCCCAGGATTTAGCTTTTAGAGAAATACAGGATTAGCCAAGGGGGGCTTTTTAAAACCTGGATTTGCGGGGGGCAGGAGAAGGTACCGAAACGGCTGGAGGTTCCCGAGGAACACGAGAACCAGCCCAACAAAGGCGTCCTTGTGCGAGCGGGGAGATGCAGCAGAACCTGTGTCCGGATGAAAGCTGCCCTATCAAAATAGCCATAAACAAACCCGCCTCCTCTGCTACAGAAAAGCCGTTGTGCCAGGAGCATATTAAATTGTATATGCTTTTTCTCAAGGCAAAAGAATTGCAGCAGTGACGGCAGCTGTGCGTGCTGGAGCCGAGCCACTGTGTTCAGCTCATGAAGGCCTTGCTGGGGACGGGGCGGGGGCAGGACTGCGGATGAATGTATTATTCAGAGGGACCCGCACTGAAATAATCTACCGGCACCGGGGGTACGTGGGAGGGAGAGGAAAAAAAAAGCGATTGCCCCGGCACCGCAAGCCGATGCGTTTGCCAGAGGGTGGCACAGGCGACGGGCCGGGTCCCTTCCCAGGTGGGAGCTGCGGTCCCGCGGGTGTTGCTGTTTGCAGCACGAGGCAAGAGGTGTTTTTCCTTCCCCGCGTTTCCCTGGGGAGGGTCTGGGTCTCGACCCCCGGGAGCAGAGCTGGGCTGCAGCGACCGCTCCGGCGCAGGCGGAGGAGTGTGAAACCGGTGAGGAGCAGGGAGCCGTGGGCCACCCGTCCTCCGTGGCAGCGGGCTCTGCCCATGGCCAGCAGCTCGGTGCCGGGTGTGGCGGGCGAGCGGGAAGCGCGGTGGCCCCAGGCGCGCAGGGAGGGTTGCTTCAGCCCGTTTCTCCCCCAGGAGGGCTGCTCCCGCCCGGCTCGTGCCCGTGTCCGGCAGAGACGGTGCAGGGGCTCGGGGCTCCGCCGCGCCGCAGCCGGCGCGTTGTCCCGGCGAGGCCGCCTCTGCGTGAGCGTCCCCAGAGGGTCCCTTCTGCCCTCCACAACCTCTGAATGTTGATGTGTCGTGAACAACCACAGAACGGGATTTCATCACCGTTCGCACCGCCTCGGCCACGTGTGAAATGAACCTTGCGGCCAAGCTCATTGCTTGCCTGGGGGAGGATCTCTCCTTGGGCTATTAAAGGTCCAAGCCCGAACCTTGCATCCGCTGCACGAAGGAGACGCACGGGTCCCGCAGGAGCCCAGGTCAGCCAGAGACATTCCGTGAACTACAGTGAGCATCTCAAATCTTTTTCCATCTTGAGCAATTCCCTTGTGGGCAAGGTTGGTTTGCGGGTAGAGAATGCGGGATAATTTCCCACTCCTCCCAACATTTGGGAACAAGAAAACTAGCAGGGTGCTTTCCTTATTAACTCAGGAGCGTGCTAGCGTAGAGGCACCTCAGCTAGATCCTCCTCCGGAGGGAGCGAAATAAAACAGAATAAATTCAGAAAGGACGGCTTCTGTGCGAACACCTTGCAGGTGCCTCATCAAAGATCAGTTTCTCCTCGGGCGACGCAGTTCAAACGCTGCAGCGAGGAAATGGGATAGAAGAGCCTGACACCCATCTCAGCTCAAATCCAGTCCCGGCAGCTGTCCCGCTCTCCAAGGCAGAAGAGGAAATTTATGGCTCTCCTGCAATGCGAGCAATGCTCTGCGCGCCCACAAGGTAAATGCCCTTTTGGGCTTGAATCCGCTCCCTATCTGAAGTCACTGCACACAAGGGGCTAACATGATTCAGTGAGAGAAAACCCATTTTTGTTGCTTTTTAAGCAGATTACAGCAGATTAGCCGACTAATCTATATGGAATCCTCTCTCCAACAATTTCAAACTGTAAACAAATCCAGCCACTTTTGTATTGCGTATAAATATTTACTGTGGATTATATGAAGATTAACTCCAGATGATATTTGCAACAATGGTTTTATTTTGTGACTTGCTACCTTTAGTAACGTAAAACCTTTTTGAAAGAAGCATATCTTCAACAAAGCGTGAGCTTGAGGCCAATCAGCTTACCACAGCATGTACCGGAGCACGTACACGAACAGAAATTCAATACATTATCGCCGACAGATGAGGGAAACCGAATAAAAGCTACTGGTGCAGAATAAAAATTCCTGGGATTATCGTAACATGGAATTAAGATCTTCCCTATAAGATCTGACTCGGTGTTAGTAGCTGACACCTCACTGCTACTCACAGTTGGTTCTTTAGCTGGAGAGAAGGAATTGTGCGCGTTTTGCGAGCAAAGGGCGTTTGATGGATGTTGTTTAGTATCCCGAGATGCCACCCGCCGCGGGAGGTCAGTGTGAGAGAACCTGGCCGTGCTTGCTACCCGGGTGGCTGGTAAGAAATGAGGCAGCCTTTGTAACGAAGCCGTTCATCTTCCTGAAGATCCGGGGTTTTCATCATATCTCCAGCCATATGGAGGAACCTAAAAGTCACCGGATCAAAGCTTCAGAGGCTGCTGCTGACCCCGGTGGGATCCCTGCAAGCCCCGTGACTCGTGGTGTGAAAGCTCCAAGGTTTGATCCCCGAATTTAAAATGTCACCGGGGAGGCGAGGGATGGGAATTGCTGTTGGGATCACACAGCTCGGCAGAGGAGGGAAGCAAAAGGTTGAAGACTAACGTCTTTGGCTCCGCCACGTCGCCTGGAGCCGAATCTCAGTGGGCACCCCAGGCAGGGACGGCGTGGGAGGGCGTCGGCAAGCGGAGGCACAAAGAAGGGTGTCAATGCGCAGTAGGTGCCCGGAGCAAAGTGCATCCTTCCAAAAAACAGGCCAGAGGCCACTGCTGAGGGTCCACGTGCCAAACCAGCGTGGGGCCGTGTTTGGCAGCACATCGTGCTCCGAATGGGGTGCTCTGGGGGCAACCAGCACCAGCCCGCCTGCACCTCCAACCCCCACGGGGCTGCGCCCGCGGCGCTCCGGGCTGCCCGGCCCCGTACCGCTGCTCCGCAGGGAGCAAAGCCGCCTCGCACGGCGTTTGGTTGGGACATGGGGAATGTTGTGTCTACCAGGCTAGCGGAGGAATGCTCGGTTTACAAGACAACGGCTTTTTAGGAAGCCGGGAAAAGTTAAACAGCCTTCCCAGATGGAAGACTGTCCCTTTCCACCCTTTGTGTAATTAGGGCAGCTTCAGGCTCCTATAAAGAGATGATCTGTTTAATATAAGAGATTTCCAAAGTTGTAGCAAATGGGTATCTGAGAACTGGCTTCGGATGTGGTTTATGTTCTTTTTGATAGATTTAGGTTATGGGAATGCCGGTTACAGAGGCAGTGAGTGATTCACGCTGAAACCATCCGGGTGCCATCTGATACACGCTGTCCACCCGAAGGTGGAGGCTGCCTGCGCCGTGCTAGTGCCTGCAGCGGCAGCTCCTCAGTGGTAAGTTATAACTGCAGAAAAATGACTGCAGCAGAGAAAAAGAAAGGGCTGCGTTTTGCAGGAGAGAGGTCGTCCTTACCAGATCAACATTTCCATAGCAAGCGGGGGTTTTGCAGTGGTGCCTTGAGGCCTCAAAGTGAAGTGCTCTGCATAAGGAGCTCTGCGGGCATCTTCGGAAAAGCAGGTCTCCGCGGAGAGTCTCTGGCCACTGCCTGGCGAGCCCAAAGCAACACGCAGAGGAGCGGATTGCTCTGTGCTCGCTGCCCACCTTGGGGCTGTCTTGGAACATCCTTCCCCCTCTGACTGTGGTTTTCTCTCAGCAGTGCTTGCAGGATCAAGTCCCTGAGCGGACGGGGGAAAGAAGCGGGGGGAGAAACAGCATTCTCCTCTACACTTTTTTCCCTATAGTCAAGCATTTTGGAATTCTGCCTCCATCTGAAGAACTTCAAAGCAAGCGAAAGGGCAGACGGTGGTCTCTGAAAAACCTCAAAGGGGAGCTGCTCTTCAGAGGAGGACTGCAGTCCTCCAGCTCCCGTGTGCTCCCCGGAGCCCACGGCCCACAGGCGACCCTCTTCAGCTGGCTGAGGCTGCCCAGGCTGCTGGCTGAACCCCCCCTCGGAGACGAGCCTTAGCACCGCAGCCGGCGAGCGGGCGCTGAGCGCGGCAGCGGGGAGGACGAAGCCGCGGGGTGCAATGCTGGGCAGCGATGAAGTGGTTGCTGTGACCCGCTTGCCTTGCGGGCGTCTCTGCTGACTCCTGTCACAAGGGCAGGGGAGTCCTCATCAAAACTCAGATTCCCCTGGGGCTTTCACAGCTTCTCCGAGACCGGTGTGAGAGCAGGGTGAGGCCAGGGGCCGAGAGCTTTGCAGCATCCCACACCTTTTTTGCCATGTAAAAAGCAGAAGACCCAAGGATGCTGTTTTTGTTTGCAGGTGTTTCCTCCTCTAGTGCTTGTTTCCCCTATACATAAAACCAGAAGGAAAGTTGGTGTCTTCTTTTATATCAAATTTGTAGCTGAATTATGGGGGTTCCTTGACCACTTACTCTAAGTTTATTCATGTTAAAATAAATTCAGAGTCACGAGGGGTCGCTGGCTTGGGCAGGCTCCACGAAACCCCTCAGAACGCTGCAGGAGGCTGCTGGTACCGGCGCGGCAGCCTGCAGCCCAGCGAGCCCTCCGGGCGATGTGGGAGCGCCGGGGCCGTGCCGCACGGCCTGGGAGCGGCTCCGTAAGGAGCCGTGTGTCCTTCCCCCGCGAAGCCTCCCCTCTCTGCCGCCTGTTCCGCCGCGTTTTGCTGGCCGCGTGGCTGCGGCTTTAGTCCGTAGACCCCATTTCACCCGCAGCCGTTTCCCCAGGCAGAGCGTCGCTGACGAGGAGAGAAAAGAGCTGCGGCCGGAGCACACCTACCTGCTCCCGACTCGGCACCCCGTTCGACCGCGGGCTGGCGGCCTCGGCTGAGCCCGGCGCTCCAGATAACCGGGCACCGGAGGAAGCCTCCCCGGGCTGCCGAAACGCGGGCCAACGAGCAGCGCCGGCAGCTCCCGCCCGAGATAACGCAGCGTGCTTTCGAGATTTATTGCCTTTATCCCCCATTCACTGCCAGCCTGAATGTTGCAATTATCTTTTCTCTGTTTTGGCGTTTCCCTAACGAGCAGCGTTATTTTGTTGCTTCTGTTTCAGCAGGGACAGACGGGGCCTTGTTTTCCAAACACGACACACATGCACTGAAAAGCAAGCGGGCGATGGCAAAGCATATTTGGTCTGCCTTGGTGATTTGAAAAGTTATTATCTGACCTCTCCCTCATCACCTTAGCCCCATAAATCTAGCAAAGGGGCCATTCTTAGCCCTTTAGAAATGAATCCTCTGCAGTGGAGTCATGATTTCATTGCTGACCTTACCAATTAATTCCTGTCATTCATTCACTCTGAGTTTCTTAGAAGTTAGTCTGCTCCCCACATTGACTCTCTAGAGGTAAATTCAGCTTTGGGGCGACTTCACCCACAGCTGGGAGTAACATCCCCACTGACTGTAGCCCACGGTTCCTGCTTTTTGGCTCTAGCAGTATCTCGAATTGTTTATTGGCATCGGGTGGTTGCTTAAAAATCTCACATAGCTTCAAGCCTTCCTCTCCGATGCCACATAAACCAGTAACGAGCCATGTTAGCTGATCTCCCATCAGGATTCATAATGTCAGGAGAGAAACCTGGTAGAAAAAAACGTTCATCACTGTTTGTTCTGCGGTACAAAAGGTTGTTCTGGCTGAACAGTTTGTCAGAAAATTTCCATTAGGTGTGAAAGTTTTCAGGGAAAATTGTGAGCTTCTCCTCCGCGACAATCAAAATATTTCCTGTCCCAACAGCTACCAACTGTCCCCCGCACCGAGGCGCGAAGGAAACGGGAAAGGTCGTTTTCTTCAAAGGCGCTCCTGAGAAGCTCTGCAGCCCCTCCTGTGGCCCTCGGGTACCCGGTACCCGCCCAGACCCCTCCGGGTGGGCTCGAGGCCGGCACGGCACCCGCAGCTCCGTGGCTCCCGCGGGCAGCACAGGTCGCCACAGGGCACGACTCGGGCGGTGTTAACGGGGGGGGCTTATCTGCATCTGGATTCCACACGGCAGCGTTCAGAATTGGATTGTTAAAGGGAAGAAGAGTAGAAATATAAACCGATGAGAACTCCACTTACGTTGCTGCCGAATACGATCCTTCGGCATTAGCAGATTAACCGACAAAAAATTCTGGCCCCCGTTAAGCGCCGCGAGGGAGAGCTGCCCGGCGCAGCCCCAGGCAAGACCCCTCTGCCCGCCGTGCGCCACGCGCTCCTGGAAACAGCCTTGCGACGACCTCCGGGAGCCGGCGTGCTCCGCTTCACCGACAGGAAAACCACTGCACACGAAACCTCAGTTCCCAGGAGGGCGTGATGAAAGGAACGTATTTTGGCCAAAGGGTGGAAAGGGAGCAAACCCGCACATTTGCGCCCCGCGGCGCAGCCCGTGGGGAGCCGCGCGGGCAAGGGGAGGGCTGTCCGCGGAACAGCGCTCGCCTGGAGCCGCTGCGAATCTCATTTTTAATGCAGCATTTTCGATTATTTCCTATTCGCTTGATACACCACCAAAATAGATCCAGTTCTCCCCTGTTTTAGCCTCTGCTAAAACCCTCAGACCACATCTTCTCTTATAACAAAAAGTATGTGGAATTGGCTAAAAAAGAAACATTCCTGTTCTCACAATACTTGAAAGAAAAAAAAATCCTAAAGAAAAAATACCATTTATAAGACTTTATAAAACTGCTTCTGTCCAGAAGGCTCCTGCGTCAGTTCAGTTTCGTCCCTTTAACCATCGCTGTGCCAAGCCTCGCCGTGAATTATTAATCATCCCGAAACAGCTGCTGAAAATAGAGGCGAAAGGGGAGGCTTGATAACAGCAACGCGTATGACATAATTTATTTTGATCTCACTGAAAGTTTTTAAGAAAGTCTTTAAGAACTTGGGGCAGGACAAGGGAATGACAAAGCTGCAGGGATGCAAGAAGAAACCCAAGCACGAGAGCTCCCGGCCTGCCGGGGGGACGAACGCGGGACACCTTCGTTAGCCTTGGTGAGTAACTGCGCGAGGGAGAACCAGAGAGAGGGAGGTCAGGCAGCGAGCTGAACTTGCAAATGTTTTTGGCATGAAATCATGAGGGCAAATGCAAAGCTGTCCACCCAGCGGCACACGCGGGGAGCTGCCACTCTATAGGGACAATCCTACATATATATATTTAAAAAAAAAAAAAAAAAAAGGGAGCAAATGAGGCTGCGAGGGGCTTTCACGGGCTCTTCACCATGGAGGAGAAGACACGCGGGCCATGCTGCCCCACTCGTGAGCTCAGCACCGGACGCGGTGCTGCGTAACGGCAGATGCTGAAAAGGCAATACGAGTCTTGGGATGAAAGCTGGATAAAAGCACATTTTTGCAGCAGTGTGATGACCCCGGGCAGGCACCCGGCCCCTGGGGAGCTGGCACAAGCCCTGCAGATGGGGACAGCTTGCGGGTGCATTGTGCCCGGCAGCGGGGTGACCCTGTCGCCTGCAGTGCCAGAGAGAGCGATGCCCAACAGACTCTGCGTCTCGGCTGCACCCAAGTAGAGCTGCCGGGAGAGAGAAGGACATTTTGTTGTGAAGGGGTTTTTCTTCTTCTTAGATATTTTTGTTTTTCAAGCTGCATTTCTTTGAGAGGCTTTGTGGACAGTGTGGGCAGAGCCAAGTGGAAGGAATTTAAAGGGAGAAGCCAGTTCAGGGTCATAGCCTGATACGCGAATATAAACCAAACAACTGCTGATGGTACGAAGCAGATCCCCCGAGCTGACGCGGGGCCACGGACGCGCGGCGCGGGACCGGCTGTGGGGGCAGGCGGGAGCAGCAGCGCGCTGTCTGTCTGTCTGTCTGCATCCACCAGCTGGGAGCAGCGGGGCACGCGGGGCGCGCGTGCAGCCGAGGCAAGGCTGAAGGCAGGAGATGGACCTGCGCGGGGAGGCGAGGCGGGGCAGAGGCCGAAATAACAAGCCGGACTTGGCCGTTTTGGTCTTGGCCCTTAAGCTGGGAGGGAGCCCGTGGGCAGCTTTCCAGCGGGGCAAGGGCAACCCGGGAAAGCGTAGCTGAGTGAACACGGGCTGAGGAGCGAGAACGTTCAAGCCAAGATTCCTCACGAGGAAAAGAAGTCATTTGCTCTGTTGCCTCCACACGCGGTGCAGATTTTGCCAGTAAGGGGTCTGATGCCCTATCAGACTATTATGGCTTCAGTAAATGAAACCTGGAAGACTGGATTGCTTTTCTCCTGCTCCGTGTGTAATGACCTTAGTGCCATTTCATAGTCACCTCTTCTCCGGCTTCTTCCTAACTCATGCACAGCTGGGTTAGAAAATAACCGTCATCAGGAAGGAAGACTACGCCGCAAGCTCAGTTTAGTATGGCTTTTGGCTCCTGTGTGCATGGCCAGGTTTTGTTCTCACACTGTTTTTATCCTAGGGACACTCCAGACACAAATTTCTTACTTGCTTCTTACTCTCTCTACTGATACTTTGGCAAAGTGTCCCTCACCTCGGAGGAGTCTTTCATTAGGCACACGTGGGATCAAAGTCAGACCTCTGGGACTGCAGAGTTACAGTCTTCATGAGACTCAGCAACCAGGCTATTTTAAAAATGGCTTGAAGGATAATTTGGGAGAGAAGGAAATGTCTTTCCTGCGGAAGCTGGCCAGGTGGGCAGTGCTGCAGTTGGAATTTCCCTTGCCACAGACCATGCAGGAGCACCACTAGTGCCACTGTCACCATGCCACCCTTGTGCAGCAGGTGACATTTCCCTCCGGTTTGAGGCGACCACCACACACCTCTGCAGGCCTCCCAGCCAAAGCAGGTGGTGTTCTACGGGGGAAGTTTTTCTGGCATAACCATACGTACACTAGAAATTGGACTGAGACCACAAAGTTCACTGTGGATCAGAGCTGCATTTTGAAGCAGTGATGTAGAAGTTAAAGACTCCATCGCTGATTCCCAGTCTCTTGAGCCATCTGGCTCCCTATCACTGCTTTATCTTTCTCAAGTGCTGCGAATGCTGAGGCCCTGTTCTGGTGTAATGGTGTTTCAAATTAAATCGACAGCCAATTTAGATTACGCAACCATAAAGCAAAGAAACACAAGACACAACGCAGAAGGTCCCTCCCAGCAAAAGATTTCTGATGACATTTATGGGAGTAGGTGGCTCATGGGCTCCAAGGGAAATTCCAGACGGATGGGAAAGTTGCAGCGATACAGCAAACCCCTACGGAGGGTGGGACCAGGGGTGCGTGGTGAACCACCAGAGAAGATGTGGTTATGAGATCAGATGGACGGCCTGGGGAAAGTCAGCGGAGATGTGTGGAAACCCAGAGGGCAGCTAGCAATGTGATGCTGAGATGAGCATGAGATGGGAAGGGTGTGGTAAGGCAAACTCCAAAAGACTAAATGCTTGCTTGAAGCCAGGAAAAGAAGCAGGTCCATCCTAATGATGTCAAGAGAACACTCCAGGCTCTGGCTTAGTCATGCTTTTTAGTGTCGGCCTGAATCTGGGCTGTGCTTGACCCTGCCTCTCCATCCCTCAGAAAGCCAGGGTTGAGTAAGACCACACATCACACTGCACACCTCCGGAGGGAAGTGATTAAGCCATGAATAAGAGATCCAGCAGCTGTTGTGCTTTGTGTATGTGCATACGCCGTGGAAGTACTGCGAAAAACGGAACCTTAGGCCAAAAGAGCCTGGGACCAAAGGTGAGACCTCCATGAAGGACCGTGACAACAACTACAAGACTAAAAGCACGAGCAATGGAAATGGACACCATGCTAGCGTGGATGTTTGAATTTGGCACCTTAATTTTAAATAAAGGAAGAGACAAGAGTATTTTTCAAATCCTTCTCATTAAGTAATGCTCCCAGCTCCCGTTTCAGTGGGAGTTGAACATGCACACCTCTTTGATGCCCTTGGGAATTTCTACTTAACTTCAGTGTCAGCCCTACAACGACACGTGGGTTTTTTGCTAGAAGTCCGTGATAGCTGGCTTCAGATTCAGCCCTTCCTTGTTTCTGAAAGGCTTTCATGCCTGGCCACGGAGTATTTTTAAAGTAATTGATAATTACAATAGAAGACTAATCCCCGAAGACTTCTACCACGGACTTCTGTAAAAGCAGGATTTTACACTGGGTGTTGCTAAGGGCACATATTTTCCCCAGCGGCTTTGGATTTGGACACAGACCCACCCGTTACGCTTGTTGTCTGCGTTCAGAGTGGAAGTGCACCAGGCACCCACACAACATCAGTCCCTGGTCTGGCCTTTTCCACTTCCACAGCGGCCGCTAAGAGCATCCAGAGTTGAAGCGGTGGCGTCTCCAGCCAGCAGCCCTGGTAGCGCTGCGCCCGGGCTCGGACGCGCACCGGCCGCAGAGCATCCCGTGGCTGTCGGGGTGCGCTGGAGCAGCCGGGGCCGGCTGGCTGCAACGCGCGTCTTCTCTGGCAGCCGCAGAAACCGAAGTGAGAGGAAAAGCTATGGCAAAAGATGGTGAAAAAGAGACGGAGGCGATCTGGAAACGACAGGCTGGGGAAAGGTCGGACAGGAACACGGAAAAAATGCAGTGAGGAGAGGCAAGCGAGAAGAAGTCATAGCGAAGGAACAGGAGGGATAAACCCTGTGCTACAAACAGAAGCAGTTCAACGTTTGTACGCGCTGGCTGGGCTGTTGCCCATGGTATTTAACTTCACAAACTAACCCAGCCATTATGCACCGAAGGATCGTTAATGCGGCAGATGCAGCCAGACATATGTAGGAGTGTGTTAATACAAGGCCTGATGTAAAAAGCGCCTGCTAGTTTGGCAGGGCGTCCCGGGGAAGAAACATGTGGCTCGTGTGATTGTGCAGTATTTACAAAGGTACCTGTTGCTTTCTCATCACACGACGCGTAATTCCCATTTGCCTTAACAGGAGCTTCACACGCTGACGGTGTAGCAGAGATGCCGGACTGAAGTTAAACGGAGCTGGTCCCACGCACACTAGCAGGGAAGCTGATGTCTTAGAAGTTCTTATTCTTTTCCCCGCCCCCCCCCTCCATCTGAAGCATCTAGGACATGGAGAGGAATTCTTTCTCTACAAGACCTAGGCTCCAAGGCTGCCTTGTTTACAACAGCTTAAGCTTTTATAAGCCTGAAGGAATTGCAGTGATGCCATGAAGTTACATGGAGAAGAGACATTTTTGGAAGATGATAAGAGTGTGGCCCGCTTTGTCCTAACCCCTGACGCCACACCGCTGAAACGGATGTGTGTCACTACTGAAGTCTTGGAGGGGCTGACGCTCTCCTGGTATAAGATGCCCTTGCAAACCACGGACCGGGCCGGTAGCAGGCAATTCGGCTGCAGTGCGGGGCCAGGCTGCTTCCGGGAGCATCCCAGGGTGCAGGGCTCTGACTGGCACGCGGAGAGCGAACTGCCGCAGTGCTTCGAGGCGTCACCCGCAGCGGCCTGGCCTGCGAGCGGAGCGACCGAATGGGTCGGACGCCTGGGCCTCAGCTGTCCCAGCGCAGGGCCCGGGGAGATGCTGGGAGAGGGCAGATGGAGAACTGGAGCGGCTGCAGCGTGGGCAGCCGTGAACCGGGGAGGCACCTCTGGCACAGAGACGAAGCACGATGGAGGGAACACCATGGACTCGTTGGCTAGGACCCGCAGCAAACAGGTTCCTTCTCTGCTTCCCCATTGCTCCGGGGGATTTCTTTCCCAGGGGTTGCCTCTCTCCTTGCCCAGCTGTCCTTACTGGAGCTCTGGCGTCCTCCGCTTCCCACCCCCCGGCAAGGGGCACGCGCGGGAGAAAGCCTCCAGCCCCGGTCGCCACGCCGCGGGAGCGGGCGGCGGGCAGCCGGGGCTACGGCCGGCCCTGGCAGTCAGCTGAGACACAAAGCAGGGATGCAGAGAAAGCTGCTCTTTTATGCCCTGGCTTCTTCTAAACCTCTTCTGCTCACCTATCTCTTTTCAGCTTTTCTTCTAGCCCAAAATAACTGCAGCAACACAACCCACTGCCTTGCATTTCGTTCGCAGTCTCGCAGTCGCCACTTTATTTTGCCTTTTCCCAGTTTCATGAAAGAATGCAGTCGCATGAATAACAGGATTATTTATCATCCTCTCCCTCCCCTTCCAGGATGACTTGCTGTTTATGGAAAGCACTCGAGTGCAGGAGAGATCGTGCTACAGTTAAACAGACGATGCTTAAAGGGCCATCGCTGTCCTCTGGTTTAACATTGTATTTCTCACTGATTTCCAAGAAAGGAGGAGTTCTGTATCCAGATTGACGGGTACAGCATCCGAAATCACTCAACGGCTGGAAGGTAAACAAATGCCACAGTCAGTGAGATGCGGAAGACGGTTCTGCACTTTGTTTTTTGCAAGAATCAAGACATTTTGGTGAATGGGGGTACGTGTCCCCTTTGTAGCACAGCAGCATATCACGGGCAAGAAATACGCTCCTAGTGAAGGCATGATGGTGGCTAGCAGGTGACGGACTGAGCTGGGACGTCCACATGTGACCACTGTGTGCTTCTAGGAGGTCTGTTGGACCTGGAACGTAGCAGGACAACGCTAAAACTTGTCCTGAGGTGGTGGATGGCTGAGGAAAAAGAGCTTTGGAAATGTTTGCTCCCAGCTTCTCATCTGCGACTTGGGCACAGTCACATGGCAGGTTCACTGCGTCCTCTCTGCATTTCTGATTACTGATGTGCCTTGTGGTTATAGAAGATCTTTATCAGCTTTTAGTAAGAAATTGCTTGAATACCAAGTATTGAGAATAAGCAACTGAAAAGCACTGAATTCCCTGGGAATTTCTGCTGAGGAACAGATGACACAACGTGGGCTGCCCGCTCTGGTCTGGCCACCACCACTGGTGGGTCTGTGCCTAACAGCGTGCCTGGAAAGGACGGAAGCGCTCGGAGGAGATTCGCTTCGGGGGCCTTCGTTAGCATGGGCTTCATGAAGCACTCTGGAGAGATAGTGCACTGCACTGGGGTCTTCACGCATGGTCCTTTGCAGCCGCTGAGACCATGTGAGGACCAGGCTTCTGTACTCCTAGATGTAAGAAAATGAAAAGAAAAACGTACAGAAATCTACACTGGACTTTCTGTTAAAAAAATTAAGGGGGGGGGGAAAGGAAGCCAATCCTTCTGTTTGCTCTTCTCTTTCCCCTGCATTAATGGGGTTTCTGTGACAAAAAGGGTCAGAAATTCAATTAGGAAACTTCACAGCCATTACAAACATCTGCAGTTCAAAATAAATTAGCAATTCCACTACAGCAGCCTTCATATCTCCTTTTGTCCTTTGGGTACTGCTGGATCCTGCAGTCTCTGGTGTGTGCAGAGCTGAAAATCTGTGCATCATTCTCATGAGTTTTTATTGTAAGGGAGGGAATCTCACAGGACAAATGTGTAATGTTGTAAGAGCAACAAGGTTGCATGGATACAAGAACACAAACGGGGCGGCTTGCACTTTGAGAACACGAATTCTTTGGGAGAACAACTATCTCACTGTGTTTGGATGGAGCTTAATAAAATGGACTGCTCCAAGCTAGGCCTTTACAGGCTTCCAAGCTACAAACAATGAAGAATAATATCACAATTTTATGGTACTTAGCATGGCTGAGTTACATCCTGGATGGTCTCCACAGAATCACTCCGACTGGCTTTGGTTTGAGTCAGAGGAGAAGAGCTTTACACCCACGTCGCTGAGGAGACATGAGCACACCGCGCGCAGGACCCCGGGGGCCGAGCCCCGAGCGTGTTGCTTTCATCTACGACATATAGCACTATACCTTAAGCTGGGCTGGTACTTTTACAGTTATTCAGCCGGATGAACCGAGTATGACTGACAAAACACAGCCCATTTCTAATAGCGTGATCCACCAGGCAGAGGCTATCCCGTGCTCGCAGCAGCTCCCTTGTCCCATAGGGGTGGAGAGCAGGGCGCAACTTCATACACCCACTAAAATAGCGGCCTGTGCTGGTATGCAAGCGCCCTGCTTTAATGCCTAAACATGGTATCTCGCTACCCAGGCTGGCAGGGCTGCCATTTCGTGCTCCAGCCCTGAAGGTGAACTGCGCGTCACTCAGCAGTGGCTCCTGCCGCAGGGAAGGTCACACAGCCCCTCGCTTTCGGCTGTGCCGCCGAACCTCCCGGGTAAGAAGCCGCTGGGCCGGGGGGAGAGAGGAGCACGCCAGCCGGAGCCTTACTAACTGTCCTTGCTACTAAACCAAACCGCTTCTGCAGGGCGAGTTGGGTCTAACCCCCGCGGAAGTCAGAGGGGCAGTTTTAGGGGGGTGGATCAGCTCTAGCGGGACCCTGCCCCGTTCACAGGAGGGCAAAGCGTCTCCAGAAATATTGCGGTTTAGGCGTCGACCCACGTAGGAGGTGCGGGGCACGGCTGCCCGCCGCGTTCAGCGGCAGCGACACGGTAAAGGCTCCTCCGAGCCCCTTCTGACCACCCCGCTTCGCTGAAACCTTGTAGCAGATTTGCATCCTAGGACTGTTTAAGAAAATTATCAACCGTGAAAGCATCTGGAAAGCCGCACCAACAAAAGTTTCAAAGAAAACAAAGCTCAGCCAGAAGGACAGAGCCAGTGCAAGGATCCAAAAGGAAGAGCTGGAAAAGGAGGAAATAATGTTTGTAGGTGTACCAGCTGGAATAATAACTGCCTTGCTTGTTCTTCTTGTAGCTTTCCCTGCTGCTCTTTACGAGCCAAGTTCCAGGAAAGGGAACGGTTTGCCTGCCATCAGCGTTTCTGCGTTTGTAATCCCTCGCCTGTACGTCACCCGCGCCGGCGACAGCTTTGCGCCCGTTTCGGTAGGTGGGCAGCAGTCGAGCTGCAGAGCGGGACGGCCACCTTCCCCCACCACGGCCACGTGCCCCTCCGAAGCTACAGGACAAGGAAATGTTCAAAACCAGAGAGAAACCACCCAAAGCGGGTGAGCTTCTTGTCTAGCTTTCTGGATTTTATGTTCTGAACTTGGACCCTTCGTATGACACCGTGTGGCACGGACACCGAATGGCGGCCGGCCCAAACCGCTGAGAGTGTTTCTGCTGGTCCCTTTCTGGAGCCAGGATACTCTCGGCTCCCGGTCCTTTTTCAGCTGCGGTGGCAGGACGTGTCCCGCAGGACATACCGAACCGCTCTGGCCAGCCCCAAACGGCCACTGCAGCAAAGGCAGGCCACCCTTCCACAAAGAATCCTTGCCCAAACTCACTCTGCTTTGTTAACTTTAACACGATTATCAGTAAGGCAAAACCCCCGCTAAAATCAAGTCTGAAAAAGACTCAGACAGGTTTCCCAAGACTCCCTCAGCTGGAATGTGATTGCAATGAAGTGATTTCTCTTGCAGCGTTAAGGCTTGTCAGGAGGGCCAAGCAAGCGCCACCGTTTCAGCCTGACCTCTGAAACAGTTGCCGCGGGTTGCAGGTACCATTTTGAAGCCAGCCCAGAGCCCCCCGTGGCTTCAGCCCCCTCCCGAGCCGCGCAGCGCCTGCCTTGCTGCCCGTCCCCGCACCACGCTTCCCCCAGCCACCTTCCCGCGGCCGGGCTGCTCTGGTGCAGCGCAGCCCCGGCACGCTTCGCCGAAACGTGAGTTGGTCCCGCTACACGGCCTGACCTGTGTTCCGAACAACTGAGCCCGCAGGGATTTAAATGAGCTTTGTAGCCGGTGCTGGAAGCCTGATTTGGGGCACCCTGGCCTCATGCCTCAGCGCCTGCAGAAAGCGCTGGTGCCACTGAAGTCGTTTCATTTTGTCTCAAGGAGCTTCTGCATCCCTTCCCCCATGCCAAGCGCTGTGCAAACCCTGGGAATCCTCCCTCTCAACGCTCTGTCATAGTGTAATTCTATTATAATTCCTGACATTTGAGGGACTTGTAACAGTACGTGCTTTAAATTAGACAAGCAATATCTTGCTCGCTGCTCTCAGATAAATAAAAAAGTGGAAAACCTAATTTTCTGGTGCTCTGCTCTTTGTACTGCTTTTCTTTTAAACCTATAAATACCATCCTGTCGCTCTTTCCACACGTGTGGCTTGTAGGCATTACATAAAAGATGATATTTCACGTTTGGTGCACGCATGTTTAATAGACTTGTAGACTTGCAGGAAGGTGCTGTGCCGAAGTAAAGATGCACTTGTGTGATGTTTTTCACACAGACGTATCTTTGCACACTTGTAAGGACTTAGACGGCACAAATGCGTTTTTAGATCAAACAATAGACAAGGAGAAAACGTGTTTCGTAAGCAGACAGACAACCCAAGTACAAAGTTGTTTGCAGAATCTGTGTGAATTTTATTTACGTTCCCTGGGCTTTGGTCTCTTCTGGGATCTTGCATATTTTGCATTACTATAAAATATTTGCAATGATCCATATAAACAGTCTGATGTTAAAAGCTACTCCAAGTGTAACTCGACCCAGAGGAAAGATGCTTATCTGAGCTCCACAATGACAGATTTAAAAAAGATGCCGATGCAGTGTGTTTCTCATAAAATGAGGGAAATATAAGAAAAATCAAAACTGCACAGATTTTTATTACCAATAGATAAAGCAGGAGTTATCTCTCTGTCGGCTTTTGTAGTGGAATACCACTTGAAAGAGCTACAAATGCCCAGCATGTCTGATCCCAGACGTGTTGGCCAATGAAGGAAGGAAGGAGAGTAAACGCCGGTACTGTCAGAATCTATTTCACTGTTTAGTAATTATTTTTTTTATTACTATGACAACACAGACCGTAAGAATTGTTTCTTTAACCCCAGCAAATGATAAGTGCAGATGAGACTTTTTTTTTTTAAACTGAGGTCATCACTTTTTACTTCTGCGATGTCAACCTCCCGTGTAAGAAAGTGATGGCAACTATGGGAATGACTTGCCCTGGTCTGCCTCCCGCTTGCCAGCGCAGCCTGCACGGATGGCTCTGCTTCAGTGTGGCACTCGGATCATTTTCTTTTCTATTAGGAGGCATTTGAGAATGGCTCCACACTGGCTCAGCATTTTCTGTCTTTAAAAAAAAAAAAAAAAAAAAAAGCAAGCATTCTCCTTTTTAAAGTGCTTCCAAATCTTTTACATCTCTTTTCCTTTTCTCTCTTTTCAACCCCCACCTTTTTTTTTTCCCCTTGTGGTCCTGGAGACCACCCTGTAAGTCTACATGACATCATGAGAGAGAATTAAACGTACTTGAAAGGCCACTTCTGTTTTGGTGGGAACTTCTATGCAATTGCAAAGTGCCCATTAAAGCACAGGTTGTTTCCTAGAAGCATGTCCAAGCCAGTAGCGTGCAAACCCCTTCAGGGCTTCTAGAAAGCATTCGCTTTTGAAATGCTGAAGGAAATTCAGAGATGAAAGGATAAGTCTCCCTGGCTGTGCATTTACAGTCTATTGTCTTCCATGAAGGATAGTATCACTCCTCAGTTGTGTTATTGCAGTTAATCCACTTAAATGCTATTGGATTTTCAGATGAGCCGAATTCTTTGCATCTGCTATTAAGACGCTTTGTTTCGATGAGAAAGGGCCGTTATTTAAATCACAATGAGTTCAGGGAGATGTCAGGGTGCAGCAGGCACCTTGTGCCAACCCGCGCCGGGGAGAAGGGGGCACTTGCCCTCCCGGGGCGGGAGGATGCGGAGGCAGAGCGACCCGCCGCCGCCCGGCTCCGGCGCTCCGCGGGCGGGGGGGGCCCGGGCCGGCTGCGGCGGAGACCCCGGGGCGCCGCGGCTCCGCGGCCGCGGCGGGGAGCCCCGCGCCCGCGCATTGCGCAGCCAGGTGCCGCAGGGCGGAGGGCGCCCGCTACGCGCCCCCCCAGTTGCTTTTTATTTGGAGGGGGGGCTGTAGTGTTTCTTAAGGGGGGGAGCTTTTCTCTTCGGCAACGAAGGCTGCGCAGCAACAGCAGCGAAGAAGCGACGTTAAAAAACAAACAACCCTACAAGACAACCCATCGCCACCCTGCCCCTCCCCTTCTGCAAAAGGCAAGGCCCCCCCCCCCGAAAAAAAAATAATAACAGTGATTAGAAAAACCACCCAAATCCTCCGTGGTCATGGCGATCTCTTCCGCCTTACATAAAAGGCAGGGGCACAAGGTGGATCCCGTAAGGTTACGCGGCGGCTGCTGCGCAGCAGCTCCCAGCCCTTCCCCGCCCCAGTGCCGCAGAGGGCCGGGGTGGCGGGCGGGCTGCCCCGCTCCCCGCCCCGGCCCCCCGCCCGCCTCCGGCTCCTGGTTTGGGGGTTTTGGTGGTGTGGGGTTTTTTTTTCCCCCCCTTACATGTGGGCAGAGCCCCTCTCGCCCCGCGAGCAGGCAGCCCCCACTACTTGTTGTTGGGGGGTTTGGTGCCGGGAGTAGCGGGAGGAGGGACGGGGGAGGCGCATGGCGGGGAGGGGAGCGGTATATGCTGCTCCTCGCCCGAGCCACGCTCCAGACAGGCCACCGCTTCGGAGCGAGCCCGGGAATCCTTCCCTCCGCCAGGAGTTGCAGCTCGTCTCCGCTCCCCTTGGGATTTAAACCTTCTTGCATACATATATATTATTTTTTCCTTCCTCCTACTCCTGCTCTCTTTTTCTCCCGTGCAAAGTGGAGAAGGAACTGCACCAAGGCAGCCCGCGAGATCTTGCAATATTGCTCCGATTTCTCACTGCTATTAATCGTAATTAATTATTATTTTTAACCTCACCCCAGCCGGGGAGGTGACCCAGCGGGACCGTTCTCAGCAAGAGAAACATTTCGATCCGTATCAATAAAGATTTTTTTTTTTTTTATTATTTTTTTTTCCCTTTTTGAGACCGGGGGAGAGGGTGGAGGGCAAGCATAGCGCGGGGGGAGAAGCCGGCACCCAGCGAGCCCCGTCCCGGCGCGGCGCGGGAGGCCGCGGCGGCGGGGGGAGGCGGGCCCCAGCGCCGCCCGCCGCGAGGGGGGCAGCCGCCCCAGCCAGGTGATGGGCGTTTCGGCTGCGCTCCGGATCGACTCCTTGGGTTTCACTTTGGTCTGATCTAAGCAAATATGCAGAAGTACCGGCTGGTCTAGTCCTAAGAGCCAAGAGGAGCGAGCGAGAGCAGCAGAAGCGAGAGCAGCCACGCTCCCGTAGCGAGGGGAACATACAAACAGCGGCAGCGCCGTAATTAAACCACCGCCGCCCCGAGGCAGCCCCGACCCGCCCTGGATGCGGAGGGACCCCCGAGCCATCCCGCGGCCTTTCCCCTGAGGGATGGTACTGAATTTCTGCGCGGCAGGAGCCGGCCTGCAGCTCCGCTCCATCAGCGTTGCCTTCCCTCCGTGTCTAAAGTGCACTAGACCGCGATGAGGACCTGGGCTTGCGTCTTGCTGATAGGTTTTGGCTACCTGTCCTTTACCTTCTGCGAGGTAGGTGAGAGCGGCTTCCTGCGTTCTCGGTCCCCCCGGACGCCGCAGCCGGGGGCCGGGGCGAGCGGGAGTGGGCGGTAGGTTGCCCACCTGGGCTCCGCGGGCATCTCCGCGCCCCGGCCTCAGCGGCCGCGCTCGCCCTGCCCCAGCCCCTGCGGGGCCGAGGCAGAAAGCAAGTTGCCATTTCATGCATGCCAGAGGGGAAGGGCAATGACCGTGCATTCCGCTGCGGGGCTGCTGGCTGCCCTTAAAAATTGTGTATCTGATATACCTAGTGTGTATTTCTATGTGTATGTTTTCACGCCCCGCGGGTGCGAGCGGGCTGCGGCTGTTTGCAAGCAGAGCGGTGCGCGGAGCCGCCCGGCAGCGGCCGCCCCCGCGGCGCACGGCGCTGCGCGCAGCCGGCCGCCGGCACCGTTAGTGCCGCGGCCAGGAGCTGCTTGAATGCCCCCCGAAACGCCCCTCCCCGGGTTTTGGAGACCAGCCGGCTCAGCGCGGGCGAGGCTGGGGAGCCAGCCCGGCCGCCCGGGCACGGAGCGGGGCGCGGGGGTTGCCACAGGTGGCCCCGGCCGCGGCGAGCGCGGTGCTCGGCGCTGCACGGCGACTGCACGAACTTTTCCCGGGACCGGGTCTGTTTGGCGGTGGGAGCCGCGGCATGGGCAATGGTAGGATGGCGGTGGCCCCGTGGGACGCAGTCCTCCTCCTCCCCCGGGCGCGGGAGCCCACGCCCGCGGTTCCCTTCACGCCCGCTTGGGCAAACTTCAGCAGCCGGCCGTCGCGGGGGGTGCCCAGACGTCGAGCGGGGCTCGGGGGGGGGGGGCAGGCGCGGTTCTGCCAGGCGCACGCCCCGCCAGGCCGGAGCCGTGCGGAGCTGCCCGCCCGGGCGGGCCGTGGCGCAGTTCCGCGGGGGCACTCAGCCCCCGCGGGAGCGCAGGCGGCCCGGCGGAGCGGGGGTAGTGGTGCGTCTTTTTCCCTGCTTCGTCCAGCAGGCGCCCTGCACCCCCCATCAAACCCCGACCCCCAGCGCCGAAGCGCTAAGTCCGCGGGGCTGCGCGGTGACCCGCGGTGTGTGTGTGTGTCTTTGAAGGAGGCCGAGATCCCGCAGGAGCTCATCGAGCGGCTGGCGCACAGCGAGATCCACAGCATCCGCGACTTGCAGCGCCTCCTGGAGATTGACTCCGTAGGTAAATTAGTCCCGTCCTCCTTCCTTCCGCGCCGTCGGCCGCCGCCGCCCCGGGGGGGAGGCACGGCGGGCGGCCGCGGCCCAGCGCCCCGCACGCCTCTCGCCGCTCCGGCGGCGCGGCCCGGGCCGCCTCGCCTCGGGGACGAGACTCGCGCGGGGACCCAGCCTGAAGGGGCAGGGTGCCCTGGGCAGTGGAGCTTTATTTCAAAGGGAGGCGGCGGCCAGGGGGCCGATCGGGTATTAAAACTTCGGGAGGGGGTTCAGGGTGGAGAGGGACCTAGTGACCCTCCGTGTTTTCAGACTTCTCCGTCTCTCAGCGGAGAAGAATTTCCATAAGGTTTGTTGTTGGTCTTGCATTGCTCTGTTATCTTTAAACTACTGTCCTAGAGGTATTTAAAATATTTGAAACAATATTTATGAATGAAGTAATGTCTCTTCAAGCGCTGGGCTTTATTAAAAGGAAAATAAACCGTCCATGCTGACTTTAAGCAGGAACCTGCATATGAAGCTTACCCTTAAAAAAACACTTTTTTTTTTCCAAAAGAAAATAGTGCAGGGTTATTTTCTGCATCATTAGGCATGCAAATAGGTGTAGTGAGAACCTGCAGTTCAAACAGATCGGTGCAGCAGTAAATCTGATCTAGAAGCGCTGTATTACTGTGTTTCTTATCATTTGGTTTCACTTGATGCACTTTGTTCATGGCGATTTCTTCCCTTAGTTGAGAGAGAATAAACCCGGCACCTTTGATGTGCCCAAGGGAAACCTGCATCTTTCTGAAGAGCAAACGTGGAGAAAAATGAATGGGTTCTTGCTTGCATTGGTACTGGGCCATCTCCTTTTAAACCATATGCTGTGTCTTTTTGTAAAGTCTGTGCCAGGTTCAATCACCTTCATTCAGTGCTGCAGGATCCTTCTAGAGTTTTAACTCATTGCTTTTTGTATAGCGCTGTATTAATGAGCAGGAGTGCACTAGGAACGTATTTTACAGACATAGCTTTCAATTTTCATGTGATTAGGGAGCAAACGGTTTCCCGTTACACTGAAAATGGGAATATTTCTCTCTTGTGCAATACTTTACCATAGAGGCTAATTACTAATTACCAGATATGTTGGCATGGATTTAATGTTTTTGGAGAGCAGTGCTTCATCATTATTGCTTATCACTGCAATTAAAGAAGCTTTCACAACAGGGAGAGGGTATGCAATACATATTTCCCCACTGAAGACTGTTTTGGACCAGGCAAGTGCACTACTGCTAAGATCTTTTTCCCAGTGAACTCAGTGGAAGGCTTGGCTGGTGTTGCAGAAGGGCTGGATCTGAGCTTTAGCATTTTAAAATAGTGCATGTTTCTTCTGCATTTGAGTCAGTATTCTGTAGCTACCAGAATACATTGTTTTCAAATACCCCAGTGTAACAAGGGCACGCTTCATTTTTAAATACCACTTACAGGGAGAGCAAAAGTTCACATGGCTCCATTGCAAGAGAATCAAGCAGACAAGTGGAGCAACGGCAGGAGTGGAATAAATTAGTAGATATAGCAGAGGAGAGAAATTTATTTCAGAAAATAATTATTTACCTCATGGCAAATATTAACCAGAGGATGCATGACCAAAAATTAAAGGGGTCAGCCACAAGTTTACCATTTCATTTTGCTGTTCTCGTGCAATTTGTCAGTTTAGAAACCATTAGAGAAACAAGACACATAAATATTTTACTATTTCAACATGAAACAGTGATGCCTTAAGACATGAACTAAAACACTATTAAAAAATAAAAACAATATATTCAGCCTTTCACCCTGTTCTTTCTTGCTTGTGTGCTGCTTTTCTGAGCTACACAAGCAGGACTGGATCTTCATAGAGAATAACCTGCCTTTACTGCCCACACTTATGTTTTCTGGGCAGTCTTTGCTGTCATGAGTAATTCTTACTAAGGGTTTATCAGAGTGACTAATCAAACATTGAAATTACCATGTTTTCTTCAGTAAACAGGATCAGGCCTGTTTACAATATTGAGTATTAGCTTGGATTAGCAAATCAAGTGTTTTCTAGTTGTCTCTGGTGAAATGATATTTCTGAAATGTATTTCCTTAGGGCCGCAATTGCATTTAGGGAAGGACTAGTTTAGTGAGGGCTTGTACAGTAGATTTATTTCTGTTTCATAGCATATACTGTTTCAAACTGAGGATCATAGTAAAAACACTCCAGTGATCATTTTCTCCCTCATTTTAGTGTATGGTATTGCCAGTCCTTCTGCATGTGAGTAGCCCTGTTTAAACTCAGTGGGTGGACTCGAGAATTAAGAATGATCTTGTAGGGGAAGAGTTTGCAGGATCAGGCATGCATGCAGAAAATGCCTGATATTCCCGAGTAACAAGGCAGAATCTGTGCAAAATGAAGGAAGAGCAGTCATTTTCTCTCCTGCAATGCAAAGCATATATTTTTAATTGGAAAAGTAAGTTTTGTAAGTCAGAGTGGGCAGGTTTTTCTTCTATTCTGGCAGATTTGGTCTCTGTATTGTAGCACAAAGATGACTGATAACCCCCTTCATAAAATTAGAAACCACACCCCCAGACCATCTGGCGTATTACTTAAAGAAAAACACTACCCAACATGGAGCTTATCATTGTATTCAAAAAAGAAAATCCAGGCCAATTTGTCAGAGCCCAGTGCTGCATGACCGATTCAAAGAGAAACCTCTGCAAAGGCAACATGAAAATCCTCTGTTTATAGCAGAAAACAGGGTCTTACATTAATTTGCTGTGATTGGGATCCATAGTCGGCAATGGAGTTTCATTGGTGTGACGGAGAGCAAAGTCTGACTCTATTTAAAACAGAAAGCATGCACGATCCCAGGAAGTAGGCAGCTGTAGCGTGCAGAGTACAGTTTTACTACTAACAGACTAAATCACCGAAACGGGGGCATTTCCTATATTCCGCCTGTGACGTTCTCTTTGGCTTAGCAGCGTGGTTTTTCTCCTCGCGCTTCACCTCTCCCATCTGTCCTGTGGGAGGTAGAGTTCATTTCATCACCTATTATGTTTGCCTCCCGCTGGGAACAGATTTTTTCCCCCAGTCATCTCCCTGCCTGGGGAAAGGCAGGGCTCAGTGTGCTTCTTTGCATGGTTTAAGGGCATCAACCACAGGGTCACCTTAGGCCATGTGAATTTAACGGCCTGTGATTAAGAACTAGTAGAGCAGCTTTTGTTAAGTGGAGAAACGTTCTAAATTAACAGTAGACTTTCATGTAAAAGTGTTAAGGTTGCCGCAGAGCTCAATCTATCGGAAAATCTTCTGTTGACTCTGTGGCTTTTGGTGTGGTGCTCAAATTAAGGGTGTTACAATGCCTTAGCTTTCCTTGCACCTCTTAAACGTTGGATGAGGCTGGCATCTGCCATGTGTGTCCTGTGTTTTCCTTAGACTGATAGAGGCAATACTCCTCCTCCTTTACAGCTGGTTGATCACATCTAGGTGATCCCCCACATCTAAGGGGGAAAAAAACCTAAACAAAACAGGATCTTGCAGGCTGCTACTTATATTTCCTTTAATAGATCAAAGTTGAAAACTTAATGACATCTATCTCTGCAGTTGGATGTCAGAAGGGCATATTCTGCATCAGCCAGAAAGAAGATCAAACAAACAGATTGATGTTGCCTTGGGCTTTCTAACTCTGGGACTGATCTGTAAGACAGACCATTTCAGTTTTTTGTACCTTATATTGAATTCCTGAAAAAAGAGATAATGAGAATTTCCTCGGCTGCTGCTGTTGGTACTCGAAGTCTTGGACCTACATGTTTTGGATGCGCATCAAAGTGCTATCTAGAAGGGTTTGTGTTAAGACTGCGTACATTGGAGATTGTACCTCACATAAAATTGTTTGGCAAGGAGATAGCAACGAGAAAGTATGAATTGATAAATATAATAGTAGTCTTAGGATGCTTTCCACATGCTTATTTAGGGAGAAGAGTAATCACATATTGGCAGAATGTCACAGGAACTCTGTGATTTATACTCCATGACCCAGTGGAAAAATGCCAATCTGACAAAAAAGAACAATTTCAGCTACACTAATGGATTGTCCAAGGCTAATTGCAAGAGTTTTTCTACCCATCATTGATATGTTGTCAGTACATAGAAGATTACAGAGAAATTTCTTGATCGACTGCCATGAAAACATTTTTTTATTATTAAAATGTTAAAAGAGAGCTGCATTAATCTGGCTCTGTGCAGCATCCTCCATCTTCGCTTACTGACAAGCAATGTTCAATTTCTAAACTAAGAACCACCCATTTCTAAGCTTTCTGCTCTAAGCCTCATTTTGTGAGGCGCTAAGCACCCATAACTCCCATTTCCTTTGCTAAGAGCTGAAACACCTTATCCTGCAACTTCATGCTCCTGAGTCAGTACACTGGGGGGAAAAACTGATGCAAATTCTGACATGATTCGTTTGGGAATCCTTTTTGCCGCATTGTAAATTAGGTATCAGGCTTCTTTAAAGTCCAGCTAGAGAGTGCTATTTGTAATTACCGTAGCGTCGTTGTTTTAGTGACATAAAAGAAAGTCTTCTGGCCACACATCCAGTGTCAAGTGTGGGTTTCAAAGCTGACTTTCTGATTTTTTCAGTCCTGCTCGGGCAGGACACCTGTTGACTTAAAAGATCGCTTGAAGTGCAGTGATTTTCCCACTGACTTCACTGGGAAATGGAATTCCTTCCAAATGCCTGTGGGGATCAGGGGGACACCAAGTGCCTTTAGCATTATAGTGTCTTCTGGCACCAGCCATGTGCTCCATAATTCTGTTTATTAAAAAAACCCCACATTGATGCTGTGTCGATAGAAATAATACAATTTGTGTTGCATAATGCATTGAGGATTGGAACTTGCTTTGCAGTCTGCTGTGCTAACTGTGCAGATCTCTTTTTTTAACCCCCACAGCGAGACTTGAACTTATGAAATGATATACATGCCTAAGATATGTAGCGAGACAGTGAGATACAGTATGAGCCAGAGGCCTTCTTCACCTTAGAAATCATCTTTATAAGCAACACATGCTCCTCGACATGTCATTTTGCTTTATAAACATGATGATAGAATATGGCTAATTGCAGCCGAGTTGAGCAGTTATATATAAGCACATGGCTTAACATATTGGTTAGCTGATCATACTATTCCTTTAGTCTTACCAGTTTCTTCAAGCAAGACAGCAGGAAATCAGTCATGTTAGAAGGGAGCTACGCCAGCGTGTTGAATGTGGGATTGGGACCTGTGGCTCAGGCCAGCCGTACAGCTGGCATCATCGACGGTTTCTCTTTTCAGCAAGATGTTTGTGCCCACCAAGCAGTTCGAATTAGAGGCATTGATTTTGTGTTTAATCTTTTTTTGAACACCGTTTGAACGCGGACGGAGATGCTTCTTGCTCTGAGCCTAGCTTGGATCTTGCACTGAGCAGAATTCATGCTGCTTTCTTTTGAGTATCACTTCGTTGCCTCAAATTGAGGGAGAGGTTGTGACAACTCAAAGCTGCCAAAAAGGAGGTCAGTATTGAGGTGTTGGGTGGCTGAGTGTTAGGAAGCGGAAGAGGGCTGAAGGAACATCAGAACGGATCCTCGTTTTGCATAACACCATTTGGGGTCAGGTGGATGGCCTGGTGCCATTGGAATGGGATGCAGGAGAGTCTCCGCTCCCCAGCTCAGTCGCAAACTTCCTGTGGGGTCTCGGGAAAGCCGTTTTATTTACCTCACTGATGAGTTTTCTCATGAGCATGGGGTACAATAAAAGCGGGAATGAAAGCCATTAGTCATTGCTGTGTTGCATTACAGGACTGGGACTGCAAATAAGGCCCACTATAAGCTAATGAGTTTCCAAAATTTCCCCTCAGAATCAATGGGAAACAAGCACTCTACATGGGAAGCAGGAGCCAACTTATTTGGGTTAATTGAGAGTCTGGATTTCACACTGACTTATTTCAGACAAGGATCTGTTCAGCTGATTAGGAAAATAGAGAGGACCAGTGGGTGATCCTGGCACTACGTCTTGGACCTCCCATTTCGTCTTCTCTTAGCTACCTACGATAGTATTTTCCAAGAGACCTTGAGGCACAGAGCTCTTCCTAAGGTGCTGGAGGTACCACTTTGTGTCTTATCAGGCTCTGCAGGTGATTTCAGCATCTGTGTGCTCTTTAGGGCAGGATTTCTTGGAGGGAGGAGAAAAGGAGTTGGGTGGTTTGTAGAGCAGACCCTTATGATGTGCATTACCAGTAAAGCTGAGAATGAAACACGCTCCAGAGTCACAGTCAACTGTGGATGCAAAATGAACTGGAAGTGTGACAGTGCAGAAGACAGAGGATTGTAGGATGTTGGTAGAAGGTAGAGGGGGTAATTGAGAACTGTCTAATAACCATTTACATTTTTTTAGTGTACAGTTTTCTTTGGAGCCAGCAATGAAACCTTGAAACTCTCCAGTGATGTTACAGTGGGCACTCCAAGCAGGAGAGTGCTAAAAATCGTAGTTTTGGTATACTGGAATCTGTATGCAGTCCTCAGTTTGCTTACATCTTCCTGATCTTCTGTTTGCAGACTGTGCTTGTCGTTTTCAGAACCCCACTGCATGGGACACGACCTGGACTGCTTCACTTAACAAAACCAAATAGTTGGAGCAGTTATTTTGTTGGTTTTTATGATAAATTAAATGCCAAGTTTTCAATCTTTGCTTTTTCTCATGGCCCTTTAACCCATGTGGTAGGCTTATTTAGGGAACAAGACAAGCCTGGATGCAGTCCCAGAGTTTGCAGTAGCTTCAGATGCCCCTCCAAAGGTTAGGATACTTCACAGGGGATTTGTTCTGCAACAGAGAGGCTAAAAGGAAACCCATGCTAGTTACTTTTTGCTTTTCATTCTGTCCTAGTACTGCCCTGAAAACCAAGCAAGAGAAAATTTACAGAGGCAGCATTGTTGCTGTTGGGTGTGTAATACCATATTTTCTACCGTACTCTCATGCCAGAACTTCAAAAAGCTTCTTGTAAGAAACATTTCATGTGAAATATTATTGTTCTTATTTCTACACCTTTCCAGTAAGAAAAGCTGTATTATGCCTTTCACATATGCACATAAAAATGCAACTGTTTTACTTTAGATATGGTTTTGTGTCACAGAGTGTGCCCTATTTCTGGGGGCTTTCAGTAAAATGGATATTAGAATTAAGTTGTACATGCTTATACATGACATTTAACGTCTATATTTTCCCTGCCTTATGCCCTTACAATTGCATTGACAGGAGCTACATTAGACTAATTGCATCAGGATTTGGTCTTGTGCATATGTACTGCACAGATTTGTGTGTTTGGGACAGCACTGTAGTGACGATGATGCAAGTAACGTAGCTGAGGTTTAATATTTTGTTTCCTGTTTTAGGATATGATGATGTTTCAGAAACAAACTTGAGACCTTATAGTGTTCATTCTGCTAAACATGTGCAAGAGAATCGTCCTGTGCCCATTCGCAGAAAAAGAAGCATTGGTAAGAAACAAGCTATTTGTACTTAGGGAGTACAAACAGGGGGTGCTTTTGGTCAGCCAAGCAGGACATTTCACTGGAAAAATGTGACACGCACAAAGGAAAAAGGCCATTTCTAGTTTCTGCCTTTCTTTTTGCACAAAACAAGCCATTGCCTGAGAAGCTGTCTTCTGGAGGATGTCCATAGGAGACAGACAAGCACAAATTCTTTACATTCACTTTCTTGTTGCAGCATGTTAGAAGGCTAGACCTTGGTTAGAAAATGCTGTGATATTCAATGTATAATTCATGGGGTGGGGAACAACCACAGCAGTGTGCTTTAAAAAACATCAACAGTTGGTAGAGTTTTCAGTACAGAAGCTCCACAAAAGGAAACAGCTTGACTCTTTATTCAAAAGAATAAAACAGTTTATCCAAAAAATTAAAAGTCATTGACAGAAACGCTGGGGCATTGATTTCCATCATTGCGTAGGGCACCAGGCATGTTTACAGGGGATTTTTTTCTTATTAAACTGTAATGATGGTGATCCAACGAAGCCCAAATATAAATTTAAAGAGTTGTTAATGAATTATGGAATAGGATTTGTATGCAGTGCTTGTTCATCTCATTAGATCTGAGTGTTTTACCATTCCATTTGACTGTGTAAAAGATCCACGATCTTCTCTATTATAGGTAATTCAGAGTCAATATATTTCTACTTTAAGCTACAGTGGTACACAGGAGATAGCACAACATGCTGTCAGCATGGATTTGCAGTGTGAATTGGCAAGCATGCTCGTCACACTGAATGCCTCTAGAGAACAGCGGTTCTGAAACAGTCTGCTACACTTGGCACCATACTCTGCAAGGTGTTGAATGCCTCCCCATAAAAGTCAGTGGGAACTGCACATGCTCAATAACTTGTAGGAGTTGCCAGTTATCTTGCAATATTGGATCCATTAATTGTCTTGAGTTCATGGTATTGGGTATTGAGATGAGGAATTTTCACTCTATTTAGCTGACTTAAATGCATCTCTTTCAAGACTAAGCCTAGATTTTCATGTTACAGTCACAAGCCAGTTCTGAACTTCTTGTACTTCAGAAGTAACTGAAGAAGTGCAGGCAGTATTACAGTTCCCTGACCCAACTAACCCAAAGCTAGCACTGCTTCCACTCTAAGGCAAAAAAAATGCAAGCTGCCTTCTAAGACCTTGTCATCAAACAAGTTGTCCCTGCAGTTGCTGTTATTTTCTGGACCATTTTGAATTGTCAACTTGACTTCTTAGGCAGTCTCGAGGTTGAGAATGATGCATGGTCTGGATTTTCCATGGCAGCATCATGCAGCAGCACAGAGTTTTTCTTTCTGATCCTCACGTGGCTGAAATGGTTGTCTACAAGCTCACCTTACCCGAGCTCAGCAGGATATTGATTTAGCTGAAAATGACACTGCAGGTTCTTAGGTCATGCTACTCTTGTGGTTTTGCCTCACGCAAAAAACAACAAATAAAGCCCAGCTTATACAAACCTTTGATAACTTCATTCAGAAAAATGGCAGTTGCCCTTTGGGATGGCAGATGGACCAGATCCCCGATGCGGGGATGTTAAGGTTTTACAAGTGGAAACCCAAACTCCGAAGTTTCAGGCTGGCGCAGGTTGTTGCCCAGCTCAGTCAGTCTGGGTGCGGTATAAATATCCTCAGCACAACTTCTGTGGTGGTATTTGTCAGGTATTCCAAGTTGGTGTGACAATACGTGTGCAACGATGGCCTCACTGTTGTAAAATAACAGCTGCTGTTACTCAGTTGCTATGAGGCTGTATTCAAGGATCATCTAATCTGGAGAAGCCCCTGGCTTGCCGTCACTTCTAAAGAGCCAGAATTGCCTTATCTAATGGTATGTGCTCTGAGCTATGTTGGGAGCCGGGCCATTGTAAACCCTCACTTTAGGGTTGGCTTTTGGGAGTGAGTTAAGGTAGCACACAACAGCTTAGTGGTAGGCAAACGGTACCCGGCACCGGCTTGTCAGTGAGCAGTGGGAACGAGACCACCCTCTCAACCCGCCAGCTACGGGTGCCACTCATTAATCGACTGTGTAAAGTATCTGGGTGCTCTGAGGTGAGAGCAGCTGCTCACCTGGAAGTGTGAATTTCTTGTGTCCGCAGAGGAAGCCATCCCAGCTGTCTGCAAAACACGGACGGTTATATACGAGATACCTCGGAGTCAGATTGATCCCACCTCTGCCAACTTCCTGATATGGCCGCCCTGCGTGGAGGTGAAGCGTTGCACTGGCTGTTGCAACACCAGCAGCGTGAAATGCCAGCCATCGCGGATACACCACAGAAGTGTCAAGGTGAGCAAATGGTGGCTGCGGAGCCCTGAGAGGGTCCCCTTAAGTCTGAAAACTCCAAGTATTCTCGTGGCTGTTCTGTGTGACCTGGATCTTTATTATCCATCCTCGTAGCCGCAGGATCCGATACCATGCTCCTCTCCATTTTGAGTGAGCAGATGGCCTTTTCAAGTTATGTGATCACTGGAAAATCTTGGGTTTGGATTTGATTTCCACAGGATTCCCTTTAGGTTTTTCTTCCTTTGTAATAAAAATAAAGTCGATTGTGTCTTTCCCATGATCTCGCACAGTACAAATCTTAAAGTTAAGAAGATAAAATGACTCAAGGGGCCTTGGACTTAAAAAAATAAATAAATCACAGTATGGAATGCTGTTTTCTTAATTAAATATTATGCAGCCTAAATTGGGCTTTTATATTTGACAACATAACACTTTTGATCTGAAAAAATGTGTTTCAAATTATCTTACCCCAGGGATAGAAGACTCAACGGCTTCATGCTGTATTTACTCATTAGACAAAATCCCTGTTGCAATTTTCCAGTAAATATTACGTGAAATATTTCTTATGTTCATTCGGCTTCACTGTATTCTAATTTTTATCAGTATTTGAACAAGTAATGTTGATTTACATCTGCATGTAGGAGATTAGACTTACTCTTAGCATTTACATTGTTAAGACTCATGAGTTCTTGTTGCCCTCAGTATTTTAAGAGCAGAATTTAAAAAGCCCAACACATTCTTGAACATAAAATTTCCCAGCACAACATACTGATCTCTGTACTTGCAGTGGATTTCTTCTCTAGAAAGGTGCTGTTAACTCACGTTGCGCTGTATATCCTAAACACGAAATACGGCATCTCAGCCAGTTCATTGTTTTTCATACACACAGGCACGCATCTGAGCAGGATTCCTTTTTCTTCTCCATTTCTGAACATCTGAAAAATGTTTTCACACCCAAATAAGCTGGAGAAACATCTAAACAGATTTCCTCAATCTTTCAAAAAATAATTGTACTTTACACTTGCTTGCTGCCCTTCCTTTGGGATGATAAAATGAGGAAAAAATTCGGATCAATAATTATTTGAGGGCTGAGAACAAACTGGGGAAGTTGAAACACTACCATTCTAAGCCGTTCAGAGTAGAGGCTAAACAGCAAAGTGCCTCAGAGTTATGATATCTAGTGCTGTTGCCTTTGGGTTTGATACAGCTTCCAGTTAATTTTGTGTAGCAACTAATAAGTACAAAGCAGCTGGAGATGCCCAGCAAAGAGTTGAGCTGTGTATTGTGAACTTGCTGTTGGTACTTGTGTGTGACATTGCAACCCTGTGCTTGTTTCCTACCCCTGCAATGATGGGGAAGATAGAGATGGAGAGGTCTGGCTGTTGAAGTCCCCTGCTGCTGGGGACGCTGCGGGTTCCCTGGAAGCTGCAGACTCCACTACTGGCAGCAGCTTTGCAGGATGTCATTGCTGGGGCTGCTTCCCCAGCGTACCACCATGTTAAAGGAGTCTTAGTTTCTCATTTAGTCTGCTGATACGGTTTTAGTGCTTTTAGATTTGCATTCATTTTAGTCGGGTGCAAGCTAAAAGTAGGCTCAGCTGAGCAGCTGCTTCTTGCGGCTGTGTAAATATATTGCCACCAGCAATATCAATATACGTCAGCCAGCTTTGGGGGACTTTTTTTTTTTTCCCAAGCTCCAAGACTGCTCCAAACAGTCATTAAGTAGAAGGGGGGAAAAAGGACAAGAGGTCAAGCAGGAACAGGATGTTCATTGTAAAGGTTGTAGGCTGACCCCACTGTCACACCAGAAATCTCTGAACAGTATCCATATTTATGCCCTCCAGAGTCAGATCTGCTTGTAGCTTTGATATATTTGATGGTTTTATGAGCCTTTTGCCAATCCTACGTTGAGAGCTGAATGTCTGCTCATGCCATTAAGTAGCTGGCCCAGAGTGAGGGTCGCTGGAAAGGTAGGG
Source organism: Phaethon aethereus (assembly GCF_964289735.1). Lineage (NCBI taxonomy): Eukaryota > Metazoa > Chordata > Aves > Phaethontiformes > Phaethontidae > Phaethon > Phaethon aethereus. Next base: position 7,019,212 of record NC_138591.1, read on the forward strand.
GGAGCGGCTTTGGAGAGCCTTCTCAGCCATTCCTGCAGCGCGGTTGGAAAGCCGTCTTGTGTTTTCCCCTGATGTCAGGCTGCATAAAAGCCCTCTTTTGATTAAACATTGAAAAGGCTTTCCCCACTTCCTCTTCATTGACAAGGTAGTGAGATCATAGCTGGCCCATTCACACTAGAAAAATGTTCACCCAGAAAGGTCAGCAAGTGGGTTTGCATCATCCAACGGGCGAAAGCAAAGGGTGTTTTCTTTGTCTCACTGAAGGCCACTGTAGTCATGGTTAAAAGACAGCTGTGGCAGTGTGGGAGGAGCAGCGGAGGTGCTTGTTTTGGGGCATTCCTTTCTTGGGAACAGGATTCAAAGGCTGTAGGATTCAGGGATGTCCTTACTTCGCCTTCACTGCGCCTTGGTCAGTGAAGTACCATTAATGGGCTTGTGGAATTTGAGCTGTAAGGAGGCTCCAAGCCAGGGGTGTTGGTGGCACAGCTTCCCCGAAACGGGTCCTCTAAGGTTTCCCTTTCATGGGGTGGGTTAGTAAAAGGTGGGTTTGCCCTGCACCGTAACAGAGTGAGCCCATGAGACCACAGCCTCCAGGTCCTAAAGACATCTCTATTCAGCAAGCTGTACCTGTGCAGCACTGCGAGAATTGGACTGAAATAAAGCGGCCGGTTGGGAGCTGCTCTTTGACAGGAAGGAAAGAATTGCATTTCTCTCCTGATAGAGTAATGGTGACAAGGATCAGTGAGTTAGGGGTGTTGGTGTCTATTACAGATATATTCCCCTGTCTGCAAAAGCATTTCGGTAACGTCTGCAGATCCTGTTGCTTCTGCACAGCGAGACCAAGTATTTACCAAGTACCAGGTCATAATTTATTTGGGGTGGTTTCTGAACTGAGTCTTCCCAAGAGGTTTCTCATAATGTTGAGCATGATGTTGTGTATTTGGTCACAGGAGCAAAAAAACGGTTAATGTTATAGAGCAAATCCTGCCTATACTGCTAATTTTGAATATCCAAGCTGAGTATGACGGTTGTTTGCAGCAATACTCATTTCCAAACTCAGAAACAAAAGCTAAATCAGTCCATCTACCTCAGCTTTGCCTTCTGCTTGGCCTTGAGCCATAGCTGTACCATCTTCAGCCATTTCTGAATATTCAATGTTGAGCTGATTTGCAGAAATTTAACCTGGTGTATTCTTACAGTAAATTAATATAAGAGAAAGACGCAGAGAAAAGGAGCTGGAAAGGAAGGAACGCAGGAGCAGCTCCTCAGCTGTCATCTGGGAGTTGTTTGGAGAGGTTTTGAAGAGAGATGGAAAAAAATGCAGGAATTCAAAATGAGTTGCTCAGCAGCTGAACTGGCAGAGCTACCCAGCTTCTGAAGAGGTTAAAAAGGCCTTGCAGAACAACTTGGCATGTGTAGGTAATGTGTCTGTATGTAATGTTTGCAGGTTTAAGAACATTTTTCTTCAGTGACTGTTTCTATCATTAGGATAAACAGTGCTTTTGATTTTAGCTGTGGCTTAACTTAACTGTGCTTACTGCCAGCACCTGGGTGGGACCTTTAGGCAGGACCAGCTGACAGGTATCAAGGGTCAATTTAAGAATGGGAGAAACAAGGGAAACCCCGATACAGGTGAAGACAAGATGGAAAACCAGAGCGAGCTGCCCTCCGAGTGTGAGAGGAACCCTGCTGTTGCAAGTTGCCTGACAGAGGGCAAGGCTTGGCTGCTCCGCTTGCAGACAGAGGACGTAGAGACACCCCCCCACCGGCCGTTCCCCCCCGGGGGCGGGTAGCGGGTTTGCTACAGCACCCTCCAGCTCTACCCCCGGACCCTTCCTCCAGCCGTGCCCTCGCTCAGGCACCGCCGAATCGCCCTCGGAGGCGGCTCTCGCCGCCGAGTCTCCCTACGGTCCCCGCACCCGGCGCCTTCCCAGCCTGCCCCGCGGCCGCCTCAGCTTACCGCGCCACGGGGACTGCGTTTCCCAGCGTGCCCCGCGGCCGTGAGAGAGCTTCCCGCCTCCCCCTCCGGGGCCTGGCAGGGCCGCAGCACCCCCACCCGGGGCTGTGACAAGGCTTCTCCCTGCCCCGGGCACTGACAGGGCCGCTCCCTGTCCCCGGAGCTGCGACAGAGCTGCCCCTCTCTGTGCGCGGACAGGATAGTGCACCCCTGGGCCTAGCTTTCCTGCAGGGAAAACTCTCCCAACTCCACCCTAAATAACTGCACGAGACTTTTTTGAGGTAGGGATTTTGTCAGAGGAGTGCACTGTAAATGTCTTTAATGGGTATTTTAGGATGGGTGGCAGCCAGGCTCTGCGGTGGCTGGCCTCCCTGCCACTTCCCATCCTGCCTGCGCTGGGGATGTGTCCTGGAAGGCATTGTGCCAGCCCTGCTGTCCTGTCCCCGGAGCAGTGGCTTCGGTCCTGCGAAACACTTGATGACTTGCCAGGCCTTGCAAGCGCCCTGCTCAGTCCTAGTACCTTTATGCCCTGTTGACTTATGTCTTCCTCGCTGACCTGAGGGCTGTAAAGATCACAGTTGCAAGGTAAAGGTAGGTTTTACCTCCATCATATCAGCATGTATTTATTTTAATATGGAAGAAATAGGTGCTTCCAAAAAGCATGCTCATTCAGTTGCTCTTTGGTTTTATTTCCCATCCTGTGTTTAGCTGTCAGCCATGTGAGTTTTGCTGTTATGAGGAATTTTCTGTGCTGAAAATTCTCTTGCAAGTTCCTGCCCGTGATAAATTTTGGCTTTGTGCTAGAGGTGTTTTGGACACTTCTGCTTACAGTCTTGTTTTTTTCCTGCTATTACTCCCTGATGACATCTCTCCTGGAGAAGCTCTAGAAAAGGTGTTCCCATAATGTTTCCATTAGGCCACGTATTTTTACCAGATTTTATTTTCATTGTTACTTAGCCACCACACCATACCACAGGATTGTACCTAGAGTCTACAGTGATGCGAGTATGGTGCCACTGATTATAAACCATTTAATTAAGCTGGTCAGTTATTTCACTGTCCTTCTCTTAGAGAGATTTTATATGGTGATATTTTGTGGTTTTGGGGGGTTTGAGGATTTCTAGTTTTGTTGTGTTAGAAACAAATAAAAGAAGCTGATGTTGGTTTGTTGAGGTCTGACCATCTCAAAACTTTTGGTAGTATGCATGAGAGTAACTATGCAAGATAAACACCAGGGAGAAAAATGCAAAGAAGAAAAAAGATGCTAACACAAGGCCAAATCCCATGCTATTAGCATAGCTATCCTGGTTTATACCCACTGAAAATCTGACCTGGAACCTTCATCATTTTAGATTAGCATCGTGTGTGGCAGCAGGTGTTAACAGATGACACAAGCACAGCAGTTCATCTGTTTTGTGCTGCTTCAGTTTGAATATTTGCAACATCTTTGAAAAACAACATTCCTTTAACTTGTGTAGCATGAAGTAGGGCAGTGGAATGTATGCTGGTTTGTATTTTAACTACAATACAGTAAAAACCAGCTTTAAATTTCTGCATAAATTCATTATGATTCTATTCTTCAAGGTATTTTTTTAACTGTTGTTTAATACCAGATAGCCACAGGAACTGCATATATCTTCAGTTTGGAAAACCAAGCAAAACAAGGACAGACTTTAAAAAGCTTGATTACAGTTTATTTTTGTTGCATGTAATTTTCAATAAGACTGGTTTATTCTAACAGCTGTAATAAGCATAGCAGATCTGAAAGCTGTTTCATGATTGCTGGATCTCTTTCTTTGTCTCTGATGATGGAGGTGTCTTAATTACTGTTTGTTTTTGTAAATTTTAAGGATTAGTCATCCTTTGATGCCAGATGACTCAGTTGTACCATACATTTTCAAATCTTTGTGTTCAAAGGCAAGATCTGATAGGAGATTTTGAAACATACTGCTTTGACCCATAGTTAGTCTTTCAGCAAAAGCATTCTTGTATGTCACAGCCAGCTCTTAATCTGTTTATATGGCGATCTGGCAGTTTTGGAAGATACCTTTTAATGTGGATGCTTTAGTTATTGCATCTGTCTCTCTGCAACTTTTGTTTGCTGGGTAAATGAAAATAGTCTCCAGATCCTGTTGACACAAGAGGCGGTGACTGAAATGTGCATCTGAACTTGCTCCATGAAAGCAATGACAGCTCTCCCATTGACTTTAATAAGGCCAGGATTTTGCTCTAGCTTCTGTTACTGTCTTCAGAGGTCCTCTGTGTGTCCACAGAACCAGAAGAGTGTTTCTGGGAACTGGGAATTGGTGGTTTTTTCCAGCCACCACTCTCATTTTGCGACACTGTTCTTCCAGTTTTGGGAGGGCCAGGGAATGATTTTCATAGTGTGAAGATTGATTTGGAGCATTAAATCCCCACACAAATTTACACCAGGAGAGTCTGTGTAATTGTGGATGCTCTGTTTAGTAGTAACTGGAGCTTTTGGTTGGATTGGACTTTACGGCTTTGTCATGTAACTTTTGTAGAGACAACCAGCCTCTCTTGTTCTTCTGCTCCCTCATCTAATTTATAATGCATACCTGTACTACGTAGTCTTGTTTGCTGGGACAGCCACACTGCAGCCCCCTTTTGTCAAATGGTAGATAAATCACTAGTGGGACTGAGGGGCCATGATTTCATTTCAATGATGTCGGTTTGAAGTAAATAATTATCACCTACTCATGCAATGTTTATAGCACAATTGTGAACTAAACATTGGACCCCTTACACACTGTCTAGCCCTTTCTTTGCCCACATGATGCTGTATTCATGACCGTCATGCCTGTTAGACTTAGCACAAGTCGGTGCCCAGCATCACACAACCCATTTCAGCACCCCAGTACAGCAGTGTTCCTGCACCATGCCTCCTCTCCTGGCGGCCGGCACCAAGTTGGTCAGGATATCCTCATGTTCAGTATCCCCCCATCCCAACATCCTTCTGTTCTGCATCAGTTTCCTTCAGATGAGAGACCTCCCTGTAGCCAGAGCTTCTCCAGCATGCTCTCTCCAACCTCATCTTGCCCTCCAGACTTCTGTTGTTAAGGATGCCAGTGCTTTGGCCCCAAGTGGAGCAACGCAGTTGGATGGATTGGGGAGAAATAGTGTACCTGCCAGCTGTCCACAATAAAGCCAAAGGCTCCCAGTGCATGGGAGCTCTTGTTGACAAGTCCCAGGTCATTGCAAGAAGTGAGTTGGATTGAGATTGCTGCTTTCTCAGCTGATATTCAGATGCTGGTTCTGTAGAGTTCAGCACTTGACATTCAGAGGGCTCTGGAGCTACCAATTTGTAAATCAGAAGATGTATTACAAACCAACCTCATGCCTTCACTGTTAGCATTCAGCTTAAGAACAGTGGTCAACATGTACAGAAGATCATGCTGAAAGTAGCAGTCTACGAGAGCAACCGCTTATTTGAATCCGTATAGAAGTTTATTTGTGATATATGTGAAAACTGAGTTGCTTAAAACTTCAAACCGAAATGAACGGGAAATTGTTTTATTTCTCAGGGGAAAAGAAAATTGTTTCAAACTGCTGAACTTGAATAAACAAATAATCTGTGTAACAAATAGTTACACGATGCGCAATTAAGATAAAAGATGATTAGTATGCTAACATTTTATATGGGTTTGGCTACATTAAAAAAATAGAAGTGTATAGTTATTTGTCTTCAGTTCTGAACTATAACTATGTTAATGTGTCTCAGTACATACCTCATTGTGTTTTATAGGTGGCAAAAGTGGAATATGTTAGAAAAAAGCCAAAATTAAAAGAAGTTCTGGTGAGATTAGAAGAGCATATGGAATGCACCTGTACATCATCAAATACTAATTCAGATTATAGAGAAGAAGAAACTGGTATGTTTTCCTTTTATTTTTGCATTAATGCTGATTTCATATGGACCTTATTTTTATATTAGTAAAGAACGTAAAGCAAACTTTGCTTCCAGTGAATTCAGTAGAGAAGCTCCCAGTTACTTCTCTGTAGAAGTATTCTATCTGTTGAATACTTTGTGCTTTATCAAGAGTTTGGATCTGAAGTTTAAAGTGTATCAATTCTCATTAGGTTAGCCTTTAAATAAATGTGAGTGCCCAATAGTATTCGGTTCTTGCTTAATTAAGTTAAAGGTTGTCATGTTGCAGCTTATTGGTGAACTCTGTTGCCTAATCTCTTTAGACTTCGTGGATACAGGGCTAAGGCTGAGATTTACTTGACCTTGGGGAAAATATTGATGAAATTAATGTAAAGCACTTAAGAATAAATTCAATATTCAAGAGTAAGAAGTTTTGAAACAACATTGCCCGTTCCTATTGTTTCCCTACGTAGTTATTGTCAAGAATTTATTGTCAGTTGTCACGTTAAACCTAAGTTTGCCTTATCAAGACAACATTTAAGTTACCTTGGAGAAAGATTTATGGGGAAAAATATTTACTTTCAATCTGACTTTCATAAAACCACCTAAAATCATTATCTCGGATCCTCTTGCCAGGGTGCAATCAATGCAGAACTTGACACATGGTCAGGAAACGCACTACAGTGGAAAGGACACTTTCCTTTCTTCTGTGTTTTGGTTGAAAGCAGCTTCAAAAGTTTGTTTTGCACCCCTGCTGGGAATTCAGGGGTGCAGCAGACGCTGCCCAAAATTAGAGTCAGTGAAAAGCAGGTAAATAGAGGAGGAAAGCTGCTGCCCAAAGGTGGTGGATTTTGTGGGTGGATGGGTAAGGAAGGGTTTTCTTTACTGTCTCCATCCAGCATGGAGGTATAAATCTGGTCTAAGCAAATGTAAACTTCAGTTGCTATGTACAGAGCAGAAGAATTAGAATTTGCTCTTGCAAAGTTAGGCCTCTGCTGTGATTTTTATTGGACATCCATTTATATCTGAGCTGAGTGTTTTAGCTGAAACTACATTGAGTTATGAGTAGGCAAAAGCACATTTAAAATGTCTATTTTTATGTGTGTATGGTTTGATATTTTTTCTATGTCTTCTATTTGGAAAAAAGTTCCATTAGATCAATTTCAGTTTTCCAAAATGTCTTTAATTGCCAAAGACTAAGCAGTTAAGATTTTAAGATGAAAACTTTTCTTTTTGATGTGTGTGAAAAATGGGGTAGAATTTGTCATGGAAGAATATAGATTTCTAGGATTTAATTACTGATAGGAACAAAACTTGCACCAGCAAGTGGATGGTGAGCTGAAAATAGCTTAACTACAGAGCTGAAAGCAAGTGTTGAATATGGCATGGTAACAGTAATTAGAGATGGATCTTGGAAATGACGTATGCAATTCCAACTTCGTTTATTATTTCTTTACTTTTGTATAATTACTTTGTAAATGGAATGTCAAATCAGATGTTATAAAGTTATTACTTTAATGCAAAGGATAACGAGATTTCTTTGCAATGTAAACTGTTTGAGTATTTATTACTTCAGTGTTCAATGAAATGCATTACCTTAGGGCTTTTTACCAGCCCTGCCCTTATGTTAACAGGAAGGCCTAGGGAATCAGGTAAAAAATGGAAACGAAAAAAGTTAAAACCAACATAAAACCTACTGGAACTATTTGATATTCAGGTAGGACCTATATGCTGAACACCCTAATAGCACAAGTACTGGAAAACTTAATCAAATATCATCACTTCAACTTAATCACTGTTCAAAATCTTGACACTTGCTACCTCAAGGCTGCAAAGAGATTAGATTTGATTGGCTTTGATAATTCTACCTGCTGGTATTTTCCTTTTAAGCTCCACATCACCATCAGCATCTTACATTCTTGAGCTACTTCCTTTTCTTTCCTTTTTTGTTTCTTTTTTTTGGAGGGTGCTAATACTTCAGCTTCTGAAATCTCAAGTTCCATTGCCTCTGCTTTTTTTTCATTATTATTGATTTCTGAGGTCAAAGCATCACATAATAATGCATGAATGAATTGCCAGGTTACAAATCGTTGTGTTTCCAGGCTGTAAAACATTGAGTATACATACAGAAAATTCTATTATATGCATGACCATCAAACCCATGTTTTGGCATGAACTGGGATTGATTGTACATGCACCTGAGACGATCTGATGATCTGCCTACCTGACAACGAAGATGCTTAGAAATAACATTTTTTGTATTGCAGGGCTCCATGTTACTTACACCAGAAAATTAAGATTTTTTTTTTTTTCCTTTGTTCAGTCTCAGTAGGATGATGACAGTCAGTCATCAAAATTCATGAAGTTTTCAGTATAGTGAAAAACGAACACCCTCTCAATGCAAAAATGACTGTAATCTTTTGGCCAACATATTAGCAATGTATGATGATGGCGATACACATTCCAAATTAAATATGGAATTTCCATTTCTTAATGACTTTAAATTATGTAAACTGCAGCACTTGCAATTGATTTTAGTATTTGGAGTGGGAATGATTTGGATTTTGCAGTGTATGTGCCTAACGCCTAGATGACGGTGAATTTAATTTCAAGCACCTATTTGTGCACATAAGCTCCCAATGGCAGTTTTCATTTATACTGATGTACCGTTTCTAAAAAATGCTAAACTTGATATCCTGTTTCAGATTAACAGGTATTTATTGGCAGTAGTATGATAGAAGCAAAGATTTTCTAAAATTCAACTTTAAAAGTGAGCATGTAAACTCAATCAAAACAGCATTTAGAACTTCTTGTCCCAGGTTAGTGACTCTTCATGCAGAACAGTTTTTTTTTAAGTCACCTGCTTAGAGGATAGGACCTTTGATTCTAATCATAGAGTTATTGTATCTTTTTTCTCTCCTGCAGATGTAAGGTGAAAATAAGCTAGAAAAAAAACTTCTCTCTGGGACATGGATGTACATGGTTTGTTACATTCCTGAACCTACTATGTATGGTGCTTACTGACTGTATACTTTATTTGTTCTCCTATGTGAAAAAACTGGCTCAAAAGAACACTTAATGAGAACAAAGAGACAATGTACATTTGTTTAATGTGACATCAAAGCAAGTATTGTAGCACTCTGTGAAACAATAGGAAGCTTCCCTGTCCAAAAAAGAAAAAAAAAAAAGAAAGAAAGAAAAACAGAAAAGAAAAAAAGACAGTTGAATGAATGGAGGAAACCAAAAGTACTCAAAAACATGACAAAAATCTAAGTGAATAGTGGATTTCTGTCAGAGCAGTCAACGGTGCTTTACGTCAAGAAATGTGCCTGCGTTCTTGATGAAGATGGATGGACACTGGTGGACTTCAGGCACAAAAAAAGCAGGAATGTATGAAATGATCAAATGCCACGCAAACACTATAGAACAATACATCCTTGCTTGGTGTTGTTTTAAAAGTCTATACAAAAAAACCTTCTGGGGAGCCTTAAGTGGATTTTTTTCTTTTTTTTTTTTTTTTTTTTTTACACCATAAAGTGATTATTAAGTTTTCTTTTTACTCTTTGCCTAGCTTTTTATTATCTCTTGGACTACATTTGCCAATAACACATATAAAAGACTGGTATAACAGTAAGCAGAACACAAAACATTATGGTATTTCTTCTAGTGGGATGCAAACTAATGAGATGTATTAAAATAAAAATGGTATACCTATGCATAATTTTCTAGACGTTTCTTGGTTTATGTTCCCCAACCTCCCCCGTAATTTAAAGCATTACATAAAAAGAAAAAAAGAGAAAAAAGACAAACGTGTGTAAACAAATCATAGGATATCCATGCAAAAATCCTTTTTTTTTTTTCCTTTAAGACTTATGCCAGTTGCCGGCTAGTGATATTGTGTTAGCAATTGTCATTCTTCTCAGTATACAGATACTTTTATTTCACATGTTGGAGCTGTGTGAAATGTACAAATTCTTGTATCTGCATTGTACAATGTCATGGTGGCATGGGAACTACCTTGCTGCAAATATTTGAACAAAACCTAAAATTCTTTATTTTTGGTAAAATGTTATGCTTTATGTGTATTCAACAGAAATATGTGTTTTTGTAAAGGTGAAGTTTGTATTTTTATCTAAAAATTAACAGTTTTATATACCTGAGAAAGCCTGCTATGTTTTCTTGAACCAAAAAAAAAAAAAAAAAAAAAAAAAAGAAAAAAGAAAAAAAAAGCATTTTGTGGTCATATTTTTCTAGTAGAATAGCCCAAATAACATCAAAATCTATTTTAACTATAGCAGGGCAGATAAAATAGCCTGGCACCAGCTCCTATGTTTTCAAAGTGCTGAAGGATTAAATGTTCAGTTCCCCACGGATTGCAGTGGGAGGCACATGGCTAAATCTTTCTGTAGTGCTTTGGAAATTTAGGGCTGTGCCAGATATGACATGGCTACTCACTTGGCCAAAATCACTGCCCCACCCCAGTAGTTTGGATTATGTACCCTTTATTTTGTTTGGATTATCACATTGGATATGTAAAATGAACTACTGGATTCTTTATTTGTGAAACATCTGCAAAGAGATTAAAGAGTTTTCTTAGTTTGGAATGACAAAAAAGTTTGTCTTGAAGACAGTGTTTCCACTCAAAAAATATCTTCAAATGTGAATGAACTGCAGAACCTTAAAACAACAAAAGAGAGAGAGATTTTTAACCTTTCAGTTTCTTTAAATATAGTTCAAACATTCCCCTCCTGTTCCTGTAGCTATGTCCGATTTCAACCCAAGAAAGCAACGTTAGCTAACAGGCATTATTGGCTTCAGATGCTAATGCAGAGATAGAGTTAGTCACCGTTCTATTTTGTGATCATTTTCCCAGTGTATGTTGAGCACCAAAACTGGAAATACATTTAACTAAGATTGTCTGTGCTTGTTTTCCACTAAGTGTACTGTTCACAATGTTATGCACATGAATGTATGTGTCTGCGTTTAAAAAAGTGTATAAAATGTAATTTATATATTTATGTTTCAGTGGGATGCCAATAATGTTGCTCCGTTCCTTTTTTGTCTAAAAGATATCTAATGAAAAAAACATATATCCATTAAAATCGTGTAGATGAAAAGCATTATGTGACCCACTCAGACACTGTGCAGGTATGAAAGGATGTCAAAGTCACTTAAGTGGAATAATTTGCAAAACAACTTTTTGAGAGTCCTGTGATTGCACCGGTATAAGAAGGTTGCATTCAGATCTGTGGGCCAGCTTCTCTGGAGTAACTCCATTGAGTATACTGGAGCTCTGCTGATTTACATCACGAGGGAGTCTGGCCCTATAGTAAAGTCTTGGAAAAAAAGCAAACTGAGAGGCATGCATTTTATTGGTGCCAGCAAATAGATGTGTTATGCCAAATTCAGAAAACCAAGGGAGAACGAAGACTGAATGGAGTCTTTTCCAGTAGCGGTTTGTTTGAGACTTGTAGCCTTGAGTTAATTTTGTTGCCTGGAATGAAATGCACACGAGTCTTTGTTCTCAAGCACAGTGCTTATACGGCATGCAGCAGAAAACACAAAAATCTCAGGGCTATATTCTCAGCTAGTATAAATTGGCAAATGATTTTGACTTCAGCTACCCCTAAGCTAATTTACATCAGATGAGAATCCAGTCCACGGTTTTTAAAATATGAGGAGTACTGTCACGATGTGAGCATCACTTACTGTAGCCCAGCTGAGATACTACCTGGCAGCCTTTCAAACATTACAGGCGATGGTATTAGTCCTTCTTCTTCAAAGTGTGCAGATACAACCAGAAGGAACAGTGACATTAAAGGTTGTGACACAGGAGACATTAATTCAAAGTTAAGTTGGACATTTCAAGGGCCATATCCTCAGCTGGTGTAAATCACCATCACTCCATTGCCTGCAATGGAGCTGTACCAGCTTACACCACTTGAGGGGCTGGTCCCTCATTCTTGCTCATCGCTTTCACCACTCGGTCCTGCAGGGATCTCAGATTGTTGTGTACTGTTAATGTAATCCTGTGTTCTCTAATACTTAAGCACAATAAGTGAATATAAGAATGAGTGTCAGACTTAACTTTGAATGTCCAAGCTCTGAAATGGTTTGTTTCACCATTGTGGCTGTAAATTAAACAGTTCTCTGTGCATTTGTGAATGCTGTGTCATATCTTCTTCCACTGTCTACTGGAGGTGGACTCCATCTGGACTTTCAAAGTGCTGCAGTGCTGCATTTGGAGTGTTACAGCGAAGGGTGTGAACAACTGGAGCAGCAAGATACCTGATTGACAGCTCTGTTATTTGTGGGGTGGGGGGGCTAGTAGGGGTCTTAATGAAGGAGCTGAAGATGATAGTTGTTGTAAATCACGTTTCCATGCAATCCTTTAGCACCTTGTTGTTTTTGTCTGGGCACGTACTAGGGAGAGATTTGGGGATAGAAATGTTTTTCTGTTTTACATTCTGCAGTCACTTTCTCTGTCCAGAGATTCAGAAGTTGTTGGTCTGATTTAATCTTTTTTGAGTTTTTTTCTGGTCAGAAAGTATATGTGTAAGGGACTGCCCAAAAACAATCTCAGTGTTATAATATGGTGCATGTTCACTGATTCTCTAGTCAATTAATTACATTTAATTCTGTGCTTCATCTTTCCAGAGCTGCCCTTCGGTTGCTTTTGTTGAGTGAAATCAAGGATTACGTGCCAGTTTGCTTTCCTTTTCTCCTGTCCTCCGTCCTGCTTGGCATCTGCTTTATTAGACAGTGCGTGGTGACTACAGGCAGTTGGTCCTCTCCAGCCCTGGAGGTTCCTAGGCAGCTCCAGCACTTCTGTGTCTTTGAGCGTAGGCTTTTTACTCTGCTTGGAACAGCATCTCATGGGTCTCCTCCCTCCAACAGGCTTCATCATTCCAGCTGTGAGGTTCTCTTGGCTGTCCTCTTTGGGTCCATGTTGCCTTTCTGTGGTCTATTTTCCAGCTATTCTCTGCCTGACTTTCCCATCCCTCTATCTCTCAAAAATGATTTTCCCTTCCTAGGATCTGTCTCATCATTCATCTCTTCTCTCTCCTTCTGTCTGACAGAACAACCCCTGATCTGTTTATCTCCAAATCAATTGCTTTATCTAGGCATGTGGCCTGAGATCCTGTCTCCCAGGCCTACAGGCCCATAACTGACCCCCACATGAAAGACAAATGCTGTTACATAGACACGTGTTTCTGGAGAGGAAAAGATTCATCTTTGCATTTGGAAAAATACTCATTACTGAAGGCTCCCTGCTAAAGCTCTGTCCAATTCCGGCAACAGTGTAACTCTGGAATAGTGACATTGAAGCTTTTCCAGACATCTGACAGTTCAATTAAGATCAGTGGCCCTGTTTATAATTTAATTTGAAAGTGTACCCAAAAGCAAAGGTGAAGTTTCAAAGCTACCTCAGATTTGCACGCTCATATTTTTCTGTAAATTGAAGGAAATTGTGTTTGTAGGCCCCTTCCATTGGCTTTGAAAGTCTTACTCTGAATATTTATCTGACCCTCTCTTGGGCTGGAAATCATGGTTGCTTTAAAACAGAAACAATATGGAGGTTTTCAATGAAGTAATTTTCTTGGTGTTCCTAATAGACAGCTTCTAGTAGTAGCAGATCTCAGAAACGAAGTCAGGTAAAAATTGTTTAAATCCCAAAGGATCCTGCTTAAGCTTGCTTTAATTTCAGGTAAAGCCTATCAGTGTTGTGTTCCTCAAAAATCAGCCTATGTTTTGTATTTATTATTCCATTTAATTACTGTGTGTTTTCCCATATTTTAATAGCAAGGTATTATTCCATGTCTGAGCTTTTCTGTGCCGCTCTTTGCAGTAGCATCTCTGCGGCACAGCCTTGAACTGGTTTTTACTCGTATCTCCTCTGAAATAAAGAACTATTGTTATCCCATTTTAGGCGAGACCGAGGCATGGAGAAATGACTGTGCAAGGTCACACAGCAAGGCTATGGCAGAACCAGGGATAGGAGTCAGATCTGAGTGTTCATCCAGTGCCCTAAATCACACGACCATCTTCCCTTTCCAGGAATGAATCCTTGCACCCTTAGAGCTAAATACTGAAAAGATTGAGGGTAAGTCATTTTGCCTAATTATTGTGCATCAGATACATGATCAAAAACCACTGCCGTATCGTCAGAGAATGTAGTGACTGATGAAAATCCATCTTTCTGCCCGTGCAGTTACGCAGCCTTTTATGCTATCATGAGCTAGTCATTTCCTGCATTTCTAAGGAGTCAACCTTTTGTGACTTACAGTGAAAATTATGCACATAGAACAAATCCAAACTCAGATTTTATGGGAATTTACAAAAATTCAGTAGACAATTTGCATTGTCCTTCCCTTCAGTTGTGTCATTCATTACTTTTATGGTGTGGGTAACATTTCCTAAGGGAACTGTTTTTATCATGGGCCCAATCCTGATTCTTTTTCCCAGGCCCTAACGTGGAAAAGCACTTTAGGAGGTTGCCTGTGTTTGCCCGTCTTCAAACTAGTGCCTAACCATGCTCATAACTTGGACAAACATCGCATTGACCTCAGGCAAATGGAGAGGAGTTGATGCTTTATTACTCTTTTTAAGTAGCGTGTGCCCTCCTGACACCAGATCCCAGTTGTGGGATGGGGGTCTTCGTGATCTTAGATTGCTGAAGTATGTTGTAAGCAACCCCAAAGATGAAGTAACAAGACTAGAATACACAACTAGGAAAACAGCTGGAAGAATTCGACTCTCTTCTACTCCCGTGGAGGTTGCCATTTTGAAATACATATTTGTTCTTTTTTGGGAAAGTACCTCCCTGGCATGGGTGGATTCAGGACTGCAGTAACTAATGCCAGTGAGCCCATTTAAGATTATCTGTTCGGGTACCTCAGAGAATATAATTTAAAAACTCACAGTCATGCCCATAACAGACAAATTTGAGATGGGAAAAAATAGAGCAAATTTAATGTGAAATTTGGCAACTTTTAGTGTAGGGGAGAAAAAGGAATTAGAAAATAAAATGAACAAGATCAAAAGCTCGAGCATTCATTTTTCAGTTGTGGAATGTTAACTAACCCTTTAGTCATTCTAATTATTTGCTGCATCAGGCTAAATTATGTGCTGAAGTAGCTCAGAATCACTACAACATGTGAAAAGTTATGGCTGGTTCTTGTTGAACTGCTACCTATTACCATGGCATATGACTGTGAGGTGGGGCCTGCAATCACAGCTGTAAATCAAAGAACAAGTCATAGGTTAGGTACTGTTTTCCTTAGATACTGTCTCTAAGTTTGTTTTCTGTATGCTAGTCTCTTGACCGATGTTTGGTGAGCTTTCAGTTAGGTGTAAAGTCAAGAATATGTAGTTCCAAACCTGAAACTGAGGAAGTGCTAACACTTAGTCTTGTTCATAATCAATAGATGAAATTCTGGCAACATCCTGGTGATAGAATTTCTGTCACTGAAGGTTTCAGTGTCACATTCTTCCAGTGTTACTTCTTCCCCTAGAGGGGAATCCAGTCATTGTTATATTGGACTCATTAGCAGGCCATCAAATATGACTTTGTTTGAGTTTTTAGCATCTAAAAATTTCTCTTTGCTCTGATACTCATTCATGACAAATGTATTCCAGGATCTTAGATAAAAATCCCCAAAGGCAGGCTGACTTGTGTGCTTCAACAGAAAAGAAATACACATACGAAGGCTGGAGTAGTCCCTCAAGCAGGAAAATAAGAAGCCAAGTTTGTAACAAGTGTTGCAGACTCATCTTCCCAAGATCAGACCTGGCGTTTTGGCCTCTACCTATTATCTTTGATCTTGCATAATGAAGGCAACTGGTTTTACTGTCCAGTAAATCCTTGAGAGTAGCTGTTAAGATCAGGTATGCAAAAACCAGAAGCACCCAGAGATGCAGTTGAGCCCATAGTGCTTGAAATCCCTTGGGGACTTTGAAAACATCTTAACTCTTGAAAGCAATCACAAATAAGTAGAAGAAAAGCATTTGAAACACTTCTGAAAATCCCACCCTGGTTTATTTGGCAGGTGAAAAGAGAATCCAGGAAATACACTACATACAATGATCGTTCAGTGACGAAGTAGGTGTTTGTAGAAAATGCTTGTGCTTAAATCTTCCAGCAGTTAATGATCATCTTTACAGACCATAATACTTGAATACTTCACTTATCGATACATCAGGGCTTGGATGAACTTTGAGACATATGAAAATGGGACACTCCTTAGGCCAGTGGTAGCTCTGTGTTCTAGTAACTGATCAACCAATTACATAATTGGCCAGATCACTAACTTGCATAAATAGATACAACTCCATTGACTTCACTGGAGATGACAGTTACCTGAGAATTGACCCGAAACTCTTGCCACGAAGCAGATAATGGTTTCATATTTTGCTGTTTAGTGTTGTTGTAAAAATAGACTCATTTCCTGGAGCAGTTAAAACAAGAAAATCTGGAAAGGCAATTTCCCACAGAGACTCATGCACACTGGAATTTGCCGAGGTCCCCGGATGTGAACATGTGCTGTTAGAAAACATAAAACAGCAACTTTGTTTAGGGAAGCCTCTGACCTGTCAAAAATGCAAAGCATTTGTTACCAGACTTTTCCTTGGCAATTAGCGGGTAGAATTACTCATAGAAATTGTTTTGTTTGCTCACAAGGGGAGAAGCAAGACATAAATTCAAGATATCCCCTGTTTGACCACAAAAAAGAAGACTCTCTTCACACAGGGCCTGTGGGTGAAGTGCTGAGCGGCCTCAGCTCACTTTGGGAATGAACTCCAACTTGTAGACCTCAGTGGAGTATCAAGAGCCCTCCAGAATTGCTGGACATCCCTGGCTATGATTTTTTTCAGCAGTCTAAGGGATTTGAGCATCCAGTTTTAACCCATTTTTACAAGACCTTCAATAAACCTCAGTTGGCTTCAAACCCCCTCTGTCTGTGTTCTACAGAGAGGCTAATTTTGACCCAGGGATGTCACTGTGAGCATTGCCTTCCTTTCCTAGGTAGCAGCACTCAAACCCCAGGTTAGCTTTCTGCCGTTTGGTGTAAGTGTTTCCCAGCAGTGACTTTTCAAGTGCCTGTTGCATGCCCTGTTTGCTGCTGGGACAGCCTGACATTTCAGGTGGGGAGTCCTCCTTACTGCAGCCATGCTTCACCTTTTCCATAGCACTTTGGTTTTACATGTCTTTTCTGTATAAAGGTGGTGCTGGTTTAAGCTGAAGACCAGGGAAGTTTCAAGAGGCCAGATTTTCTGCTATGGGCCCTGTTCTGCTGGAGCCTGTTGCCCAGCTGTGCCTGCTGTGTGGGGCCAGAGAAGGAGGGAGAGATGCTGCAGCACTTCAGGGAAACCAAGATACGCCTCCTCGTGCTCAAACGGTCTTGCCTGAAGACGCATCCCCCCTGGCTGCTACCAAGTGCTGCAGTTTCTCCCTTTCCCCCTTGCCTTCAGGGCTGATTTTTCCCTGATGCCTACATGTCCCTCATGCAGGGGAGAGTCTCATGCTGCATGATGCGGTTGAAGAGACCTGGTATCTACCTGGCAGCAAGATTCCCATGCAGACTGAGGGCTCTGTGCTCATACACTTGGGAGTGAAGCCCCTTCTTGATCCGAACTCACCCACAGTAAAATAAGCTGCTCAGAGGTCTCCTTGGAGCCAGAAAGCTACTCAAATACGTCTTCAGAATCTGAATTCTTCCTTGACTGCAGTGGGTTTGCACAGCGAAAGTGATAGAAGCAATTTGACACAGTGGTTTCTTTAACAGGCCATGTATGAGTCCTGCAGGTTAAAGCTCAGCTTGTGTACTTTACTGATTTCCACAAATGCAGCTTTTAAATCAGATAGTCACTATTTATTCAGGGATATCTGTTTCTCTTATGTGTGCTTCGGAAGAGCTTGCCTAACAGCTTGTATCCATTTGTTGTGAAGAGCCTGCTGGCTAATCCAAAATGGTTAGGCTATGTCTGCATATCTAATGCGGGTTTTGGGACCTTGCAGCTGGGGTTAGCAAGTGCAAATGTTTCCCATTAGCTCCCTGCATTCTCCTAAGCTGTGATTCCACAAGACAGTCAGTGCAAAGCTGAACTTGAGGCATGTGAGATGTTTCTTTGAAGTTTCTTGTGCTTAAAGTTAGGCATGATCTGAGTTGGCTTGCTAACCTGAGGCCCTGAAGAGCGTACTGTGCTAAGACAGTTGTAGGCTTAGTCTTTTCCTCTTAACGCATTGCCTGGAGTGATGCTAGTTTCATAAGTGTCTGCAGCCTTTCAGTTAACTATTCCACACTATTGAGGGAAAGCTTTAACTATTCAGTGGCTTACCACAAGCAAGCTCAGCTCCACTAGGAAGTCCATAGCAATATCTGCCCTCTCCGGGCCTCTAAGGTCTCTTCCTTCCTTATTTTCTTCAGCATGTTTCTCTTCCAAGGCAAGTAAAAAAAAATCTTAAAATAGTACCTTAGAAAGGTGGGAAATTAAGCAGGTCATATCATCTTGATTCCTTTATCTCACTTAATTAAGGGTAGGTTTGCCAATAGTGATCTGGTATTTCCTAAAATAAGCATACATGAAGAACGCTTCGAGCAACTTCAAAAGAATTTTCAGGCTAGATCAGGAAAAGATAAAACCAGAAGTGGAAATTTCTAATACACTTTATAGCTCATTATTTACAGGAAGTACATTGTTGCATAGGATACTAATGAATTCTGCAGGATGAGGCTTCTGAAAGGAAAAAAAAGGCACCTTCTATATCTTAGAGGAAAGATCTCAGGGCTTTTGCAGTTATGGTAGGTAGGCAGTGGACATGTATGGTCATATCACCAGGAAAGATTCTACCTCTGGGAAGGCTTTTTAAAGTTTCAGTGTGTACACTATTGAATTTCTGTGGCAACTTCCTGGTCTAGCTGCGAAAAGTGATAACAGAGAATGGTAAAAGTCTATCTTGTTTTCAGTTGTCCTGTTCTGCACCCTAGGAGGCAGAAATACTGCACTGCATATGTCTAGCTGCAGAGAGGACAGCAGGAACACATTTGCATGACTAAGGATAAACACGGTAAAGTTGGTGCTGATGTTCTCAATCAGGTAGTGAGACAAGTAAAGTAAGAACAGCAAAATGGATAGTCAGATTTACCCGTGACATTTGTCTGGAAAATTAATATTTGACAGACTCTTAATTAACTCAGCTGAAGAAGTAATCCTAAAATCCTGGTTTTGCACAAGGGCCTGAATCCCAAGCTACTGGATTTACTGTTAGTGAGTTGTTGCTCTCAGAAGTGTGAAACAGGAATATTTCATATTTCTAAAGCACCCAGAGATCCTACAGATGATAAGTAACAGTTTTCTACTGTTTAAAGAGTTCACTGGTGTAAGCAGGCCCCTCAATGGTGACTGAGGGGTTGTGCCCCAGGCTCAGCTCATGGTTTCAAGTCCAGATGTGCCGTCCCCAGGTTAACAGCAGCTGGTGTTGGGTGCACTGCTGTCACATGCAGGGTCTTGCACCCATGCTGGTTACCTTGCTGTTCACCATGAGGGATGTGTCTGCCCACCAGCTCTCGTATTTCACTCAGATTGTAAGGATAGCTTTGCTGTATGTTTGAACCTATTTTAGGTGGCAAGGCATTTCCATCAGGCCTGAAGCACAGAGGTGGTGAAACTTGAGCATTTTTTTCTTCAATACAGACAAGATATTTAAATATCCGGTTAGTTGTTCTTTGTATCTTTAGGCACCCAGATACTTCTAAACTTGTGGTCATTGGAAGGTTGTGTTACTGAAAATCAAGACACATTTGACCTTGTGAAAGTTTCTACTCATGCTTGAAAGTGAGATTTGGATTCCTAAGTCACAAAGATGCTTTTGCAAATGTTGTATCTGTCTTTCTGTTTCTCTATAAACCAACCTGCTTGGCCTGAACTGAACGTTTAAATAATAAACAGCTGAAGGACAGTCTGGTTGCTTCTTTCTGAGTGTTTCCCTTATGGAGCGCTTGGGGTCACATGGCATCTGCTCTGACCTTACGGACCTCCTTTTTGGAGGCATTTTTATGATGCTAACAAACCTCACATTTTAACTACCTGTTAAATAAGCCAGTCAGTAGTAACTATTCAGGACAGAGATTAGAAGAGTATTCTTACCGGGATACAAGACGGCTCTGTCCATGTGCTGGCTAGGGATGAAGGACTGGAAAACTGTGCGGTGGAAGAGACTATTAATGTGATTTTCCACAACTTTCCTTGCAGCTGCATTTTTGAGGAGAGAGAGAGAGATGGCTAGGCTTGCAGTAACATGTTGTGCCGTCATAAATGCTACAGCCACCATCTGTTTCCAGCCCACGACTTGAAAGAAAACTGAGCAGTAATCTCATAATTCACATGAGCATTTTACACTTGTGAACCCTTCCCAACCTTTGTTTAATAATGAGGGGAGTGCATGGTGCTAAGGTTTTTATTTTTCCTGCACATATTAGTGTTTATTTGTATGTCTCTCTCTGTTTTGCTGTTTTTTTTTCCCATGGGCCCATAAAAAAAAATTATCAGGGAGGAAAATCAGACCAGTTCCACCGTCAAAAGAAACATAATAAAGGTGAAATCCCGATTTCATTGACCTTGCTGGCAAAATTCTCCAGGAGGAGGTGCATTCCTTGCTATGTCCGTCTTGGTTACTTGTTGATTAAAAGAAAGGCAGACATTAGAAAGTGAAGAGGCAGGTTGCTGAACTGCCCTTTCTGTGCAGAAACAGGGCTGCTAGAGTAGTTGGACATGCGCATTTTAAACCTGCACCATCAGATAGGATGGTAATGGTAGGTTAGATTTTAATGAAAACAAATTCTTCTGCTAATCTTCGCTTCGGGCTGGCCCTCCGTGGGATTAAGGAAACCACCTGCTGTGCCACAGACATGCTCAGGTTCCAGGCTGCTGGTGGGCGGGAAGAACACAAACATCTGAGAGTGACTCTGGTGAGGGATCGAAGTCTGTCCTGTTGCAGTGCCCTCAGGGAAGCCAGAGTTGAGATCATTTAGTTGATGGAAATACTGCTCCCCTCCAGCCTGCAAAGCGAGGTTAACATCATTAAGGATTTCTTTTTGACTGTTCTGCAAAACCAAGGGATGCTTTTTCTCTGGGCCTCCTCTCGTCTTTGGACCCAATTTGCACGCCTCCTCCTAGCACAACCGAACTGGCTGAATGAACTCCTGCTCTCCTCTGGCCTTAGAAACAATGACTTTCATCATCTCGAACAGACTGCAGAGCAGTTCAAGGATGAAAGGGCTTCTCGTTTTGTATATCCCACTGCTGCTAGAACTATAAATCCTTGATGGACTGAGTTTATAGCAAACTGCTACTGCAAGCAAGTGAAATTTATATTGTGTTGTCATATGTATGGTCAGACTGTCCAAGAAGTTGCCAAACAAAGAACTGATGCAATTGCTGATGGGCAACCAACTCAATCTCTTCTCATTTTATTTAAAAATAATAAATAACTATCAATCAAAGGAACTTATTTTGGCATGTGCTACCTGTTGGGTGATCCTCAGTATCTCCAAGATGTGTCTATAAGTGGAAGAAAGCTGACAGCGGTTGCCAGGTTCACCAGCCAGGACGTGAAGTTCCACCAAGAAAAGGTTTGTGGACTCACTATGGTTGGGGACAGATTAAGGGACACTCCCTTTTTTAGCACTGCTTGCTGTTCTGAATGTGTTTGTTCAGGTAGCAAGGGTGCACAGAGGCCACATCCAGCCGTGCTGACCCCTGCTTGAATCAACGACAAAGCTTCATTGACCTGCATATGGCAGTGGCCCTTCTTCTGTCTTGCAGTTTGATCAAAGATGGATTGCTGGTGGATCTCTGGGGCCTGGAAAGCTGGCCCGTGCCTGTTACGGTGCCTTGTGATGGTAGATGAGCTAAAAAGGAGGTAGTAGTAATCTTCAAGCTGATAGGGTCTGAACTGCATATAATTTCTATATCATTTTCTTACAGAGCCTGGAAAGTTACCTTATTTTTATGTTTTGCCCAGGCTAATTAATTTTAGCTCAAGGTGTTAAAAGCCTTTCCCTGCTTACTCCTGTCGTCCTGCCAGATTCAGTCCCTGCTGCCTCCCACCCCCTCGTCTGTAGTTTATGGCCACATCTGGAACGTCTGCCCTGCACACGTGCTGGTAGGAACCTTCTCCCCGCCAGCGCACACGTCGTGGCTTTGGTGTCCGTGGAGTTACAAGCATCTTTCCCGGTGCTTGTTTTTGCATGAGAGGGAGAGAGAGAAGGGGTGTGGGAAGGGCAATGGCAGGGAAGGCCTCTGACATGAAATTCCCAGGAACAGGATTTGCACATTTTATGACCGTGCAGATGGAAATGCAACGGAGCTGAATTATTACTCCTTAATCCTGCTTTCTCACTTTCCGCCCAGCAGCCTCCTCCCCTCAAACTTAGGTAATACAGAAGCTTATAAACAAATCCCACCGCGTGAAAAATAGCAAAGGGGGGAAAAAAAGGACCTGGGTTAGGGCTGTGATGGACAGACAGGTGGAAGGCAGGCACCAGAAGGGAGGTTGAATGGTAAAAGCCTTTGATGGAAGCACTAAAGAGCTATTGAAAATCCA
This sequence comes from Phaethon aethereus, assembly GCF_964289735.1. NCBI lineage: Eukaryota > Metazoa > Chordata > Aves > Phaethontiformes > Phaethontidae > Phaethon > Phaethon aethereus. Next base: position 7,041,664 of record NC_138591.1, read on the forward strand.
AGGGGTGGGGGGAGGGAGGAGAAAGAATAGCAGGAGGAGGGAAAGCAAGGGAGCCGTGCCCCCCTTCTCCCCCCGCCCTCTTTCTCAGGATGTTGAAAGTATTTGTCCTTCGTTACAAAATGATTGAACTGCCGCCAGGCCAGGCCACCCTTCCAGCCATTGCACTGGGAAACTGGCACTTCTGAAAGCCTCGTCGCCTCTCAAATTTTATAGCTTTCCCTTTTTTGCGGGAGTTCTGGTGTTGTGCTACTTGCAGGGTTGTTTTCAGATTTGCCGCATATCAAAGAAGCTGTATTTTGTTGCTTTGACAAACACAGGATCCAGGTAATGAAAGGAAGAATTAAAAAATAAAGGCCCATTTTTATCAGAACACCCAGCTGTCTGCCTTTTATTGAGTCAGAATTTCATGCATTTGGTATTCACGGTGTTGCATTAATATTCCTTTGGTTTATCTCTAGTGCTTTTTGAAAGAGGAATTTCATCCTGTAAACAAAGCTTCTACTTTATTGATGTCTCTGTGTGCACAAAAGCAGTGCCTGTTCTTCATAGTCAGAATAGTGAGGATGATCCTGTTATATCATAATTAAAACGTTTGTTGCATCAGACAAATGCAGACAACAGTGGGAGAAGATAATCCTTCCCCTTTTCAGAATGGTCCCCGAAGTTCTGCGATGTCTTTGTCCTGCAAGATCTGCAGAAGGAAAGAACTACTGAAGATCTGCATATGAGATTGTTATTGCTGCCAGAGGCTGTATTTATATCATGTATTTATACGTGTATGTATTTATACATGTATGTATTTATATAAGCCTGATGTCTTCAAGGACTGAAGACTTGTGTATTCTCAAGAATTAGATCTGGGTGTCTGCAGATGCGCCCTCCACCCAGGCTCTCGTTAAGCAGGGGAGGACCCAGGGCCATGGTGTCTGCCCCATGCCACCCACGTGCCGTCGCTCTCAGAGAGGCCGGTGAGCTTGAGGTGCCCTGGCCGTGGGGGGGGAGCGGGGTCCTGGCAATCCCCTGGGCAGGTACCTGCTTAGCTGGGCTCTGTGCGCTGCGCGGGTGCGTGTCGTCCCTCCCCATGGGCTGCACGGCCCTCAGCGCAGCCCCGCGGCGCTCCTCCGAGCGAACGGTGCAGACAGTCAGCTGTCCGTTGCCTCCAAGTTTAGATCCTGGGATTAGGTCTCTGGCAGGCTGGCCGTGCCATATAGTTAAAATAGGCCGAGGAGAGCGGAGAGGCAATATGCAACCCACACGCAGCTGAATACTGGGGGGGCTGTGCTTGCTCACAAACCCACTGCAGCTGAAAGCAAATCTCTCCCCTGACATAACTTTGCAACAGCACTTTCCACCTAAACGTCTCCAGCGCCTGCTTACATTGATTAGCGTTTGCAGTGCCCCCCAAGAGGGGTAACACTGCCTGTATCCCCACTTCTGAAAGAAGAGAAAGGGTAAATGATCTGCTCAAGGTTAGGTGGGGAGTCGCTGGAGATGGAGCTCCAGTCTCCCGCCTTCAAAGGCATTCGCTGCAGTGACCAAAGCAAACAGCCCCCGCTGTTACAAAGCCGGACCGTGGTGTGTCATTCGCACTTTGTAGCTGAGATGCTGCGTCTGGGAAGGCATCGCTGTCCTTGTGATCTAACTTTTAGTTCTTGAGCGTGGGTGAACACTTGTCATCGTGCCAGGATGACACAAAGTCTAGAAATTATGATGGCAATTCAGGTCATGGTATAATGGGGGAAAAATGCTGCCTCAGAAGTGTCCCCGTTTGGTGTCACTGCTAGCGATTATTTAAGCTGCAGGACATGGCTGTGGCAAAGATCAGGTTGTAGCTGATATGAATCATGCCTTGAAATAACACTTTCCTTCTTACATTGTGAAAATTGCAGAGGTATGGGAAGCGAGGGAAAATGGGATTTCCCTGGAGGTTAAAGATTTTCCTTTAATCAGCTTTCATAATGTTAATTAAACGTTTGGAACAATGGCTTGGTCCTGGGATCCGCCCGCTCTTGCATAACTGTCTCACAATACCGTTTTCACTTTCGTGTTTATTTGCCAGCATGATTCAAAGCGAGAGCAGAGCAAGACTCCTGCACCAAGGAGCTACTTGGGTTTTGGGAAAGCTCAACTCCCTCTCTTACCTCTCCTGGACCCAAACTCTTCTCTCCTGAGAAAGAACAGCCTAGAAGGGATCATGGCACTTTGTCTGTCATCGTTACCCCAGCTGCAAATGGGGCTAATAAAAACTTGCTGGTATTTTGAGACTGGTACATATAAATATATACCCACCCATATGGAGAAATGGGTGTGTTTATGGAGATGTACACGGATAGATATATTCCGGGTAGGTACGATGTATTACAGTGCCACTTGTTCCCTGAAGTTTTCACTCTTTTTGTGGTGTAGTTGCTCTGTGCCCATGGGGGCCATCGTTTCTGGTCCTCTGAGCAACGGGCTTAATATAACTGAGGTTTGTATCACACACACATGGAGAGCTCAGGGGAAGAAAAAATTTGGGGAATGGCTCACAGGCAGGGGATGACATTGGTTTCCCCAGGGACCGCACCCCGTGGGAGGGGGATCTGCACTGGGTGTATTTCCATGGCCCAGGAGGTCCTCTTGGTGCCAGGCTGGGATGTCTCTCCTGGTGGCCTGAGATGTGTCGGTGTGTCCCGGCGCTGGTCCAGCGATGTGCTTGGAGCACCCACCAGCCACACGCACACAGAGCCACAGCCTGGCCACCTTTGTTCTTCAACTTAGAAAAGACTTTTCAAAAAGAAGGTATTGAAACTTACGTCAGACACACATCAGAACACTTCCCCCCCCCCCCCATTATATTTTAGGTCAGAGCGTTATTTAGCCCAAGATTTTTAAATATGCACAAAATGCAGTTTCTGCAGAAGGACCATTCATCAGCCGCTGGAAGAACTGCCTTTTTTAAGCGGCAAAGATGAAATCAAAAAGATGTGAGTGCAGGGCAGCTCCATTTTCCCATTGTACGGGCGGCAGGTCTCGGTGCAGGAGGGCACCTATATCCGTGCAGGCTCTTGCTTCCCCAGCAACATGTTAACATCTTTGCAAAAGCTGTTTAAATACGCTGAGCCGCTTGCCACGCAAGCTTTACATGGCAGTTTCCCTGTTGACACACGCTTTTGTCTGCTTAGAGGAGGTGCTCAGTAAACGTACGTGTTAGATGGTTTTTATGTTACTTATTTCTGATTCACTGGTTCTAAATGAGTGGCTGAGAGGCACATACCTTTTCGTTCAGGCAGGGAAGGGATTGCCTCTCTTCTCCCCACCTTTGGAAACTTTGACCTGCTAAAATCACAAACTGTAGGAAATCTCCGAGGCGAAGTCCCAGGTACCGCCAGCAGTAAAAGCCCGGAGTAGACAGATTAGGTGTGTTTGAAAGATATTTTAAGGGAGCTTGGACTATCTGGCTCAGTTTCCATATACCACAGGCAAGATTAATTTCAAGACTGATTTTGCTAGCACGGAGGCTTCTTCCTTAATATAGGAATTGGCTGTGTAATTAATATACTTTTTTTTTTTTCTGTTTGGCAGTGTGGGACATGAGAGATCGAAACTTCCTCTCCACACCCCTTTGATTAGCACAGGAGTGGCAGGAGGAATTTTTTCTCTCGGTCATTCTGGGCAACCTTTGAGCCCATTTTTTTTCACCCTGTTCCCATTAAGGAGCTGCGGAGGCCACGCGAGTGAGCCCCCAGCCCAGCTGGGAGCCGTCAGCTGCCTTCAAACCCTCGGCCAGCCCTTCCGTGATAAATCTATGGCGAGGTGTGTCATGCGCCTGGTATCAGCCCCGTATCCCACACAGTTCCTGTCCCAGCGGGGATGATTTTTTTTTTTTTTAAATCGGAGTACAAAAGGGAAAACCTGTTTCTTGAACTTTTAAGTCACTCTACGGAGCAGTCAAGGGTGTCGGGGTTAGGTTTTACTCGTCTTTAAGCAAAGGCTGCCGGCTCTGGGTTTTTCCACCCTTTCGCAGGAGTGGGGTGGCAAAGCCCTGGAAGCTGCGCTGCTCCCTCCTGGATCCTCCCGCGCAGATGGCGAAGGACGTTGTTAATTTGCACGCGAAACAAACGCAGAATCCTCTCTGCACTTTTTGGGCTGAGACAAATGAAAATTTTGTTGTCGGTCTGGCTTGGCATCACCTTTCCAATTCTCTTTTGTTTTCTCTCCCCGTGAATCATCTCTCCGTTTCACTTCTCTTTCGTTTGTTCCGTAATTGCTGCCTTAACCTGGAGGCACGAGGCTTCCTTGTGGAAACATCGCCACGCTGCCAGTCAGCGAAGGAGAGGTGGTACAGCTGGTACAGGCCTTCCCCCCGCTCAGGAGCGAATGAATCATCTCCTGAATATGCAATATCATCCAGGACCGGAGCCAGGATCCTCAACAGGCACATGAATTCCAGCATCTCTGGAAACATTATTTCCACATTTTGGGCAGACTAAGAGAGTAAATAAGCAAGCTGTGGCATTTGCAATCTCTGTAGTTTTATTTAAAGTGACTGCCTGTGCTCTAAATGTTTGTGTGGGTATTAAAAATACAAAGAGAAAAGCATGTATCCTTGGTCTGATACTGCCCAAGGCGGCTTCATGGTATGGCCCATTTAATGCCGTTGAGCAGCCCATTGAACAATTCAGATCCCACCAGCAACAGTGACTGCCTGCTTTCCTCCCGAAAATTCACACGAACCAACACAGCCCAGACCCTCTCCGGTGCTGGCCTCTGTATTTCTGCTTTGAAACGGTGTCGGTGCTGTCTCTCGGTCCCGTGTGGAGATGTTTCATGTCGCCCTTGCCCAGGAGCAGCACAAGGCACGCTGGCTCCTTCAGGGAACGTTCGCTGCACCGGCGGTCCATGATACAGCATTTCATAACGTCAACTGCGTTTCCTAAGCTCTTGTGTGCTGTGCTCATGGATTCGGTAAAACTGCCCCTGAAGGAATATACGATTAGATTTCGCTGTTGAAATGTGTGAGAAATACGATGGGAGAGAAACGCTGATCCGATCGAGCAGAGAAGTACTGGTCAGGAGGGCTACACTATTGCTTTCTCTGCTCTGTTATTAATACCAATAGCTAAGACTTTTTCTGACTTGTTTTCATGCCAAGGTTACAGCTACATGTTAACCTTCATCAGTCCTTCTGCCGTTAACGCTGAAAGTGAAATACCATTAAAATTATCTTCCTATATGTTTAAACCACCCTGGCACTTTTCCAGGCAGTATTTGTGCCCCTGTTTATGCTGCAGACCCTGCTGACCCTGGAATACTTTTATTTACAACAGCATAAGCATCATTTCCATGGCAACATGCTTTTCAAGCTGCAGATTGAGGATTGCAATTTCCTAAGCAATAGAAGAAGCAATGGTGGATTTTTTTTCCCTCATCAGCTAGTAGCAACTTTCATGTGCAAAACGATCAGCCACGAGAAATCGCTTACAAGCTACATTATAATCAAGGCAATTTTAAAGCTCAGCATGGTTAGCCTAAAAGTAAAAGAGAGTTAGATCCAGTTGTTTAATGGAAATGAAGATCTCACTGCTACTCGGGTAAATTGCCTTCCACTTGCTCTGCGATGCAGCCTAATGAGGAGCAGGACAGTTTAATTCACTAGAACGAGACATTATTTACAGGAAGGCTACTACATAATTATAACCCTGTATGGTTTCAGACGATGCTTTCCCATATTGGAGGAGATGACAAAGCCTGTTTAGAAAATGGTCCAAGCTATCAACAAAGGAATGTTGCTAACAGATACGTTGGTTAGCGGCTCATGTGACATTGCATTTAGTGCTTTCTGCCTTCAGAGAGCAGCAGGGTGGAGCTGATCCCTGGGACGGAAAAGCTGCCGGTGCATACACGTATGCCAGCGGAGCCCTTCCCTCGGTTGATGGCGTTGCGGACAGAAATACAGAACTGAGTCTGTTGGGAAGCATCACTTGGCAGTGCCACAGCGATTCTTCCCTCCCCAAAATCAATCTTCGAAAGGAGTAAGTGTTGTCACTCCACAAACAGGGAAGCTGAGGTGCAGAAAGATGCAGTGATGTGTCCAAGGTTGCCCCAGTTGACAGTCACCGCTGGAGGCCCAGGACATCACCCTGTCTACCAGGGGCCAGGACCCATTTATCAGAGCAAGGTGTTTGAAGGCTCAAGCCACCCCCTGCTCAGCCAGCGTGGTGCCCAGCACCGCTGGGACCATTGCTACTCGCTGGAGAACGGCACTTCTCACAGCTGCTCCTCTCACCATCTCTCAGCGGCAGAAAATTAGCATTAAAAATAATGCTTTAAGGAATTAAGAAAAAGATGGGGATTTTCTTTCCTGTTGGATTGTCCTTGAGAGCAATGAAATCTTGCTTCATGCGCAGGCAGCATTTGCTGCTCACCTGGCCAAGCCCAGGAAACTGCTTCGCTGCTGAATGGGTGGTGGGCTTAGCAGAACCGACTCAAAGCTCGCTATGTTACCAGTTGCTCACATCTCCGATTGCCGAGTTAGGCTTTAATGGTGAGAGTGTCGCTATAGAATTATCAAAGATAAATTATCTAAGTCATGCTAGAAGTTATTTCAAAGAAAATAGGATTTACTGGTGGTTTTTTTCCCCCAAATTGTTCGGGGTGACGTTAAAGAATTACTAAACTACATTCTGTAATGGTAGAGGTACATTCCTACTTGATAAAAAGCATGTTCATACTGATTTGCTTTGGGCCTCCAATATTTTTGGGGCAAAACTTCCACTGGTTTTGAAAGCATTAGGGCAGCAGAGGGGGCCTCCAGGTTTAGGAGACTCCCGTATCTTACGAGGTACAGTTGGCCATTAACTCTCCTGGGGGAAGCCGCGTAAACACTATTTTTAAACACCAGATTTTCCATACCAGAGACCAGTTAGTTTAGCATTCTGGAGTGTTATGTATTGGCCCAAGCACACCACAGGGCTCAACGTCAAAAGTGTTCAGGACATGAAGAACTGCAAGAAACCCTTGACTAAAGCCACTGCATACTAATGTGTAAGGCCAGCCTTGGCACCCCAGCATCCTCCTCCCTTTGAAGCCCGTTGTCAGGCTTGATTTGGAGTCCGAGCACCCGGATTAGGAAATCAGGGAACCACTAATTATGTTCTGCCCTAGGGAAAGTGCTCACCCTCACGTTGTGGTGATGGAGGAGGAGGAAGGTTTTTCAGCCTGCTCTTACGGTTTCGGACTTGAACTTGGAACTGTTTGTTTTCGCTACGCCACCCCTTCCACCCTAGTTAATAGTCAACTTTGAAACCCAGCTTTATGTCCTGTGTGTTTGATTTACATTTCAAATACGGGGCCAGCGGGGCAGGCTGTCTAAATCACTTGTCAGCACAAGGGAAGGAGGTGACACAGTGGGAGGAAAAAGTGAGACGCGGCTACGGCCCAGTATAAACGGTCCAGCAGCTGAGAGTCCCCAGCAAGCGACAACTGCTCACCTTGCTCAAAGGTTGAGGTCTAACCCAGGCAACACACAGGGACCAGCTTGTCTCCTTTGATTTATGCTCGATTCCTCCAACACTACAACCCTGCATCCTGTTTTCCTTATCCGCTGCAGCTGCACGTGGAGGTGAGGGCTTGAAAAGACCGAGCAAGAGGAGTTTCTTTCGAGACCAAAAATAGCCTGTCATGATTTTTTCTTTTTTTTTTTTTTGTCAGCATGTCGCAATCTTAAATTTATCACTGATCTGTAGCTGAATTGACATACAGGAAACCTATCTAATCATGAGTTGGAGGGCACAGGGCAGAGCGCGTTCACTGGCCACTCTTGAAAAACGTCTGGCTGGAAATACGATTTTCCGCTGCTCTTTGATGAAGTAACATCAAGGACCAAAGCGACTGCACGCACCACACAGGCCAGTGCCAAATGGTTTGCAGGGCCAGTCAATGCTGCACTGAGGAAAGGGGAAACATTTGCCAAATTGGTCAAAAATGAATTAGATGTGTTTTAAAGCAAGTACGTTCCAGACTGTTTACTCTGAATGACAAAAATAGGATCGGCCCGTCCTTACAGACCTTCGTGGGCTTGACCTGATGGATGTGGTGATGCCTAATCCTGCCCTCGCTGATGCTGCCTGAGTTGCGTGCGTGTGTCGACAGCTCATGAGCAGAGTCTTGCTGGCTGCCGTGCGCTGGCCTGATGCATTTGTACGACAGGACGACCTCTTCCTTTCATCTTTTAAATTAAACACAGGATCCTCGGGCTGCAGGGAGCGACCACTCGTGGAGACGGCAGGTGCTGGAGCCAACGTGGAGCCACAAGCCCAGCACCGTCAGGGGCCGGTGGGAGCATCGTGCCTCGCCAGCCAGCCCACACCCGCCACAGCTTCCCAACATTTTACTGGAAATAGCTACATCTGCTTCTTGCAAGCACGTTAAAAACTATCTGCCAGGTTCAGCCGACGTAAATCCCCGTAAATTCATTCACCAGCTTTATTCCCGGAGAACTGCTGCTTAATGCTCTGTTTCTTCATAGCTGCAATTTCCCTCAGTTTATTTTAACGATGGTGCCTTGCTCTCAGTTTCACCACACACATCCTCTGTAGTGCTAAAAGGGCACTGATGAACATGAGCTGTGTTACCAGAAATCACGTTCCTATTCCTGTTCCTTGACTCATTTCTCCCTATTTTCCCATTACCTTCCTATTTTAAGACTGCATGCATGACATACCTGTCAGCTAGATCCACTCAAATATTTATCCAGTAATTTAATCAGTGAATTTCATGGTAGGTTGCTAACTACATTGATGATTTTCTCCTCATTCACAGAGCTTGGGTTGCGGTGCGTTAGGGAGCCGGAAGGCTGCAGGTTCATGGGGATGTGTGAACTCAATATTAAGTTGATAAACCGTAAAGAAGCTTTTTTTTCCTCGCAGCCCTGAGGCCTGTGGTGTGCCTCGCCTGCGTGCTGCACTGACGGGGAAGGGGAAGCTGCCAGAGATTGCCGACACTTGGGCATCGGCGTGACCCTGCGCCAGTCTCTCCTGCGGGCCAACCTCTGGCACCCGCGGAGGGAAAAGCAAACAGAAGAGGGGCAGAGTCCAATGAAACAGAGAGTGAGGGATTTTACCTTTAAATTTCAGAGGACACCCCCTTTTCTTCCCTCTCTGAATCCCCAGCCTGTCTAAAGCCAGTCATTCAGGAGAAGGAAACGACAGTCTTTCATAGGAGACTATTCACCATAAAGCAAGCTCTTTCTTAAGCCAGTCCCGGCTTCCAGGCTAGAACAACTTTAGGAGACACACAAAACCTCCAGACTGTGCTTTTGAAGCCCACCACGATCCAAGGCTGGAGCGCTCCCAGCCAGAAGAAGCTGCCCCGAGGCGGGTGCCCAGGCTGACCCCCCAGCGCATGCCCCGGTGAGCCCCAGGGCTGGGCAGCCCCGGCTCCGCTGGCTTGGCCGGCCGGCCCTTCCCTCACCTCCAAACGGGGCCTCCAAGGAAGGGGGGAGCGAGAAGTGGCACCTTTTACAGTGTGAGTAACAGCTCAGCAGTACGTTCCTCCGGGGCAAGGCATGCTCCGCACTCAGTGATTTCAAAAGAAGTTTAAAAGAAAAAAAAAAAGAAGGAATGAGGAACTGCCTCAACACACCCTCTAGGTAGGTTCTGGCTTTTCTGGGGAGAATGATAGTGTAAACTTCCAAATAGTGTCTGTTTAATGTGCTATAAACAGCTTTCCCTTTTTCTTATTCTCCCTCCTCAAACCTGAAGCCATTGCTTCTTTATCAGATAATGCTCAGCCTTGACAGGACGGGAGAGGTGGTGTATATGTATAGATTTAGATACTCTATCTTCTATTTCCATTAATAGGTATTAAGAATGGGGATAGAAATGATAATCTCACTCTGTTGCATCCTATGCCCAGTCTCCAAGAATCCTGTTACTTAATGTTTGAAACATCCTTCGGAGGGAGATGAATATAATCGCCCCCCACTCATTCCTGGCTCTGGAAGCGGCGGCATGCTTAGCCTCACGCGTGCCGCAAGCACGGGCTTGGGGTACGGCATTTCTGCACTTAACACACACACGCTTGAGGGCTTTGTGGGACCGGCTGAGCTCGTGTGCTTGGTATCTTGCAGGATAGGGTAGGAAGGCAGAGAGAGATTAAGGATTTTATCATGTTCCCAGGGAAGCCCAGCACAGAGTTTCATTGATTTCTGAGGATGAGAAGCCGTCCCTAAATAGTTTGCACAGCTGGGAAAGAAGCCGGGAGATCCTAGTGTCCTGCCCTGTCCTCTAACCACTAGCTGCACTTCTCCTCCAAGACAAATGGGACATGGGGGAATTTACTCTCTCTCCTAAAACCGTTCAGGTTGCTCCAGAAAGAAGCAATATTCTTGTTTAATAACTAACATAATTCTATTATAATTACGTAACAATATAACTAATCCTGCAGTAAAGCCTGCAGAAAGGCTGCATTAAGTGTCGGTGCAAGGCTGGAGACCAGGCCTTTCAGAATACCTTTCGTAGTCTTACCAAAACAGCAGATAAGTGGAGATTGACACAACCTTGTCAGAAGTGTGGATTTTTTCTGCCTGTAGTACTTAGCTGAAATTCCAGAAGCGAGTGCATTTTACTTGGATATACCTCCTGCAGAAATGGCACGAGCTGTATTAGGAAATAACTTCAAACTTATTGAAATTCAAAGCATTTTTAGGATACCAGTAACCCCAAACAGCTCTGGTTAATTGCTGAAGTAATACTGCCTTCACTTCTCAAACAGCATTAGCTGATTTTAGCCAAGCTAGGAATATGAAAAAAAATCTAGGCTGGAACATCTCTTCTTAAGACTTTTGTAGACACAGTCAGTCTAGGTAGCTCAGCGTGCCCTGGTTTTCTCAAAGCTCTCTGAAAAAATTATAGTAATAATTGCAGTATATTAGTTAGTCCTCAGGGATAGCTCCATTTTCCACGCATGTAACCTTTACTGCTTTGGGATGCAAACTATTTGTTTTGGCAGCCTTAAACAGCCCATAACTTCACCATGATAACCGTTTTTAGTTTGGCCTGTAGATATATATTTTTTTTTCCTTTTTCAAATCCATCTGTCCTGAGAAGTCAAATTCCTGATTTTATCTTGCACCACCCACCCTCATCACTTACAAAGAGGACCTCAGAACAATCCCTTCTTGCCTTGCTCTCTGGTTTTCCCTTGTTTTGTTCTCAAAGAGATTAATGTTTCTGTTTCACTATGTCTGTGTTAAATACCTCTGTCCCTGAAATTTCTGGACTCTGAGGTAGGGAGGTTCCATACTTATTACCTTGCTGTAACATCTGAAATACCTTTGTTGAATTTACAAGTTTTAAGAACAAGAAAAACAACCCAGAAATCATTTTCCTGCCTGCCAGCTCTGCGTATTACATGTAGGATTTGGGTTGTTATCACATCATTACTGGAAAGAGAGGTTCTGTTCTTTGGGCTTAACAAAGCTGTTGGTGATGGGTGCGTGCACGAGAAAAGAAACCAGGTCTTTCCCCCATCCTTTTTTATTGCTTTCAGAAGAGAAAATAGCAAAAACATCTCTGCAAGAAAATTCATTCAGTCTAGGCAGTGGCTGGCCATTCAGCAGGTTCATTCAGGCTATTTTCATGGGTGGTTCTTTTTTCGGATGTCCAGCATCCAAATATAGCAGATGTGGGTGTTTTCTGCCTTTGAAAAGAGAAAACCAGCCATTTTGATGAGGACAGCGGGACTGATGCAGAGCATATGCAACAGTGCAGAGTGAGACCCGAGTACCTGGTGAGAGCCCTCAGCTGATGTTGATCTTCACATCATCCTTACATCCAGGCTGTAATTAAGTTATAGCAGAACACGAGGCCATTCCGTGTTGTACCAGGACCAAGTTCAGGCCAGAATCTGTGTAAGGTAGAAGCGACATAGAACTTTTGTGTCTTTGCCCTGTTCCATTGGAGCGTGTCCCCCATGAGCTACGCAGCTTTTGCACTGCGCTGCGCACTCTCAACAGCTGCCCAGGTGCACTCAGACCTGAGCAAACCCAGTGACGGAGGGAAGAATTGTGTTGAAGAATTGTCTTAGGAGTGCTGGGAAAGTGGCTGGGAAAGCGGCTGGAAAAAATATCTCTGGTAAAACATGTATTTCTTCAGCAGTATTTTAGGTGTAAGAACAAAATGATGTTGAGTGTTTCTTGCTTCCCATGGAGTGAAAAGCTGTTCCTTCGGGTTCATCCCAGATCATCTGTGTGACTAATTCCCTCTTGGAGTTAGCAAGGAGAGACACGTTGGTCTGTTACGCAGAGAGTTAGCAGGGATTATTTGGTTTATCATGGTCAGCTTTCCTACACTCCAGAGCCACTCTTACTCCCAGCCAGATGTTCAGAGGTGGACCTGGCATCTGTGTGGTGCTTCACCAGACCTTCTGAGTCCTCGCTGACAAAGACCTGCAAAAATACTTTTTACCTGCTTGGCTTGTCATGGGGGCCATACGAACCTGCCTCGCAGGCTGGATTCAGCTCCTTGGACTCCCCCTTGGTCGTCTGTGGTGGGTAGTCAGGGACTTTCCTGGGTTTTGAACCTCTGCCTGCTTGAGGGACTCGCGTAAGTTCCTGTTTCTCTGACAATCAAGATTGCTCAACAAACTCCGCTGCTGTTCGGGAGCCGACGTGTAGATATTCTTCAGTAACATTAATGGGTTTACTCCCGTGATTAGGAACAGATGAATGTTAAAATAATGTATACTGATATATTTGTATTAATATATTTCATATTTTAATATATCACATACAGCTATTAATGAGTTAATGTTGATTTCTAGCTAATTAGCATCAGGTTTCTTTGGTTATGGGCTTTTCTCAGTTTCAAAGTCTACTGCTTCTGGGAGTTACGTTTGAAATAGACTTGCAGGATCAAAATTTTGTTTGTTGTTGTAATTGCTATTGTTTTAAACATCCCAGTCTGAGGAAGCGTTGGACCGATCTCTCCTAGCCGTAGCTGGAAGGCATCCTCAATCATCTGAGGGAGGGTTATGGACACGCCACATCACAGGCTCCTCTGCGTGTGGAGGGAACGGTTTCCACCGCACGCATAACGGCAGAGTGGCGATTAGCCCAAGAAGAGCGGGTGAAAACACTCGATCCTCATCCTGACCACGGGGACAGGCGGTGTCAGAGGCGACTGGCAGCCGATTCCCGCACAGCGGAGCAGCCGGCTTTGGGGCTGCCCTCCCATTTCCTCAGTTTCCTACCGCCGGCTTTAGTGCCTGCCCCGCCGCTCCTCCCTTGGCTGTTTCTTCTCCCTAAGGGAAAAATATATGTTGCCCCTCCGATTTAGAAATGACCCCGTTTTTATTTAAATCTGTCATTTCCTATCCCCATGGTTACGCCTAATTCAACACCGTAAAGAATTTGCCTCCTTGATGGTGTCTAGGAAATATCTTTGTTTAAACCTGCTCTGCCAACCCAGTGACATAACCTAAGCTCTCAGATATCTGCTTCCTCGCGCACAGGTGTCATTCCTCTGGATCTTTTCAGTTCTACCACTAAACTGTATCCCATTTATTCTGGTTATCTAGAAATCCTCCCTTCCCCTCCAGCCCAGTCCACCTTTCATCCCGACCATCTGGAAGACTGCTGTTAGGCAATGCTATCTTGGTCTAATTTGTAAGAAATAATTGATTTATTACTACTACATACCTTTCCTGATTTTCCTGGGCATGGCAGAAATAACAGGCTGTTCTAGTCTTAAAGAACTTCGTATAAATTGCATTCACATACAGCATATCTCAGTGATAAGGGGACCTGAGCTCAAAGGAAGCCGCGTCATATCTTAACCCTCTGGAGTTTTGAGGGGTTTATTTTAATAATATCCTGACCGTAGCATATACAAGCCATGGTATTTGCCAAGCTTAAAACAACAGCCACAGGAGGATCCTGTCGTACGTTTTGCAACCGGTTCTCACATCAACAGAGTGCTGATCCTGCATGGAATTCATTCCACATTTTATTCATTATCTGAAGGAGTTATCAAGACAGCTCTCTGCCTGGCTGGAGGTACCAACATAGTGCAGACAGACTTTTTCCCACAGAACTCTCCGAAGCGATACTGTCAGCGTAGCTATATTTAATGGGCTCTACCCATGCAGTCAATCTCTCAATGCAGAAGAAATAGTTTACAGTCTCTGAAACCCTACACTCCCCTCTGCCATGGAGCAGGAAAAAGTAACATCTACCGTCATTCCTTTTGCATGTCGCTGGATCCAGGGGGAAGGGAGAGCTAATAAGACAATGAGGACATTGAAAACAATATTCTAAGAGGCAGGGCAAGGCAAAAAAAATCAGTAGTCAACATCTGCAAGCAATCTTTAACCACAGCTAGACTGCCTTTAAACTCACATATGTCATGCCCTACTTACCTTTGCTTTAGGCTTAATATTATTTTAGGAATAACCTGTGATCCTCTGTATATCATTGCTGTTGCTGAGCGAAGAGTTAGGACAAAGACTGTTGCATGCAAACAGGTTTCCCGCCGAGTTAAATGCTGTTAGGCAGAAAATAACTGAAATTTTGGAAAGATAGCATAGGGCAGCTTTATGTGCCCTCTGAGTTTTCTGTGACATACCGCTGCAGCACGCCTGAAAGAGCTTTGTGCTGCACGCATTAAGCTGAAAATCATCTGTCCTAAAGTGATTTCCATGAAAAAAATTTGCCTGTTTCCCAATTTTTAAAAAAGGTCCAGTTCATGAATATGGTGGAGAAATGTCATTATATGCTGATCAGGGGACTGAGGTAAGCGGCGGGGTAATGGTGTGACCTTCACTTCACATCTGAAATAAAAACCTCTGGGGTGTGGAAGACGGGCCGGTGAGTGATGTCTGTGAAACTTGGGGCCTGGGTACGGTTCTGCTCTGCACTATGTATGACATAAGCATCAGGGGGGGAAAATACTCATTTTGGTGTGGTTTGGCAGGGTTTAGCATCAGAACAATGACACCGATGAGAAATAAAATGACCAGATGACACATCGCAGCATGGACAGCCGCGACAAGAGGGGTGGAGAGTGGCTTACCTGGGAACGAGCAGTGGCACAGCCGTGTTGGGCAGCTCATCATGGTTGAAAATGCAACACGGTCACGGCAGGGAGACGGCCAAGAGCTGATATGAGACCCCTTCCATCTCTGTAAGGCCAAAAACCGATTTCCAGTGTCTTATTGTTAGAAGTGTTACTGAGTTGGGAAGCATGGCTGTTTTGAAATACAAACATTTAAAGACTACCTTATATCTCAAAGGCTGAGGATCAAGGTTCGTTACTCTTGCCATGCCATATGTGGTATGTGTGTACATCCCTTTTAAAAAGTCATAAACTGCATCAATTTTCATCACCCAGCTCAAGATTTGCGTTTTTACAAGGCATATGAATAAAGTTGACTGCTCTTGTGACACAGTTTAATTCTTAATTCTTCAGTTAGACTGGAAAAAATCCACAGCCTTCTTGCCCACTATGTCCTCCTCCTCCCCCTGTTATAAAAAAAATACCAAATGTGCAGGTTATAAATAACGCAAGTTATCTAACATTTCACCGTATAAGGAATGAGCAGAACTGGAAATACTGATTTCTTTTTTGCCTTTAGCATTCAAATTAAATGGACAATGTAGCAACTTGAACTTTCCCAGCAAAAATGGCTTATGTGTAGTTCTGGTGTCCTTGTGTCTCACCCTGAGCTTTGTTGGCCCATTTGCTGGTACTTCAACAGCCAAGAACCAGAAGTTTGACATTATATTGCTAAAACATATCGGTGTCTGACCAATTTGAAAGCAAGGGAAACAGGGCTCCTCCATTCTTCTGTCACATCTGATGCAAGGGTAGGGCGCAGAAGGACTATCATGAGCTCAGTAACACCATCTTCATTGCTGCCTTTAGCCAGAGAACAGGTATTTTGGGGGCATGCACAAGCAGTTAGATCTCTTGTCATACAGATTAAGGATTGAAGCTAATCTAGGGCTAAAATTGGAGTCTGCAGTAATTGGCTGGTTTACACCACTTTTTCCTTATTAAATAATGGGTATCCTTCTGACCCCTTT
Source organism: Phaethon aethereus (assembly GCF_964289735.1). Taxonomy (NCBI): domain Eukaryota; kingdom Metazoa; phylum Chordata; class Aves; order Phaethontiformes; family Phaethontidae; genus Phaethon; species Phaethon aethereus. Next base: position 7,057,730 of record NC_138591.1, read on the forward strand.
TCCCCATGAACAGGAGCTGATTCAGCTCTGGCAAGCAGTTCCTTCCCTCTGTGCTTCTCCTCTGAAGCCTGAACTGGCCTCCAGTTAATTCATATGGAATTAAAGAAGGAGATGAAGATATGAAGCTGTTCTGAGCCTCATACAGGGCGATATCAGCTACTGAAAAGCAGTTTTGTATCCCCTGGTAACACCAAGCTCAAGAAATATTTAATGAATAAAGAATCTGGCTACCTGGTTATTAACAGTCCGGCTCCCACTTCCAGTTATCTCCTACCCTATTTGCTCACAACCAGGTATGAAAACATTTCTGTCAGTAACTGAAAATAACGGAGAAATTCACTGATACTGGAAGCAAAGTGAGTTACAGCAATGAACGGCAGTACATGTTCCTTATGCATGTACAGCAGCATAAGGAAACTGTGGGAAGCTAATTTGCAAGCCTGTTTACTGAATACCTGGAACAACTCCCATTTCCCATCTAAATTAGCTACAGGAAGCCAAGTGTCTAATTTGCTTCTGCAGTACCTGCGTGTTCCACTCATTTAAGTCCTCACCCTCATGCGTTTTAGTAGACCATCTCTCCTGGCATTTCAGAGGTTTATTGCTGCATCTATAGTCTGTAGTAGCCTCTCCGGGGGGAAATAAATGCAGACTGCTAGCACACTGGGCTGGCTGGCGTCTGTAAGGACATACCTGCTTTGTACTACACGGGCACAAGCAGCTATTTGGAGTTCGGGAGAACAGCAGGTCAGGTTTATCACATCCAACAAATCTCTGGGCCAAAACCAGTATGCAGTTCTTGCAAAAGCAGAGACTTTGAGGAACAGTCACTTTTTTGCAGTTAATGCTGAACCTGTTCCATATCTGGAGGTGCCTAGATATCCAGTGTTAAAGCAAGTGATACCTAAGCGGTGTGACAGTAGTATTTAAAGTAATCCCTTCCATGCATAACAGCATCTCAAAGCTTCTTTCCAACCTCATCTGCTCAGGGCTAACCCAAGCTGTGAAGAAATCCTCATGTGTCACCAATTTCGTCTTCTCCTTGGAAAAGGAGGGGTCGTGGCTTTGGTTGTGAGAATTGCTCGTGGAAAATATCCTGGGTTTAGTCCCTGTGCTCTGGTCTCCAGAGCCTGTGAGCTTGAAAGCTCCGCTGTGCGTCTCTAACCAATTATGGGCTGTGTTAACATTGCTGCTTGCTTTTCCAGAGGTAGATCTCTCAACGGAAAATTGTAAGAAGTCTCAGTAAATAATGACAGTTTTGAGAGCACTGGGACAAAGTTTCTTCTTGCCTGTGGACATAGTTATACGATGGTTCTTCATCATCTGTGGCCTTTTCTTAACCAAAAGTCAACTTGGAATATGCTGGTAATGTAGGCAGTGAGACGTAAGTGCTTCTTGTTTAGCAGTTGACAAGTCTTGTTTACTCCGGAGTAAGATTTGCAATGCAACAAGGTATGTTGAGCAGTATTTTAAATGCCTTCTCCAACCACTGCTGGTAAGAATCTTTCACCAGCCAGCCTGCCCCTCTGACTAGAGGTTGGCTTTTCAACAGCATGATAAATGCCAGCTCATCCTCATATATTTTCTGCATTTGTTTGTTTGCTATTGACAAGAAAAGAAAATTCCTTTTTTCTTTTCTCTCTGCTCCCTCCACTCCAGAGAGGTCAGGATTTATCCCTGAATGATTACATGATCCATTTCATGCTAATTAAATAGAAAACGAGTAAGAACTATCATTTATGGAGTCCTTAAGCCCAGAGGTCTTATTTTACATTTCAGTACGAGACTGAAGGAAATTGAAAACATTATTCCTTAGAGAACTGAGATATAAAAACACTGGGAAATATTCATGTAAGCAGAGCACACAGAAATATCTTTCATTTATGTTCCCATTTGTTAAAACAAAACAGTACTTTTTTAAGCAAATGATGAAAATTGAATACTTTCCTCACAGTAGGAATATCACTGGTATCTGTCTTACAGCCAAAATGACCACGTGCCCCTGGGCCCTGGAAAACATCCTATACAATACAGTGGAGTCAGAGTTTGTCACAGTTGGTGACCTGTCTTCTTAAAGCTATTGTAATTTGCTCAGTGTTCTTCTTTAAAATAATCATTTAAAGTAGGCTTGGAAAAAAGAACTGTCATTCTTCGAGCATCAATGTTTGATCCACTGTTTTGACTCTTTTAAGCATGTATCATTATGTGTTCCTCAAATACCATACGTAGTGAATGAAATGCCTAACCAGTAGTTAAGAATGGTATATTTTTAAATCAATGCTGAACACTAAGCAGTTCAATGGAGTTCTAATAAAAAAAAAAACAAACCAAAACCCAACAGCTAGCAACCTGGAACCTGCAGCTGCTGCTTTTGCTTCCTCAGTGATTTAGGATTAATTTCACAGGCTTTATTATATTACATGAGCTCACCCTCTCCGTTCTCCAGGTGGATGAAAACGTGTTCATTGAAATGATCTTCCCATGAAGCCGTAGAACTCAGTTTGGTGGAGGAATAAAAGGGCATAGGTGGTGAATTTTTCTAGGACTGAATCACCTAGCTCTTGATAGTACTGCTAAATTAAATTACAGTTCCTATGGAACCTGCCTGGAAAGAACAATTTTAAAGCAAGGCTCGTGGTAAGACAGGTAATCAGGGGAAGGAAACCTTGGGATCAATCAAAATACTGCTTGAGAAGAAGAATGACAGAGCGACTTGGTCTTTAATTGGCTTTGGGTACACTTATAGGTAAAATCCCTCTCTTACCTAAGGTCTTCATTGACATATATGAACAAGTGACTCAGTGGAAGGTGTATGGGGAAGGCAGCAACAACCCGTGAATGCTGCATGAAATAGCCAAAGCCATTTATCTTAGTGACGGTTCTTAACGAAAGACCAGAAAGCTCCTTTCTCCAGTGGATGGTCTCAGTGCTTTAGGATACCAGTGCAGCCACCCCTATCATCCCCTCAGAGCAAACTGAGGGTGTTTTTGACAGTAATACAGAGTCGAATGAAGCCATTACTGCGAAATTTCACAGAGTTTGGAAAACTAGACTGCGTGAATGTCCTTCCTCCAAATGTGGGAAACACTAGCTCAGCCATATCCTCCATGGCACCTTCTTGGAGGATTGTGAATGTACCTATCAAAATCCCTTCGATTTCATGGTTTTTCACTGGCTACTGATACCAGTGAAGTACTTCAGGAATCCTTCCATGCCCAAAGCAGCTGTTTTGCACCTGGCTTTATGGGAAACTGTGAAATGAGATTTTCTCAAGATTTTTTGGGGGTTGAGGGTGGGATGAGACCTGATGAATTTAAAACAATTATATGAAGCTTTATTACTCAAAAAAAAAAAAAAAAAAAAAAAAAAATCATACATTCTGGAAGAATTCATTACTAGAAGTCTAATGAACTATTAGGACCACATATGTCACGTTTTGATCTTTTACTGATTTCCAATAGATATTTTTATACAGGAAGGCTGACTGTGGTAATTAATCTTGGAAAAATCTTTCATACCAAGAATAAGCCACAAAAGATTTGCTTTTCTGTACATAAATAACTCACAGAGAATAAACATTATACTCTAAACTGATTTTCAGTTATACAGAATACTGTGCTAAGGCTGCTGGAAATTTTTCCATCGAGATGGAAACTGGATTGTTAGTTGAACATTTTTATTAGTATCTGCTTTAGTTACATTTCCATTTTCTGTTAGAAAACTGATATTTTTTTGGCTGAAAGTTCTCCCCTCCTCCAGTTCCCGATGCAAAAATGTCCAACCATTTTCTACTAAACAGGTTTTTGGCTTTCAGGTTTCCAAGAAACAAGGCAAATATATCCACCGTATCCCTTGTCTAAGGCACTTGGTTTTACTACAGCAATGGGTATGTTCACAGCTCGGTAGAACAACAGTGTGCAATGCATGCCGGCAGATCTGGGGGCAAATTATGCCTCTGCCCCCGCAGCTTGCAGTGTGCAGAGAAGAAGGGGAGAGGAAGCAGAAAGAAGAAAGGGAGAGGAAGCAGAAAGAAGAAAGATGTGCATAAGCAGACCTTTAGTTATATTTTATGAGCCCAGTTTTTCTTTCCTGTTTAAGAGCTCTGGTGAGAATATATGCCTTGGGGGGAAGTTTGGAGGAGGATTATATGGGTGAGGTAGGGGGGAAGGATGGTGGAAAAATAATGGTGGAAAAATAATGGTGGAAAGGAGAGAAGGAAATGTGTGAAGGCAGAAAAAACTGATAGAGAGAGGGGTGAGATCAGAAGAGGGCAAAAACGCCCCGCGAGTGACCTGAGCGATAGGCAGGAGCAGGGCTGGCGGGAGCCCGCGGTCCGTGTCCCCGCAGGCGAGGGGAGCAAAGCCTGGGCTTTGGGAGCCGAGGAGCTGGCAGCGGACCAGAGCCATGCTTCTTCCCAGGGCTGCTGCTTTTCTGTGTGGGGGGTGGCTCAGCTCCTTGTGCTGGCCAGGTTGCTCTGGGAGGGGAAGCTGGGAACTGGAGGACTGTGATTTCCCCCTCCCCGGCCGCTGCTGGGGAAGCGGTGTTGGTCTGGGACTTCTGCCCCCGTGGCAGATCGACGCGGCGGGGCTGGAGCTCTCGGTGGGCTCCCCGTGGGGAGCGAGTACAGTGTACGGCGTGATTAAACCGGTGGCTGCAGATAAAGTATTTACTGCAGTGGAAAGAGATGCACAGATGCGTTTCATTCCTCTACTATTAAATCGGTAGCAGGCAGCACGGCCGAGCGAGCCGGGCAATCCTATTACAGTTAAAAAGGTAGCTCTAAGGATTCATCTTCCCCACGCTCCGCGCTCCCATATGTTGTGTGAATGAGATGGCTTTACTGAAGCCACTATCTCCTACTGGCAAGATGGGTATATTCCAGGAAAGCTATTAAGTGAAACGTTGAAGTCTGAGGCCGATGGTATTTTTACTCCTCCCCGCAAAAGCAAACTTTCTTCTCTCTGGCTGTCTCGTGTATTAGCGCACATGAAAATTTTACTGATATGAATTATATAAATCCACCGGAGAGGCTGTTCTGCGGTAGCACAGAATAGAGAGGCTGTATTGTAACAAAAAAGCACATAATGGATGAATGAATATAACAGAACAACAGAAAATCGTTAACAGTCCGCAGGCCAGCTAAGTGTGCTGACCATAATTTATTCCTATTTGCTCAGGTTTCTCTTCTGATTCTGACTAGACATAAATTAGAAAACCTGTTCAGCCATATCATGGATCCCAGGGAGAAACACATCATAAAAACTGATGCCTTCACTTTGGCATTCCCCAACGGCATCAGGAATTGCATCCAAGTGGTGCAAGGAGTCACCACCTCCTTGGTAACAGAAGGTAGCACCTTCTGTTGGTCAAGTAGTCCCCAAACCTCCAGTGGCCTCCTCCATCGCCTTGTTCATACTGATGTGACTCAGACATGGTGGAGCAGTGGAGTGAGGAAGAAAAGAGGGTGAGGGGAAGACCCTCACCTGGCAGGTCCTGGGGCGCCTGAAGTCTATAGGCTAGGGCCCAGATCTTCAGCATCCCCTGGAAGAGCACAGGCAGCCTGAGAAGATTTTCATGAGCAGCGGTGAAGGAAAGCCCCATTCCAGGTGGGTGAGGGAAGGCGGGCAGATGTCCAGCAGGGTTGTTTGGGCAGGGTGCCCTGGTGCTCCCCGCAGACCCAGCCTGCAGGAGGAAGTGGAAATGCCGGGAATGTTCCTTGGAGTGATGATGAGCCAAGTAACAGAAACACCTGGTTTTAAGCCATCACCCTGAAGCAGGTTATAAGGAAAGGAGCAGCCCTGGCTCTCACCAGCACTGCCTGATAAGTCATTGAATTGCTCCCCAGCTGTCCCCAAGTCACGTTCACTCAGACACCACTTAGACACACCATCAAGGTCTGTTCATCAATAAACATTGCCCTTTTTGGGAGGAGACAGAGCCCACCCAAGTTTGTCCTGATGGTGAAAATTCGCTCTGTCCCTGGCCATCTGAGTCAGATACAAGAAAAAAGTCATTGTGTGCATGAAAGTCCTTTTTGTCCTGTGTGTGGGGGTGGGGGGCCCTGCTGGCATTTCGATGAGCGTTTCTGTTTTCTCACTGAAGCTCTCATTTTTGTGCCATGCTCTCTTGATAAGCTGGGGACGCTTCTGAGAAGACTCATATGGAGCCAGTCCCATTCGTTTCCTGCAGGATGGCCAGACACAAGGGAAGGGCTGCGCCATCAGTCTTTGCAGATCTCTTGCTTGCGAGGCCTTTGGGATGTGGTTCCCAGCCTGGCTAAATCAACCACCCCCTTCTCCCCGCAAAAGGAAAGGTCAACATAGATCAGCGGGGAAAGGTGGCACTGGCTCACAGAGCCTCATAGGGGAATGAGGTGCATTTCATCTTCATGGTCTTTCCCCTGTGTAGGAGGACAGCTGCGACATTTGACAGATGAACTTGCTATTAGTTCTGGGTCATGAAAATCAAAGTGAAAATCTACTTTTTCTGAATGTAGAGTGCCTTCCCATGAGCATTTTATATTCTATAAAATATAGTCTATAAAACATATTTATATTAGTTAGTTGGATAAAACCACTGAGGAGAAACTGGCTGATATTTTAGGTGAACATGTTGCCACAAAGTCAACCAGCCTATGGCATCTTCAGCTTTCTAGCTTAAACCTCTCCCTATCTGCTGAAAGAAACAAGGGGAGCATATGTGAGGGAAAAACTGCAGTGAAATTTGAGCTAAGTTACCGAGTGGTTTCACGGTCATCTTCCCCTCAGCTGAGGTGGTCAGAGAAGGATGTTAGTGTCAGTGACACTCTCCAGTTAAACCTCTGTTCCTTTCCCTGGACCAAAGCCAAAGGCAGAAAGGGAAAACCAAGAAGCCATCAACGCTACAGCCCTGCCAATAGGCATGGAGCTGCACACAGACAGGAGACCATGAGACATGATGGACAAAGAAGAATACGTGTTGGCAACGAGCACTCGATTCACATGTTGAACAAAACGCAGCAGGCAAGTTTCCCAATGAGTTCAACATTTGGTCAGGGGATATGAATTCCTATAAACATATTTGTAGTTATGCTAGTGACTAAGTCGACCTCCTCCTCTATCAGCAGGCTAATAACAGCAGAGGAACAGTCAGCTTGCGCTGTTTTCAGAAACACTTTCCCAAATGGAAGGAGAGGGTCCCCCAGAGGGTGCAGGTCAACAGCTGCCTCTGCCATTGAGGCCAGGATGAGGCCAAGGCAAGGAAATAAGAGATGCCACTGAGATAAACCTTGGATGACTAGGTTGCTTTGGTTTGCTTTAGTTGGCATGTAGGGTCCTAATTGCTTTAGGTGACTGATGACATTATTTGGAGTGGCACAGGTAGTCAGCAGCCTGGTCCTCATTGGCTTTGAAACCTGAGCCACAGCACAAAGAGCTGGGGTGTTCTCAGCTGATGATCATCTTTTCAGCAAGGCAGTCCTGATTTCCAGGCCTCTTTGGAAAATAGATCTTGAGATCCGAGATTAATGTTTCCCAAGACATCTAAATAATTTAGGGGCCTATTTTCTGGTATTAACACTTTTTAGCAACGATAGTTGTAGCTTGGATGATAGATTATTACTTTTGATTAAGAAATTACATAGGTAATTCCTCCCAAAGTCCGTGCAGTTGTTGTTCCCAACTACTTCTGGGTTTCCAAGGGGTTCTGCTACAGTATCCTCTGTGTGGGATCTGTGGTTCTCTGTCCCCATGGAGCAGGCAACCACCCTTCTTTTCTTGATGGCTACATGGATAAGGTCCCAAATTTTTCACTCCTGAAGTATGGGATCATGGACAGAAGAGGCTGAGAACCACTGGTCTATATTTATAATTTCTTATTTTGTGCCAATCCTGTTATCGTTCTCCTAATATACAGCACTTTTATCTTCCCAGGGGTCTACTTCCTTTGAAATATTTTCTTGGTCTTTTTTTTTTCTTCTTCACATTTTTGCACTGACGTCATCTGCTTAAAAATAAACTTTTATTTTGTTTTGTATAAAACTGGCATTTTTGAAGCAAGATATTTCTACATTTCCTAGGACTTAATTGTATTTGCATCTGATTGTTCTTTATTTAAAATCCATGGCTAAACTTCCATCAACCCAATAAGAGCAAGTTCTATAAAGAAAAAAAAAAATAGGATTATGAAAAGAATGGATTATTACACAGGCTTTTTCTAAAATGGCAAGAGGTAATTAACCAATTGGATTGGGTTTGCATGGCCTATTTATCTATCAGGTATTGTGAATGTTTCAATACTTTCCCCTTACTAATTTCTAATTCCCTGTTGAGCCAATAATATTTCCAAAAATACTTGGGCAGAGGATGAATTCATTGGTGTCCTACTAAACGATAGCTTGCCTGTATTTTTATGATCTAGTCACAGTAGGAAAGTTAGCAACACTGAAAAGGAAAGAAGTGCTGAAATCTGTGTAATTGTTCCCCTGCGATATCTAGGCCAGAGAGTGCAAATCACACGACACAGAAGCCTCCTGGGGGGGTCAGGTGTGGAGCAGGTTGCCATAAATGAATTAGCTATGAGAGCATACTCAGAGGCAAATTTTGGGTTCAGAGACTGTGTTAGACGTTAACTGTGTGGCTGTAGGTGCGCTCAGCTGGTTTGCTACCTAATAACTAGAGCGGGATTGGAGGTAATGAAAAAAAAATTGGAAAATGCCTAGGTGGGGAATAAGTATCAATTTTCCATTACAGAGGAATTAATTAGGAGAACATGATAAACTCTCTTGCCCACTTCACTTGTCGTTTGGGCTTGTTCTTTGGGCGAAGAGCTGTCAGTTCCAAAGCACAGCGTGTCCCTGCCTTTGCGCCTGGTCTCCAGCGCTGCCCTAATGCAAGTGGTTAATAGCGACAGCAGTGGCTTAAAGTGGCTGCAACCCAAAATACATCCCTTGCATCAGAGACCCTGTGTTGCAAAGGAGACACCACGTTGCTCAATGTCCTTAGTGACCATCGACTTTTAGAAAACTGTAGCAATAATCAGCGTTTGGGAGCCTGAGCTGGCAGCTGGACCAAGTGCTCATTTACCCTTCCCACGTGTGGGGATAGGTCTGCCTCTGTCTTTTGTTCTAAATTTCCATTTTTCTCCAGTAGCACCAGCCACATTTGGATTACCAGGACACAGCGTGACAGTGTAGCCCCAAGTACAGAGCTGCTGCTGACCCAGGGCTGAGCATATCTGCTTAAATAATTTTCTTTTATCCAGGAGTGATACTGTAGTATGAGAGCAAAGTCATGTCACTGGTTCACTGCATTCCCCAGTAAGTCCTTCAAGAGGCTTTGTTTATTCCTCAGGGAGGTCCTCACACACACAAGTCCATTAAGTTTTGAGATGTCAAGACTGAAAGGACCTTTCCAAAGCATCTGTAGGTAGGCCACCCTTTCCTTCTTCCCCTTTCTCCCATCCCTTGCCGTTCCTTAAGCCTCCAGAGAAACGAGGCTGTGAAAGGTGGCATGGAAAACAAGCAAGGAGCTGTGGAGCCGGCTTTCACCTGCTGTGAGGTGCACGATAGCCGGAGGCTGAAAAGACTTTCTTGATTCTTCTGGGAGGAGAGTCTCATGTGGGCTCTCAAAAAAGGACTTTAGCGGCATGCAAGCCAGAGCTGAATTTCATCCCAGTCCCAGTCTCTGCTGGAGAAGGAAAAACTTGATATTATTAACATAAGAGGTGAGGTTAGCTCAGGAATCTGTGCCAGAAGAGGCTGAAGTCCCTGCTGTACATTTTGGAGAGTTGGAGGGTGATGGTTACAGGACGGGGCAGGTGCCCAATTCCGTTGAGTTTCAGCTGGAACCGAATGGCTAATGTGCCTTTGAAAATCCCAGCCTGCAATTCTTCCCTGCTGCAGTTACAACAGCACAAAGACAATGTGGTAATGTCTGCTGCGTTACAGAATCTCTTTATCTGGGGAAAAAAAAAAAGTCCTGTCAGACTAATCAGGGAATTAGCAGCATTACAAAAGTGCTCCTCACAAATGCTAAAATGCAGACATGACTCAGATTAATTTTCAGATCAGGAAACTTATCTTTCTGGTGTGCAGCACTAGCCTGTAAAAGAGGTTTCTGGCTTTAATATGGATTTGTTTGGTGGCAGTTGGCAGAGAAACAGAAGGCTTTTTTTTTTTAAAAAAATTATTATTATTTCAAAATCTACCGGAAAGGGTTTAGCAGCCTTTTGGAAATACTACATTTTCTCTATTTTGGGGAGATTTTTGACCTTTCTTAAAGACTTTAATTGTCCAGGATTGTCACATCTGATTTCTTTGAATACTCATAAGAGGAAAAACTCACAAAGCAAATGAAAGGTTAGTGAACTTTGCTTTATTTTGCTCACAATGCGAACTTTCAAGTGATTGGAAAATAATTTCCTTCTATTTTGAATGATAGAAGTTAAAGATAGGAATGACCTATTAGATCACTGTGAGCATTTCCTTGACAATGTGGTTCTGTTTCACTAATCGGAAGAAAGGAACACAAATTTCGGAGGCTGAGCAGTTCTAAGGGCCAATAGTGGTGTATGGAGATCCTCATCACGAGGAAGACCTGAGCCAACTCAGCAGGGACCGGATGCCTTCACCACCCGGCTTCTGTTTGGTGGCCTTATGAAATGAATGAGTTGCGTCTGTCCGAAGTAGAGTGACCGGGGATGAATAGCACAAAAAGCACAACTATGACTGCTCCATTTATTGGGCGTTTTGGCAGCATGGCTGAATAGCAAATGGATGTGGAAACTGCTCAGAAACTCCCAAACAGGGACCTAGCTATATGGAGGAACCTGCACTTCCTTCACCCTTTGACATTTTATTATTAACTACTAATTTTGAAATACATAGCCCATTTGATGAGGACAAAGAGAACAAGCTTAGCACAACAATCATCTTGTTGGTTAAAAACACACATCTATGCTCCAGCACTCACATAACAAAATTTGATTTCCATAATGTTTCCTGGGCACAGCTTAACCGGAGGCTAATTTTTTTAGTAGTTTTTTTTTCTTTTTCCCCCCCCTAAACCAGTATTACACTAGTAGAATGTATTTCAAATGGCAGGAAAAGACTTGTTCTTGTCTGGTTTGGAAGTATTCATGGAAAAGTCTCTTAGCATATCTCAAAACTGGAACAAATTGTTGCTCCGCACTGTGCAGCTCCTGCCACCGGCTCTCCAGCAGCTCCCTGGGACAATCTCATTCTGTTTGAGGATTTTCCATGGCCAATCTTCCCTGCAGTTTAAAGGTCCTTGAACAGTATCAGAGGGTTTTGATGTCTCTACACCTCCAGAGGGTGGCAGACACAATTGCTGCTATTCCAGTTAAAATTTATCCTGAGCCTTCATGGCACCTTATTGACTTTGGCTGAGGCTGGCTTAGCGCTACCGTATGGCAGGGGGGATGTATAAGGCATATATTGCAGGCTGTCAGTCCAATGCCCTCCAGAAGCTATGATGGCACCTCCTCAGTGAGCTGAGTGTTAGGTATTCAAACACTATTAATGTTAATAATCTTATATGCTGTGCTATATTCCATAAGCACTAACAGAGACCTATCTCTTCTCATGGATCCAGAATAAAATCCTCCTTTTTTTGGGAGATGGGAGAGGAGTTGGACACCGTCCCAAGTGTGCCAAGGGTAGGGAGAATTTAGTGGGAGCCAAAATGTCATAACGTGCTGGTTACAGCCAAATGCAAGAGTTGCAGAAGCAGCTCTTTCCTTATCAGAGACTTGAGTGTGATATGCAGAGTTTGGATATGTAATACAGCTGTAGAGGATCACATCTGAACTGCAAAAAGATCTAAAGAAGCTGAGGTTGTTTGGGCATCGTTCTGTCACTGGGAACGTCCTCTTGTGTTAAATCCAGACCCGTGGACCATGTTGCATCTGCAAGCACTGAGGAGTGAAATGGGAAAGAGGAAAAAGTGCTGAGGGGTGGGCAAGGAGGAGGATGGTGTCCAGCTGCAGCGTCGTGTCCTTGCTCAAGTGGCCCGCTGGATGGGACGTGGGCACGCTGACTCCACACAACCCTCACATGGTCACCACCATGGGGCTTTCTCTTTTTTGGAGGCTATACTGTTGGTATCACTGCTTGCCCTGAGAGGGGCAGTTCCCTGGGCCATGGAAGACACAGCTGCTGTAGGGCTTTTCCCAGCAGCCTGAAAAGCAAGCTGATCTCAATGCTTGTCCTGGGTTCTCCTCCCTGTTGGCCAAATCCAGGCCACGGTTGAAAGAAGAAACAGATACACATGTGCTGAACCCCGTGAGAACTGCAAGGCTGCAGGAATTGAGAAACACAGGGCTGGAAAGTCCAGCCTCCAGCCGTCTCAGGTATCAGACCCAATAGTCCCCCACTGATTTTTTAAATGAGTTTCTCTCTGTCCCCTCTCCCTCTATCTCTCTTGAGTGTAGCACTGGGAAAATACATAAACACACCGTTATAAGCCAGTTAGCTGAGCTCCTCTGAAGCTGTACGTCTTGTGAAGTGTCAGTCCAGCTTTGTTCTGAGGCTGGGATGACACTGCCACATGTTAATTTGGTGCATCTGATGGTCTTTGGTGGTAGTCCCCCATGTTGTGGAGTAAATACCATGCAGATGAAGATTTATTTCCATGTGTATAATGCCTCCTTAAAAGTCTCAGATGGAAGAAACAAACATAATGACAGAAAAAACCCCTTTTAGCCTGTGCATGCCCATTTATATGCCTGAATAGAAGTGCCCGGTGACTTTTGAGAAGCCTTTGGAAACTTTGGCCAACCTATTTCTTAAAGGCCTTATAAAGAATCCAGTTTGACTTGGAGTTTTCCCAGCATGGTCTTAACTGCAAAGCATTTAATTCCCTTGAAATAGGTAGAGTTCATCTAGTTCTTCGGTATTTATGGAATTTTACACGTGCTGGAGAAACCCCTCTATTTCCTATGTTTCGAGAATGTTCTCTAATAAATTTCTGCTATATTTTTCTCATAATTTGTATTTTTTCCTTGTTGTTCTTTGCTTGACACACGTTGCTTTTGGGTGGGTCAGCCCTTTGAGCTCTCCTGCTTTTCCTCTGTTTCCCAGTGTCTCTTTTGAAATGATACACAAGCCCACAGGTTCCACCTTGGCATTTGGCAGCCCCTTCCCCTCTTGTCTTGTATTCCTGAGCTTTTAGAAATGTCCTGCAGTAGCCTTGTTTGGCTGCTGGGTGTCTAAGTCTTTTAATAGTTCTGCTAAGTTTAATTTTACTTGATTTTGCTGCTTCATTTTTATATGCGTGCCAGACAACTCATCCCCTCAAGAATGTCCTGAAGGCATCCTCTGCCATAATAAATAACAGAAGTGATAGTTAAAGTATACATATATAAATAATGTTTGCTCTAGTGGGTGAGTTTGCCTTGCAAATATGAAAATGTGACTGAAGGTCTGCACCTCTGCATTCAAACCTTTGCTGTACGGTGAAATGAACTGGAATGTGCTACAGCGATTTTCTTTGATAATGTCTGGCTTATAATTTACTTTTGGCTGAAACAATCAGTGAGGGAAATCCATTTGAATAGCTTTGTAAGAACGCTTTATTTTTCTGGTGCTGCAGGCTGCAAGTTTCACACTCTGAGACAAAATCCCTTTCGTATCGTCCAGGTCCTGGGGAGAGACATTTATTTAAAAGTAGCTGAAATGAAGCAGAGAAACAAACTGTAAGTGATTTTTGGCATTAGAAGTGCAGTGACTGTAAAGCAGTGGCTCAGCTCCATATTTTAATAGGCTTTAACATATCAATTATAGTGCTGAGTAGTAATTAGGGCTATACAGCAAAATGCAGAGTGACCTCTAAACTGTTCCGAAGTTGTGGGAGCTGGTGGGAAGGGGGATTTGGGAGCAGACTGGGTTCTGGTCATCACACCACAGGGTAGGAAAGAGAAAATGTGACTATTAAACGATCAATTTTGTTTCAGCGATGCAGGCAAGCGTTGCATACCCTCTGAAGGTGCATTCTTCCTGCAGCACGAAGCTAAGTAAAGGGGCTGGGGGGTGGACGACTCTTCTGGGACCAGAAGCTCGTCCTACCCGCCTGCACAGCCTCCGCCTGCTCCAGCAGGCGAAATGCCGCCGAAAGCCCCGCACGCTCCCCGCTGCCCGGCCGCTCGGGGAGCCTCTGGGGAGGGTGGCTGAAAGCTGAGAGCTGGGGAATGCTGCTTCTCCCCTCAGCACGGCCTAAAGACCCCCCTAAAATCCCACGGCACAAAGGGAAGCCTGGCCTCAGATACCCTCCTGCCACCCTGCACTCAGCTGGTGCAGCTGCACTGATTCTGCTCGGACAGGGCACTCCAAAATTTTGGAGGGCAGGGGCACTGCAGCCCCTTAATAACAATTATGTCAAGAGCCATGCAAACCGCAAAATTACAAGTTTTCTTCCCTTGCTGGTTGTTTTCTGCTCGAATTGCCCTGGAGACAGAGCGAAATGTCCCGCGGTACCGTGGCTGTTTGGTCGTAGGGATGGCAACCTGTATCCACGTGAGGCTGCCTGGTCGGTCCCATAATCCTGAATGAGCCAAGCCCCAAACCTTCTCTTGATTTCAGGGTGGAGTCAAAGCCACAAAACTTCTCCAATGTTTGTAGCCAGTGATCAATTTTAAGCTAAAGAAATATTTATTTTAAAGCATAAACTGAGCTGTGTGAAATTTTTACCCAGGATATTCCTCTTGATGTTACTATTTTGAAACGCCTAAGTTCATTGGTATAAATAGGGTGCAGTTGTCATCACATTTAACTAAAAAAAGCCCTCCTCAGTTGACAACATAGGTATCATAAAGTCACGTCACCCGCTACTAAGTAATTTTCACTGGAGCCGTATGCAAGCCTCTGAATGACAATTCGGCTTTTCTGGCCTTGGCTGGCATATAATTTAGGAGCAAGGGAAGGCTTTCAGAAGCAAAGATTTGTAGGCTTGACATAGAGCACCGATGAATCATATACTTGAAAACTTTATCCACCATAGCTGAAAACAAAAATCACATACAAGCCAAAAATGCAAAGTGGGCCCCCTGGATGTGACATGGCTTGGCTCACCTCCAGGAGGCTTCAGCAATCTTCTAGCGTGGTTGGAAACGCTCCAACAAGTGTCCTTCATGAGGGTGGATGGAATGAAACGTTCACAAGGACTAATTTCTTCGTGTAAGATCCCACAGAGAGAAATGGCTGCACTACCCTCGTGAAGAGTGAGATGAAACTTTATCCCATTTTAGGACTCAGTCTTGTCTATCCAGCAAAGTACTTATATGGGCTCCATTGCTGTCCTGCCTGAGCGTGTCGTAGTCTTTAATACATTTATTTTTGTGGGTTGGAAGGTCTGATATTTATGCTTCATACGGTGAAGACATGAATGGGAATGCAGTATTACACCCCACGCTGAGGGAATGGAAATTAGTATTCCTAGTCTCAGCAGCAGAGTAAGTCAGGAGAAGTTTTACTTGAGTGTATCTGAGCATAAAAAAATAAAGGAGAGGAGAGTCGGTCTGTATGAGGGTAGGGAGAACTGCCAAGACTCAACTGGATAACTAACACGTAGTAAATGCTTAGAGTCACCTTGCCAGACAAATATTTGCCTTTCACTTTGAATGAAGACCAAATCATGTTCTAACTAGTAGGACCAAGAAATTCCATGCATTTTAGTAAGTTGAGTGTCCTACAGAAACTCCCATGGTAAGTGTGTGAGGGCAGACTTTAGGGGTTTTCTGGACAGACAGAAGAAAAAAAAAACCCCTCAAGAAGGTATTTCAGTGTAGGAAAAAAATCAGAGGGCGTACTGGAAGCTGGGAACAGGGAAGAAAAAGCTTTGTAAATGAGTGTGGCTAAATACACCACTAGACTTGGTGGATAGACTTCATATTTAACGATGGTCAGAGGGGTGGAATCCAGGAGCTGAAGAGGTCAAAGTCTCTGGGGAAACACTGGAGAGGAACTATGTCTCCTCCTTAAATCAGATTAGCTCTGAAAAATATGCTATGGGAAGAATTAAAATCTGGAGAAAAGACCACAGTCTCTGGATGTTTCCAGTCATTTCTAACAACCATGTGAACTTCCTTCTCTTGATCAGTGAACCAAATGCAGAAGATCATGGCAAAAAAAGCACAGCAGTAGAATTGTTCTTTTTGTGACAGATGTGACCTTGGTGTCATTATTTAATGTCTACATTTAAGAGCAATACCCGTTGTTCTTGGGTCATTTGCTCTGTCTGCTGTAAACAGCCTTTTATAACCAAGTTTTGGAAATAACTGATTTTATCAGTTGTTACTAGCTTGTTACTAGGTGAGCAGCTCTGGCTGGACTTCAATCCAACTAACCCAGTTTTAATGAAAAAATAAAAATTAAAGGGGGAGCAAGGCTGAGACGGGCCAGCTACTTGATCACCGGGCTAGGCAAGAGTAGAATCAGACACTTGTTGTGACCCCTGTTCAGTGCAGATTTGTCTTCTACAGTTTTTTGGTGCTTTAAAATGAGCCAAAAGTGACGCCTTCACGATTTCCCTTGGGAAACCTGAGATCCAGAGCTTTCTGCATTCAGTAGGAATCTTTCCACTGACTTTGATGGCCTTTGGACTAGACCTTATATTTCCATGGCATTTCTGGGACGTGTGTCTGGAAGTCTCTCGCTTTCCTTGAGCTTTCTCATGCATCATTCTGGCTAATACATTTTCTGCCATAAATATAGTGTGGCACACAGCTAAGAAGTTCTGCAGTTTTCAATCAGTAGGAAACACTGTCTGATAGTCTGCCTAATTTGCCTTTCCAGTTTCATCCTATTACACCTCTCCATATCCCCTTGGGCTCCCGTGATTCCTCTCCTTTCTAGCACCTGTGCAATCATGTTTTGGTACCTTGTATCATGTGTGTAAACATGGAAAAAGTTAATTAAAATGAACAAATATATCAAATTGTTTCACAATATACAATCTAAGTACTTATGTACCCTTCAAAGGCATATCTGAACCACCTGAATAAAGCAGTGTTTAGCAACTATTAATTAAGTGACGTTTATACAATGGTTCGAACATGTAAAATGGTGAGGATTTCCAAGCATATCATGAACATTGTTATCACTGTTATACAAAAATCAGGAATGTACTGAACGTCTGTGAATCCCTCCCAATTGCCGAAGACTTTGTGAGTTGAAGAGAATCAGCCGTGACAAACTAACAGATAGTCTTTCTTCCAACTGGATTGTCCTTTTGTCTCCAGAAAATGGTATAAAGTGTAATTTTTTTTTGCCATCTTGTTTATTTAAGCACATTTGTCAAAGCCTACCGCAGAATGGTTATTCCATCTTGAAGAAATCCTTCCGGGTCAGAAAGTCCTTTGGATGGCTCAGATCCAACTGCTCTCCCTTCCCATTCCTCCCTTTTAATTCTTGAAAGTCTGTCAAAGTCTGGGCTAAATTCCTGAAGCCAGTTGGAGTGTAGCTCTTCTTTTGTTCCCTGCTGCCAACTGCAGAAAACTACGTTCACCAGTTTTTGTAGTCACCAGCTTTAAAACCCCTAAGTCCCATTGCTTCCTTTGAATGGCCAGATGCAAAGGAATGACTTTACAGAGCTTTTCACTTGTAGTGTCGGATGGACTGCTGTGCTGTCTCTGATTTCAAGGAAGAATGCCTTAAGCAGCCCGGCTGTTTCTTAACACTATCAGAGGTAAGGCTGAAACTTGCAAAATAACATCTGGAAAGCCCAGATCATTCTCTAATACAGAAATACTATTTGCATCCTTGAGGTTTGAAGGCTATAAATATAGTTCTATCAGTGTAATTAATTCAGCTTAAAGGGATGTCCTCCATTTTTAAGGTATATACATTTCTTACAGAACATGGTTTTAAATGGAGAACTGCTTCAAGTGCTGTAGGGCTACTAAGTTTTTTTTGCACTTAGAGGTACTAGCTGCTTAGTTAATTTTTGTCCTCTTACTATTCACCAGTGAATTAAATTACTGTTCTGCTTATGGATAGAAGTACAATCCAATTCATTAATCACATTGAGATTTTTAAACCTGCACTAGTCTGTTATGACTTGTTCTTCATAAGGCTGGAAAATATTTCTTTCATCAAAATGGCTTGATGCCTATAAACATGTTCTAATTATATTTTCTTGGAATTAATCAAGTTCATTATGTTAAGTTTGGGATCTACATCTGAAGTGAATCTGAATTGTGAGCGTCTGCCACATTCCCTTCAGACATTACTGATAAAACTAATGGTGTGGGATTTTCAGAAGTACTTGTTTTTGGCCTAATCCTGTTCCTCTTGAAGTCAACTGGAGTTTTAACCTTCCTTCAGTGGTATGGATTTCAGCCAAATCTGAGCACTTCTCAAAACCTTATAGTTTTGGCAAATTTTTCAAACAATTTAAGAGAAAACGTCTAAACAAGGTGCCATTTCATTTAGTATAAGTAGTAGTAATCCCTGTTCTTTTTTTTCCTCTAGTGTTTTGTTTTTTTTTTTTTTAAATTTGGTTTTGTTTTTCCTTTTCCCTAAAATAGGGGCTTAGTGCGCATTTGGGATGAAAGGTGATTAAACTTCAATGTAGTCTGCTATTGGAGGTTTGGGGTTTTTCTTGCATGAGAAAATCCTTCAGAAAGCTAGAGAATCCCCTCTAGACTCAAAAAGACAATGGCCTTATATAAAGAAGCCCCGCTTGTACAGAAGCTAAGAAAATCTTTTTGATTAAAAATCCTCTGAGAGGGTGATCTTTATCTCATTAGTTCAACCACAGTTGTTTCCACTTCAGTCTCATTCACAGGGACCAAGTCTTGAGTACCTTAACTCAGAGTTTGGTCAGGTCAAAGAAAGCTTTTTCCTGAGTAATGACCGCAGGATGTGGCCTATCACTGATTCCTGATCTTCCTCTCAAAGACAAATGGAATCATACTTTCAGCACTGTTTAATGTTTAGGATAATGTTAAGGATAGTCCAAAGGGATGAAACAAGTCCAAAATGAAACAAGAAACTTTACTCACCAACCCATCCTCAATGTTGTCAAATTCCATATTTTAGCAAGCCCAACCTTACGACATGGTCAGGCAACATCTAGAAGCATGCTACCTACCAATTAAAATGTTTCTTGCTCTTGGTTTTATTTGGTTTAAATGCTATGGAGTCAGTGGTGGAAGTGATGCAAGGGGATGCAGTTCTGGGAAGTGAGGGAGCCAAAAAAAATTCATTTCCCACAGACAATTGGGCCTGTCAACATTTATGAATCTTACTAATTGCATTCCAGTAACACTGAAGGCCCCTAGCTGAGATCAGTGCCTGCAACTGTAGACAGGTACATGGGGTGGGTTTCCTCTCACTTTGCTGTCTCAGAATTGGCTGTCTGGCTGCAGGTAGGTGTCTAGACTCCCATTATAACCTGTGGAGAGAAATACCTGCCTCCAGAAGCCAACTCACCACATCCAACCTGTAACTGAGGTGTGACGAATCACCCTCTGGCAGTCCTTACCTCTCTCTGCTGACGACAGGGGAAGCCCAGATGGGTAGACACCTCCGTGTTAGGCAGCTGAAGTTGGATGAGATGGATCCCACCCAGGCTGCTCACACATAGCTAATTGCAGTGACAAAAGATCTTGCAGATATACATATATTTAAAATAGCCAGCTCAGGCACTGCAGGGTGGGCAAAGCTATGTGGGATGTAGGTTTGGGGAGTCGGCCTGACTTGAGCAGTTGTTGTTGGAGACCACACTGGGAGTGTCTAACTGACTTTATTCAAAGTCAACATGGCCACCTTGCTGTGAGCTATGTAGCTAGCCTAGCTGCGGGGGCTCACCTTAAGAGACTGTTTCTCACAACCATGGTGGAGGGGGACAGCAAGAGATGAGGGAAGGAACAAAAACCCCATGCACGTGAAGGTGACAGCGGCAGCGGCATCCACATCCCTCAGCTGAAACCATCAGAAAAGGCTTTGGCTTTGCCTGAGTGGCAAGACAGTTGCAACCAAACTCAAAGACTCCCTGGACAAAAACTCTCATCTTGATCTTTCCAACACAGAGCTTCTAAAGTGGCTTGGCTGCAAACAACTTATACAGCTGAGGCATCATTAAAAAAACATTTTCATTCATTTCACAGGCCGCGTACAGATTTCTCAAGTGTCCATTGGGTACAGACTATCGCTGATAGACCATTAAACTTGGCCCTGGGCTTTACTTCTGTGCTTGCCTTTTTGTTAAGCCCATGCATTTTGAAAACTGTCTGTCAATAATTACAAGGAACTGAGTCTTGGCTCTTTTATTCTGGGAGCTGCCCTGCTGCTGGAAAAAATCTAACAGAAACATACTACTGCAGAGTGTTCAACATTGTGACACTGCTTGGCATGAGAGATAGCTCTTTCTGACAAGTTAAATGCTAATTTTTATTGAAGGTAACAGCAAAATGTGAAATTGGTCTCCATACTTCACTTATGCAAGAAAGCCGCCAGCAATTGCTATTTCAACATTAGAAACTTTACTTTAGAACATGCTGCTGAACCAGAGGAAGCCCTTTGATTATTAGAAATCCATGTGGACTGCTGATCACTGGGGAAAATATATTATTCCTCCACAAAGAGACAAATACACATTTCTTTGTGGGGAACTGAAGCAGTAATTATCATAGTTATTGCAATGTGGGAGTGGAGTAAGCCTGGGCCAGCGATCCAAGATTTTAATCAATCAATGCCAATACCTTATGCAGAAGGAATAAAGTTTAAAGGAACAGTCAAAACCCAGGAGTTTGCTAGCTGAACCTGACCCAAAGTCCTTTGAAATCAATGACCATGAGTTGACCTGTGTGCTGGTGTGTGTAGCTGCTTGGTGCAGCTCCAGCACCCAGGTTTCTGCTTGGGTGCTCCACAAAACCCAGGAATACTTTTCCAAAGTCTGCCACTCTAATGCCTAAAATGTTCTTTCCCCCGTTCATTTTACTTTGTATTTTTATAATTTACAATGAATATTCATATCTCATCTGGCAGGTCTCCAAAGATAATGAGATGGAGCCTAGAAAATGGAGACAATAAAAACAGGGTGCAAAATGTGGGACTTCTTTTATTCAGCTTCTGGGTACTTAGAAACGTTGTTCAGGTTTTTCTTCACAGACACCAGGAGTTAAAAACTTACAGTTTCTTCTATTTTAAGGAAAAGCTCTGATCCTCATGCAATCACTTGTCTCCAAGGAGACCATTTAAGAAAAACAAAATACCAAGGGATGAGGGACAATTCAGAAGGGTTAGAAGCAATGTATTTGTGTTAGAAATACTGATTGGTTTTTTAGGAATTTAATTTTCTACTCAGCACTCCAAAGGCCTTAGGTACAGAAAGGTGCTCTATTACTCATTTTATCTATAAAGCTCTTCCCTTCGCCACATCCTGTAAAAGCACTCAGGGTGTTGTATGGTAATTAAAAGGTGATATGAATATTTCCTGACATGCACTATAAAACATCTCCAATCAGCTTCCTGTAACTATCATACTCATAAGAAAAGGAATATACTATAAACAGAGAAAGAACATGATTGTGAAGGTGGTTCTGTATCAGACCCTGCAAAGATTCCTCTGACTTTCTGCTTGAGTGTCTTTTTTTCCGCAAAAAGTAAATCATCTTGGTTTCCCTATCTGCTCTGTCTCTTAGACCAAGACAGCTAAAATCTCCAGATGCTGATGTTTTTCAGGCTTGTTTCCCATTTGGAGCCTCATGGGCAAATTACCCTGTCATTCGAAGATTTTCTGTAAGAAAACAGGGGAATTTGTTTGTCAGAGTTCAGTTTTCTGCAGCCTTTGTGCTGTCCCAACCACCGGCATCTGAGACGCCTGATTTGAAGTGCAGAGGTAATTTTTTGCGCTTCTGTTGTGACTTTTTGTAATCTGGGCTGTAGGCAAGGTGAGCTGCCAGATGTTTACATCACTTGGCCTTCCTGGAAGAGAGAGAGAGATGTCTCTCAGAGCAGTGCTCTGTAAGAAGAGCATGGTTATAAAATAAGGTCACAAACCCAAATTGGTAAAACACCCATTCTTGCACAAAGGTATTTTATAGACATGAATGTGTCTCACTGGACTTATTTTACAATATCAAGCCAACCTTTTCTAATGCAGTGCTGTGCTCCAACCAACACCCATTAATTGCAGGAGAAGCTTGATTTTTAAATTTAAATTCACAGGGTTTATTTAAGTGCTGAAATTGTTATAGGATTTTTTTACATACCAAGGTTCGAAAGAATGGCCACAGGGATGGATCCACACACCAGTTCAGTGTGAACCTGACAGTGGTTGGCACCTAAAGCTTCAGGGTGATGGGAGGGGTCTGAGCGTAGGCTGCGGTGAGGTTACCTGCCCTCCCTTGCCATTTCCTTGTGGGTTGTGTCTTGATTTCTAGCCATTGGAAACTGGCTTAAACCCTAAAGAAGGATGCTGAGTAATCACACCATAATTTCCCCTCTTGGTATTTTTTTTGACACTCTCTGGATATCCTCAGAAACATTCAGCCCTGTTTTTGATACCGGTAAGCCCTCTGTGACTTCCTGTGGTGGTGATGTCCACAAATTCATTGCACCTGGATTTAACCTATGTTCCCTTTTATTCGATTTGGATTTATTGCTTTTCCATCGCATTGAATGTCACCTTGTTCTTCTGCGGCAGCAACACGGAGGGCAGAGCACCTACTCTTGGCCGCTGGGAATTTTACAGATATCAGAGATACCCACGCAGGGCTTTTTCTAATCCTTCCAGTCTCTTTTATTCACCTGGCGTTTCAGCTGTCCCTGGAACATCGTCTTCACTCCCTTCACCCTTCCCTGAGCTGCGTGTTTGGTTTCTGCTCTGCCATGCTTCATCATGTCAAGCCCGACTCCACGCTCAGCGATTCAGCAAAGCACTTAGGCCCATGGTGATCTTTAAACTCAGAACATGCTAAAGTGCTCCACTTAACAGAGATCAGATTATTCCTGTGCTTAAAGATAAGCATTTGCTTAAGTACTTTGCTGAATTCAGGCCTAAACACACACATTAAATTCGTCAGCTAGGACCCTTGACAAATTTTACCACAAAGGTGCCTATCTTTCTCCATTGACTATAAAGGGAGTCTAGACGACTAGTTTAAACTAGATAGCTAATCTTTAGACAGCTAAAATTAGGTGAGAGGAATCCCACCCTCTATATCTATCTATGGTGTCAGGCACTGATCTCCGTTGGGGGCCCTCCATATTACTGCGAGACAATTAATGAGAATCAAAAATGGTAATGGGCTCAGAAGCTTGTGGGGAGTGAATTTCTGGCTCCCTCCCTTCAGCAGAACAGCACCCAGCTGCAGCAGGTTGGAAAGTTAATGGTTTATTCTCATTCTCTGAATTCTGCTCTGCAACAACACTGGGCAGTTTTTAAATGATCCCCTGGAAAAGATGAGATTTTGAAGTCTATGTGCTTTGAAGTGAGCTACATGGCTGTCCTTCAGAAAAATTCCCCAGAAAACTTCCCCAGAAAACTTTCAGCCTTGACCTAGTGGTTCAAAGTTACAGAGATTGAGCTGAGACGTGACTTTAATGTTATCTAAGCTTTTTGTTTCAGTTTTGATCATTAAACTCAGGGTTGCCACATAGTCAGGAGTGATATTGGGTTTCTGCCAGACCTGCTGGTGGTACAAACATATGAGCCATTACATACACAGTAACTCAAGAGTGTTTTAAATGCTGGTGAGCCTGCAGAGCTGCCATCTCCGTAACGTAAAATGCAAGCGAGAGCTGTCAGCTACATAAACGTGCCTATGTGAAGGAGTGTGGTTTTGCATGGACCAAGATTTGCACCTCGAAGCCCAGACTGTGGGTCCAGAGCAGCTGGTGGAAGGGATGTACCCAGATTTGTGCTCGCTGGCTATAGGGTGATACACTGCACTCATGAAGCTGTTGAATTGGTGTGTGCTTTTTTCCTGAAGTGAGATCAAGAGAAATAAAAAAAAAATCCCAAACCAAGATATGCTGAGCGACACCCTACCTGGCTTCTTCATTTTGGCTGCTACCAGCTACCTTGGGAGATTTATTGTAGCCCAAGCTCTGATTACCCAGTTACCTGACTTTGCCTGGCACCACGAGCAGAAGAGGCTAATTCTGGTGTGAAGAAAATGAAGTTTCCAAAGAGATTCCCATTCTTCTGCTGAGTTAATCTCTTAAACGTGATGTATCTCATTAAGCTTCAAAAGCTATGTCACAGTTGTAGGTTGTTTCCTTCATGCAGGGCTGCTCACCAGCTCACTTTTGGGCAGGACCATTAGTAATCAGTGGTCTACAGCCAGGCATGCAGCCAAAGCCACGGCTTTGCAGCCATGCTGCAAAGGGCCAAAACCAAACACAAAGCCATCTCACGTGGGGACATGCCTGCAAGGTGCAGAGGAGCCAGTCTTTGCTGCATGGCAGTCTCTATCCGAGGCATACCCCGCTTGCGAAGGCCCGGTCTGTCCTATCTCCATGGAAATAGGAATCTGAGTGTTCCTTGCAGCATCTAGTCTTGCTGTGTTTGCAAGCCTCAGAGCTCACTGGGGCCAGAGGAAGTGGATAGTCCATTGCTCTGTCATTGGGAGTTCACGAGTTATTTTTTTTCTCTTTCCCCCCCGCCCTTCGCTCTTTGCCTCCCTCTGCATTGCTGCTGTTTCTTTGTATTCGCTTCCCACATCTGTCCTCCTATCTTCCCTTCTCCCACCAAAAGCCCCTGCTCTCCAAACAGAAACCTTTCCTCTTCTGTGAGCAACAGTGGCACCGTGAATCTAGAGATGATGCTCTTTGCCCTGCTCATCCTGGACAGAAGGACCTCCCTACATCTTCTTCAACTTGTTACCCACACAAAGCAGTGCTATCAGCTTGGATCTGAGATAGTATTTTGACCTTCAATAAAAGTTGCCCTGCTTTCGTGATTCTCAATGTTCCCTTCCTACTCGTCGCTAATAATAATGGCAATCCTTGGGCTGGAAAGACTTGGGGTTTCCACCATGCAATGGTTCATTTAGAAATAAAAATAAATCAGAAACTCACACTTCTTGAAGCCAAGAACATTATGTTGGCACTGGCGCCTAAGAAGGGAATTAGGGAAGTCTCTGCTGGGCTGGAGTGCTTCCTGGCTGATCTGCAGGATTCCTGCGTCTTCCCCACTGGGTCCTGCTCCAGACACAAATGGGGTAATTTGACAGCGGAGGATCAGATCACTTGGTCTGTGCCCTTGTGTCCTGACAACGTATTTGAGCAACACAGACTGGGCAATACATCGAGGTATTAAGCTGTGCAAGAAACGGAATGTCATAATTACTCAGATTTGAAAAAAAAAATCAGCAAGGGAAAAATTAAACCCCCTCCTCCCCCACCAAGAAACATGTCATTTTTTAACTGTTCCTCTGAAGTGTTAGTTTGCTTTTGGCATTTTTCCCCTTTATCTAAACCTCTCAAATAAGCCATAATGACAGCATAAGCTGCATGTTACTTCATGTACTGCCTTGCAAAGCGCTGGAATTCCTTAGGTGTCTTAAATTATGGGCTCCTTTACGACAAATGACTTATATTCTGCCTGATATTTACTAATATGCTGTGAACAGCACACATATTGGATAGAGTTCATATCGTTATCATATAGACATTCATTAGTCTATGCACAGTTAAAGCCTCACATGTTTTATTGGAAACGGATTTAACAGTCTAATGAGCTCTCATATGGAACAAATGCAATGAAAACACTTGTAGATCTATAAGTCAGAACCAGAAAAACGAACTATATAAAGTAAGGAGGACTGTCTACCAAAGCTTTACCCCTAATTTAAGCTCAAACCTGAATGAAAGAATTTCTGACATTAAGTTAAAGTTCTTAAAATTTCCTTTCCTTTACTTGGATCCTTTTTCTTAATTTCATGTAAAAAATTGACAAAAGCTTTTTTCAACATATTTTCATTGGGTTGGGACCAGAATTGATTAGAAATAATATGAGAAAAAAATAATCTCAGGGAATTTTTCTTCCTAAAAAAAAAAAAAAAATCTAGGGAGTTTCAGTTAAACGACTGCTATTATGGGGCCGATTCTCCCTTGGACTATAATATGTTTTGTCATTTAAACTTCTGGAAACTGGGAAAGCAGGACCATTTCTTTGCTGCAATAGAAGTTTATACCTACTTTGCACATGTCTAAATGAGCACAGGAGGGACACAGTGGTGGGAGTCTGGACTGTGGATCTTGCACTGTCTGGACCACTAAGCTTTTTCACTGATTCCCAGAGTGAGGAATAATTGCTCTGACATTTTTTCCCTCCTTTCTGTGCTGAAATTCTTATGAGAAATCCAAAGCTGCTGTTTTTGGCAGTCATGAATTTTTGGTACCTTACTTAAAAATGTAATCAAAATTTTTTTTTTTTTCAATTGCCACAACAGCTTTATGGTCCTTGACACTATTAAAATGTTTCAAGCGTTAAAAAAGACGTCTGTAAACTAATGAAGAGGGCCCTTAGTGTAACGTCCTGCTCTCCACAAAGGCGTAGTCACACAGGATATTAAGCCCTAAGAGATCATACACTTAACACTTCCACTGATATGAAGCCAGAATCTGCTCTCATTTGAACTACATGAAACTTAGGCCACTCTACATGAAAAAATAGCTCAAACCTGTAGTTTTCATGCAAATGCAAATAAGCCGTAATACATGAACGATCTTTGTAAGTGTGAGTCCCTGGGCACTACTTCTAGACTTCTTTTTGAGTTCGATCTTGATTCAGTAACACTGAACGTGATCTTAACCTTATGGAGTTGCCAGCTGAGCCTCTAAGAACTCAGGTCATGGAAAGTGCTGTTGTTTTTTCTGGGTCTACATATTTATTTCAAATAAAAGAAACCAATGGGACTTAAGCACGTTAATTGAATGGAAGCAATTGCTTATGCACTGTACTGTGCTGATTTGGGGCTAAATGGGAATCTCAGGAACTTCTCATTAGTGGGTATTGACATTTTCTGAGGTATTTGTAGGTGAGCTTTTATTAACAGCTCTGTCCTTCAATAGTGGTTAATAAATCACTGTTGAATTTGCAGGCACTCTCAGAATAGATAGGAAGCCAATTGGGCTCTGAAAGATTACTCTTCTATTTGTTTAGCCACTGGCTCTTTGCTTGTAACCGATAGGTTTAAGAGCTGGGAATGTTGCATTTCCCTCTATGCTTTAGTTGACTTGTTAGAGATAGTGGTTTGTGTTTGATAAACGAGAGGATGATGAGGGGCTGGCTAAATGGGATGGGGTTTTTTTATCTGCAAAGGTTAGGGATGGGAATGCCTCAAGTAGGCAAAGCCGCTGGCTTCTGGCAATGAGTAACTGTTTTGTCTCGGATGCAACCTGAGCTCGTTAGTGCTCTCTCGTCCTTTCACACACGCACACCCCTCCTCTTGGGTCCGCTCCAGATCCGCGTGACGGCTTAGGGGCAGCCAAACCATTTCGTCTCTGCGCTTGCCTTAGAAGTCTCAAAGTGTGTAAAAGGCACATGTATATCTGTGGACTCCCAACTGCTTGAAAACACACTTGATTGCACTGGAAAATGTGCAAAATTGCAAATGGAAATGTGCTAAATGTGTGAAAAGTGGAAAATACGGGGAAAGTGAAGAACCTGTCTGAGGGAGCCATTGCGGTTTAGTGAAGTGTCAAAGCGGACCGGGCAAGTTCAGGGGCCAGGTTTGTGTTCACGTTTGGTAAAGGCATGGGCAGTCACATGCAGTTTGCTGCAGCAGTAAACAGAGAATAGGTATCTGGGCATAAATAGCTGTGTGCACGTGGCTCCTATGTCTTGGCTACCTGCTTGGTGCGTCATAAGTGGGTACCTGACAAAATGTATAGAGAAATTACTCTAAGGAGTACCTTTAGCTTTTCTGAAAGTCTGTAGCTTAGTGAGCATCACAGGAAACATTTCAGTTTAAAAATCCCCTTGCAAGCGCTGGGATTCTAAGCAACATCTCTCTGCTCTGTTTTGCAGATTTATATTTATGGTACCTCTTAATAGAGGTGACCGTAGGCATTCGCATGGGACTGGGTGATACCCACGGGTGCCATCCAACCTCAACTGTTCTCTGACTCTATGGCCCCGCTCTTGGACATTGCCGTAGTGTGAGATGGTTTGGATTTGCAAAGTGTCTTCAGTTTGGCTTTTCTGGCTTGTGTAGAGGTCATTTTTTCTAAGTGTGCAATCTAAAAATAATGATTTGAATGTAATGATTAGAAGTGGGTCAAAGAGGCTGGGATGTGAATCGTGCCATGGGAGTGTTTGGAGCTAGCACATTAGCTGGTAGCTCCCCAAAGGCTTTTTGAATAAACAGGCGGTAACTGCGACAAGATTGATAGTTTTGCAATTCAAGCGGCCAGCGATCAAAAATTGCCCCGTACCATTATTGGTGGAAAGGAATGGTTTGAGTTACGCCGGGCTGCCTTAATTGTAATCTGTCTTAATGAAGAGTAAATGCGTAGTGTGAAAAATGAAATAAAACAGCTTCTTTTCCCTTAGGGTTATATAAAAAAGATTATTTCCCTGTGGAAAGCAGCTGTTTAATTGCCCAAGACCAGAAGCAGAATAACACATGGCTGGTCTATCTGTGTACGTTACAGCTGCGTGTGCTGCATACTTAAGCTGCTGTGTTACAGCTGATGGCTGCAAAAGCTGGATCTGTTCGTAAGGTAACTGCAAATATTATCATATTGTCTGAAAAAGCGGACTCACACGGTATGGTGGGTGAACAGGGAGGGGCATGTAGTTCCTCCCATTATTTTTACCTGCGTAGAAAGAGTGGGGGTGAGTCTGGGACGATGCCAAAGGTTCCTTCTGTTACCAAGTACAGTGCGAGAGCACTAGTGCACTATGCAGAGCAGCTTCTTGAAACCTCTCTCCCATCCCACCACTGCTTCATGAGCCTTCCGTCGGGCCGCCTGGAAGTGGGGCTCCGCACGTGCCCAGGGCTGCGTTTCGGCTGCCCTGAAGCTCTTCCACCAACAGGAACCTCCCGCAGGGCCGCAGGACTCGGAGCGGCGCTGCCGAACTCGTAAGACGTGCTAAGGCGGTGGGAGGAGAAGGAACTTCTCTGAGACAGGTAACCTGGCCAGAGCTCAGAAAATCATACATCGCTTAAAATTCACATTAGCAGTTTGCTGTCGAGTTGGTCTGGCAGCTGAGCTGCAGTCACTGCTGCTATGGTTTGTAACGGGCAAAGGCGGATGAGCCGGCACAGCACTTACCGAGGCAGGACTTTCATGCCAAATTACTCCCCCTTTATTTCTCCCGCGTCTCTCAGGGCAGGGAAGGGAGGAGAAGTCCCTGCGCTCTGGGTGCAGCTGGCGATGGCATTACAAGAAGCACAGGGCCGTCTGGGACGCTGGGCACCCTGGGTGACTCTTACAGGGACCGAGCCAGTAAAGACTAACACCCGTTTCCAGCAACCGTGTTCTTAACTGGCAACTTCCTTCCACAAAAGCTAACTTCAATTTTTTCCCCTCTCTTTTTATTTCGCTCCTAGCAGAGCACAGTTTTGTTGACAGCAGAGGCTTGTGTTGCAGCAAAGCACAACTGGCGTCCCATATGCCCTGGTAAGTCACTCAAAAGAGCAAGCAGACTTACTTCCCCTTGGAAACTCCTCCAAGATGAAAGAGCCAGGACACTTTGGATGTCATCATGACACGTGGTTTGTGAAATGGGATCTCTGAACTTCAGGTCCAACACACATAGAACTTCCCCAAACCTCCAATACAGAAAAAAAAAATATGTTTGAACCTGTTTGATGAATAAGCTGTCTATTTTTATTTGAAAATTGTGTCCAGCTTGCTTGGGTCTGAACCCCTGGGACAGCCTCAGAAAAAAAGCAGCAGGAGGTGGGAAAAAAACCCCAAGGGCTTGTGAAAGTCACAAATGAGGGAAAATATGTAATATTCAATTATTTCTGGTTGCAGAGCTTCTTTTTATTGACGCACAGTCCCAGTAGCCGGTTGCCATGATACAGGTCAGTTGCGAGAGAAGGTGCAGAGCGAGGAGGGGAGTAGGATTCAGAGTACTCCAGGGAAGTATAAGGTTTTTATGGTTTTACAACGTCTGACCTCTTAAAGTCTCTCTCTTTGTGTTGCCTTTGATGGATGGACATGAAAGTCCCCGCAGAAGTGAGATGTCGTTGGCATTGCTCTGGCACGCAGCTTGATACCTGCCCTCCCGATGCCCCTGGAACCACTAATGATAATTAATATTGGGAATAATACAAATAACACCAAGCCTGCTGAAGAGCAGTGGGTGTTACAAAGAACATCTACTTCCTGAGGCACTTGGCAAGGTGGTGATGGGAAGGAAATGGTGATGGGAAGGGAGGAATGTCTCAAGGAGCTAATGAGAGCACTGCCCTGCCATGCTTTAATGACATGCACATTGTTTCTGAAACAATAGGATGCTTTGGCCGGCTTCCTACTAGACTTATTCCTATGGTTTTCAATCCTCAGGTGGCATTAATGGCAAGGAAGGCAGCTCCTTCTGGCTTGCCATTAAAGCATGCTGTTTCTGTGTAGGTGAGGATCTGGCCATGGGCTTGGAAAATTCATCAAAGCTACCCTGTACACTAGCTGGATCTGGAAATGAAGCCGATGTCAAAGAAGGAAGTTTCAGAAATAATGGATGTTGATGCCTCACTTCCTCAGTGTCCTTCTGCTCCCTCCCAAGGTCAGTGCTTGTGCCAGCTCAACATTTTGACCATACTCTTTAAGCTCTTGAGTAAGCTGGTCATCTCAGAGATCACTCAGGTCTTTCCTACCCTTTCATAAGGCACGTCTTCTGTGATACAAAGCAATTCACTGGACTGTGAGGAAGCCTCCTGAGCTGCAAAGCCCTTGGTGCTTCACAAACGCCCCCAAACATGGAGTAGTGACAAAGCAAGCATTGCAGAAGTCCTATCTCACAATAAATGAGATTACAAGCATGGAGAGGAACCTCACAGCAGAGCTGCCCATGTCAGTGAGGGATGCTTTGTGCATCTTGCTGTATGTACCTGGTGAGTGAGATGAACAGAGCTCATGGTCAGTTTGGAGGGCCAGACTGCCCGTGGCTTTCTCAAATTCTCTTTGTCTTCCACATTTTTCTCTTTTCCAGGCTGAAAAGCCCAATTCCACCTGGGTACTTCTCTGTGCTCGGGCTTTGGGCCCAGCACAGATTTAGAAAATGAACATTTGTGGTTTGGTTACATATTTCCTCACCTCCTGTGGGTGTTTGGGAGAGAAATCTTAAAGGCTATTTTGCAGACATGGTCTGTCACCTGAGAGCCGTAAATAAAAAAAGTGTATACATATCGGTTATAAAGGCCAACCAGCATCCCTTTAACAAGAAATGGGTTTTCTGTTGCTGTCTCACACTACGGCATTGCTGCCCGTGGCCCTTTGCAGCTCCGTCTCTCTTGCAAGCTTCGGCCGCAGCCAGCAGACCTCGCAGGGCTGGCCTTTCCCCCACCGCTGCAATATTGCTCTCAAGGGCATCGGGGCGCAGCCATCCTCTGCTGAATGTGACCTGTCCCTTCAGCTTCTCCCACACTTGCAAATGGCTCAATTTCCTGCTGGCTCACTGCAGATTCTTCAGCGTGGGGATTTCTGACCGGTGTTGCTTTGCAGCGTGAAGCTAACAGGAGTTCATGGCTCGGGAGGGGCAGAAACTCTGACAGGTTAATCCTTACATGTATGATCCCGCCATGTGCCAAACAAAATAGCTCTGCGGCGCAGAGACCGATTTCTTCTCCTCTTCCCCCATGGTGACGAGGTGAGCACCTGGAAGCCCCAGATGCGTCACCCTGTGCGGACAGAAAGAGCGAGCGTTGCTGCACGCCAGCAGTGGAGCAGAGCAAGGGTAGCGCAAGGAAATTTTACTGACAAGCTCAACTCATTCTGCAATTAACTGGCATAGCCTGACACCTTGTATCCACTTGCGTCCGTTTAATTAGGCAAGTACTAATGCTGAAGCGAGCACCCAGATATTTGTATTTATAGAAACACCCCCACCTTTGCTAAAAAGGTCATTATTTTCAGCATGGACTTTGTCTCTCTTTCATTTGATTACATGTATCTCCTCATATAGAGTGTTTTAAATTATTTATAGAATATGCCTAGATCCTTACGATATTTCTAAGTGAAGCATAAAATCAAACATCGTCTCACGTATTTTAAAATGTGCAAGCTCCATTACTGTTTTATAATTGCTAATTAACAGATAAATGTTTCATACTGCCACATTTTTTCTCCTCCAGATACAGCAAAACAAACAGATTAACAGAGGAAACCTGAGGAGTGCAATATCTGTTTTATGATAAGAGCGTTTAGTAACTTAATCCCTACTATGCTGAGCTCTCAAGGACAATGTACTAGTGGTTATATGATACAGAATAATGAACCAATACAGAGGTACATTTGTGCTGTTCTCTGGTTAGAGTGGGAAATGAGTGTTAGACTGCTTGGGTTTTATTCCTGGGCTTGCTACTAATTTAAACTTGTCTAAGGCCATAGAATAATTTCAACAATTTTCTAAGTCTTGCACTGTAAAACGGAGAAAATACATAAAAAACTCTCAGGTGGGCACCCCTGTGTATCATTGCATGGGAGTGTCATCATTATTAGACTAACACAGTAATCTAATGCAAACATCTAGTATAAAAATAATTATAATTACCAGTAACGCAGGATATCAAATAATCATCTTCAGGTGACAAATAGAGGAAATCTGAGAAGTACCAAGAGGGGAGTAGGACTTCTTCAGTTGCTACTTAGGACTAAATTACCTAATAAAAACAGGATGTGATTGTACGGTACTGAGTCATAGATTCAATGTGAGACGCTGTGCTATATTAGAAGATGAAGTAAAAAGGTATTTTGAGTCTCTCTGGCTAGAAGTAAATCTCTTATCTAAAAAACCACATACATTATGGTTTCAGATATCTGCATTTTTCTAGCCTAATTCTTGATTATTGCAGAGGAGGTATTTGTTTAGCATGGGTCTCTTCCCAAAGCATCACCATTTAAATTCTCCAGCTTGCAGCAACACACTTTCTGTTTTGGCAAGATGAATCTCCTGGTATCTGCATACCTCTCCTGTTCCTTCCTTCCTGTAATTAGGGCTAAATCTGCTCCAGGACCTGTTCTTTTGTAGAAGGCACCATTTTTAGAGCAATACATCACTGGCAAGTCATGACACTAACAGATCCTCAGAGAGGGCTGCCTCTCTAAAGATATATCGTATCACCTTGATCACTGCTAGACACTGCTCAGTAAAGAGCTCCATCAGTTGGTGAAGAAGCCGGAATAAACTCATTTTAGCTATGCAGATGCAGGTGGAACCTGCTTATCAATTAAATAGCCTCAACAAGGTATCTCTGTTTTACCTTTTCCTATTCCTCATCACCATTCCCAGTAACTCTAGTTTGATTTTAAGGATTCAAGTTCAGCTGGATGGATAAATAATGTTTTTTTTCCCCCAGAAATATTTATTTGCGTCTGAAAATGACTCGCTTCTATTTTTGCACTTCCTGTGCCTTTGCTTTCCATGAACATCGGTGCGATAGTTTTGTATTGACACAAGTGTTTGCAAAAAGCAAACAGCAGAAGGAGCTGTGTGTGTGACTCCTTTCATGGGCCTGAAGAATCGCTTATGTCTACATGGCATGGCTCTTTTTCCCAGTCTAAGCACTTGCCCATGAAGAGGTTTACTCTTTATAGTTACTGATCCCAGCCTTGTTGAGCTGCACATGAAAAGCCAATGGTTTCAGAAACCGCTGCTTCACAGGGCGAGGCTGGTCCCCAAAGCTGTCTGTCTTTGTTCAAGATGAAGATCAGCTGGTTGAGATGCTGAAAATAAACCACATGACAAAATTGACCCATTCACCCCCACAATGTAGAATATTGCCCAAGGACCAGAAGGCGTTAAAAATGTTCAAAATAGAACTGAAGAAACTCAAATAAATAAATGTGAAAAGAGCCACAGGTCTGCTCATCATGTAACACCATTGTTTTGGTGCTTTTCTGTGTTGTTGCAGGGGCAATTCAGAACAGCTAAATGAACATCTTCAAAAGCGGTTGCTTAAGGAGCTCAGTCTGAGTGGCAAAATTAGATGCCCAAAGCTAGAGACTCTGAGTGCTGCCAACCTGTTGGCAAACTTGGCCTTATCTTCAGTTCCCTGGTGCCCTCTCAAAGAAGTGGATGCTGGAAAGTGAAACCATTGTCCCTGTCATGATGATATTTCCCCTTCTTACTGGTACTCGGAAGGAAACCTGGTGGATTAACACATTGGTTGTACTGTCAGGATGACTCACAGACTTTGAATTTTCAGTGTTTCAAATGTTTGCATAGAATGAGAGAGCTCTTGGCTCAAAACTTCCATGTTGTTCTGGCTTAAAAAGGAAAAAAAGAAAAGGAAAAGGAAAAAGAATGGAAAAAGAAAAAAACAGGAAAAAAAGAAGAAGAAGAAAGAAAAAAGAAGGGGTACAAAAGCAAACCGAATCAGGTTTAATCCAAGATTAACATCTGACTTCTGTGTTTCCTCTGACACCAGCAGTTGTTCTCCAGTTTGTCTGGAAGCTGAACTCCAAGACCAAAGCACAGCCTTTCCAGGTGGGAATGTTACTGTAGAGTCATTGTAGCATAAACTACCTGGCTGATGGAAGGCACGAGGTGGTCCCACTATGCGCCCCTGCACAAAGGGAATTTTTTTCCAACATGTGTACCCAGGTTTTGGTAATGTGTGAAATTGAGGGCCTCAGATCTGTTTCTTATTATAAAAGAGAGGTAAAGGAAATATGCTGACTTCGCTGACTTCGTACGTGCATAAGGGAAATACAAGATACAGGTGCAAAAATGTGTGTCCCTTGTCCACTGCCATCCCAGATAGGATGTCAGTGAGGCCATGTCTCAAATGCCCTAAAAGCAGCTAATATAAAATTCACCATCCAGTTAGTTTTTTTTGCTTGTCAATATACTTTGAATAAGGGGGAGGAGAGAGATTGGAGGTACAATTCCCCAGTCCTCTCTTCTGAGGAGTTGCACTGGTACCACTGGGAACCACTATGCCAGCTGTAGTCATCCAAATTATGAAGTGGCTACCTCAGTTCCCTGCCTTTAGGGGATCCATAATTTGTCTTGGTTCCGTATGCTGCACCTCTGGTTGCCAGCGAAAATAGGATAAATTAGACAATGTGATCAGGTCCTTCCATGTGCCTTGCTGCTCCACCAGCTGTGCTGCCCTGCTGTCCATCCATCCACCCATCCATCCATCCATCCATCCATCCATCCATCCATCCATCCATCCATCCATCCATCCATTGTAGCAGTCCGAGCCGGGCCGCCCCACTGGAGACACCACACGTGTATTGTTCTCAGCTGAGCTCAGAGCACGTTCGGAAGCAACACCCAGAGCCGGGATTTCCTTCATGTCAGCACATGGAGGGGCTCTCCGCTGAGTCACTGGACTGGTCCCAAAAATAGCAGGTTCAGAATAGAAACTTTCGTGCCCTTTCTGTCCTGGAGAACAATGTTTTGCACTTTCCACTCCCCCCCAAGTATGAAAAAAACCCTTCTTGCTTCCAACTTGGCAGGTTTAAGCTGGAACGGCTCAGTCCAGTGCTCAGAGCACCTGACTGTATGCTTTAAAAGGAGAGGAGTTAATCACTGGCACTCTTATTTACTCTGTTCTCAGCAGGGCTTTCTGTTTTTTGTCTGGGTAGATGGAATGTTAAAATGGAAAGAGAGTCAAGCAAAAGCCTCTCTTCCCATCCTGTTTTTTTGATATTTTTGAAGGGCAGTTATAAGAACAGGGACAGAACTGTCGATGAATCTAACTGGAAGGAAAAGGAATATTATTGAAGTGTAGGATCCCTCACACAACTGAAGTG
Organism: Phaethon aethereus; assembly: GCF_964289735.1. Taxonomy (NCBI): domain Eukaryota; kingdom Metazoa; phylum Chordata; class Aves; order Phaethontiformes; family Phaethontidae; genus Phaethon; species Phaethon aethereus. The sequence goes on from NC_138591.1 coordinate 7,093,614, forward strand.
CCCATGGGTTTTTGGAGTGTTTGCTTATTTCCTGTTATTTATAAAATGTCTAAGCATCTGTCAAGCCCACCTCAGAAAGAGCAAGACCCTTCTATGTATAACTAAGTGTCAGCCTGTGCAAATCCAGTAGCCCAATCTCTGGGCACTGGCAGGGGGTCCCTGTACCGACTCAGTTCCTGTTGGGCTGCAAGGGAGTTCTCAGGGAACCACATTAGCAGTGGGACCTCAACCCGTCACTCATGCAGCCCAGCTCCTCTACAAGCTGGTAGCACTCTGATTTTGGGACCCGATCCCCTGGATTTTAGCCACTTACCATCTGTAAGGGCCTTATCCAGACTGCATCACTTCAGCTGAAGACCGGCTGGGTTCCTGGGCTAAACCATGCACTCTCTAAGCATTGGGTAGGCAGCGTAATAATTCCAGAGATAATTTTCAGAGCTTCAGATAATTTTCAGAGCTTTGTTTTTTAAGTTATTCTTGAAAATCCAAGTCTCGCAATCCCACGTGGGAACACTTTCAGGGAACCAGGCTGTTTTCTCAGTGAAGGTGGGTGACTATCACTCAGCCAACTGAGAATCAGCAGAAACCATGCTCCAGTAAAAAGCAATCATGAACACTGGAGAAAGGCATTTTGTATACGCTTCCCTGAACAGCAGGAAAGGTGAGATTCAGATGGTCTGTTTTGTAGAGAGAAAATCCCAAATCATCTTCTCTAAATTACGTGTTGAGCTTTTGAAAGTCTTCCCCTTCCCCCTCCTCCCTGCCCATCTCTACAATAAGTACAATTGTTAGACAAGGCGGGTCTTTGTGCTCCAAATTTAATACATAGTTTTTGACCCATGGAGTGATAAGCTGGAAAATAAATGGCTGGATTTTCCCCAGTGTTGAAGAAGGCCTTTCAGATTGACTTGGGAACTTGCCTATTCTCGTCTGCCCACCTGGCTTTCACTTTGATATCCCTAACATTATCACATAACTTTTATTGTCTTTTCATGTCAGTCAAACCTTCTTCGCTAAATTACTTTCATTTATACGTCCTCTCCTGCTATTTGGTCTCATCATTGTCTAAGATTTAAGGTGAAAAAGTTTCTTCTATTTGACAGGGTGGGAGGTGGAAATTACTATGTGAACAGTAAACTACAGGTTACATAAATAATATGTCATTGTATATCACCCAGTGGGGCCTTAAATCAATTCATTAGTTTGTATAAAGCTTTTGTGTGCTTTTTAACTGCATCATATCCAAGTTGATTGCACATTTGCTCGCAGTTCGGGTTTTTTTTCTTTATGTTGTCAACTTTCGGGATTCTTGTACAGTTACGCTGAGTGTGTTTCTAAAGATTGTTTTTCTTTCTTTAGAGGCTTGGTTTATGTTTTTTCCTCCACTTCTTGACACATCCCTAGCCCGAGGCACAAGTGTGCATTTTGTTCGCGGAAGGTAGACACAGAGATATTCTTCGCTGTGCAAGGACTGAAAGGCAAGCTGAGATATGCTGGATTAATGAAAGAGGTACTGAAAAGCAGCTGGTTGATTCATAGCGAGCCATTCACTTGCTTTCATGCTGCTTCACAGCAAAAAAATCTATAGACTGAACTGTGCTATACAGATAATTTATCCTAATGCCAAGAAGCTTCCTACCCTTTTCATAGGCTAAATTTTCTTTTACAGGCATGCCAGGAAAGATTGCTTTTTGGTTGAAATTCAGGAGATTAAGGCAATCCAGGAGAACCTTGTTTTGGAAGAGGACAGAATTAGTGGAATAAAATCTTTTTTTACAGTTTTCAGTGAAAAACCTAAGACGTGACCAGTTTGGGGAAACAAGGAAGAGAAAGACAATATTTTATTACGTTGTCAGTAACTGCCCATGCTAAAATACTAGTCTAGCCTCACTGCAAAGTAAAAACAGACATTGCTTTGATACACTGATCAATTTTATTATTCCAGCTGAGATTTTTCTCTTCAATTTTTCTGCAGATCTCTTCTGCTCAGTAAATCAAGAACTGTACAAAGGTCCTTTACAATGTAGACTTGACATACAAAAATATTAGCCAAGACAATATTCAAACAGTCATGAAACAGTCATCAAAAGTACTGCCTCCTGTTTCAATGCCTGCAAGAAATCAAAACCTTTCAAACAGAGCCAGATTTTAACGAAGGGTGGCCGTTTAAAGTGGAGTTACCAAAAGCCTTGGCTGTGCCTGGACTTTTATTTTAAGTATTTGTATAATTAAATATTAATATAGGTCAAATAACTGAACCCCCTGAGCAGATGAAATCTGCACAATGAAAACAAACACACTGTATAACATGAGCCAATGTTACCCACAATGTTACTGGATAAATTCGCAAATATAGATCCCAATTTCCGTGAACAAGTTTTCTTATTGATCTTCTGGGAGAATGAGAAGGAAAATATAAAAATTAAATAATAGTCACGGCACTAGAACTTTTAAGAGCTGACCCAAGGCTCATGGGCTTAAAAGACCTTTGTGTCTAGTACCTTAAAGAGCTTTCAGTGCTGCAAAACCTGAAACACACACGGTGAAATCACAAAGTGGTGCCATACAGACAAGGCAATGTCACATTTGGCAGCAAATATGTCTTTAAGGACATGTTGCTACAGGAATTAAAAAGAAAAACGTGGAGCAGATCTGCTCATTTTTTTACTGGGATCTCCTGCATAATTTTACTACAGGCTCCCAATTTTTGCAGAGGTCCTGGCTGGAGATCGACCCAGCCAGGCAGGCTCTGTATGCCGCCTTTGGGGTCAGGAATTGTGTTTTTGCACCTTGGGTGACTAATGGTGACGAGAAATACGGGAGATCCTACGACAATGTGAGAGATGTCCTAGGTCTAGAACCTTGGTGAGATCCAGGCAAGATGGACTCTTTGTCCAGCTCATAGTCAACATTTTAAGGAATATTGATGCAATAAAATTGAAGAGGAGGAGAAGTACATAGCAAGGATGGAAACTGAGGATTTCTTGAATTGATTAGTATGTATACAGCCTCAAGTGATATTCTGGAGGGTAGCAGTGGGAAGCCCTTGCCCTTGTTCCTTTGATATCATTTGACCCGATCTTCACAGCCAGCATAAAGAGGACTTTTTGCTGCAGTTAGATTTGTGCATTCAGGAGCAACCTACGTGCTTGAAGCCTGGTTGCTCTGAGATGTGTAAGGACTTGGAAGTGCTTTGAGTTTGAACTGGATAGGGTAAAAACTGAAAGAAGGTGTAAAAAATACCATGGACAAACTTCTGATCCTTGTTATGTCTCAGCAAATTAGGAATGACTATTAAATTATGGCACTGGCACTGCAAAGTTGTACACTCAAAACAATGAGTGAAGTATCTCCCCCAGTTACAAGATCATTTAAAATGATAGAAATATTTTTGACTTCTGGTTCTAAGGCTTTTAATTATGCTTAGTAATACTTTTTGTTTAATTCAATGTTTTAAGTTTCTTTTTTTTAAAAAGAAGGCGTGAATCCTATCAAATCCCATGCCTTCAGCAGCTGAAGAGTTAAGGATAGTACTTAGAAACCTTCACCCAGGGAATTGTGGGTTCCTATAGCCAGAGTATCCTGGTAACACACACAACAGTGGATGTAAAAGTCCAATTTCAAATTTTAAAAGTGAACGGTTCCATGACCTAAGCTGCGATTTACCATTTTTTGCATGAGAGACATACTATTATTCAGCTGGAAGCTAGGAAAAATTACTTAAATTCATTCCCCTTTAAACTCCAATTTGGCTGCAATAAGAGATCCTGTTTGGGAGCCAATAATACAGAAGGACATATATTTACTTCAAAGGGGTAGAAACTCAAGTTTCAGCTTCCTATGATACAGTTGTGAAATGTTCTCACCCAGTAAAGGAACAAAATCGAACCCATAGAAATATTTCCTCCAGAAAGAAAAGTTCAGGTTGCTCAAAATATTTAAAATATTAAGTAGAAATATTTCATATATTAAGTAAAAACATTTACCTAGAAAAAGCAATAATTTTTGTTTTGAAAGTACGTTCAAAAAAAGGAAATTAAACGTTCAAGAAATGTCCGTACGATAGAAACTTTCCATGTAATTTAATTTTCTGATTTAATCTTTCCACCTTGTTGGAATCTATATTTAAGGGAATTTTTCTCATTTCTTGTATTTTGATTAAATTTTTTAATCAGATTTTCTAATGATGTGCACCATTCTGGAGGCTGCTTCTTAAAATGTAACCCAAACAGTCCAAATATTCACATTATTGTGCTTATGTGAATGAGACAGTGCACGCCTGGCTTAAAACCAAGCTCTCAGCCCTTCCAATGCGCACTGATTGGAGTCATAACCATCCAGCTAAATTGAAGCTGGTAATTAAAAATATGCAAAATGGTTTGGAAATAATGTGGATCTCTCTGAATGTGGATTTTGAATATGGGCGTCTCTCACATGGGTGAAGTGGATAATTGCCTGCCGCTCCTGCTTCTATTCATTGCGAATAATTGAGTTGTTGTCAAACACTTCTAACACTGCCTATCACAATAAATATGAGAAGACAGAGGGGCTCTTTGAATAATCTCATTTTTGTGGCGGAGGAAGCTGTTTCTTTTGTATTTGCCTGGGGAATGGCATAGCAACAGGAAATGAGAAAGAGAGAAGGAATGGAGAAAGCGCAGCAGACTTTGCTTTATTTCTTTATTCTGTATCACGACATTGCATATAAAACTCCAGTCCTACGCCTGTGTTTCTCCAGGGCCGCCTTCCGTGCCAAACCCCGTGGCTCCTTCGTCCCTGCGGCAGCAGGAGCCGGGTGGATGGGGGCGGTGGGGACCAGGGATGCCCAACATCCATGGGGAGCTTCGCACAGGTCCCCAGCTGAGGCACCTGTAAATCATGGGGTGTTTGCCAAGGAAGCTGAGCACGTCTGGGTAACGATGGCACAAACGCCTAGACAGCGCGCTCAGGCTGCGACATTCCACCGGTGCGACTGAAAGCCCGTCAGAGCGCAAAGAAAACTGGCTTGTAGGTGAGAAAGGTCGCCCGCCCGCGGCGGGGTGGGTGCTGCTACCGCCGGGCAAGCCCTGCTGCTGCTGCGGGCTTCGCTCTAGCACTGGGGTCCCGCGGAGGGACTCAGGTGACAACTTTCATTGCAGTGGCTCCAGCAGTGGCCCGTCTCTTACAGACGACCATGGCTTTGCTTCTCCAACAGCCCATCCTGTAACACCTCCCTTTTCTGATCCTTCCACTGCCGTGCTACTTCAGCAGCGTTTCCTAAGCCCCATTTACCTGGACTGTCACGGCTCTCCGTATGCTACCGCAATTCCCTTTTCCCCATCTTTTCATTTTTTCCTTCCTCCAGCAGGTGAATTCCTCTCTGGCTTCAGCAGCCCTTTGAAGTCTCCTTCGTGGTGACGCTGTGGGGGGTCATCGTGTTTTGCGTGCTTGGACTTCCGCGCAGAGTCGCGCAGATGGCACAGGTTGGGTGGCTGGAGCATTTAACAGGCAAAAGTGGTGCTCCCAGAGATTTGAAGAAGACAGATGTATTTTTTTTGCCTCTGTTTTGAGGCTTGCTGGCACGCAGCGTGGCTGGAGACAACCTCATGTCTTGAAAAAGCCGCAGCAGGCAGTGTCTGCTCTTTTCTGTGTGCTCCCCAGAGAAACACTGACATTTCCACCTCCCCTCCTCCTTACCTCATGTTTGAATTTTAGTTTTGCTCTGAGGTGTCTGTTCTCCAGCATCTCTCATTCTCTTTCATACGGTTTCTTGAATGATAATGCAGACTGAGCCTGAGGAACAGCCCCAGAAAGAATGACTTTCACATCTCCACCCTCAGATTTTCCTGAGGAACAGGATGCTGCCTGGAGTATTTCTGGCCACACATCGACAAAAATTTCACAAAAATTCCCTTTCACTATGAGGGTCTTGACATTTCCGCTCCCACCTTTGATATAACGGGGAGGTTAGCCTGGAGACGCTGCAGCAGAAATCTGTTGTGCGTTGCGGCAGCCAGTACAAACCTTTGATATCTGGGAGCTGATTCAGCCGTCGTCTTCAAAGGGCTCTCGCTGTCAGACAAGCTCTTGCCACAGCAATAATGCAGCAGTCTGCGGGCCCAGAGATGGTTTTGTCTGTACAGCATCGCTTTTGTTGAGAATCAGGCGCGCTTGGGACCTGTTAGAGTCCCTGGCAATTAGAGAGAGTGCAGCATCTCCAAAATGCTGTTGTCCGTGCCCTGAATTAACGCCGTGCCCCTGAGGCGAGCGCTGCTCCTTGTGTTCGCATGGCAGTGGTTAGCGGTCGGCAGCGCAGGCGGCAGCGCAGGCGGCAGCGCAGGCAGCGCAGGCAGCAGCACAGGCAGCAGTGCAGGCGGCAGCGCAGGCGGCAGCGCAGGCAGCGCAGGCAGCGCAGGCAGCGCAGGCGGCAGCGCAGGCAGCAGCGCAGGCAGCGCAGGCAGCAGCACAGGCAGCAGTGCAGGCGGCAGCGCAGGCGGCAGCGCAGGCAGCGCAGGCAGCGCAGGCAGCGCAGGCGGCAGCGCAGGCAGCAGCGCAGGCAGCGCAGGCAGCAGCACAGGCAGCAGTGCAGGCGGCAGTGCAGGCGGCAGCACAGGCAGCGCAGGCAGTGCAGGTGGCAGCACAGGCAGCAGCGCAGGCAGCGCAGGCAGCGGAGGTGGCAGCGCAGGCAGCGCAGGCAGTGCAGGCGGCAGCGCAGGCGGCAGCGCAGGCAGCGCAGGCAGCGCAGGCAGTGCAGGCAGCAGCGCAGGCGGCAGCGCAGGCGGCAGCGCAGGCGGCAGCGCAGGCAGCGCAGGCAGCAGCACAGGCAGCGCAGGCGGCAGCGCAGGCAGCAGCACAGGCAGCGCAGGCAGCAGCGCAGGCAGCGCAGGTGGCAGCGCAGGCAGCGCAGGCAGCAGCACAGGCAGCAGCGCAGGCAGCAGCGCAGGCAGCGCAGGCGGCAGTGCAGGCGGCAGCGCAGGCAGCGCAGGCGGCAGCGCAGGCGGCAGCGCAGGCAGCGCAGGTGGCAGCGCAGGCAGCGCAGGCGGCAGCGTAGGCAGCAGCGCAGGCAGCGCAGGCGGCAGCGCAGGCGGCAGCGCAGGCAGCGCAGGCAGCAGCACAGGCAGCACAGGTGGCAGCGCAGGCAGCGCAGGCGGCAGCGCAGGCAGCAGCGCAGGCAGCGCAGGCGGCAGCGCAGGCGGCAGCGCAGGCAGCGCAGGCGGCAGCACAGGCAGCGCAGGTGGCAGCGCAGGCAGCGCAGGCGGCAGCGCAGGCAGCAGCGCAGGCAGCGCAGGCGGCAGCGCAGGCGGCAGCGCAGGCAGCGCAGGCGGCAGCGCAGGCAGCAGCGCAGGCAGCGCAGGCAGCAGCGCAGGCAGCGCAGGCGGCAGCGCAGGCAGCAGCGCAGGCGGCAGCGCAGGAAGCAGCGCAGGCAGCGCAGGCGGCAGCGCAGGCGGCAGCGCAGGCAGCGCAAGCTGACCTGGCCGAGTGTGTGAGCGGCCCGGGGCTGCTGGAGGGAGGAGGGGGGGGCTGAGGCCAACTTTCACCTGGGCAGCTCAATTCCTGGAGGCCAAGTGACTTCCAGAGGCCACACAGCAAGTGCGCGGCACTGTCAGCCCCGGAGCTCAACCGATGCCTGGCTGCAGGCAACCGGCCACAATATCTCTTTCCATACTGTAATTGTTAGTGCGTTTTAATAAATTCCTCCAGGGACACGTGCCATATAAAATGTGTAATTCAAACAAACCGGAAAGCGGATCAGCCTTGCGCTGTCATTTATATTGGAAGAGTAGGCATGTTAAATACCTTTTTTCACAAATCCCTTTCAATAAATCAGTTTTGGAGCAATGCAGCTGGTTGTTGGGTGCTTTAATGGTGCTGTACTTTTCAATGACTCTCTGTACTAGAAGACGGTTCTTGAAAGTTATGCTAAAATAGACCAAGCAGTTTTGGAAAAGAGAGGTGTATATCCAAATAGCTGGAGTGAATGAGTTCATTCTATGTATCAGGGAAACGCACAGCAGGCAAAGGGCAGCCAAAATTATAGGCCAGATAATTTCAAAATGTTCTTGGCTTGCTCCACAGACAGGTGTAAATCTGCTGGAGGCATTGGGAGCGAGTGCGGTTCAGATGCGGAGCGAGAGCCTTTGAGAAGCCCTGAGAGGCGGGAGGAAAGCCTGGCTCCTGCTCATTAAAGTAACCGTGCCCGGGAGCTTGCTGGCTACAGCCGCTCTGCAGGAGCACCGGCAACGCTCTCTGCAGCGCATGGGTCGTGCACCGTCTTCTGAAGGCGGGGGTAATGCTCAGAGGCACCCCCCGAAATGATCATACGCACAAGGTGTCCCGGGGAGCGCGGAGGGCACTGATTTGTACCGCTGAGTAAAAGCACTATGAGGAAAACATGAAACGGAGGTGATGAGAAAATCGGGCAGCCCAGCGCTGCCAAAATACCTTTCACCGGCTCTTCATCGGTTCTAACCGATAACCCACCATGGTTGCTGAGCTGGAAGGCTCCATCCCTTTCCACTGCTCTCACTCCCCTTAGTTTTGCAAGGCTTATCTTTTCGCATGGCGAAGCAGGGTTCTGGGATTTTAATTGGGCTACAAATGATGTAGGAACATTATCAGCCCTTGCCAGTACCCTTCAGGGTAAAATACCTTGGTTTCCAATTCATTGTCATGGCCCTCCAGCTTGGCATAGAGGTGTTCGAGCAAGGGGAAGAAGGAGCCAAAGCACCCCAGCTAAACCTCGGTAAACTTCCTTTTTTTTTCTCATTTTTGATCCTTAAAGATCTAGGTTGCATTCAGTCACGTAACTACACAAATGAAAAACTCAACTTGGCAAAAATCGCCCCAGCGTCCTTTATTGGCGTCTTTCCTGGAATGCCAGCTGTTCGAGCAAAGCAGAGAGGCCAGGCTCTGCCGATTTCCCTAGCCTTGCAGATACCTGCTCCAGATTTGTTTTTTGAAGAAATAATTTAGCATACAGGTTTTTGGGTCGAAAGTCACTGTTTTTTTGTAGATTGCCAAGACTGGTGCGACATCCGGTTTGGATCCAACTGCTAGCATCAGGGAACTGAACTCAGGTTTTAGCAAAGGATGCGGTTTGAAGTCCATCTTTGAATTCAGTTGCAGGTATTTTGGGACAGGAATAAAACCAAGAACCGTTTTCCTCTGAACTGTAGTTCAAATGAAATGTTTCATATCATGAATGGTGATTAGCAGAACTGATTTTGTTATGACAAAAAAACCAGCAATGAAAAGTGCCAGCATCAAAGCTTGTGAACATTTTCTGTGTTTGCATGTTGGAAGATATACATATTTTTAAATGTTAGACGTTTAAAGGGTTTACAGATTCCTGATGTACAGCAGAACACTGTAAATCACTTTGGATTCATGGGGCCACACTTCGCCATAATGCCACCATACATTAATTAGCTGCATAACAGATACCTCTGCCTGAAAGTTGTATTTTTGTTTCCCCATAGTGCACTTAGAATTACTGGGGCATGTTGATTGATTCCCATTACTGAAAGCTTCTATCACGTAACATGTCTGCAAGAAAATCAGCCCTAATTGAGAGAGAAGAGGTTAATGGGGGGAGCATGAGAGATAACGGTGATAAATTGAAAGACGGGAGGTTCCAACTAACAAAAGTTTAAAAAAAAAATCACCATGAGACCTGTCCACATTGGAAGAAGTTTTCCAGAGAGGCTGCATTTGGAGGACTGGGCTGGACAAAGCCTTGGGCAACCTGGGCTGATTTCAGTGTTGTTCCTGCTCTGAGCAAGAGGCTGGACCAGAAAATCTCCTGATGTCCCTTTCAATCTGCAATGTTCTGTGCTTCTGCAAGAAATTGCCAGTAGCTGGCTTTTGCCATTTAAAAACAAATGGCCAGGTTTCCAGATTTTTATTACCAGGAGTTCAACTTTTCAATACAAACAGCCTTTTTTTGCAGAAGGTTTGGAAGCTAAAGTCTTCAATAGATGACCCTGACGGTACTCCTACACACCTCTCTTCAGCTCAGGATGAGCACTGCATTTACTACTCCTTCCTGGCCATGATCTGTCATTTCAATAGCAGCACATCCACAGTGATGTGGAAGACTGTTGCTATTACATGTAACAACATTAAGGTTTTTTTCCGCCAGTGGCATGTTTACATTGACATATAGGTACATCTCCAAATCAGCAGCTCAATTCTTGCTATCAAACTTGTACCAAGGGGTGACTTAGTTCCATCCTGGAACTCAACATTTTTGGTGCACTTAATAGATTAGCCTGGAACAGGCCAGCTGTGTACGTGGCTAGGTCCCATGTTTATCACAAGATGGTCCAGAAGGTCTTGCAACCATCTTCTTGACATGATGGACAGTAGGTAGACGAGGGTGAACTTCAGCAATTTATTTGGTGGAAAGTTCATGAGTTTCTGCAAGGAGATTGTTCTCAACCACCCATCTCAAGCCTCCGCTCCCTTGAAGTGAAGGAGGAACCAACACAGGTGCTGTGTGACTCGCGTCAATACGCACAAGGCATGGCTTTTGCAGCAGTTGCTGCTGAGCCGTGAAGTAACAACTCAAATCCTCTCCCCATTTTCTTCTGTTCTCTGCCTAATTTTTCACTCTAAATTAGAAGTGCTGATGGGCTGCATTTGGCACAATAATAGGCAAGCAACACAGGTTACAATCTGAATATTTGTTTCTGATCACCACTGCCATAATTTTATTGCTGCTGTTGAATGAGGATGTGAGTAAATTCCAGCAGGGAATGTACAATCTACCTCTGTGTTGGTAATTACTGATTTGATTTCCAGCTGTCCTACAGCTGAGTACTGTAGTTTCATATTGAAATAAGATTTCTAGCTTTCCCTGTGAGTTAATTGTGTAACACATGTACAAGAAATCATCCATGAAAAACATGGAAATTCCCAGGTCTTCATTGCCTCTCTTTTGTTCAAAATTCTTTTGAAAATGTGGGGTTGGGTGGACATGCCTAGGACAGGACTGAGGATTTTGTGCAAGCTGAAGTCAACATACAAAGAAAAAACAGGTTATTTAGCAAGACCTTGATTCTGACTGCCACACTACAAAGTGTTGGGGAAAGGAGGGTGCACAAACTTCATTCTCTCTGTGTCCGCTATGTTTATGAAAAAGCCCTGTGCCACGTGCTAGCAGAACTGATCAGGGTTGGGGGCATTTAGTGCCAGTAGACATGGGCGGCCAGGCTGAAGGTACAACCATTGCCCTCATTCACTTACTCAGAAAGGCTTTTGCATAATAGCTTTTAAAAGGAGGAAAATTTCTGTTGATCCAGACCAAGTAAATGATTTGCAGTGCTTGCTGTCTATGCCTCACAGATAGGAATCCTTCTTTTAATATATCAGCACTGTCAGCACAACCAAAATGGCAGGAAGATACCGCGAGAAGTGCACAGCAAAATGGTATGAAATTATTTTTTCATTCGTCAGGATACTTCTTCACGCTGAATCTACCTACCACTTTTAAAGTGACACTATGCTTTTAATGAATACTTCCTTGCCTTTGGGACTGCTCTGCATAGAAAGGCAGGTAAGGATTAAATAGGAGGAGGTCCTTGATGTTGACAAAAATGAAGCCTTCCAACACTGAGATTCACTTGAGCAGCCTGGCGCAGCCAGAGGGATGCAGCAAGTCCCCCTCCTCGTACTGCGTCGACGTGAGCGTAAAAACCAGAAAGGTGACCCATCCCATCGGGCACTTTAGGCAGACCGCTGCAAACAGAGACCGGCTAGGACACACAGTGGTGACACACAGCCAAAAAGTAGCTGGTCCCTGCAGAGCCCTAGTGCTGTCCCAGATGCAAACCCAAGCCAGGTTTTTCCCGAGCGCCTGCGCTGCTCCGCTGCCACCCCCTACGGCTCCGGCAGAAGTGCTGCTCTCTGAGGCCAGCTTTGTGTTGTGTTTGGCACGCAATGAGGCCCTGAAAATAATCTCTTGTATTAGCTGAAACCCTCTCATGCCAACTTCGTGATCCCTCTGACATATTTGCTGCCAGCTTTTGGTGTCAGTGTGTTGGCCCGTGTCTCAAAGCAGTTACATTTTTAATGCTGCACAATGCGTACCTTCTCTCTGTGCATCCCTCTCTTGTGGATGAGCAGGACTCGGGGAATTTGGCTGGATCACCGCTTTCACCAGTAAAGACTGGGGACTGATGGAGAAAATGATCTGTTATCCCCCACAGTGTGTACCAAAATGGCATGTGGTAAGTCTCATTCTGATTTCTAAAATGCTGGATAACAGCCACCGACTCTGCTCTTCCAGCCCCATACAAACTCTTTGGGACTGTCAGTTCTCCAAGGCCTTATTTGAACAATTCACTGGAGAACTGGAAGGGATAAGGTGATCTAAAAACACAGTGAAATTCTCTCAAAAAAGCCAGGAAGGTTATTGTTGGTTTTTACCATATTAAGAAATAACTCCAGTCCATAGAAAGAGAGTATCAAAATATTGAAGATAATTGAACAGCCACTCTTATAAAAAATAAGCTTATCATTATAATCAGCTGAGCACACCTTGAAGTAAAACCTGTGTAGGAAAGCAAATGGTTTAATGTCTTCGTGTATTCTTCTCCCCCCAGGGGCCAATTTCCAGTCTGTCTTTAGAGAAGCCAAACCTTTTGCCTGGGTGGGTTCTGCTGGGCATTAACAGGGGCCCAGGCAGGAATCCTGTCCCCGGTGCAGACCAGCAAAAAAGGCCCTTTAGTTGTTGGGAGGTAGAAACTAGTTTCAGTCCTGTGATGGAGAGCAATTGCAAGGCAGTTGTCGAAACCAGTCGTTGCGTTGACCTGCAGGGCTTTAGTGACCACAGGGCAGCGTTGGGCGGTGCCAGCCGTCCGTGTGCCAGGTAATCTGTGACCCTGAGGTACAGAAATGATTGCCGAAAGAACAAGCTCTGTAATAACAAGGGCAAAATTGAAAGCAACCATAACAGCAGAGAAAAATAGAAGGTGGCCACAACTATGGCACAAAGCAGCGAGGAACATCAGTGACTGCAGAGCACTGTCCAGACAGCATTGGACACGCACCTGCAGAGCAATCCAATCCATTCATGGAACATGAAATAGCATCTGTGTTTTTCTTTAGCTCAGCCTGCTTTCCTGTATTTGAGCCCATCACTGAATATTTTGTTATGATGGATTAAATATCTCAGGTGGCATTTCACTGATACAACAAAAACAGTGAAAGGTGTACAGTGCTGGAAAAATAATTCTGACTCAGCATCTCAGCTGTCGGTCATAGAGTTGGGATTTTTCTACCAAATACCATTTGGTCTCCTGAATTGAGAGATCAATCTTAATTTTGTCCACAGATGGGGAAGTTTTGCTTGTTCTATTTTGTCTACATGCACAAAATAAAAGCAAACTATAATTTATTTTTTGTGGACAAAATGAGTTTGGGTTCTTTCACTTTTCTTTTGGCATTCTTTCCTGTTGACAGCATGATTTGCACAAAATTACATTCTGTTGATAAAAATGTGCTGAAATGTCTTTCAGTTTCATTGATGGAATGATTTGCAGTAAGAGGTTTGACAAAATGCATGTTGTCAACAGAATGAAATGGGGTGGGTAGAAGGGAGAATACACTTCAGACATATGGAGCAAGCAGTTATACACTCACTTGGTTTGTTAAAAACTGTGCTCAGAGACTATTAGAAAGGATTTTGTGGGATTTAGTGAAGACAATAGTTATTTTGGAAAATATTATTTGCACAGATACATCTGGCAGTGGGAAAAGGCATGAGGAAAGTTAATGGGTGCAGAATTTGGCCAGAGATCATTGCAAGTGCTGCTATACTTCTTTCGATGTCTTTCTATCCAAACAAATTTCCTCCATTAGGTTTACAGATTTCCTCATTCAGCTTTTAAGGGAATACTTGTACTGGAAACAAACGAGACAGGGAAAAGAAGTATGTTAAAATTTATGAAAACATCTGTTGGAAGTTCTGAGAAAGATGCTTTTGTTTTAATCATCTAAGCAAGATTGATGGATTTTATCAGAGCTAAGTAGCGAAGAGTCCCAAATGGGCTCTCTATCCCAAAGGCGAAGCACTTAAACATATGCCTAATTTTAAGCATGTGAATAATGGCCTCATTGAATTCAGTGGAAAACTCAAGTGCTGCAAACTGAGTATCTTGGATTCTAAGATACTTTGGATTAGTGTTAAAATCATGAGCAAATTGTACAAAAAAAAAAAATCTTGAGCCTAACCTTACAAAATTATTATAGTTAGGACCAAGTGTTCCTGGTAAAATAAATCACACTAGGTATATTCAGCTTGTTTTGATATGATCAAATACATTATGATAGAAAGACAGTTAGTGATAAAACAAGATAAATATTCATTTATTCAAGGAAATTTATTGATAAGTCTTAAGTGCAGTATCACAGAGAGGATCAACCTGGTGGGTAAGCAAAAATCTGTTGTCTGCAGTGATATTGCTTTATTTTATCCAAACTTGTCCATTATACAATACATTTACTGCTTTAAGTCAATTCTGAAAAGAACTTTAGCACCTCTTTTTTTCTTAGCTGTTTTCTCTCAACAGCATCCTTTTGCTGAGCACCAAGTCTGGCTGTCAGTCAGAGAGAAGGAGGAAGAACAAGAGTCAGATCTTTCTCTTCCAAGAGGGATTCTGTAGGTGTGGCAATGAGCTGTGGCTTCTTCTGGGAAATTTGGGTTGTGAATTAAATTGTAGATGGTGCTAAGTTTCCATTGCAATGTCCAGCTCAATTTTCTTTCAAGGTTGATACGGGTATCAGAATACGGTGCCAAACTACCTTAAACCACTATTCCAGACCATTATTCTCATTTCAGGATGTAAATGCCTTGATTCCACTCCCATGCTAAAAAATCCCACTGGCAGGAGCTGGATCAGGGGAATAAACAGTAGCGCTTCATGTGCACATGCTCAGTTCATTCCACCCCGCTGTCAAAACCGATTGCATTTCCCTGGTCAAACAACAAACGTACCAAACCAAAGGAGACGCCAGTGCAAACTGCTGCTTACACAGGGGCAAGCTCCTTGTGGCTGGATGTGCTGGGACACTGCAGAAGCTGAGGAGCAGAGTGGATAGTCTGGAGGAGAGAGGGAGCTCAGCATGCACCTCAAATTAGAGTAGACTTTGGGTTACTCTGATGTTTGTGGTCCTAAAAGAGCTGATTTTCAGGAGTCCCCGTCTGGAAGCTGGGGAATGAGCTGAGGAAGGACCAGACATGTAAGCTAAGGGCATCTTCATAGCACCTATGATCTCTTCTGTTCTGATGAGGAGGCCAATGTTCATGATCTTTTCAGACAGGCATTAGCCAGGTGACCAAATGCTATCATGTTTGACTCATTCCACACTTGCACCTGGTGGCTATTGATTCCTATTTTTGGAAAGCCTTAATATACGTTACACATGCCCCTTTTGAATGGAAATGCTGTTTAGTGGCATTTAACAGTGCAGGAATCACAGCTGCAAAACAAAATGTTTTACAGAAATTTTTGAAATGGCTTTTTTTTAGCCATGAAAAAACTTCTTCTATTTTGCTTGAATGATATCATCATTCTTTTAGCTCTTAAGCAGTAATGGTCATCTGACTAACCAGGAGTTGGAACTGCAGACTTGTCCTCAGATTTAGGGTGGAACGGTGTTTTAAGAAGTTATACACACCTTTCTGCTTAAAATTGCATGTGCTTGGGGCTGGTACTACCTACTGGGCAAATGTGGGTGCCTGTCTCAGGAAAACAACAGTCCAGGCAGATCACTGTCCATGAACTCACGAAGTCAGCTGGAGGGAGGCTATAATGCAGGTACTACTATCAAATACATTTTCTAGAAGTAAATTTGCATGGCAAAAAAACCCCAAACACACAAAAAAGTTGGATTTTCCAAAGCCAAGGAAAAAAATGGGAGTAATATATTGGAAGTAAAATGGAGAACTTAGGTCAAATTATTTCAAAGCATATAAGCTGTAAGCTGCCAAAAGAAGTCCATCAAAGCAAACTTTATACTTGAATTTAAAACGCAGCCAGGCATATTTGGCTGGAAGGGAGGTAACACTGGGGTACAGTAACCAAGCACAGCGCTGGGGCTTACCTAGCCATAGAAGAGGATGGAGTTGGTCAGAGCATTTTCTAATTCTGTTTCTATTATCTGAGAATAGAGCAGATGACAAATCTGTTAGTTCAGAGTGTTGACACAATACACTTTTATCACTTTTTGTCAACACAACATAATTGTGTTCAGATTACCCCGTCACAGGGGAATAGCCATAAGATCATGCTGTCCATGAAAATAAATGTCGTGTTCTATTTCTGGGAAAAGCAGAGGGAAATAGGAAAAGCAATGAAAGTAATGAAAAAACATGAAAAAACTCTATTCTTTGGACAGGGTTTTAGTTACACAGACGCTGTGATAGAGCAGTTGTTCACCCAAATCTGACCCCCCCAGGTTCCTACGTTAGATGCCAAGCTCCTGTGCTTCCAATGTGTTTCCCTCCCCACCCCTCCCACCCCATCGAATCCAAACACTTTAGTGCTCATTTCTTCCAGCAATCTTCTGTAACCGATGCCAGCTATGAATCACGAGCGATGTGTGAAGAGCAAGGATTGCAGAAACCCATCAAGGAGGGAAAGTGATGCTCTGCAGGGCTTGGATATGGTCAGGGAGTGGAGCACCAAGCCTGATGGCAAGGCTGAGATGACAGGGACGTCTCCAGTTCAAGTGTTCAAGTTATCTCCCTGACTGCCTTCGTTGTTGGACTTCAGGGGTCACCTTGCCAAAAACCTGAAGTATGACCCCTTTGGGGAGAAGGTAATTGTGGGACTATCAGCTTCTCTCTGCCAAGCTGGATGCCCTCTGCCCATGGGGAGGGAAGGTACTAAATTGCACCTTGCTCTGTTCCCACAGAAAATCCTTCCACCTCAGGCATCCATTTCCTAGACAAAATGCAAACTCAGCTGCAGAAACATGTTGCATTTTTTAAGATTAAGTAAAGCGAGAACTAGTATTTTTAATAAAGCAGATGGAAATATTCAGTTGGCTTCGTTCTAATGGAAATAAAATTCTGCCCATCCATCATCTTTTCTTGCAACACTCTGGAGACGGCTGTAAATGGAAATCTGAGGGCTGAAGGGGTTTTGGGCAGGTAGCGGTGTTTGTGCGCTGCAGACAAAGGGGATTAGTCAGTATGGGGAGGAACCAGCATCATTTTGTGCTCCCTCATGGTCCAACACAGGTGCAGTCCCTCCTGATTTCCTGTAGCAGTTACGGTACGAATCACAGCAATGCATCCCAATTTAAACATAGAAACATATTCTTAGGGGGAAAAAACAAACAGAGAAACAAAGTCCCTTGTCAAAATACAAACTCCGTCTCCCTTGGCCCAAATTTTCTTTTCTTGTAAAGTCATGTCACGTCTCACACCTTCCCATTAGTTTTTGATACGCTACTTTACCAACTGAGAGACCCAGAGGGGGTGGGGGTTGTGGAAGCCTTAAAAAAGAAATAATTAATCTCCACTGAGAGTAACATGCTGCCACATATCACTCAGCGTTGCATCAATAGCCCGATGGGGTCAGGAGAGGTGACTGAGAGGGAAACAGGAACTAGCTTGCGAAGTTTAATGATGAAAACGGAGATATTTAAAATCTGCAGTGCCCATTTGCTGTGCAGCCTGCTCAGGTGCATTCAGGGTGATTACAGCACCCAGACAGAAGGGTTTCATCTTCTGTGCTGTTGGTGCCATTTTTATGGCAATTCAGAAAATGATCACATAGAGACTGAACCACTGATTAGTTAACACGCACAGCCTTCATGTATTCTGTTCCTGCAAAGCTTTGAACTTCTGGAAGCGTCGTACTGAGAAAATGTCTATCCCAGAGGTAGCTATGATTATATTGCTGTCTTTATTATTTACTGACACTCTGCGTAAGCTTCGTGCATGACACGGGGCCTCTCCAGCTACATCTTGAGTCAGATGCAGAGGAGGTGCTCATTAAAGCAAGAGGCTGTTGGGAGAAAGCATCTGCCATCCTCCTTTAATTGCTGCCAGCTTTGGAGAAGAGGCGTTGATACCATAGCTAAGCCTAAAGCCCAGCAGGGCTGCTGTTTTGGTTTGAGTTTTCACTCCTGCAGCCCGAAAGAGGTCATTTAGGCTGAGATCCAGGGTGAGGACTGACCCTGGCAGCTTCCCACAGATTTGCTGTGAGCAGGTAACCAAAGAGACTGTCCTCCCTACATTGCCCAGCCTGAATCTCCTCCCTGACCCTGCCTGTGTCTCTTCTGCAGTAGTATCGCGCAGTTGTGGATCCTTGTCTTCTGTGCCATTTTTCAACTCACCCAGATGCACTGAAGCTGCTTGGTAAGGGAACTCTTTTTTGCTTGCACAAGTGGAACAAGGTAGGAAGAGTACAAAAAAACACCCCGAAGCCCCAAAAGCTGAATAACGAGCAAGTCCTAGAGGTAAGGAACAGTAAGCATGTTTCTAAATAGTTTTGCATCCATAGCAAGGAGGACAGCAGGCTGCAACCCACTGCTTCCAGCACATTGCTCTTACTGAGTAGGTCCCTTATCCTGCCCTAGTACCTCAGCACACGCCCAGTCAGTGGGACACACAATCTTGGAGCTTCACTCGGTGATTTTCAGCCAGTATTTTTTTGGCTTCTCCACAGTTTCCATCAGCTACAAAGCAAACGGTCTAACTTCCCCTTGATTTGGGTGCTGACGTATTTATATGAAAGGATGGGAAAATGGCCATACGCACAGCTAGGTACCCCGAGGAATGCCACTGGCGGTGAGGATTCAGCGGGCAAGTCGCTGGGAATTGAGCTGGTGTTTCAAAGAGAGAAGGGGATAAGATGTCGTCTGGTCACAGCTGTTCAGCCACACAGACGAGACGCAGAGGGTTTCTCAGGTGGGAACCGGTGGGAGGGAGGCACTGAAACTTTTTTATCTTTGCTTCTGGAGAGTCTAAATGAGATCACAGTGGAGTAGCAGCAACAGATGTTCGCTCCAACCACTGTGTCAACATCCAAAAAATCAGTATGACAGGTAGGCATCACCCCCTGAAGTATCATATTTGACAAAGTGGCCCTGCAGCAGGTGGGTAGCTTCAGATAATTGTTTTTGCTCCATGACGGGTGAGAAGTGTCCCAGCTCTCAGAAGATGCATTCAGGACTGGCTGCCATCTGATCCTGATGAATTATGGCTGAGTCTTAGATGTAGCCCTCAAATTGACATGGGACTGAAATGTTGTTAGGCAGACCATGGCAACTCAACAGAGAGACATAAAAAGTGTATGAAGTTTTGAGAGTATAACTGGTATATCTTGAGAAAAAAGGCACATTCCCCATCTCTTGCTTTGCTACTTAAAACGGGGAACTTTTAATTCGTGAAGCAAACATCCTTGACTTTCTGTTAAGTTTAGCTTACTGGAATTTTTTAAAGAAAACTTTAGCTAAAAGTAGCTGAATGCAATGCGTTATTTTTTGCATAATCACTGGTGCCAAGGGCTAAAGTACAGCACTTTTAAAAAAAATTAGGGGCTTTAAAAATAAGACATCAGTATCTCTCCCCAATCTCACAGTCACCATTGTCCTTCTCACCTACCTTCTCTCTTTATTAAAAAAGACTGATTAGTTGTACCTACTTGATATGAAACGCAACTTCTCTTTATGAAGACTCCAGTACCAAAAAAAAAAAAAAGCAAATGGGGAGAGAGAAGAAACTAGTAAATGATTCTGCTTTACACCTTGGCTAGTAATACGAATGTCAACACAGCCACAGTTCAATGAGACACGTATGTGCTTATATTTAAGCATGTGTTTAAGTCTGTTCAGATTCAGCTTCCTGCCAAGGACATACTTCACTTGTGGGACATATGTGACTTAAGAATATGTTAAGCGTTTCAGTGATTTGGTACCAGACCAATAAATGACCTTCAAAAGTAGCTGATTAAGTATGTGCAGTTATTTCATAGATAAAGGGTGTTCACAACCGTACCATTTGGTTGCTGTGCTATCAGCCCCGCTGATGGTCAAGCGTTGCATTGATTGAAGGTACATTGAGGGATAGAAGGAGTCTCTGATAATCTGTCTCTGCATTTATCTGCCTAGACTTTGCTTTGTGAGCAAAGCTAGCTTGCTTTGATACCCAAGGAGAAAACCAGCAAATCTGCACTACCAATTTGTGAGTTATGGATGGGAATGAAGTGTTCTGACACGATGGGCTCCAGTATTGACCAAGCATGCTGTGGTAGGGCAGAGGGAAACATGAGCTAGACATGTCAAACAAACATGTGAACATCTTCATATGTAGTCTGGCATTTTAGTAACAATCTTTCCAATGAAGATGTCAAGGATCACCTTGAGTTTCCCAGGGGTTACCTGCATGGTTATGACTATGGTGCTCTGGAAGGAAACAGAAGACCTGCCTTTAATGCAGCAAAGACAACTGAAGTTCTGGAGCCGTTCCTGAGAATTCAAGGAAAACTTTGGAAAACTGTGGAGCTGACTAGAATCTTGCAGTTTTGCAAATGACGTTGTTTTGTTTGTGGAAGTCATCCCAAGCTGTGCTTTTTACATCTTTTTTCCTCTCTAGTGACTACATATGCAGCCTCAGCGTTAAGTATGCAAAGGGCCTTGCTGGGCAACTGTAGGTGGTCCTGCTTCTTGTTAAACATGACAGTTGAATGTGTGGATGCACAATAAATGAGCGCAGTTCATCATAGCCTTTAGAAAGCTAATTGGCTACTAAGCTTTTGAAGGGTCAAATACATTAGTATCTAGCCCCACTCTGCTCTTTGAACAGCAAGTGGTTAGGAGCAAGTCTGATTAGCATGCCTCTTCACTGTCTTCCACTTCTGATACGTGCTTATGAATGACCTTTTGCTGCAGCGTGTGCGTGAAATGGATAGAGAAAGACACAATCCCTATAAATAGCTTGCAGGCAGAGTTAAAGGCTGTACTTAAAACGAAGTGCATAATGTTTTTAAAGTAAATAACTAGGGCTAGCTTTGTGGGTCTGCATTTTACTTAGAGTTTGAAGCAGATGAAAAGCATCAGATTTGATTTTCAACCCTTTCAGCTCAAATAGGAGCCATAGAAAAATGAAACACAAGAGTATTTGTATCCAGGCTTCTTCAGTCTGTCAATGGCTGAAACTTCATCAGGATTATTTGCAGGATTTATTTTTCACAGATGCAGATTTTCTTGCTAAATGATGTGTTACTGATCAAATCCTGTAGTTTCAGAAATGTATGCTTTGGGGGTAGTCCCCTATCTTAACAGGACAGACCCCAATAACAACACTAGGTGAAGTTATTTACTTGTGTTTTCTGAAAAGATGGCAGAACATCTGAACTGTCTCCAGAAATGCTAGTTATTCTCATTGTTTCTATTTTGAAAACAATTCCTTGTGGCCTGGCTGCAACTGATGAACTGTTGTCTTGAACTGTCCCCAGAACTCAGATAGATACTTATTTATTATTTAAATATGAGCTAAGAGCGGGAAACTTTTAAAATTCCCCAAAGCTCTCCTCTAAAAATAAAGATCCATTAGTTCACCCTCGATAAGTATTTCTTAATTGTTCCCCCAAGTCGAATCAGACTCCCTGAGTTTCCTTCTTGGCTTTCTTTAACCGTGGGTGCAGCATTTTTGTCTTGTTCTGCCAGTGACATTCAAGTGTTAAAGCCAAACTTCGTGAAGCCATGTGGAGGGCAATGTCGGTTCCTGATGTAATTCACATAGTAGCCTGGAATGACCCTTATCCGCTCATGGTGACTTCTGTTTGTTTTGGCCAGCACCTAGAGCTCCATTTTTCCCCCTCTATCTCGAAGATATCTTGCATATCCTCCCTGTTTATGATCATACTTGCCTCTGATGTTTCCTCTTTAACAGTTATCCATCTTCTGGATTAGACATAAACCCAAGGTCCTGAATGATCTTAGTCATTGAAGATGTGGTGGCACTTTTCACAAAAGGAGATGACTAACCTCTATGTCTTGGCCACAGGCCAACTCGGCTAATTACGCTCTGCCTACCAGAAATTCCTCCTGCCATTTTAATGGTCATGTTGTTTTTCACTTTCTGTCCCAAACAGCTATTGAATAGATGCTGGTTTTCACTCCATGCTACAGTTCAGCAGTGAATGACACTTTAAACTTGTAGCACTTCTTTCTGCTTGTAAAATGCTTTGGGTCTTGGGAGCAGGCTAAGGCACTACATTTTTATTTTCGGGAGAGATGCTCCTACAGCAACGGTCCCTAGGTGCTCCACACCTTGCTGTGGAAGGATCCTGTGCCAGTCCTCCATTTCTCCTTACTAGCTGTTATTATCTCTAGCTATTCTTATTCGCTAACATTTTATTGAATCATTCCAGTTTTTATCAGTTTTCCCATCTTGCTCTTCTTGATGCCTTTAGAAAGAAGATCTGGGGAAGGTGCTTAGCTACTATGAAACAGCCTATGGACTGAGAGGAGTTATGTGCGTTTTCCAGCTGCTGAGAAACCCAGCCAAGGACTTTTTCCATATACGGGAGAACTTCTAATTTAAATGAGTACTATTAACTCTGGTTGTCTTCTGGTTGCTTTTCAGTTTAAAATTAACTAAACATATGACTGAATTTTTCTCAGAGTGGGTTCCAAAAGAATCCAGGGGACAGGAGACTGTGGTGAGACTTGGCAGGTAGGAGGTCTGCCCCTGTGAAGCCTGCTTGCTCCAACTTCAGAGTGCCCTCTCATACTCACCCTGTTGCCATCTTCAGGATATTTTCAGATCTCAGCTTTCGCTCAGTCAGAAAAGATGTGATGTGAAACAAAGGATACCAGGTCATGCCAAGATGTATGTGGGAAGGGTAGAGAGGATGTGTGAAGCACCAAGAATTATACGCCCAGGGATAATCAGATTTGTACCATCTTCTCTATTATCTTCTATTCTATTTGATCGTGGTTTGCCAAAATCAACAACACTGGTTTTAATACAGGTGCCTTTGTTCCCAGAAATGATCTGAATGAAACCTGGGATTATGAATTCTTTCCCACAGTCTTACTGAACCTTGGGAACCTTTCCATGCAGTGGGTAATCCTTTCATTATTTATTGTTTCTTGTTCTGTTTGCTGTTATTTGCTTCCCCTATCCAACTTTGGTACTGCTTTTGTAGTATTTTGCTCTTCTACACCATGGTGTGACAGAGGGGCAATACCCATTACAGATGGATCTCATAAGCGTACCTTTGATTGCTAATGTGTCTTGGAAGGTCCAATCCAAATAGTATCTGAGATGTTAGTATTATGAATGCTGTATGGAGGGGCTGCCAGCCTTAGTAGAGTCAAAATTTGGGATC
The DNA here is from genome assembly GCF_964289735.1 of Phaethon aethereus. NCBI lineage: Eukaryota > Metazoa > Chordata > Aves > Phaethontiformes > Phaethontidae > Phaethon > Phaethon aethereus. The sequence continues at coordinate 7,116,947 of NC_138591.1, forward strand.
AAAGCTGAAACAGAAAAAGGCCTTGGAAATCTGCAAGTTGCCTTCCACGCAAGCCCTTCAGGCACATTCAAATGTAGAATATGAGAACTAAGTATGAAAATTGAAGTAATGAAAAAAATTGCCCCAGTTTCACTGTTCCTTTAAAACTTGAATCTCAGCCCAAGATCAGAAATAGGTCCTCTCAAGCTTATAGGCCTATAAAGAGACCCTGGGCACTGTTTTGAGTAAACCTGGACTAATTGATGGCTTAGTATTAAAAAAATATGTGAAGTCTGTTGTTCTGCACAGTTCCAGTGTGAAAGCCAATGAAACTTGTTAAAAGGGAAAGGTGGTTGGTGGTTAATCACATACCTGAGAAGCAAGAGATGAGAGTCCCTCTTAGGGAGGTTTTTTGGGGCAAGTCATGTCACATCTCTGTGTATCAGTTTTTCCATCAGTAATGACAGGATGGGAGGACTTATCTGCCTGCCTTATTTGCAAAAGAGTTTGAAAATCCCTGAGGATGGTGTAATAAGTGTTAAAATTGCTTCATTCAAAGCCGTTTAAAGTTTCTGTCGGTGGAGGGGTAGGAAATCTTACCTTTTCTACAGCAAAGAGGCAACAGCTGACCTATTAGTTTGCATCCTATATATAGTGATCCATCAACACCGGGATCAATTTCCTGAAGGTCACTAGCTCTTTTAAATCCTGCCATCCTCTTTGAATTCAGATGGCGTGGATTTGGCTTCTCTCTTCCTCACCTGCATTTTCCCTTCTTTCTCTTCTGATAAACACAGGCATTGCAACTTTAAGATTTTAAGACCTTTCCCAGATGGAAAAGGTCATTTGTCTTTCACTACTCAACACTTCCTTCATGAGTTCATTTAAACATTGCCAGACATCAGAAGAACAGAACTCAGCTGTAGGGTTATCTATGTCTTATACCCCTTTTGTGTAGGTGGCAAAACTGATCTAGAACAAAACTGTTTGGTTCCCATAGCAATTTACAACGTGCAGCGACCATAATACTGTACTCTTCCCACTCCTTATCTACACCTGCTATTTCTTCCTTTGCCACCCAGCTAAAAGCTATAACGCCAACATTATTTTGAATGGCATTAAGCAGGCTATTCCCTAAGTTTCATGCAGTTTCTCACTGTTTTTGGTAAGGACAGGATGTACTTTTAATCTAAGTAGCAAAAAGCAAACACTTTATTAGCCACTTCCAGTTGAAGTCTCAATGAAATGTTAATTAAAGGAGTGGAATGAAGGGATATTACAGTGCATCTACTAATCTCGGTGCATTATTTATATGAAATCAGTCATCAAAATTAGTCATGTGCATTATCTTGCTGTGTGTGGTCTGGTTTGAAACGGTGTGTTTGTTTCCATCCAGCTCCGCTGGATGCAGTTAAGATACACATTTGATGTGTTATGCAGTTAGATCATATTTTGAAAGTTTATTATGCTCTCTATCTCTCTGTATCTGCAGGCTCAGCGTCAAGGGACCATTAAAAGCTCTCAGCTGAACTTTGCAGCATGTCTGAGATGAGACAAGTGACAAAAGTCGTCCTTTCCCATAAGCTAACAGGCGCAGCTGCCGAAACGTCCGCTGGCATGGTGCTGGCTGCCGGGATGTCACCCCTCAGCCTCTGGCTGTGCTTCAGCGTGCCGGGCGCTGGTGGTGTGTCTGGCAGCGGGCTGCACCGCGGTGGCCCATGGAGCCCCGGGACAGCAGCGCGCTGGTGAGAACAAGGACTCCGTTGTCCTCCCCGGCAGCAGTCGCGCAGGAACATCACTTCCACCAGGACCCGCGCCAGTCTACAGGGTGCTGCCTGCTCCGTCGGGCAGCGAGATCCCTCTGACTCTGCTGTTAGACACTAGTAAACTCTTACCCACTGCAGGTATCACAGCTTCTCCTTTTTTAAACTTTTTCTCTGGCTTTTATCCTAGGAAGTGCACCAAGAAGAATCAAAGCTAAAAAAAATAATTTCAGGTTCTTCCTTCATTCTGAGTGGTCAATGACCTGCTCCTTCCCGCTCCTCCTTGCCTCATCCTCTCCCACAGAGGAAGCAGATAGAGTTACGGATTGCAGGCGAGGAGAATAGTTTAATGATCCCTCCTTAAGGTCACCGTCAATGCTGTTGCATAAATTCACCTACTAGGGGCTGCTGGAAGAGCAGCGCTGTTAACTGGAGACGGAGGGGTGTAGCGTTACAAAGCGGTGCGTGGAAGTTGCCCACTTAAATCACTGAAGCATTTTAATTGACATTCAGTAACTCGCTCCTTTTCTGAGGCCTGTCTCTAACAGAGCGAGCACCGCTAATGCCGGTGACGGGGCCACGTCAGCACAGCCCCTGAGAAAAGTGCCTGAAAATATTGTCTCTTCACTGCGAAGGGGCAAATGTAGAAACACAGCCACCCGCTCAAGCGCAACACGTAGCTGCAAGCAAGTTCAGCTTCCATGGGAAGAGCAGGGCTAAGAGATAAGTGGCTGCGTTGGCTGTGGGCTGCCGAGCGCAGTGGAGAGTTGAGCTTGCTGTGAGTTTTTCCCAGAAGCTGTGGGAGAACTTGTCTGCTTGTTTTGGGGAGCAGGGAAAGCAATGCAGGGAGGTGGGGAAGTATTCCAGACGATCCCCTTCCCTTCAATCCTTCCTCACCTTTCCTCATTGATGTCCTTCAAATCTATTGCATTTTTAAACTGGCTAAGGGCTTCTCAAATTTCACATCAGCATCTACTTGTTTGAAGACAATATGTTTTTGCATACACTTTGATAATGTGGCAATAATTTCATTATCTCCAGCTTTACTCTGCAACAGCAAGCAGGCAAATACGCCTTCACCGTGACACTGCTTTGCTTACTTTTAGGCAACTTAAGAGCTGATGTAAGGACATGATGGGGAATTCATCTTGCAGTCCTAGTCCAGATAGATTGATCCTACAGAATGAGGACCTGTGCTCTGTGCTCTTGAGCATCTTCTATTAGGTGCATAGAGTCTCAACTAACTATTACAACAGGGAACTTGTCTTTAAGCTGCAAAAGGGCAAAATAGAAGAGAGCAAACCCCAAGAAAGGGCATGGTAAAAATCTAAAACATATTTTAGACTAAGATACATTTATGCTCTCTGTATATATTTTTGAAGTTTGTTATCTTGAAACAAATGAACATCTATAGCTGAGATGCACTATGCTCATGAGGGATCGCAAAGTGGCTTAAGAAACCGAACAAATCTGGTGAGCCACTCTTGCTCCTGCCAGGTAGTGCCTCACTCCGTGAATAGACTAATTTTTCTCTGAGGTTTACCTCCCTAAGGCTTCTCCCAGCGGGTGAAAACTATGATCCTTTTTGCTATGCTTCCCCATAAATGGGGCAGCTGAGGGTGAATCTCCCAGCTACCGCGTGAACGACTGGGGGGATGCAGACATGAAAAATCCTCTTGAAATGTCGGTACGGCTTCTAGCAAAGCTGGGAAGCAAGCCACAGTCTAGATTATTTTCTATATTTTACAACCTTTTCTCATTAGCTTTCTGGTTACAGTAACTAAGAACAGGGTCAATATCTTCAGTTTCTCACAGAGGCAAGATTTGTCCTATATTCCACAATGAACTATAGCAGTAAGTATAAAATTGATATCTCTTGATCAAGGATACATCCTGTCTGACTTTTCTCATAAGATATTAATAAGAGAGAGGCATTATCACATTCCATTTAACAGGTGCATGGAAGAAAGGGAGATCTCATAATCATTTAATACCTTCTACAGTAACATCCTTCATCAGCTTTTGCTAATTATGAAGCTGCAGCCATTTTCTACTTTGTTTTCCATTTAAAGCTGAAGATGAACTTCAGGAGACACCAATAGCAATTTATTTCCTAGGTTTTGCTCTCTTAATGCAAAGGACTGTCAAGGTAACCTCACAGGGTTTCATTTAAAAACAAGAGTTCAGAAGAAAAATACCATAGCTTTAGACCACTGTCTCTGTTAGTTTATTAAAATATTAGTCTTGTAGGTGTGTTAGATTGATTTGCCTTCCATGGTGTTTAAAAATAGCTGTGAGAATAATGGGTTTCATCAAAAATCATTAACTGGGACATTACTTTCATTTTTTAACCACAGAACAAAGTGTCACAGCCAGATTAAACAAGCCAGAAAGCATGTGGAGTGTACACAAACAGTTAGCAATTTTTATATATACCTTAACCATGGAAAATCCTGAAAGATATAAGCCGTCTTCCTCTGCAGATTGGTCAGAATTCCCAAGAAAGGTCAGATTGTTCGAAGTGGCTGGTATTTGTACCAGCTGACATGAAAAGGCTCAGTTATTTATAGTGGTTCGCCTGCGTCCCCACAATGCGAGGGGACTGAATGAGATTGCAGAGATGAAAGGACGATTCAGTCTAACAACTGCAAATAGCTGTAGCTCAGCAAACTTCTAAATTATGGCATTACCAAGCAGGAGAGTTGCCCAGCTTAAGCACAGGTTTTAATCCTTATGGGGGTAACAAGATCCCACAGGAACGCTTTTTTTTTTGGTGAGGGGTATTTTATTTTGATAATGTTAAACTCCCTGTGTAGTGCAACCCAAACTTTAGGGCTCCCCTTCCAAGTTTTCCTTATGAGCTGTGTCGTCTTTATCTGGTTATCAGCTAGCCACCATGATGGGGTTGGTTTTTTTTAGCTGTAGGACTTGGACAGGGAAAGCAGAAACTGGGGTCGTATGAGGAGAGTGGTGGGACTGGGAAGAAATGTGGATCCAAGTTCATCAATGCTCACCCTTTTGCTGAATATTTGGTAGGCAAGGGACCCGCCAGAGATCAAGAGGCAGAAAAAGAAGACATTTCTGATGAAAAGAAAAACATTGATAACACTAATGGGAAAGATAAGAGCAGTAACCATGGCCAATAGGAGCAAAAGCTCCTGTAAACTGGCATGAAACCCCAAGAGATCTGTCTTGAAGAAAGACAGTCACAGCTTCCACTTTTACTGGTCTGGTCAGGTCAATGGATCAGAAGGTGATTTCTGCTCACCGGTAGGTCCCAAATCAGTAGGGAATGAAAGAAATGGAAGATTGGCTCAAGCAGCCAAATAGAAGAAAAGAGGCCCTTGTAGTGAGTTCAGCCTCATGGGAAAATTCCCATTTTGCACCAGAAGCAGCAAGGCACAGAACAGCTGAGGTGTTGTTTCTTTAAGTCAGTGCTGCGGCTTGATGTGGGATGCCCTTTGGAGCACGGCTGATCAGGCCAAATATGAGCAGGGTGTTATCTTCGAACAGCTCATGAACCTTCCTGAACAGATAGCCTGGAAACAGCCCCAATGACTGGCCCTAATCCTAAAGCCTTCCCTTGCGCAGATAAACTCCCTACAGCTAGAGGGACAGAGGAAATTACTGATATTCACTCATCTATTTATATTTAGACAAAAGATTAAACAACTTGGAACTGTAATGATATGTCCATGGCATGGCTCCTGCAAACATATAAGCACTTGCAAAACTTCTCTGCATAGGCTTAACTGGAAATGGACTTGAGATTGTGGAAATTTTCCGGCAGAGTGTACTTATTCAATGAAAGAAAGCTATGGCCAAACGGACTGTTTTTTGAGGGGGAAGTTACTGAAAACCACCATTTTAAAGAAAACAAAAGATTGTCTTTTTGCTCAAAAATTCCTGTTGAATTTGTGTTTTTATAAAACCCTAAGCAACTCCATGGAAGGGAAGCATTGTGACCTTGTGAAGATTGCAGGCATGTTGAAACAAATCTTTGCAATAGGATGTTCTGATGCTATCAGAACAAAATCACTCAGGATTTCCATTTCATAGGAAAATTCAATTTTTCATGTGCTTTTTCCAGTAAGGTGTGAAAAAAAGAAAAATCAGAAGATTGTAGTATCCCTGGCTTCAAAGGGAAGTTCCAGGTTTCAACCGGCTTCGCTAAACACCCCTCTACTGTTGACTGGCACTGGGCCAGTGTCGAGGAAGACACCTGAGAAATTTTATGGAATTACCATGTTATTTAGAATCATGTTCCCTTCTCCCACCTGCTTTCTTTGAGTAGACACTTCCTTGCAAATCACACCCAGTTTGTAGAGTGATGAGAAAAACGCATGAGAAGCAGCACCTCCTCTTCTGCTATGTCCTTCCCGGCGACATGGCGTGGCACCAGCGACCTTTCTGACTGGACACTTAGAAATGCTTTGCTTTTCACCCTCATGTTATTTTTGTCAAGCTAGCTAGACAGAGCAGTAACTTGTGGTTTGATTGTGTTTACATGGTTTTGAGGGATAGCTCTAAGAAGCGATTTCTGACCATTGCTGACTGCTCTAGGAAGAGTCTTTAAAGAATGTTGGTGTTACAGAAGACATTCGCATTTGGTTTTCAGATAGCGTTTCACGTTATCTTATGGGCGTCTTACACAGGCAGGACTGCCTTCCTTGCATTACTTTGCATTGGTAAGATTGTTGTTATGGTCTTAGTGTAGTTCCCAGCCTCACTTTTCCTTCACCTTCCCCCCGAGTCCAAACCCTAGACAAGAGCCTGTGCCTGGGATACTTAATATACGAAAATGAAGAGTGACAACTCCCACACCACGGGACAGCTTCTCTACCAGACCTGTCTCTGCAGGACAACAGAAAGCTTTCTTCAGGAGGGTCTGAAATGGCTGGGATGAATCTTTGCAGGAACGCAGTCTTGTCACAGATGTCCTCAGTTCTGCAAATTCCTGGACTTTTAAAATATAAATATGCAGCAAAATCACACTGAACCAGCAATTCAGAAATCCAATCTAATACCTCAAGTTTGCCCCTGGCCTCACAAAACACAAGGCCACAGCAGAGCTCTCTTCCCCAAGAAGAGATGAGGGAAGATCCTGGTGACAGATGTTAATTAGGCTGTAAAAATCACCTCTGGAAAGAGCTCAGACGTGATGGGGAGCCTCCCAGTATACATTTCTTTCCTCGGAAATTACTCCCGAGTCCTACAATTAGCGTGGAGCCTGGCTGCGAAGTGTACAGCGTACGAGAGGTGGCATTAAGGAGTGCCTGTTTTCTTAGCCTGGTTATTTTCCTCCTTGCTTTCTGCAGTATATACTTTATGTTAATTGTAGCAATACATCTGTCCTCGGAGTTTATCAGATTCCAGGAGATAAGCTATTGCCATTAAAGCCTATTTTGAGCTATGAGCTCCTAAGTAAATCAATGTTACATGAATTAAGATTGCCTTGAGATTGTCTCTATAACATTTCAGCTGCCCATGTCTGGAAAGAGTTTCTGATCAAAGCTCTTTGTAAAAGACGGCTTTAGGAATTTTCTCATGCAGCTTACAAACTCTATGGTTGTTCCATCTCAAATGAGCTTTAATTACCAGGGCTTTAATGGCAGCGATTTTATGATGTTTCAGAAGTGAAATGGTTTATACTCTGGTGATCAGGACTGCATAGGAGCCAATAAAAAATAACGCAGAATTCCACAGCAGGGGATGGATTTTTTACTGATTTTTATGGATAATTCTCAGCCTTCTCCACCAACAGTGGAGAGAGAAAATGTGTTAATGGGAAATTACGTCGTCTTTATTTTCAGTAGTTTTACCTGTTGCTCCTACCTTTCACTTTTACATGTTTATACACAAAATCAACCACAGTTTTGTCCATCAGAATATGAAAAATGCCAAGCATAATTCTACCTACCACAAAATTTACCTTTTTTAGAGACCACCTATAGAGAATCTTTTCCTTGATGGCAGAGGACAGCTGTCACCACAACACAAGCCCTACCACACGCTCTGCACGGTTTGGAGTGATTGGCATTCTCCACTCACACGATGGCCACAGTGGAGGATAAATATGGAATGGTGCTCTTGCATGTCAGAGCTGAAGTAAACATGTGGTAGCATTGGGGTAGGCAAAGGCTGCTAGTACATATGGGAATAACTTCAACTATCCAGTGCTGCTCAGCTGGGGACCCCTAGGAGAATAAATATTTACTACTCTAAATGAAATATATGTCATATGAGTGTTTATTACAGTCTATTTTGGATAGGTTAGGGAAGACTAAAAATTGTGTAATTGTCAGTGGTTCCTGAACTAGAAGCTTTCCTCCATGTAGAGAGAGGTGCTATTTTGAAGTTCTACCACCTGCAGAAATCCTCCTCTCTGTTAGACTCAATCTCATCTGAAAAGCTCGGATCTATCTACCTGGCAACACAGTTCTCCCTGCAGGTACTGAGGTCCAGGGCAGAGCCTAAGGACTGGCTCCTCTGGAGCCCCGAGTCCTGTCCTTGCCTTTGCCACCAGCCTGTGGTGTAAGAACGGGCAGATTGTTTGTCCTCCTTTTTGTACTACCTCTGTCGTAGTGTCAATATTACATCTGAAGTGCAGGCCAAGCCTGTGCTCAGGGCCAAACTTGTCCAAGAAATTTGAATGCAGGTGCAGATGAGTCCAGAGCACAGGAAGGAAGACAAGTTTGACTCTTCTGGACTGTGACTTCTTCTGCTTGCGTGGTGAAATGACTCTAGGAGCTACTACAAAGCAAATAATAATACCACAGCTTTTTACAGTTTAGTTTTAGTTTGCTTGAAGGAGTGGATCTGACCTAGTCTCAGCCTGGATGAGCCTCTGTCATGTGAAGCTTGCTTTGATTTATGCCTGCACTTGACAGGATCCAGGTGGCCCAAGGAGAGTGTTAAGCTGTCGCTGGTCCCTGCTCCAGATGAGTGCTGGGTGTTTCTCGGTTGTATCCAGGTCACTCAAACAGCAATATAATGTTGGTCATTCCATAACATTGTAAATCAGGCCGCAAAACCCCACATTTGGAACAGTTAATGTCATTGCCTAGGGCAATACTGCAGACAGGACTTTATTTGCTTTGAACAAAATTAAAAGGAGAAATAAAAATGCTGCTTTTGACAGCAGTTTAATTTTGAATAGATGGCATATTAAATACTGTTTATTAGGGCAGCGGGTTAATTATGCAACCTCTTTCCATTGCATCTTGTTTATAGGAACAGACTGAATCACATCACCCCGGCCTGTTGTGCTTCACATCTGTTAGGGCTGGCTTTCATTTTGGCAGAGCCGTTACCCCTTTGCAATATTTTGATACACATCACAATGTTTTTGTCTGTAAAGCCATATTATCAGACTAACAGTCTCAGACAACCTTTGGGCTAAGCGGGTTTCTGAAGCTTGGCAACACAGACATCCTTCTATTTAAAGTTGTCGTAGTGAGGATAATTCATTGTACTCAAGAAACATGCTGGCTTACTCCTACCACAAATTCCTTAACCCCTGTGCTGGTTTGGGCACTTCTGTAATCCACAAATTGTTGTGCTTCCATAAAGTGAGTATTTTTTCAACATCGAGTAACAGTCCTGCGGGGAAGCTCTTCGTGACAGGCAAGCTACCTGCTGATTTTCTTGGCAAATGTGCTCTTAGGTCATAGGCCATGGGATTATAAAATCCTGTGGTCACAGGATTATAAAATTCTCTCTCGCAAGATAAGAAAGGAGCTGTTTTGAAAATAACATTTAAAAGAGGTGGAAGCCAATAAAACCACCTGAAAACCATACAGCAATGGGCCATCACATTGAACATATATATTTCTAAACTCATCTAGAAAGCTTTTCTTGAGTGCCAGGAGCAGTAGCAGAGTGGCTGTGCTCGTATACATACGTGTGTGTCCATGCACATACACACGCTAACATTTTGGACCCTTTCTACTCTGTACCTCTCTTTTTTAGGAACGCAAAATACATTGAAAAGGCTTCATTTTCACTGGCTGGAGCTCAGTATATTTGCACGAACCAGCTTGTATCAGAATTTGGCCCTGAATGGCTTTTTTTTCACAATGATACATAATAAATCTTCCATCTGAAAGGTTTTCAGACATGCTCCTACTTGACTCAGGAGTAGTATTCATCGGAAAAAAACTTTGATGGAGAAGGTTTTTTTTCGCATCGGTAAAATGCGGTAGTGCTAAAATAATAGTAATAAAAAAGCAGTTTGTGAGCTCATGTTGCTTTTGGGGAAATTGCATTTCAAAAAAAGTGATGAAAAAAGTTCCAATAATGTTGAAACATCTTAAATTAGCTCCATACTTGAAAAAAACCAAACCCACAGATATATTATTTTCTTTTGAAATGGTGACATTTGTTTTTAAAAATCTATACTACATTATATATTACTTTAAGTTAGAAAGCAGCCATGAGTGAAACACAACTTTTAATTTCTACCAAAGCAAGTTTTCCACGTGAAAGAAAATAAATTTTACTCTGAAAGGGAATGATATAATTGTTGGAATCCCCAAATCTCTGTGTAATGAAATTTCAACTCCCTGCTTCATTTTGTTCAGGAGCAAAATTATCAGTGGTGAAAAAGATCCCCCAAAAGAAAATAATGTGTTGCTTCATCAGGCAAGCCATTTATTTCCCTGAACCCTACAGTCTTTTGGGTTCTAACTTCACTTTGTTTTATTTCAAATACTGCAGTTCATATTTTGTGGAAATCTTTCCTCTTCCAGATTCAAGATCTAGTGGCTGAAATTTCAGAGAATATATTGATCCATTTCCTTCTCTTGACTTCAACATGTTTTCTCTTCAGGTTTGCTGTATGAAAATTGTGTGTATAATCAGTCAGCAAGGAACTGCCCTGTTGATAGATACAGCCACAAGACTTTCTAAATTTTACAAAAGTAAAAATGCTCATTGAAGGTGTGACAATTTCCTCCCGGGGTCACAGCCTGTGACTCCTATCCACAATTAAGAATGCTTTTGTTCACATTTCTTCGCAAGAATGTGTTCTATGCTATATAACAAGTAAGGAATGGTGGGTCACAAACAAGGTGTCCCCAAGCGAACTCCATCAGAAGCAGCATACTTATGAAGACCCACAGCAGGGGAAAGTCCCAAGGACAGCAGACCAGGTGTCACCTGGCTGATCACTGTCTTCATGAAACTACTGTCTACAGTTTCCCGGGGAGACTCTTACACTAGTTTGGTGTGAATATGGGGAATAAATAACTGATGATTCCTCTGAGATCTTGCTCCAAGCCAGTAGCCTTCTTCCACGTACAGAAAACTGTTGTGACGACACTAGGGTGGATCTCCAAGGGTTCCTCCACTAGGAAGAAGCAATAAACATCGGCCAGTACGTGGAGTAAAGGCTTATTGTTTTCTCTCTCTTGGTGAGTGATCTCTTAGAGGGAGCGAAAGTGGGACGTGGTCATCCAAAGATGGCAAAAGACTTTTTGGAGGAAGATACATTGCTTGATTTCATAGCTGAGATTGCACAAACTACATTGCATCAGGAAGAATTTATGAACAGGAGATGTAGATTAGCTGCTAAGTTGTTGTGACTGAAGACTGTTGTCACTAAAAAAAACCAACAAAGAACCCCACCAAAAAAAAGAGAGGCCCATATAAACAGCCTTATTAACTGAGGACATTTTTAACTCTCAAAGCTGCTTTTCTTCAGGCTCTTGCCAGGTCCCTCAGGCTCTACATCCTGTGATTGTGGATGGCTCCCTGTTTTAGAGTGCTATGCTTACTGAATGATATCAGTCTTCCTAAAATGTAAAAAATAGGTAGCTTCCTTCTGGAGCAAAAAAAGAACAACTTGTTTTGAAAGTATCTCAGCCCCCAATTCTCCCCTGTAGGTAGGTGTGGAATAATCCTCTCCACACTTTCAGGTTTTCCCTCATCTCTGGTACAGAAAAGAACAACAACACAGGGAGGGACAGCACACAGATGAGGGCTCTGTGGTGAAAGAGAAGTCCAGACATCAAGGCCAGCTGACACCAAATGAAGTTTCTGCTAGTGCCATCTAGGTGATTTATAGTTAGTACACCTTTCTCGGTCCTTGTAGCTGGATATGAGCAGCTTTCAACGGGTTCCTGCAAAGCATGCCCCCTTCTTCTCCCTCCAGTCCTCTCCTAAATAATTTGGACAGTAGAAAGGATGAAACTTCACAGCTTGTCACCTGAGAGCAAGCCAATTTTCGTTGCCTGCATTTTGAGATGAACAGAGACGGAAGAAAAAATACAGAGAAGTCTACACATTTAATCTAGCAAAAATACTACAGCCAGGGAAGTGTCAGTGCTACGGGAGAGAGAGCCAAGTGCAAAGGCACTGAAGCCAGGATTGCCACTCCGCGCTGGACCCCCTTCTGCTCCTCTTAGCCGTGGTAGCCGGAGGGAAGGTAGCATTCACAGGATGACCGGTTTTCCAGCTGCACCTTCATTTGATTGTGTCAATACACCCAGACTCAGAGGGGTGACGTGTTTTGCTGTTCACTGTTTGTTCTCAGTCCTCCCAGCCTTCCCAAAACTGCTTCACAGGGAGAATTTCAAGGGCAAAGCATTTGGTTTTTCCAAGTACTGGAGTTTTCTGTGATCCCGCTCCAGTTTGAAGTGGTGTCAGTGGATGCATTAAAACATTCCCTTTTTTGTGTGCTTTCCCATTCTGCTTTGGCAACAGTCTGGCTTAAAAATCCAGAAACGATTCTTCCAGTTGTTATTGGGCACACAATGCAAGCATTGTGCATCGCTTAAATGGAGCAGATTCCAGTTGTTTACACTTCTTCATGTGGCACTGTTAAGCTTAAGCAATTTGTCTGCTGATAGCCCCATATTAGGAGTTCTCATCTGCAATATAACTGGAAGATATGATCAGAAACAGATCTGTGGTAGTCCAGACATCATTGCCAACTATGTGGAGTGATAGCCTCATAAAAAGGCTACAGGGTGAGCTGAGCTGGAAATGTTTTGCTAGTCTGAGTGACACTGTTGTGTATGAACGATTCATGTTTGCCATGAAAGCAAGCATGAAAACGTGTCAGATGGCATCTGAAGAGAAGGTAGATAAGGAGAAAGATGTGACAGTACTTCCAGCTGAATTTTTTTTTTGGACTGAAATGCATTTTGACTGCTGAAAACATAGTAATAATAATAGCAGCAATAATAATAAACCCTTAAACCATTTCAGGTGTGTTGCTGTTTGTCATCAGCTTTGAACTCTTAATTTTGCTTCTTTCTCTAGAGAAGGAGACACTGTGAACAAGGGCAACTTAATATGGCTTTCACTTTGGAAAAACTTTCTTGGAGTTTTCCAGTTTCAGGGATCTGTCTGTGAAGCCATGCATATGGTCTTATGTGGCTGAGGTAGATAAATAAGAGGATGTTTTTTTTGAAAAGAACACTTGCTTTTTATTTGTATTTTAGCCAGGCATTTAGCTGAAAGACATTTTGATTTTGAGTTGCCACATCCCACAAATGTTTGCACCTTCATGCTGGCCTGCAGACAGGCTGCACCGATTCCTGTTCCCAACCCTTTCTGACACTGGATCTGTCTTGCTGCACTCCTGTTTGCATTTTATAAACTTAAATTCTGCTTCACACCAACATGCCTTGCCTATTATCAGCCCCTGCTCTGCAGCCCATGAGGAAGACAGCTCAGCTTGAGCTTTCGGGTTTTAGTTTGTTGACCTTGATCTGTAGGAAGCCAGGCTGCTTAAGCATAGCAATTCTTTCTGGGAAAAAGCCTCTGTGACTTTGTGATATGGATTTCCTTGTTTAGTTCCATCTTTACAGCTCATTAGAAGTGTAAAACCACTCATTTAAAATACAACAGTGTTACCATTTAAGAAAAAAAAATCTGTTTTCTGAGCACTAGCAGGAGTTACTTGCGGCACCACTCAACAATATCGGCTCCATTCCACGCCGAGCTGACACCAGCAGCTCTTGCTACAGCAGCCTGCTTCTTCCTGACAGTGTTTGGCAAAATTACAAGGAGTTGGTAACAAGGCCTTGTAATGGTCTCTACTGGAGTTTTCCATTCTGGGTGTATTCCTCTGCCTGAATATTTTGGGGAATGTTCTAGCAAAAGTAGTTCCATTGTTTTGAAGGGATGAAACATGAGGACAAAATAATTCGAACAACTTTGAAACACTTTTTGCAGGTATTTTATCCAGAAGTTTTCAGTGCTGTTTTGCTCTGGAATAGCAGCTTGAAAATGAGTTGGGGAGCTCAGCTGAGGACTAGGATATGGCTTGTTAAAGGAGAACTTTTGAAATCACTTGAACATTGCTGTCTGCACTGTTGAGGACACCACAGTGATCTCAAAGACAGTGGCTTCAACAATCAGACCATAAGTCTGCAAGTGCTCTTCAAGGCTGATGAAGACCATTCAATATAGGGTAGGGGACAAGGAATCTTCCTCTCACTCTCTCAACTCACCCTACAGCACTGAAAACAAAATGAAGATGTTGGTGGGTACCTGAGAGAAGCAAGAGGCAGGCTGGGATGCAGTTTCAGCAGAGAATAAAGACTGGATGGGTTTTAATAGGCCTCAGCAGGTTTCCACCAGAGGGAAGTCCTGGTTTTTTTCACTTTTTTTCTTAAAAAAATATTTGAAGGGTATTTTGTTAGCAAACGTTAGAACAACTGAATCGTAGCATCTGGCATTTTGGCCTCTAGCACTATTTGAGAATGATATTGAGGAAATTAATCATGGACTGTGCTGAAGGAGGCTGTTGTTAGCCAGGCCATTGCCTCACACATCCCAGACACTGTAATGCAGACAGTGAATGAGGCAGGGACCTTGGTGAAGAGCACAGATAATGGTGAGTTTAAAGGAACTGAGTCCCTGACCAAAATAATTGATTTTCTCCTGAAGTTTGCCAGGGAGCTCCTGTGTGATGTTAGATAAAGACATTAGAGGAAACATTCCATATGACTTCACTCATGGTGAATTCTTCCTTTCCTAAATTCTCCTAATACACAGAAGGATCCAGCCTGTCAAACAAAATAAATGAGGATCTCACCTAGATCTGGAACAATGAAGTTTATATTTGTACATTTCTACTTATGTCTTACCAAAGTGCAGGATATTTAGCTAGTCAGTCCCTATGTGACTCGCATTAGAAAATGTGACAAGTTTGTGCTTAATCCTTCTAGGGCTTATCTCACAGGGGTGGTGTGAAGATTAACTGATGCTTGTGGAATATTGTCAAACTATAGTAGCAGTATGATTGGAAACTCAAAGAATCTTTGAACACAGCTTGGTTCAGTACAATGCTTGGGTATAGAGAACGGGAGATAAGACCTGAAAACAATGTTGAAATTACAAGGTTACAAGAGAATACAAACCACACATGGGTCAAGTGAGCCCCAGCCATACTTTGTGCTAAATAAAGTGAGAAAAATAACATGTGTTGAGATAATTCATAAAAGGTCTGTAATGGGCACACAAAAGGGCAAATGGCAATTGCACATGAGACTTCAATGGGCATTTCCTTTTGTGCAAATATGACATCTGCCAGCCTTAATTTTTGGTAGTATAAAACTGTGTGTGGGTGTTATTGTAGAAAATGTACGGATTTTGCTCCAGGCACTGTGGAATACCTCAGGGTGACCTGAATCTGTTGGCACACAGAGGACTCTCCTATGTGGTGGTGTTCCACAACACCAGGGTCTATAGCAGTCAGGCACTGCAGACCTCTGCCTGTGCTTTAACTCAGCTCAGGAGGAGCCCCTCAAGATTATGGTCTTGTGAGCCATTGATACATGAGACATTTTGAGGAAAGTTTTCTCCCTTCATGGAAGAGCCAACACTCCAGAGCTGAACGACTCTCCCATAGCTAGCCAGGGTGATGCAGAACAACTTGGGGATAGAACAAGGAAGGGCTGTTAGAAGATGGCACTTAAGAAGGATTGGTATGATCTGAAGAGGGTTTAGGAAGTCCTTTTCAGGAAATAACTGGAATTTATTTTCCCTTGCTAGACTTCCTTGTCCTACACTTTTCATTCACTATGAGCCAAAATAGACCAGAATACTAACTCTCAAATTATTGGCAATTTGTTCAGCTCTCTAGAAAAATGCCTCCAATAAACACAAACTCAGCGAGTCAGTGTAGCATTAAATCAAACCTTAAAAGATGAAAAATGCTTCTTTCACTGTTTTATCTTAAGCCAAAAAGGATATTGCTTTACATTTTTTTGAAATAGAAGTGCATAGCTTTACTGCTGCCTTCCAGCATCAAGAGATGTTCCCCCCGGTAAGAGCTCATTAATTTGAGAGTAGGCTTGATTAGACTAGAACTGAACAAGACCGAAACATTTAATTTCATTCTTTCATGCTAATCTTTTGGCAGAACAAACCACTTTTGCCCATCGCCCCAACTCAAAACACAAACAAAAATAAGAGCTCCCTCTCCTTCAAAATCTGTATGGACCACAAAATAGCCTGAAGGGCTCTTTTGTTATTACTATAAAATGCATTAGACAAGTGAATAAAATAGCTGTTGGTAGCTCAGGTCTATGGGATACTAGTAATCCTATGTAATTGCCAACTTGTGGGGCGATTGGTGAAAGAAACCTTAAAGCCTTTTTATTTTATCTTAGTAATGATGAGGGAGTTACCCAAAACATATGAATGCACCTCTCCTCCTTTAGACCATCAAAGGTTCAACAATGAATTCCTTTCTTTGAGAAAGCTGGGCTTTAGTCTGCCATGAAACTCAATCCATGGCCCTCTAATTAATTTTGCTAAATAGATTAGCCAATTGGAGTTGCTGCTTCAGAGGGAAGCAACCTCCAAAACAAGTTTTTCCCCATTCTCAAGGTGAGATGTTTTGCTCACAGGACATCCTTTCAAGTGCACTGGAGTACTTTTAGACTGGATTAGCTGAAGCAAATGGATTAGTCTTTGTAGGTATTAGAACCAAGGGCCTTTAAGAAAGGAAAACAAGGTGCCTAGTTTCACCAGTATGCCACTAAAAGCTACTTAGTGCAAACATCCGTAAAACTGTCAAGAATGAGGACTTGTAAAAGCAACTGTAAGCACATCCTCAAGCTAATTGTAAGACACACATTTACACAGAAATATGCAAACTGCAAACAACAGGTTGAATAGGGACCATCACAGACATATCTGATCTTAGTGAGCATATAGAATTTTTACTGGTGTTTTGAAGGACACTTGAAACGCCGCAGCATCTGCTGATTTTTATTCTAAGCAAGTCATTTGATTAAGGCATTAATCCTCTCACAAAAGTAACCCTGAATGACAGTCCTCTTTACTGAATTTCTGAGGGTCCAACCCAGAAAACTGCTAAGCTTTACAGGATGGAGGAGTCCGCATATCAGTGGTAATGTGCAGCCATTCGGGGTTGGGTCTGAGACATATTTCTTGCATTCACTTCTTGCCCAAGTGTGAAACAGTAAAACAGCAGGAGGATAATGCTTGTGCAAAGCTCAGAAAGTGACTGAAGAAGGTAGGAATTTAAAATACTTCTTTCTCCTAAATGGTTGCCTCCCTTATCCCAACAAGCATTGACTTGACTTAGCATTAATGAAGGACATGTTCCTATTTCTATAGAAAAGTTTTTTAAAAAAACAAAACCCAAAGCCCATCATTTAGATGGATAGGCAATACATGCCACAAATAATAAAACACACATAAATAGAGTTAAAATACAGTAGTTACTTGACCTGCTGCTCAAACATCCAAATATTATTAATCTCTGTAGAAGGTTCAAACACTGAAGAAGAAACCTTGGCATTCTAATAGGCTATTTGAATCATATCCAGTGTTTATATTATGCACCTCTCCAGATAACTGCTCCTCACATGGAGACAGTGTCTCATGTCCTTGATTGTAAAGGAGGTAGTCACTTGTGTTTGTTCCAGGAAAGACACACTTTGTATGAGGAGCATCTTACTACGTCATGTTCAAAAGGAGGTTTTGCAATTATTCAATTCCTAACTAGAGATTTTAGGAATTACTATTCTGTGAGGAACCTGGAGTGCAGCTCTTTTCCCTTTTCTTTCATTTGCATAAGTCAAGGAGGGCCTTGATTTAATTCCTGTTCTCATGCAAAGGGAGTGAGTTACTGAGTGTTCTCTAGTTTTCAGGAACTTGCCTCTTTTCTGCTTTGTCAGTTGAAATATGCTTTTCCCAGTGATGCTGGTAAGCCTTCTGCTGATTTTATAAAGCAAAGAACATGGTGAAAGCCCATTGCCCAGTACCATGTGTGGTAGCCTTTCTGCTGAAAGGGTACCGTAATATCTTACTTAAATGACAGTATCGAAGTTGAGAAATGGAAGAAAAGAAACCTTTGTGAAGGGTGGCTAGTCCTTGGTCTTGCTGAATGGGTTGAATAAAGACCAAATAACTAAAAGGATGAGACTGAATCGTAAATACTAGAAATGCATTTATAAAATATAAAAATGATTGAGAATTATTTGGTATCTGTAAATACTCTACATACATATTCAGTAAACAAGCTTGCATGTTATGTTGGGATAGTAACACCTCAATAAGTATCCTTTAAAAATCTACCTCTTCTGCCAGCTGGGTGAGACCACACAGAAATGACACATACATTTGAGAATCTGTTCAAAATATAATTTTCCTTATGTATTTCATGAGTACTGTAGAAATGCCTATAAAATACACCCAGAGATACTGATCTGCAGTTCAGCAGCACCTTCCATTCAAAGTCGCACAACTTATTACAATCATTTGCAGAATCTTACAACACTCTGAAGAAGGGAGTATGTTTCTCTGAACTAGATACGTCCTTTTGGCACCTGCATTGGTAATAGTGCACTTATCCTAGGGATGACATTGGCCTTTTGTCTTCTTTCAGAGCTGAGCCTGCAACAGTCAGTGGCCACAAGGGAAGCTGCAAGTACCTAGACCCCCTCCAGAAATACTGAGATAATCTTCAGTGCTTTTATTCATGCAGATATAAGATGTTGATCTAAATTGTAAATGTTGTTTTTGGAACCAGAGAAGACCTACGGGTCCCAGTGTTACCAGTAGGAGCCTTGTGTGCTCAGTACAGCTGAAAATCCAGCTCCTTGGGATGCAGGGTCCCCTGATGTAACCTGCAGACAGCGCTACCATCCAGCATACAAGAACTGGAACAGGGAAACCATGTTGCAGAAAGCAGAGTTGCATCTCCCAAGTATGTTTACATCACTGTTCTTCCTAGGTGTTAGAAAGGTCAGTTAGCTGGAGAATGAGCATCTTTGTAAAAACAAATTTGCTTTTATGCAGTTCTCTAAGCCACCAGAGCTCCTGGAAATCCAACAAAGTTGCCTTATTTACATGCCTTATCTAACGCCATGCCATTTGTTTGGGTAGTGTAAAGGACAGCTTCCCACTAATGACATTTTAGGGTTTATGATTATTCTTATTGCTGACCTCAGTGAAAGAGGAACAGACTCTTGGTAATACTCTGAAAACAGGCATGAAGCTGTTTTCCGGTATAAGAAATTTGCACCCTAAGTGTACCAGCTACGTTGCAGGTCAAGGAAAGCAGAAGTGCCACATGCAAGCTGATGAGGAATATAGACACACTGCATCAGATCTGCTAGTAGATCTGATCATACATCAGCCCAGCAAGCAGGGACAAGCGGTAGTAAAGTAACGTGAATGAAGGTAATGAAAACAGACTGGAAGCAGATTTAGGATGAACATAATTAGAGTTAATGTTAGCACTGAAAGCAGAGATTTGGGGGTTGGTGGTGCCTGGGGCTAGTTGACGTTTATCAGCATAGCTTGACTGTCTCTAAGTGGGGTTTTGTACTTGGGAAGGGATTCTGACATTTTGTTCACAATTGGACCACCTGCTCATGTCTCATCAGCTAAAAAGAGCTTAAAGGCTTCTTAGCACACAAGAGTTATGGATCAGGCATGCAAAAATATTTAGGTCTTGGATGCAGCATCTCTTAGACATAGCTACAGGAATAGGTGACTCTTACTTATGCCTTTATTCAGCATAATCAAGGTGAATAAATACCTTAAAAAAGCCCATGCTAGCTAGAAGCATGTGAAGAGTTCCTTCCTATGTCTGCAGCTGAAAACACGCTGAAGTGCTGGGATGTATCAAGCTCTCACGAGTTCTCATCTTTCCACGCTTCTCACCTACCCCTAGCCCCAGTGAAATTCTGGTGATCAGCGCAGACCAAGGGCCCCACCACGTGTCTGGTCTGATGTGTCCAGTGCCAGTTCGGGCAGTGTGTCACAATCCCCCTCTGGAGTGTAAACTTGACCACTGGCAGTTTGAAAATGCTGGGCTTACTTGCACGTTTGCTTTGCTGTCAGGTCTAAATGTCCATCTCACTCCCTGACTACTCCTGACCTGACGTGGCGGGGAAATATTTCTGGGACAATAAGGGCATGTGCCCCCCTCACAAACCCAGTGGGAACACACTCTCTTCTGTGACACCTACGGGACTGTTTGGGGAAGGACAGAGACTACCTGCTTTTGGGACCATACTGGTTCATTTCACTTTTTTCTTCCTCCAGGGTACTTCTTGCTCCTTCCACTTAAAGATGCTGGGATAATCTTGTTAACGAGAAACCAATTATTATTTTTTAAACCAATCATGGGAAAACTGGTATGGGGTAACAATTCTAGCCCTGGCACATTTAACAAGCGCACTAGAGCCAAAATGGACAGACTTGGATATTTATTTCTGTCAAGGATTGAACAAAAGCTCCCAGTTGAACCCCTTGAGTCCCTCCCCTCCTCCTTTCCTCTCCTTTCTCCCCCCTACACCCTTTGCCAAAGTTCAGCTCAAGTTGATGAAGAATGTATATTTTTTGAATGGTAAATGCCTGGCAGGCCTAGGAACTATCTACAAGACAGGTGTGTGGCTCAGGCAGCTTCCAGCTCCCTGCTTGGGACTGATAGTGCTTTTGTAAGAAAGCAGCTTCAATCCTGTCCTGGAAGAAACATTCCTGCCCCTGGGGGACAAGTGATTCATTTAGTCAATGAGGTCAGTTCTGCTGCAGATCTGCCTAAGAGAAGCTGCCAGCTATATTGAACTTAACTCATAGTCACAAGCCATTATGGAATTTGTGCTTTCTACCTTTTTGCAAACTGATAGAAATCGTGACCTTGGACTAAGCTTGGGTCTAAAATTCAGTGTCACAAGCATGAGCCGTTAACACAGCCTGGGTGGGAGAGATTCATTCTTGGCATATGAAAGCAAAAATCTTGCAAGGGAATGGATCTCCCCAAAACTGAAAGAAAAAGGGAGAAAAGAGGAGGAGGTGAAGAACAGCTTGAAGCAATCTGCTTCTGGATTGCTGTTTCCCAATGGGGGTCTCCTCACTGTGAGGGGATTCCTAGCTGAAAAGGATGCTCAGGTGCAAAGGGGAGTGAGTGAGGAGAGAGACGACCCTAAAATAGGAGCAGCATCTGAAGAACTCGAGGGGTGTGTGATGAAAACACAGCTGCCAGTGGGGAAGAGAGAGTGTCTCCAAGCACAGGCTATGTGTCACCACAGGAGGTGCATCAGAAGGGAATAATGTATAAAAAGAAAGATTATGCACCTCTGGGTCACAGCCCCCAGGTTGTTGCTGGTGGATGCCTGGGGCTGTTAGGATTTTGCTCATACCCCTCCTCCAAAGTTCCCAACCCAGAAAGCATTTTTGCCTCATCTGCCCACAACCTGCCAGCTCCATTGCAGGGGGTCTGGAGGACTGTCCCTCCCCAGCTTGGCCCCGTGAACAGCTCACCACTCTTCGTGGCTCAGTGTCTTCTCCTCGCAGGCAGAAAACACATCAGGGCTAGGCAGTTTCTAAAGAGAGCTTCAGAGAACAGGTGAGGAGAGGTTAAGGATTCACTCTATAACGTCTTTATTATTATTATTCTTTCTATCTGAATCAATCCAGTAATTTCAGAAAGTTTAGGATGTGTTTGGGCACCTTCAGTCACTGTGAATTTAGCTGACTGATAAAGATGGAGCAACCCAAAAAGTTGTATTGCTCCTCAGGAACACAGACTGCAGACACTTTTTTGTAGAGAAGAAAAAGGGACATTTCATTTCCAAACAGACGGAAGTGGGAGACCCATCAAGCTTTTCGTTTGTGTATTTTCCTTAATATACAAGCGGGCACACAGAGAAACATACTGGATAAGGCTCTTAAAGCAATGGAAGCATTGGCAACAGCTTCCCAAAACCAGCTTAAATAACATGTTTTAGAAACTCTTCAGAGCACTCAGGTTTTAGAGTATTTTGCTCAGCAAATGGCAGTTCCTCTCAAAAATCATGGGCTTCATTAACAGCTGTGAATTCTTCATGGAAGGGCAGAAGTTAAATATCCACGGGTTTGTTCTCCATTCACATCTTATTGATGTCATAGAAGACTCCAATTACTGGGGTCATAGAACATCTTCTAACAATGTTTTCCTCTTGCAGTTGAAAATCTGAACTATCTACAGGTTGCAGATCTTTATTCTGGACTAAAACAGTTGTATAACCATAAGATTTTTAAAAAGAGGCATTTTTCAAGAGAGCAGTAACGTCCTTTAACAGAGAGGTCAATCGGGTTAGAGCATCAGCCACAAAACATCTGAGTTTCCTCTGATTTTGTTATCAACTTTCCCCATTGTCCTGAACAATCTCCATCCCAATGGCATCTCAGGGGAGATGGACATTTTCTTGCTTTTTTGTCATTTTAATTAGATGTCTTCTTTTAAGAGGAGTTACAATATTGTGAGGAATGAGGACCTTGCTGGATAAATTATTTGTTGCTGGGCTGCCCAAAAGCTGTGTGGGACTGACAAGATGCATGGGAGGAAACTGTATTCAGCTCTGACCTTAAGAGGCTTGGCGCTGAGAGGACTACACTAATCCCAAAGCCAGGTAAACATGGTTCTGCTTTCTAACTGATGACAAATAATATAAATGAACAAAGACACTGAAGGAATATCAAATCATAAAATTACTTAAATCACCAAAATTGTACAGAAAAAAAAAATCAACATTGACAAACAGGAATTTAAGGAGATGTTTGTCTCTCCAGCTCCATTTCAGTTAAGGAAACTTTCCTCATCACTGTCTTATCTGACTTCCTGGGTTGATCGTAACTACCTGATGATTTTCTCACAACAGAGATTTCATTGAAGACTTTGGCCAACGAACCTCATGAGTTTAGACACTCTTGCTTAGTGAACCTACAGGGAGAACATTAGAACTTTTTTGTGATTACCCTTTAAATAGACAACATCTGACATGGTTTATATAAGGCATTTTTTCTCTTCGGTGCCTTTGGAAGATCTTACAAATGCTTCACACTCCTGTGCACACTTAACTGCCCTCCTCCCTTTCCACCCTTGAGTAAGAAACATTTAAGATGTCTCTTGCAGTTTCTTATACAAGGCCAAATGCATCAATGGGAAAAAAACTGGGCAAAAAGAGTACAAAATTTTGATTCATGTCAAAACTGTAGAATGCAATAAAATATGGGGAATTCCTGGTTAAGGAAATTATCCAGGCTGGTTTAAGTCAGAGGAATCCTCACCTTCCGCTTCTTTGGAAAGCTCACGGCTCTTGTGTGAAAGACCATAAGGTTTCTTTGTCCTTTTAACCCCACTCTCATAGCTGTGAGCCTTGCTTGCTTCATCTTTTTGAGTAACGAGGAGTGTCAATGTCTTTGTGTGTTATGTCCCCTGGCCAGATGTAGGGTGGCAGTTGCATAGTGGCTGCTGGGTCATCCTGTGCTCCTCTGTTGTCTCCTAGGGTCAGGGATCAATAACTATTGATATTTTGGAATGTAATTGATATGGTCAAATCCAAGCGAAACGACACTGAAATTAACAGCACTCTAGAAAATTCCTGTCAAAATTTGCCATTTCATCAAGATGTGAGTCATTGCAAGTCACATGTTTTGCATAGCCTAAAAAGAATGGAAATGGAAAAGAAAAACAGGAACTGGTTTTAGGGAAGTTCCTTTTACCCACATTTCCGGGGTAGACAACCACAAGACACTGTATGACATCAATTTCGGGAGCAGGGCCTCTACAGGTGTCTAAAAACAAATAGTTGCCTAATAAAATGCAACCATTCAGACAAGCTTCTCATGCATACCTTCAGATTTCTTTAAATATCCCTGAACCACTATTTCTTAATCCTTCCACACCCTTCAGGTCTGGGAATTGGCACGTACATGTTATCAAGATAACGGTTTATGAAGACCATTGGGAACAAAGTTTTGTGTTTCTAGTACATCTATAAAGGTCAGAATTCACAGCACAAATTCACCTAAAACAAAAATAATGTAAATGGATTTTACTCTGTTCTTCCTGCTGGCTAGTTCTTTATTGAAGTACAAGCCGATTTCCATACCACTGTGCGGGCCACATTTCCTTCTACTCTCCATGTGGCTTCCTCCAGACTCTTGCATGGTCCCAAGGCTTCAGAGGGGGCCCACTGATGGTTCAGTGCACAACAAGATGAATCTTTGGTGGATCTGGGTCTTGGTGATGCCAACGTGGCTACCCAAGAGCGGGTAGAGCAGCGGCCAATGTCCCCTTCAATCTTTAGAAGACATTTTAGACCTTGTGATTGCAGCTTCTCTATATTAAATTTTGAAGTTGAAGTATTAAGCAAGTTTCAAGGCAAAAGGTCCTACATGTTTACTCTCTTTATCTTCCACGACTTACATCAATTGTACCAGACCTGACACAACTGAACCATGATCAAGCCTGGCAACGTTTCCTGAGCTGTTTTATCAGCATAGGGCTGGAGGGCTTAGTGAGGGCAGAGAGCAACACATAGCATGCGACACTTCACAGCTACCTCTGGTCCATGTCAGCATCAGCATAACTGCAAGGGAACCTGGCATTCAGCCATGACTGCTAGTCAGCAGCTCTGACCCACTGGACTTCTGGCTAAAAACCTGCTGATACTGCCCCACAGGTGTGCTGGGGTAAGACAATGGCAAAATCAGTCTCCAAATATGACCTGCTCTTCAGGAGCATCACCCATTGACCTGAACACCAAAGCCTGTAGGGAGCCAAGGAAGGCGCAACACCTTCCACTCTTCTGCAAATTTCTCACACGCTTTGTGACAAACGTATTGAACCTGAAACTGTCACACTCCGATCTGTTCTCCCACACCCTCCCATATCCTCAAAATACCTGAGTTTTTCCTTCAGTAACTTTGCCAGCCCTGCCCCTGGAGACAACGCATAAGGCACCTCTAAACATTGGAAATATTGATTGGTGTCTGAGCTCAA
Source organism: Phaethon aethereus (assembly GCF_964289735.1). Classification (NCBI taxonomy): domain Eukaryota; kingdom Metazoa; phylum Chordata; class Aves; order Phaethontiformes; family Phaethontidae; genus Phaethon; species Phaethon aethereus. The sequence continues at coordinate 7,141,955 of NC_138591.1, forward strand.
GAGCAACGTTTCACAGATGTGTCACACATTTTATATTCTATGTCAGCTGAAAATTCAAGAATGAAATACACAGAGAAATAAAATTTCTTTGGAAAGTAAGGACCTTTCTGATACAAGTCAGTCAATATGCTAATTGCCTTCAGTGTCTCTCAAGAATCCAGCCCAGGGCAGTCAAAGATTTTTGACTCAAATGTGGAGAAGGTATAGATCGTTATCTGGAAGGTCTCCTAAGCTGTTTTACTCAGGTATAAAAAACTAAAGGACAGTTCAACAGATTCAAGAATAATTCTGGTTAAGCCTGTCTGTGAGACAGATGCAGTCATTTCAATGAAAACCCAATAGTTTCCTGAGCGCTCATCGGGAAAGCAATGCTACACAAAGATGGGATAAGGAGTCTACTCAGGCTTAGAAACAGTTCACTGAGGCAGAGAAGGAGCTGTCTGCCTCTTTGCTTCTTTTATGTCTCAATAGCTTATTTTTTTCAAGGAAGAAAGACTTGAACATGAACCTGTGGCCGAGCAAGAAAAGACTTCAACATTCACTGAATTTCCTGAAGATTTTTTGCTTCTTCAAAATCCACTAATCCAGGACCCTCTGGCAGATTCCTCTGTCCCATACATTGTCCCGAGATTGAGCTCAACCACTAAGTCAGAAAAATAAACAAATACATTGCCAAATGACTCTGAGCGGGCTGCATTGAAAGGAAGGAGCTGAAGAAATAAATGGTGCACACATCTCAAGCAGCAAATGGAGCTCTGAGAGACCAGTAAGCGGTTTACTTTGATTTGCTCACCCGCTTAAGAGAAGACAGATGTCTTGAGGCTTCACTGGAGAAGGGAAGGCAGCCTGCAACCAAAAGGGCTGAAGGGAGGCAAGACAGTGGTTCCTCCTTTGCCTTCCAGATAAAACAGAAATAGGTGTCTGCATTGCTGAGGGAGGCAACAGAGAAGCTGCTATTCTCTGGCATCAACTGTTTGATTTTTCCAAAGCTGCTGGAGCAGGGTAGGGTCTTGGCACCAATTCAACCCTGTGGTCAGTGGAAGGAGACTCTCCTGTGATGACTGTCCTCATTTGTTACCCACTCCCATAGATCAAGCATGGAGGAAAGTGCAGTGACAAGTTCACAAGAGGAGCTTTTACCCGGTGCAGCCTTGGTCTCAGCCTTCAAAGACACCAGGAAATATGTCAGTATGGGCTGGTCATGACGAATGATGATGGCCATTACCCAGTCTCAAACTAAAACCTATGTGAATGGGGAGATGTGTCCTTTCAGGGATCATGGAACAAGCCCTATCCTTGACGCAGTCAGCTGAAGTGATGCCATTGATTCCTACTGGGACATGGTGCGAGCCGAGAAGACTGTGCATCATCAGTCCAGCAAGCCAGGATGACAGATCCCCTGGTCTGCTAAACTGTTTGGGTGTACAGAACAAACCTACAGCTGAAGATGAGTATAATTTAGCAACTGTCTGGATGATGACAGCTTTCCCACCCATGATGTCTCAGCCACCGAAGAGACACACATCAGTGCCCAATAATTTCTCTAAAATAGGGCCCAGACTTTAAAATAGACTCACTCCCACTGGTGTCTGCTATGTTCTGCTGGACTGCAGGAGAGTAGGATCTGACCGTCAGCTTTTCAGCCTCCCAGGCACCCCTCTTCAGCTTTATGCTCCCTGTTTCACACCACTGCCTACGAGGACAGCCCCATGATCCTACGGAAACCTTGTGAATGAAATGCATTACAAAAACCAAAGTGGATTTTTCCCTAAAGCCCAGGAAGGTTACCAACCCCAGAATTCCTCTCCCTTCTCCCCCTCACTGCTCCACCCTGCCACACACACTCCTGCCCTCTCCAGCCCGTGTGCCCGGTGCGAGGAAACTGGTGACTTGGGGGAAAAAAAAAAAAAGACTGAGTCATGAGGTCATACCATTATCACATTTCTATTCCAGTGCTTTCTCTCGCTGCCTACAATTATCACTCTTTTATTCTTGTACTTGGCTTCTTAGACTTTGATCTAGTCCTTTGCTTCATATCCTTTGATGCATTTTCGCTTACATTGTCTGTAACCTGACCCCTTGCCATCTAATTCCACCAACTTCTCACAACCCATATCAACCACTCTCTCCCCCCTTTCATCTTTCTTTTGTATAAATGTATACAGGGCTGTAACAAAGAAACTACAGTGCAGTTGTAGCTCTTCCAAGATCCTTAGAAGTGCTGGATAAAATCTCTATGCATTTATTTTGCCACTCACTAGTAATTTTAAAACATCTTAGTTTATTCCTTTTTTCCCTTAGACAAAATAAAATGTTAAGGAAAGAAAAGCTAAATATGGCTTTTTCCCCCAAATGTGTTATTAAATCCTTTTTAATTATTTTTGTTGTAAACCTATCTTCAAGTTCATTCCAATGACATTAGGACTGTAGAGACACGGTACATTTTCATCATTAAATACTGACAGGCTTTGATCATGTTTACTTTAATTGACGAAAAGGAAGGAAAAGCCAGTGCTTACATTGCAAATACCAATTAGTGCAGAACTACAGTGTGTGCATGTGTACTTATAAATATATATTTAGAGGAAAGAAAATAATTTGGTTTCTGCAAAGTAGGAAATGTGAGCAAAAATATACGGCCATATTTTGCAATGCCTAAGTAATGCAGAAACAGACTTGCAATTCTCAAAGGTGATTCAGGAGTCTTTTTAAATCAATGGATTATAGGACTTGACCATGTCTGAATATTTGGGAATATTCTTAACCGCATCTTCAGGTACCTAAATTTCTTTGTCAGTCAGGTCCTAAATCCCTTTAGAAATTGGGTTTTGAGTTCAGAGTCAGTGAGGCTATTTTATACACTATCGTCCTATACTTCTGGGTGTATATTTAGCAGCGACTTGGAACTGAAGGAACAGAGAGAGAAAAAGAGATTTTTTTTTTTAGATGCTTCTGCATATTCAGAAAGATATTTACAACAATATTTCTCTCTCTGCTTGATAATTATAGACTTGCAAGGGCAGAGAGAGATAGCTGAGCGCGGTTTTGCACAGTGGCTGTGACTTCTAGCTCAGGAGAGCTGCTTGCTTTATTTTTAGCTGCTGGGAAGCGGCGAGGAAGACAGAGTGCACTGGGCTTGAGTAGTCCTGGTACCTCCCAGGCCAGTCGGAGAGGTCCCATGTATTTAGGGAAGAAATGCTGCTTGGCACTCGCATGTTCTCCGGCCACCCGGCTGCAGGCGTGATCCCGTTGAGGGCCGATGCTCCGTGGGGTTCAGCCTCCGCTGAAGAACTCTGACCTCCCCCTAAACCCCATCCAGCATGGAAATCTGGTGGAAATCATGCTTTGGGAAGATGCTGTTACGCCACCAATTTGATCCACAGTTTTCAGGCAGGACATTGGAAAGGAGCAAGATCCCCTGCCCGTTCCCTCCCGCGCTCCTTCCCCGGCGATACTGGGCTGCGACTGCCTTGGCAAAGCCGCACACAGCACGCGCACTGCGCTGTGCCGCGCACATGGTCTCTCTGTTCGGAGAGTCAGTCCGGCCTCAGAACCTGACTTTTAGTCCCTTTCCCTCCTGCAATTTCTTTTCTGTCTGAAATGTTGCAACTGTGAATAATATTTCCTACAGGGACTTTGGGAATTTTCTAGCTAATAAATTCCTCCACTGCCAGCAGTTCCCAAGGATGTCAGGCAAGCAGTATTGCAGGTGCCGGGGGGAAAAAATAACAAAAACAATAAAAAGAAATATAAAGAAAACCTTGACTTTTTGCTTTGTCCTGCAGTAAGTAGTTGGTTAAACACCTTTTCTTGCCGGCTGATTTCAATCTCTAAAATCATATTTTCCATAACAGTGGGCCAAATGGTTCTTGTGTAGTTTGAACACCTGTGAACCTGGCATACTGAGCCTCTAAATAATGCAGACACTGCAGTTTGCTCCGCACCTCTCTGGTTCATATCCTTTCCTAGCTGGCAAAAACCTCTGATAGCGACAGTATTTTACAGCTGGAAAATAGGTTACCTTCAAAGCTATATATTTATACACCCATGCGTGTATTTCTGTGTCTGTGGATGTGCCCTGAAGTTGAACACATAAGCAGAATAGTTACATTCAAGGGACAGTTCCAGTTTTGCCCTTCATCAAAATTCCTGAAGGGATGGTGGGATTTAGTTGGACATCCAGGGCTGGAAATATGGCAGGAGGCATCAGAGGGAACCCAGATAAACTGGTTTCTTGGATTAGAGCCGTTCAAGGAAGAGGAGTCTATCAATAGATTAAGGTATAGATTCTGTTTGGTTGAGGTTTGGGGGTTTCACCAAGTGTGGGTTCATGGTTGCATGTGTGCGTGCATGTACTCAAACAAAACAATGTGTCCTTGAGACAAACTGCAAGAATTCTGCCTCTGAATAATCAATTATTTTATTCAGAGGTTTCTGTGTACAGTGGTGAACCAGCAAGTTTATTTATACTGAAAAAGTTTCTCATCCATAATTGATGCCTAAATCAGCTCTGGTCTTTCCATGGCCTGCAACTCCTCTAATGTGGTCGCATGTATGAGCAGCTTTGAGTTCGGCATGAATAGTTTGCTTGCAATCAATTATGCATGTGGTAGACACAAAGGCACCGTTTAGGGGACAGGGGGAAGCTTCTCCTTCAGCTTCTAAGTTTTCAGGGGCAAACACTTTACATCAGAGGACTTTATATCACAGTTCCCATCTCCCCATGCCTCATTTTATAGCACTTCATTCTCTGTCTACTCAGGACCTGCTGCTAATTCAGTGGCCATAAAGTCCAGGAAAAGCTGCCTGGGTTATAGTTTCAGAGTTAAGAGGGAGGTATTCAGTTTGGGGCTACTGCCCATGATGGGAATACACACTTTTCTTCACAGATGTGTTGTTTAGTATTGTTTATTATTTACTCTGTTTCAGAGTACCACCGTCATTTCAAAAGGAACATCATTCATGTAATGATTCACTGCCAAGTCTATCTATAGTTTTGTAAAACAAAGCGTAACCTCAGCTTTGCTTTTGGAATATGTATGAGGCTATAAATATATGGTGCATCTATGCATAAACAGTGTAATGAACTATTTTTTTTTTCTGGAAATCGTCAAGAGTTTTACATTTCACTTCAAAACAGCAAGATGACCCTAGCTTCAAGTAGCATAGACACCACTGGCACTTGTTCAGACATGCCTCTTAGCATGGCTACTAAAACAACTTACAATTAGCTAAGGGAGTAGGAACCCCAAGTATGGGACCTCCTCCTTGAGCAAATTCATCCACAGCTCTTTGGTCCAATTCCTGAGACTTGTGCTGTCGTACGCCTCAAAGGTCCTAGTCAAAATCTTTCCTCTGCATAATTAATGACCATATGGAAAACTGCTACATTTGTTGGGTTTGTCTTTGATCCAGGTCAGCTTTTTTGTTTGCCCATCTATCCCTCCATCTCTACAGGGAATAGTCTTGCAAGCGAAAGAGAATCAAACCAGACAGAAGGCATTCCCTGTTTTCTAAATCCCAGGGTGTTTTTTTAAAGCTCCTTTTCTGCTCTCTCTTGGAAGGGAGCTCTTGTTCTGCATCTTAGTCCTCATGGACCAGGAGGTCAAGCAGCATGCTGAGCTCCACAAGACCATTGACATTAAGCGGCTGTTGGCCACTTTCTTTTCCTGGTATTAGAGAGGATTGAACAGATCTGTGGCTGCTTCACATAACTGTAGCTGAAAGGACATCTATACGGCAATAAAAACTTAACTGCCCCAGCCATTAAATCAAGGAGTATCAGATCCTTTGATGGAAATATGAGTGTCTCTAAACTGGAGGTAATCGAGGACTGAATTTGACACACATGGTACTGACATCTCGTAAAATGTCATGAACGCTTGACCTGAGATTTTAGAGACACAGCTGGTTCTCCAGGGTGGGATTTATGTGGTGGTGGGAGGTTGGGGAGGTGATGGTTAATGTATCTTAAGAACTTGGTGAACCATTTATAATGCTTAGGGGGAAAAAAAAAAAGCAGTTACTCATTTAGATGAGTTGGGGTAGCATATGACAGTGTTTCTTACTGTCTGTGCCATGCCATGTGAAATCTACCTTGAGTCTTTATGGGGCAGTTAGTTAGTGCAAATATCCTTTTAAACTAAGGTTGGAGCTTTTCTGCATTTGAAATAAACTATTAATACTTAACAGAACTATGAATGCAGCAGATTTCAAATGGCATATAGACATCTAGGCTGAGATTTTTTTCCCCTTTTAACAGATCTAGAGGCCAAATTCCAATTCCAGTTATTGGTAACTTTTTATCCAAATCACTTTAACAGCTTTGAACTTCTCAGCTGTAAGATGGCAGATTAATATGATCATGAATTAACTGTGAGGAACATGGAATAAGAAGAGCACAGCAAACAAAATCTATCTGTCTTTATATGATCCTCACCCCACCAGATCACCCAAAAAGATGGGACTTAGCAGAGGATGGAGCTTTCTAAATGGGTGCTAGTTTTGTTTGCTTTTGAAAGCATCTCTGGGAGCATTTCTCCTCACTAAGACCTGTGTTTTCTGCTCAGTGCTTGGCCTGAGTGGCGTGAGTGGACACTGAGGGCAAAAAAGGAGGCTTGGTAATTTTTTTCAGCAAAACTGGAAGGAATCCAACTTTCCACAGTGCTTAGAGCAAGGGCCGAGGCAGGTTCCACTGGCAGGAGAATTAGATGAGCTCAATAGCAACATGGGATGATGCTGCTTCATCCATCCCGTTACAGCTCCCCATCTTTGAAGAGCTGTATGTGTTATGCTTCACAAGACCAAATGTCTCATTCTTTCCCTGGAAACATGTGTGTATTTCAGTATGGTATCAGTTCCGTTTTCAGACCATCCAGGGTTACTATATTCTTTTTTGTTCTTCACAAGCAGCAGCTCATGGCACTGTCAAATGCTACATTTCTCGGCTACTTTGCAGATAGCAAAAATTTCCATTCAGAGCACCTCTGCCTTCTTGTAAAAAGCAGCCTATACATGACCATTTCTATACATCTCTATTTTTAACACCTAAAAAAAAGCAATCCCTTCTATTTTTAGGTACAGTTCAGTTCTGTAGGCTGGCTGGTTCTAATAAAAAAATTCCTCACTCTCTAAAGAAAACCCTGCATTGAAATCACAAATCCAGGGGAACGTCCTGTACTATTAGCAGACCGACTAAGATGAAAACCTCAGCTTGTTAGCAAGCCCTCTGAACAAAAACATTAATCCAGGCTTGGGAGGAAAAACAGGCAAGGAAGAAGCAATAAACTCAGCGAGTTTTCTACCATGCTCCCACCCTGCCATGAAAAACAAAAAGAAGAACAACTTCCCCAGTTCAGAGAGGAGGTCAGGACTTTGGCCATCTTTCGGATCTCTTTTTGTCTGGCCCACTGGGCTTAATTGCTAGCTGTGTCTCCGGCAGCCGTTTCTCGTTTGGAGATGATGCCATACTGCTCTCTGCTGCTGGCTCCACAATCCCTGTGGACCACAGGCTTTGAAAACAATGATGTCCCTTACTGCCTTCTTTGGGGGATAGACAGCAGGTTTTCCTGCTTGAGGGAGGCTGCTTTTACGAGGACCTGGTTGTTGTTCATAACCAGGTCATTGCAATGACAGTTGTGCATTGCTATGGTCTTCCTAGTATTTTTTTCTGTCTCCAGGAGATAAATTACACCTCGCCCTCACTTGCTTCTTGCAGAACTAGGGTGTTCCCCTTGCACATTCACAGTGGGCATGAGTGGGAGCTGCACGCCAAACGCAGCTGCCTTGTTATGACTGTTCCCAAACCAGTTGAAAAAAACCCCTTCAGCCAGACTTTATTTAAGGGACATCCTCTGGAAGAGCGAATGTGCAGCTTATGTGGGCTAACCACTTGAGGGACTCACTGAAACCACTTTGGGAAGGGTGTACCTGGGCCTCAGTTCTCTGGTTTCTGCAGCCTGGAGTATTCAGGGGTCCTCAGCCTATTTGGTTAGACATCTCATGCACATATTATGGAAAGATTGAGAGTCCTCTCCTCCAAATTTTCCAGAAGTTGCAGTTCAGGTCTCTGCTCTACCACTGACTCCCAGTGGCAGGTCATTGAGATGTGGGTCTTCAGTGTTTTCAAAAGTAAACTAGATAATGAAGTGTAGAAGCCTACGTGTCTTTGAAACTCCATTCTTTTTTGAGTCTTAGTTGCAAATCTGTAAATCTAAGATGCTGTTAATAAGTAAGCGTGTACTGCAGGGAGAAAATTCTTAGAGAATTTGTGAGCAACTCAAACTGGAAGTGGAGGCACTATGAATACAGAGATGAAGAGATAGTTTCTTGATGCACATGCTGTTCCCCAGGGTACAGAGCAAAGTACATTGTGTTTCCCTGTATCAAAACTGCACCTCAGGGACATGAACAGGAATGGAATGTGATTGACAAGTGATTGCCCTGCAAAACTTGTACAGCAGAAAGAAAGCAGAAGGTCTGCTCTTCCTTTGTGTGAATGTGGCCATATATATTCATCTTTCATCTGTAAATCAAGTGCCAAGGAAGTGCACCAGGAACAGTCGGAGGGAAACCTGCTTTAGCAACCCTGCACACCTGGTCATGCAGGGTGAGAAGAAGAGAAAGCGAAGATCAAACTGAGTTATGGCATGCTATGGTGTCTGCATATTATGGTGACTGACAATGCAGAAACACCTGAGAGAGATACCTGACCTGTCAGAATATCACCTGGATACGCTCTACCTTCTAAGTAATTTTCAGATGATTAAAGTTTTCAGAAGATAAGAAGCCCTGTGAATAGCACCTTGCAATGAACATGATATGTTTGGCATAATTATATCCAGTTTCTTGCTACATCTTCGCACTGTCATCCTAATCAGTGTTTCGCTCATGCAACCCACCAGTTTCTTCCCCTACTGGGAGTACAAATTAGCAGCATTTTATTCCTTTCAAAGGAATGAAATCAGTCATTTTTTCAGCCTTTACAGCATGAAGCATTGTAGCAAGGAGCAGGAGAAATGAAGTGGTCTTTTTTTCTTTGTGTGGGTGAGAATCAAGGACACATATCAAAATGTATCCCCTGTCCAAAGTGGCACTCTGCCAGTTCCTGTTTACACATGTTAACGGTGACTCAATGGAGCCCTTTGTTTCCAAAATGCACAGATTATTCCAATTGTGTGTGGGGCTTGGGTTTGTGTGTTACTGTCCACTGGGGGCTAAGAAAACACTAAAGATGTTATCCAATACCATAACTAACAGAATGGCATGAAGAAGAATTCAAAACCTGTGAGCAAAAGCAGTTTTTTCACTCTGACCCTTGGACTGCTCTGGCTTGTGTTTCAAGCGTCTACATTTTTATCTAAAGAAGGAAACTGCTTCTGTTACCTACCAACTTGCTCACTTTCAAGGTGTTACACACAGGGTTCACAAGCGCTTGATTACAGGGTGGTATACGCTATTATTTATAACATTAATGAATCAGAGCCAAACAGTACAAAACACTCTTTTTAATAGCTGCTTCATCAAGGATCTAAAATGTGAAAAATTGTGCTGATATGAAGCTCTCCACCACTGTAACTTTTAGTTTTACTTTGAAGTCATCAGGATGTGTCCTGCAACTGGTGGGTTCATATATTTATTCTCTGGAATGAAGAGTATAATTTTGCATTCTTGCTCTGTCCATAATTTAGACTCACCTATGCAATCTTTCCCTGGCATCGTGAGACAGAAAGCAGGCTGGGCACATGTGGGAAGGAAGCTGCTCAAGGCATTAACCTGATCACTTCTCCCAGGGCTGCAGGGCTGATGCTGAAAGCGTGCTTGGGGACTTGGCACTTCTGGTTGCAACGGAAGTGGATAGCGGAGGACCTCCACCCTCCGTTTCGCTTAGCCAAAGACAGTCAGTGGCCAAGGTTAGTCCAATGATAATTTCTGCTGACGATGAGCAAAAGGAGAGGAAAACACGAATGACCTATATGTGTGCTGGAAGATTTTATGAATTACCTACAGCCGATTGCTCTCTCCAGTGAGACTTTTGCTGCTCCATGAGTAAGCGGTACAACTCCTTCGTGGTTTGTCACCACCATTTAATAACTGCTATGGCAAGAGCAGGCATGGTTCCAAATTTTGACCATATAAAACTGAAAGCAGGGAGGCTGGATGCATTGTAGGTTTTGGTCTACAGAAGGAGGCATGTGCTTCCTCTGCTCTTGTACCTTCCCACTAAAGAATGCTGAATCGTTGGGATCTGGTCTGGCTCGCTGCCAGCACTTTGACAGACTGGAGAGATAGAGGATGCTTGATAAGCCTTTGGAAATGCATCTACCTGAAGGTAAAGGTTAGTGGAGGTGTTAACACTGATGCCGTATCTGACATCCGCAGTACAGAGAGTCCTAGTTCTTGGCACCTGTGTTTTCCCATCAAGTAACACTCATTTGTTATCATATATACACACCAGAGATTTACATAGCTTGTAGGGGTGAATCATGCATAATTGTGGCTTCTTACATGACAGTTCATATATTAACAAGTAACTTATTTGTGCTCTGTGCTGAATGAGTATAGCAGGAGTGTGTGGACCTCTGGTGTCAGAACCATATTCATCATTATCTGGAGATAAAACAGGAGTTCAGTGGTTAAAAATGAAATGAGAAGATAATTGCTGGTTTGATTTGCCTGTACCACGGGAAACATTGCTTTGATTTATGTATATATCTCTAGATGCCTAGTGAAAATACAATAGCAACAAGGAATCAACCATTCTTATAGAGAACATAATGAAAAACATAAAGAGGCAGGCTCATAACCATTTTCCTCATGTTCTGCAGTGCCTTTTGGGATGATAACAGGAGATGGGCACAAAGAGAAGGTATTCTCCATGAACTGGAGACTACTGCATGGCATAGGCTTGAGGAAGTTCAATAGGCGGTGGTGTTACGTTGGGCTGGAGTGGTCACACATGACACTGTCCTTCAGAGTAGCAAAGGATGGGGACTTTGCCTGGGTGCAACCCAGTGTCTGGCACCTTGTGTGTCAGTATCAGCTCATTACGGGTTATCCTACTCCAAAATGTCCCAGAGTTGTGGAAAATTATGTTCACAGCAAGTCCTCCACCCCTCCCACCAGGCAGTGTGGGACTCATTTCACAGGTACTTCTAACGTTCATGTCTCCCGGGGGGCTGTAGCCCGTAGGATTCCTGTAAAAGGGCTACAAACCGACGGAGATTTTCTCTCCTGTGAGCCAAGCAGAGCAGAGCAGGCTGCCAGCACGGGTCCCCCGCCAGGTCTGACACCTTGTGCTCAAGCTCCCAGCTCGCGAGGTCTGGATGTGAGCGCAGAGGGAGGGGTGGCACAGCCGCGGCCATATCCCCCTCTGATGAAGTGTGCAGAAAAGACGCAGCGTGCGGGACATATGGCCAGAGTACAGGGAGGGAAAAAAAAAAAATTAATTGCGGAGAGACTCTGTTCCCACAAAAAAGAGCAAGGGGAGACACCTCTGCACACTACCATTTGCTGGGTAGGGCAATTCTGGCCACAGCGCATAACATCCTGGGGAGTGGGACCCTTGGGGTGTTGAGAGTAGGTTTGTTAATGGATCTCCTAGGGGTTGATGGATTTAATGGGTGAAGTAAGTCTGCTTTTATTTATTTTATTTTTTTGGCAGCTGTTGCGAGTGGAATTTTATGCATTTTTCTGGCTGTTACTGCTTGTCTGGGCTGTTTAGATGTTGAGCTACACTTGTTTCCTTCATGGTGGACCCTTTTTCAAAGCGACTGAGACACCTTCTGCAATGGCACGTTATGGTGCACTTCCATTTATAAAATGTTCTGTGCAGTTTTAGAAATAAGCTCTGAAATGGTTATTAGGTACTGTAAGTGTGGGTAGTATTTTATTAGAAGCTCAGCAGTAGGTTACAGAGGCTGTGGAGAAAAGTTATTGTTATACACAGTCGATTGACCTGTTAGCTCCATAACAAACAATCTGCTAAGGGTTGAAGGGGAACTATGAGTATCTGTATGTGTGAGTGCTGCAGACCTCATTTTCCCTCTCACTTTGATATTCTTTTCTGTTCTCCTGCGCCTTTTCTTGCTTTTGGCATTATCAAGGTGTTTAGCTGTGTTTCTGCTGCGGGGTTGACACTTGTATTACACAAATTAGGCCTAAGTGGGATACCTTGCTCAGCCTTTAGCACAACCAGCTCTCACTCAGGTCAGTGAACCTTTTGGTAGACAAACAACATTCCTCAATTTTAGGCCTTAAATAAATCCCAGTGTTCGAGACCTTAACTGACACTTTGCATGATTTTTTTTCCTCTTAATTTCTGCAGAAATCTCTGCTACCGGCTACAGCCTTTTGCACTTTCAAAAACCAAACTGACTTCCTCCTGTGGATAATCTGTTAAGATCCTGTTCTGATAAGAGGCAAAACATTCTTTTTGACTTCCATATAACTATCCAAGGACCAGAATGTTCTGTGCAAGATGAATAATGACATTAGAAGCTAAAACCTTTGCTAGTATAAATCAGTGCAGCTCCGTATGTGTAAATCTTTGCTCTAGGCAGAGACCTGGCCTAGAGCAATATTTCATTTTTGTTATAATCTGTCCCTGTAATTCAATTCCTCTCGCTTTTTAGTACTCTTGCTGCTCTCTACTGAACACCCTCCAGCTTGTCACTGTCTTTCTCATCGTTGGTTACCCAGAATACAAGCTGGGCTGATACTGAATGCCTGCCAGCCTCCACTGGTTGTGGATTGGCCTCTTGGCCAGGTGAGGCCAGACCAGAGCTACACACAAATAGCCTGTTTTTCCTCTGCCTCAAGCCCGCGAGGTCTCTGCTGAAGGAAAACAGCCCTCAACAGAATGGCCTTTTCTGCTACCTCATCATCTTGCAAATTCTTATCCAGAGTGAAACACAGCTATCCATAAATCTCTTCTTCCTATCAAGATTTCTCCCTGACCCCCCTTCTAAGATCGTGAGACAGTTTATAAATACATGAATCAGTAGATAATTTTTCTACTTCTCTTGGTAAATATCAGAATAGAGTGCATATTTATCTCCACACTATGTACTAATATCAGCCAGCAGTTGCCGTATATAGTATGTAACATCTCTCCTGCTGCTTCAATAAAGGTTTAGAAGGCAGAGTCACATCTATAGAGAGTTATATGAAAAGATAATGGCCTTTTCTGATATTATGAATGCAGTAAAACCCAAAATAAAAGCTCTACTGAAAATTTATATTTTCTCAGTCAGGACACTTAAAAATTTGCTGTGAGATTATGACCTTATAGTGAAATAATGGTCTGGAAGACTGTTTTCCCGCTGCTGTTATGCACCATTGAATGCTACTGATTTTCATAGTTAATTATAAACGCTTGCCCTAAGTTAATTGATGTCCCCATTATGTCATACTTAACTGCAGCTTAGGAGAGTTTTTTGCCATTAACTTCTACATCGGTTAGCCTTATGGCATCAAGTAGCAGAAATAATGAAGAAAGGATCCTCAAACCAAAATGACCATCAGTGCGACCACCACATCACAATTTAAATTTGGAAAGGTCAAAAGAAAATGTTCCCATCAGCCTACATATTTCTCACTCTGCACATTTCATGAATACCACAAGCTAGAGTGATCTTCGCAGACACCTCTAGGTTGTAATTAGCAGACAACCAGTGACTGCCTACCAGTGCCAGTTAAAATGCTACCACTTGGGGTTTAGTATCTAGAAATGCCAAAGAGCTGAGGTTTTCACATAAAACTTGGGAGTCTTGAGGCTGTCTAAGAGACATTGATGTTCTTATGATAAAGCTTCAGATCCTCACTCTACAGCTCCTTTGCAGGGCTCCACGTGTTGAAACTCAAGGATGAGACTGTAGTTCCCACTGCTTGGTCTGTGAGGGTTAAAGGAAAGGTGATATTTCTTCACCTGGAATGACAGATTTTGGGGTGAGGGTTGAGAGAAGTGGGAGAATGGAGTCATGGCAATGGCAGAAATTTACCGGTTCTTGTTTTCATAACTAACAGTCTCCTGATTCTTGTTTTTTTTAAAAAAATATTTCTTCCAAACCCCCTTTTTATGACAGTAGTTGAAATATTGCTGTAAAGTTCAGTTAGATGCACCCATCTTTCATGACAACAGGCAGGTACGCTCAGTTGTCAGTGCTCACTGGCTTGCCTCGCTGGGACAGCCACCAGAGCCACACTGACTGACCCTCTTGCTGAGTGCTTACTTTTGCTCTTTCCTGTTTCATTCACCTCTTAATCCTAGTTAAAAGCTATTCAAAGGTTTGATCTTTGTAAGCATTTTACCTAAGGCATGATTCCATCTCAAACCTTAATCCCAATAATCTTGGAAACCAACTTGTCTGACTGACCGTCTAAAAACATCCCCTGTGTAACACGACATGGACAATGCAGAACAACATCATTATGAACACCTGATGCTTACTCAGGGAAGTCAGCAGAGATCCTGGCCCAAGGCTTCCCAGCAGAAGTTCCACATGGTTACCCTAGCGATAGTTAAAATTGCATTTTGAGATGTTGCATCAGGGTGCAGTCTATCACTAACATTATCTTTCAAAATTCCCAGCCTTACACATCATGATGTGTCATGTCTGGTGAAAAGCAATACTTGATTTGACTGATGTGCTGTAACTGGGGTGAACTTATTAGTCATGATGAGCCTATTAGTCATGTTGCATCTGCCTCAGTGTAGGGAGGTTCCTGTGCAAGTGCAAGAAGTAATTTCTGTGTGTAAAGTACAGTTGAGAAAAATCTTCCTTTGACAACAGGCATCTTCAGTTTTGAAGTAGCTTATGGCTGATATAGGATACTTCAATGAATGCCCTATTTATTAAGATATTCTCAATAAGCTCACCAGAATAAAAACCACAAAATCAAGCTATAAATCTTTTGTCAGAGACAGTTAGTAGGAAATACATATACATCTAGTAACATGTGAATTTGGCATCCTTGTGGTTTGAAATACCCCACTACACAAGATGAAATGTCAGCCACAAGGGTACGGGCAGGGTATCTTTGCTGAAGAGAAACATAGGCTGAATTTCATGGATCAAGCGTTTTGCCACAAAGACTATGTGAAACAGCTGAAGGTTGAAATCCAGCCCTGGCTGGAAGACCAGCTTCACTTCTGAAAACACATTTCTCTGAATCTGTGTCCATCACCATCAAATTTTTTTTTCCAAACTTTATCCTAGACCCTTTCCAACTCAGATATTAGCAGGTAGCCACAGGAATGTGTATTAGAAGTCTACTGATACATACCGAGCCCGAACAAAGATGTTACAATGGTTAACCAGCACTGCTTAAAAGAAGATTCTTATTTTTTCATAGCATTTGTCTGGATTTGATTTCCAACTGGCAGTTTTTAACTGGCTGGAAGCTGAACCCTTCCCACATACCAGTGGATCATGCTTTTCAGCGGGGAAGAGAAGCAAGGAGAGAGGGAGGAGGCATTGTCTGGATGTTGTTTTTTTTTATTTTGGCAAAATCCCCCACAGCCTTGTCACTAAACAGCGAAGATTCATGCAATTTTGTGGCACGAGGCGCTGCTCAACATCAGCCTCTCACAAGAGCTGAGGCAGCAGCGAGAGGTACCTGGTTTGTCTGAACGGCAGCTGGTAGGAAAGCGGGACTCATGTTGTGCATTATCCATCCTTTTCAACTGCCCCCAAGAGAAGATATGTGCCAGTTTCCCATGGTCAACACTCATTCTGACAGCAGCTCAGCTTCTGTTGGCCTGGTGCATTGCAGGCCATTAACATCAGTCCTACCAGGAAAACCTGTGTGGTTTAGTATCAGGTTCTGCTGCTGGCAGATGGCAGTTTTTGAGCTGACTTTGGTATCTATAAACCTTTATGAAGAGGCATCTGTGCAAGACAAAACTTCACCTGACAGTTGATTACTTTCAAAATCTTTGTAGAAGACGTCATTGCTCATGTACCTAGGAAATCTGAGAATTAAACCAATGTAAAATCATCTACCGGCAACACCATGCTTTTATTCCTTTTAAGATTTATTGTCTCCAGGCGTAGATCCATGTCTTAGTCATTTAGGGACTGATGTAAAGCCCATCCCAGTGATTAGGAAGATTCTTACTTTCTTCCCTGGCTTTAGATGGTGTCCTCAAAGTTTGATCTTGCTGCTGTTCAAGTCATTAGAAAAACTCTTGTTGATTTGAGTGATGCTGGATTAAGGCTGCCTATTGTCCTGGGGAGGGCAGCACTTATATGATGCAACGTGACTTTTTCTTTTCAAAACTTGATCTTTAGCTCTGCCAACTTGGCAATTCCAAGTCAACGAGACAAGCTCATCCTCTCCCTCTTCTATGAGGCCATCTGGGAGGATGTTGCTCACATGAGCAAGACCTCTGTAACAGCTCCATCATTTCAAGCTGAAAATCCTCGTGCCAAATATAAATGTGGGGAAACATCCCCCTCCAGCTTGTGATAAGTGGTTGAACCTGGCACAGCTGACGGGAGGGAGAATCTGCCAGAAAAGCTTTAGAGTGTCTAAAGAGGAGAGAACTTGGATCCTTCTGATCTTGGAATGACGTCCTCCCAGGGAGGTGGGATGTGTTTTTCTCCTCGAATTGCTTGCTTATCTAATCCGGATCAGTGCCTGGATGTTGGTTGCTCCTCCTGCGTAAGGTGTAAGTGTATTGCACCTAGCAGAGGCTCAGGATTTCTTCCATAACTCTATGGCTAATGACGCACTCGAGGTCCTTGCTTTGTTTAATGAAGAAAAATAGTTCCATCTTTTGATCTAGCCCTGATGAGGACAGGTGATGGAAGTCCTATGTCCCTAAACCTATCCTTACAGATTTTTTCCAGCTGGCATAGCAGTTACACTGGTGGAGATACATGTAGTTTAACAGCTTTATTTGTGGAGCGTTGATGACGCACTAGTTGAACTATTAGCAGGTATTTTTGCATTTCATTTTGTTCCTTATAGTAAAGTTTCCCACCTGGACTCCCGAGGCAGGATGTGTTAAGTCTGGCAGATTACTCAGACGCTGTGCACTATTTCAGATAACAGCTCCTCCGTCTGACTTCACAGATCAGAAACTATGTGCTTCTCTGTGTCAGTTTTAAATCTGAAAACTTGGACTCATTTCTAAGCCCTGCCAGTGAGGTCACCAACCCTCAAACAAAGATGCTTTGTTGGGTGACAATCAAGGTGCCATTTCTTGCACTCTGTAGAGCTCCAGTTCTTGATTTGGGTCACGATTCTGTCACCGTAAATGCAATAACTTATACTTATAACTATTTGCAATTTCCTCATAACGCTACAAGATGACTGGCACCTAGACCAGCCTGTCATGAGTTTTTCAGTGTTTCTTGTAGTAACATATGTGTATGTAATTGGGGTGAACTTCGTTTTCCCTTCTCAAGAAATCTGAAGACTGACTAGTCTTTTTAGAGGTTTTTTTTTTGTAATTTGAGCAGTTCTTTATCCTTTCATAACACTAGATTTTGAGACTCTAATGGACTTTTTGGAATAAGGTTTTTTGTAAGAGACTCGGGATTGGAACAGGTTGGAGGTTGATGGCAAAAAACGTGGACTGTTTCACAAAAGATAGAGTTATGATTTGATTTGTATTCCAGCCAGGTTTTTAAGTCATGAAGAATTGAAACTGGCATCAGCATTTGTTCTGAACACGTAACAAGCATCAAATTTATGTATTCTCCCCATTAGTGAAGCAAATAGCCAGTTGGGATGTTCAGATGCTGCACATCAGTGTGGCACTCATAGAGGATTCTGAAATTGCCAGGTGACATTCTAAGGATGGAAAATGATCATAAATAATAAGGTTGCTTCTCCGATTTGGAAAAACACAAACACAGCAAAAAAAAAAGTAAAATATCCCTCTTCCTTCCTCCGTTTGAAAAACAAAGCCAAAATTCACCGATTCAGTAAATTTCACACTTGACAGGATTATTGCATGAATGACAAACTGACAAGTTTTGTCCCTCTTTACTTGTTCCAGCCTCACATTTGCTTGCTAATTCATGCAAAGTTTTTCTGAGTGCTCCATCCTGGAGGATGTTGGCTCTTCTGTGAAAAACAATTTCTCAACCAACCTATTTCCTCCCTCAGACTCAGTGATCCGGCAAAAGAGTGAAATGCTGCTTGCTTCAGCTCAGGCCAGAGGCTCTGGAAGAATAAAAGCACAACCTCCTCAGCTGGTGTGAATGCTGGCTTCCCGATGGTACCCAGCGTCCCTCTCTTCCTCTGTCACCTCCTGCTATTTCAGATGACCGCACAAGATATATTCCTGACAGAAAGTAGGAGGGGGCTAAGCATTAAAGTGTGCTTAATTTAGGAGCTAATAACAAATTATTTGCAGGGGAGCACTAGTCTGCGCTGCTTCCCATTGCAGACGTTTCTGCCTGCAGCTCTCCAAGGGACTACAGGGTCATGTTACATTCCCTGCAGTGTACTGAAGGTCCTGCATCCTCTCAGAGAGGTTGGCCCTACCTGTACAGCCCATCAGCACATTCCTGGGTTGCCTTGAGGAGAACCACTTGAAAATGGCTGTAGATAGTCAGTGCCCTTCAGGAATGTGCTAAACAAGCGCTCTCTCCTGCTCTCCACAGCTGCCTGTCTGGAGATCTTGGTTTCCAGCCAGGGCAGTGGGGAACTGTAGTTCCCTTGACCTGATTTAGATCCTGCTTAACTGCCCAAATTTACAGACATGAACCAAGAAAAACATTGATGTGCACTCACCACAAAGGCAGAGACTGATGGTCAAAATCAGGCCATCACAGATTTGTGGACTGATGTCTAATGGCTCACCCCTGCCATGGACAATCAGAAACCTTGGTATCTCTTTTGTAGAGATACCGTATCTCTTTCTTATCTTTTTTTTTTTTTTTTTTAAAGAAAACACATGTCTGAGATGTAGTCCTGATACCTGCCTGCCTAAGAAAGGTGGACTAGTAATCATATACTCTGCGTGCTGGTCAACTCCTTTCTTCACTCATTTGCTTCTCAAGCTTGTGGACTTTTCTTCTAGCACCCACCAGTGACCCTCCTTTGTCTTCAGTTAAGTCAATTTTTCTCACAAGCCCGGCCCGAGCTTTGGCCATCCTGGTTAAGGACACCTTCCCACTCATGCCAGAGGCTCCTGCGCTCAAGGACTCGGACTGTACATGTCACTTTAGACCAGTCAGCGCATGGAAAAGGAAGAGGAAGAACAATGAGGTATGCAGATGGTGTTATCACACCTTCGGTAACATGCTGGGGACTGGATAGACTTCCACCATACTAGAAAAGGATCATAGCCATTCATGTACATAAAAGCTTTAGCTAAGGACTTTCTTGCTGGATTCTTCCAAGAAGAAGAATCTGATTTTATTTTTTTTTAATACTCGGGCACTTCAGTTTGGGGACAGGCTGCCAATACAGAGCTCCTGTTATGCAGTTAATGAGTAATACTTGTTTGAGAATGAAACCCAGGCTGAAGTGCTCTTGACAAAAACCTGGATTAAAGGAGGAGTTTTTTGGTGGCTTGTTAAGCAAAAGCATTTAACATGTAGATTCTCAACACGGTTTCTTCATATTCTGTGCATCCTCCAGATCAAATCCCCTGTCCTTTGGTTGCATCACTTGCCTTTTGCAAGACCCCGATGTGGTTTTCCACTCACCAGGTCCAGTATTTTCTATTTAGAGAAGAGATGAGATTGCACAGAAACAATTTGGTAAGATTCTGCCATATTACAAAACAGTGTTGCATTTCCATGTTTCCCTTCATACTAGTGAAATGTCCAGCTTTTCTTAATAGAAGTTCCAGATTCCAGTGCGTTAATGGCAGTATTTATTTAGTTATCAATGTCAGCCTTTTTTTTTCTAACCTTGTCTTGATCATTACCATCCCATAGTTAACGAAGTTGTTCAAAATCTTTTGTGGTATCAGACAAAGCTAGGAACATAACAGCTTGATCAATACCTTTCAGTGATAATTTTACTCCAAACCTGTATTTTGAACATGAACTTTCAAAATACTTTATTGGCCAAGACAAACAGTGTCTGTGCACAGTTATGTTTTTACAGTATTTTAATTCCAGTGAATCAGTACAGTAAATATTGATACACTGTTTTGCCTTCAGTATTTTTGGACTTCTGTCAAATTAATTAAACAGTAAATAGCAGAGTGGATATCCCAGCACACTGTCCTATTAAATGCTAAGCAAGATTAGAATGCCTGATAAAAAGGTCTTTATGCTACTGCAAATAAAGGAAGGACATGGTGTTGTACCAGCTTTTGTGGGCATTTCCCCTGTGGTTTTCTGATGTGAACATTTACTTCGTGTTCTTTAACAGACGAGAGCGCTGCACTGCTGTGAATGTGTGCAACGTACTTTTATAATTATCTTTCCATCCTTGGTCTTTATTTTCTCCTTTTTCACTGTGATTCCTCCAATTTACAGGTGTTTTTTTTCTTCTTCTTCTTCTTGCAGAAGTGAAAGAGACACCCGTAGGTGGCTAACCTCCATCTGTGATGGTATCCGCAGTTTGCAGCTGCGATTTATCTGCCTGCACAGGGATCACTCCGCATTTCTCCGGGATAGACTTCAACCGCACATAGCGGGAGCTGTCCTATTATCCTTGTTATTGTCCTTACCCTATTAAAATCTTCGGTGTCAACATGCAGAGAACATCAAGCAGAGGTGATTTCTCCAGGTACCGTCTATCTCCCTCAGGGTCCTCTTCTGCTGGCCAAGCCACGGGTACGAGTTTTCCTCGGGGGCCAAGCTGGGAAAAGTGTGAGCTTCCTGCTGGGCGGCTGCGCCGTGGCTGGGAGCAAGCGAACGCCGCAGCGTGCCGGCAGCGGGGGAAAGCTGCTGCTGCCGCAGCCATTCGGGCGATCAAGACAGCAAAACCCGTCGTCTGCAGCATTTTGCTTACTCGGCGTTGGTGCTGGCTGGCCAGCAAACCCTGCAGGCTGCTGCAGTAGAAGCTCACGCTTTCCCACCTATTTATTGACTGCATTCCTGACCCTGCAGGCATCCGCTTTATCCAGGGCATGTGACCAAGGAAGCAATCGAAATCCATCGTATTATATAGCTTGCTTTTCAAAGCTGGTGACCTGGGTACCTCCAGTTCTCTTTTGCATTTATCTGTGTATGTCTTCTGTGCTTATCTCATGTATTGATTGGCTTGAGAGTTTACAAAACTCCAGCCCTGGCTTTGCCTCTCTGAATTCACAGACCCTGAAGATTCAAGCACTTTGGTGCCACGTTTCTGCAAACTTGCTTTTTTTCTGTATGTATAGCTTGAAGATTCAGTATAACTCAGCTTTTAGTGTAACTTGCTAGCAAAAGTGAATCCATATTGATAATGAAGAACGAATTGGCTTTTACTGACAGATACTTAAGCTCACATTCATCACGTCACAACATTCCCAAGTAAATTTTGTTCAGAAAAACAGATGGAAAACTTGACCCAGATAGACTTCACAAGAAAGTTTGTTGTCACCAGGAACTGAAAACAAATCTCATGGAATATGAGATTTGCAAGACTTTTAAATAGATGGGAGTCTGTATCAGTAGAGATTTGGATAATTACATCCCAGTATCCTGGATTATCCAATTTCTGTGGAGGATGGGCTAGCTGGAAGGTGATCTGATTTGCAGAAAGGTTACAATAACTTTCACGTGGGTATGTGACAGGACATAAACTCTAGTGGAACCGGGTCTCACGCAATAGTTTTCATTAGGGGCTCCAGTTTGCTTGTAAGCATTAGGTACGAACCCCTACAAAATCCTGCAGGTCTTAACCCCCCGCCCCGAATTCCTCCTGATTTGAAAGAGAAGCCTGAGATCCAAATCCAGGCGACGTTTCCCCTTGCGCACAGGAGCTTCTTCCCCATTGTTCAGAGTGAGCAAGGCAAATACTTTTGCAGAGCCTGTTTGAACATGCATGTTTTTCAGAAGGGAACAGAAAGCAATTCGACATGGCCTTGTTATTTTCTTTTGGAACATTGGATCTGTCTGTACTCTGTTTTTTTATTTTATTTTTGGTCTTTTCCTCTCTTTCTTTTTCCACATGAACTAATTCAGGAGAGAGCAAGTCCTTCAGGAGAAGGAGGCAGAGCGTGTGCTGGAGTGACCTTGGGGATTTTGCCTCTGTCATTGCCCTCGCCAACCCTCGATAAACAGCAAGTGAAATGGATTTACAAGCTTGCAGAAATAATTTCATTTTCTCTCAGTTTATCAGCACAGATGGAAAGCAGGGCTGTATCTAATCTCAGTCCAGAATCAGCTGGAGTTGGACTGGTAGTGTGTAAAGACAGCAAAAGCAGCAGACTTATAAATTTACCGAGCCGTAATTTGTTCTGTGTGAGCTAGTAAGGCAGACCTTTTCAGTAGTTTATGCTCAAGGAAGATAGAGATACAAAGACATTTATTTTGACATTCCATTTCTTTAAAATACTCCCTAGTCCTGTACCAGATGCTACATTTCCTGACATTTCTAGCTTAATGTTTGCTCTAAAATCTTTCCTGGAAATGTAATCGAACAGGGACAAATCCCAGGGCTCTTCCTCAGCCAAGGTACATGGGTGTAAGTGTGCCAACATCTCACTACCAACCCTATTCAATAGTATTCACCCAGATGGTCCTGAAGTTTATTCCACAGACGTCTTTTGAGTTCCTCCCCCATCCTTTTACTTTTTTTTTCTTGTCCCTTGAGTTCTTTCTGCAGCATTTGAAAAATTTAAAAGTTCAGTGAGCTCAGCTTAGTGCTTTGCAGGCAGCCAGCTGCACTTCTAAACCACCGCCCAGGTATGCATTTAACCACATTTGGCAGCGCTTGCTGCAAAAAGAAGCTATTAAGACTGGTTGAGGACCGGGACTGAATTGCCCTCTTACCTTAGACTGTGGTTCCTGTGATTAGGGGTTAAGTGGAGGGAGATGTCAAGCATACCCGTTAGGAGTAAATTGTTAAGCTATACATTTTGGCTTTGAACGGGGTAATGAGCTGCTGCACAGCATTCCAATGAAAATATTAAGGGGACACTTAGTGTAATGTGTAGCTTCTACATATGCTCATTCGTGCAGATACTCATTTAGTACAATACCTCCACGATGTAGCCACCGTCTCCCAACAGCAAGGGCTCGTCTGACACATGTCTGTACGGGTGAAGAATTGATAGTCATGTACGGTAAAGAGAAACATGTGTACAAGTAGCAAGAAAGGTCCTTACTTCTAGGGAAAAAGAAAGCCTCGTTGGACTAACTAGCAAACTTTTGAAGCACTAACAAGTCAGTTAATTAATAAATAATCACCCCTATGAGTTTTATAGCAAGGTTGTTAATGTGGGGCCTCCGGAAAAGCATTTAATTCTTTGCCTTGTAGACACATGGACTTACATCTAGGGTTAACATGCACTAGAAATGAACGCTGTGACTTGTCCACTTGCTGCCTGAAAACGCCAATTAAAAAAACGCCCACAAACAATCTGTGCAGCTGATGGTCTTTACATGGCCAGGATGTTATTAATCCAGATTCTGGTAATACGCAAGGATAAAAAATGAGCGGCCGTGCACCCAGCTAGGAAAAAACATGGACAGTGTTGTACTGGGGAGAAATCTTCCATTTCTCTGCCCGCTGCAGACTCCTGCATTTGTTAGGTCCAGGGAGTGTTACAATACCAGGCATAATGTTTCATCTGGTAGTGAGACAAAGGCGATGTGGGAAATTTGGGGTCCTTTCCTGGCTCTACACCAGCCTTGGATGACTTTGAAACAAAACAGCTAACACGGAGAACAGAGCCTCTCAGGAGTCTGGCATTCTCAGTCTCTTTTAAGTCATCAGACTGTAGGAGCCGTAGTGCTCTCGCAATTCAAATAATACCAGTACATTAACTTGCAAACAAAGCTTTCTGATGCTGAGGTTAAACTAACTTCCTTTCAGAAGCTTTAAAGTTTCACCTCGTCTTAAAAGAAAAACACATCATGTACGGGCTTGACAGTTTTTGGTAAAAGCTGCAATGTTTTTCTTCTTTTTTTAACTTGGTTGTGTTTAGGAGAAGAGATCCTTCTTAAAGAAGAAAAGCTAACAGGTGTCAAAAAGTTTCAAGCTAGAAAAATACAAGTTGAAGAAGTGCATATGGGCCCTCACATGAGTGAGTTTGTCCTCCCTGTAATATCTAACATCTCCATTGTTTGGTGTATACATTCATTTTTTATATGAAAACATACATGACACTTTTTTCTCCAAAGATCTCCAATTACTATAATATGTCTTCAAGACTATAGTGAATATTAGTGTTCCTGTAAGGAGATGTTCTCCTTACACGACTCTGAGTCAGATTTCTCTTGCCTGCTCTAGTTCCTTTCTGGCTTTCAAGCAGCAGGTAGGAGCCAAATATCCAGCAGATCTCTCCATCTGATATTCACGGGATGTTGTGGGGGGAGGAAATACTGAAAATGGGAAATGGTGCAGCCAGGGCCAGCGGTATGATATTAAATGAATGTCAGTTGTTTCTGGAGGTGTCGGGAGGTTGTACATTAGGTCTGATTTTACCTGCATTCACAATGTTGTAAATGGCATTATTTTATTGCGCAGAACTAGACACACTTCAGGCTTACAAATGGCAATGACCCGGGGGCTGTTGGCCGGGGAGGTGCACATTCTGGCTTTCGGGGCCTCTTGTTTTTTCAAGTTGATCCACTCCAGTGGAGCTGTTGTGCTGCTGCAGGGTCAGCAAAAACCAGATCCAGTACGAAACCAGCCCAAGAACCAGAAATTAGAGCTGGCACATTGGGTATTTTCCCTCTCTTTCTGCCTTCCCCCTACCAGCCATGGGTTGTGAGAGGAAACTACTTTGTTTGTGAGCTTTATCATACAGAAAAAGAAAAAAGGATTGTAGTGAATGGTAAAGTCATAGTTTTGCTCCACTTTGTG
Organism: Phaethon aethereus; assembly: GCF_964289735.1. Classification (NCBI taxonomy): domain Eukaryota; kingdom Metazoa; phylum Chordata; class Aves; order Phaethontiformes; family Phaethontidae; genus Phaethon; species Phaethon aethereus. Next base: position 7,166,888 of record NC_138591.1, read on the forward strand.
CCTTTATTCTCATTTCTCTTCTTGCTGCTGATTCCTGCATCAAACTGCCTTAATCAGATAGATGTAAATGTGGAGCAATCCCGATCCCCAAGGAGCTTAGTGGGAACTTTGTTTCCTTTCTAGAAGCTTCTCACCCCTAATGCGAAATTTGGGGAATATTCATTTTCGTGTTTCCCCTTTCAATAACCACAATTTTTTTTCACTACCTGTCAGCAAAATCACATAGCACTCATTTCTGATCTAAATTTCAGACATCTTGCCTTAAGACCCGAGGATTACATCAGCAATTAGAGCTTTAGAGACCTTTTGTCTTAAGTGATTATTACTGCAGAGTTTATTCTAAAACTTTATCTAACCTTACCCAGCCCATACACATCTGGACAGCATTCCAGGAATGCCATTCCTTCTCCATTGTTTCTCTTGTGTTTTTATGTAACTATTCGAATCCAGAGATGCACTCACTTTTACATTGTAGACATGGTTTTAACTGGCACAGCAAACATTTTCCTACACTTATCTTTAAAAAAATATATGTAAGAGATAATCTAATCTTAAATTTAAAGTTTAACACAAATACAGGGAGAGATGACAACTTGTGAAACTATTTCTTTCTAAGACATGCTAACACGGGTGGTAGGACAGAGTACATATTATTTCTCAAATGGGGAAAATGAATATTTAAGACCTACTTAGAAAGTTCTGCATTGCTGTTGACAGCAATATTGTGTCTGAGGATGATCAAATAGAGCTCATTGAATAATTCATTAAGTGCATTTTGCAAAACTGTTCAAAATGTTTGTTTAAATTATTTATCCAGTTCTATGTGGTAAAACTCAGAGGAACGAGCCCTCCCTAAAATGCTGCAAATGTTTCACCATATTCCCAAAACAGAACAACCTTCCTATAACAACTATAATAGCTTGACGCTATTTAACTTGCCTTTTGTACAATCCCTGATACCGAAATGAAAGGTGATCTATCACCACCATTTATCACCGTGCACGTCTCCGAAGTGGACACTTGGCCCGACGCAGGGCTGTAAATGGCTTGTGGAAGGGCCTGGGTTAGCACGTCCAGCCCTCCGAGGGCGTCAGTGAGTGGGTGAGCTCCAGACAGGGGTTGCATTATCTCGGCAGGGTTTCCGTCGGGCGCTGATTGATGAGCGCGATGGACATGGAGGTCTGCTTTTCACCTCCAGCTTTGACCGTGACCTTGGCCAGTCACCTGGAACTATGTACTCAAAAACACTGAGTAATCTGGAGCACCCCGAGTGCTCTCCAGAGGCCTGATTTCCAGAAGATGTAAAAAACCCCAGCGTGGACTGGCAGGTACTCATCAGGTGCACAAACCAAAAAGAGGTTCAGATTTCAGAGGTCCCCTCTCCTCACCCCCTGGTTGCACTTCCCTGATTTTCTGGAGATGCCTGGTGCACACTCAGGGAACTAACAGCCTGCGTGAAAAACAACCGGCATGCTTATCTCCTGCGTGTAGCCTTCAGTGGCAGAACAGGGAAGAGCAGAATTAAAACATGACTGTAGGCCCCCAGTTAGAAATGCAAAATGCACCTAAAACAATTCCCCCCTGCCCCTGTGTATAGATATGACTTGAACTAAAAAATTATTAAAATACAGGTAAGTGCATTTGGCTTTTCAGCATGATGCTCTGTTCACCCCCATCTGACAGAGCCCATTTCAGCCTGGCAGAAGTTTTCATTTGCCATCACTGACAAAAAATAACTCCCAGAAAACTGAGTCAATCTGAATGCGAAGTGGATATTAAGAAGGACACACTGCTTATTTAACTAATTTTAAAATACCACTGGATGTTCTTGCAAGTGAAAGAGAGGGATATAAATATTTGCTGCAGAAAGAAACTAAAATAAAAGCTAAATGCCTGAAATGCAGCAAGCTCTTCAGTTACATAACGAGCATCATCTTTGCAGCGGGTAATTCTGAAGGGTGACTTTTTTCCCTCTTATTCCCCTTTTTTTCAGTTTCAGAATACCTCTGTCATTGTATTATATTCTCTTTCCTTCTGTCTTGTGTTATGCTTCCTATAAGGCTAACAGAATGTCTTGTTAAATCAAGAAAGCTCTGTAGACTGCATGAGTTTGCATGAAGAGCCTTCCAGAGGTATTTAGTCCAATAGGAGTAGTGGGAATGTTACAAATAATGATTAGTCAATGTGCTGCCGTCTATAAACAGCCTAGTTTAACTTTCCTTTGAGTTGTTACTTCAATATTTATCTTCATGACAACTTCATTAGCATGAGCTCCACTCAGAAAGGGTTGCAAGCCTATCCTTTCCATAGGGCAAGATGAACATCAGATTGTGCCATCAAAAATACTTATGTTTTATTCAGTTTTCATGCAGCTAAATAGCTTACAAAAGAAATCTAGAAAAGGTTACATCTTCTGAGCTTAACTACTCATGGTCAGACATAGCAGCTTGTAAACCTCTAAATTTGCTGTTTGTCTGACCAGTTTTCCTGCTGGTTCTGCCTATAAATGTCGCCCAGGTTAACTTTTTTTGAACGATTGTCTAAGTACGCAAATACTCAATACTGGCTCAAATACTGGTGGTACGTACACCAACAGGCGGTAGGAGACATTCTTCCAAGTAAAGATGGTAATTTATTCTCCACCCTGGTAGCAGCCCAGGCTTTCCGCAGCTCCTCTGACAGGGCTGGAAGCTGGCCCAGGGCAGTGGTTTTCCCTGTCCTGCAGCCTCGGCTGAGCCCTGCCCGGTGAGCAGGTCTCGCACGCCGCGTTGAGCCGCTTCCCATCAAGAAAGGGAAGCAAGCCACACTGCAGGTGATTTCACCCCTCTACCAAAATCTGCGGTGCCTGGGACTCATGCAGGGTGATCTGGAAGTGTCTCACACCCAGGTGTCCCCTCTGTAAATGCATGGGACTGTTTTGCTCTGTGCGATTAAATAGGGAAAAATCTGATTCTTTCCTTTATGCTAAAATTCCCAGGCTATATCCACACCACAGAGTAGTTCTGTATTCCCACTGTCCTCCCGCTTGCTTCAACAGTATAGTGGAATAATTTATAAGTACTACACTGAAAAATCTCTGTAACGCCTTTAGGAGAGCAATAGCATAGTTTGTGCTTAAAATTCCTTAAAAATCAATTAATTTCTGACTTGCCCTTCAAAGCTATGTGAACTGGGTCTATAGTATTTTGCTACAGGATATTTTCCCATGCTCATTTGGTTCTTGTCTTACATACATAGAGGCACAGAAAACAGGCTGGAAGGGACCTCAGGAGGTCATCTAGTTCATCCCTCTGCCCCAGGGGAGGATTACTCATCCTCTGTGGTCTGCTAGCAGTTTAAAAACCTCCAATAAATGGGAACTTCACAGCTTCCCTAGGCAATCTCTTCCAGTGCCAGTTATCCTCACCACTGGAAAGTTTTCCTAATACCGAAGCAGGGTGTCCCTTGCTGCAACTCATGAACGCTTCTTCTTGTCCATTTATAATGGAAAAGGACAAAAAAATGTGTCTTCCCTCCCTATAGCTCTCACATACTTGAAGACTTTCTGTCTCCTTCTCTAGACTAAACAATCCTTGAACTTCAGTGGTCCTTGTTTTCAAGACCTTTGGTCATCCCTGCTGTCCTCTGGACTCTTGCCAATGGCCCAGATCTTTCTTAAACTGTAGTGCTAAAATAAATTGAAATCTCCCAGTTGAGACTTTCCCAGCACGATGAGGATGGAAATGATTTTGCGTGTGTGTGTTAGAGACAAGACTCCTGAGTATTACATCTCACGAGTGCATTTGTGCATTTATTGTAACAACATGGACATTCCTGATCCGTGCTTAACTTGTGATCCGCTATAAACCTCGGGTCCTTGCGTGCAGAACTGGTCAGCGGTCAGTCACATCATGTATTTGTGCAATCAACTATTTATATCTAATTGCAGAAAATACTATTTGTTCTTATTGGCTGTCATCCTTTCTTGGCCATTTCCTCAACCTGTAAAACCTTTATGCATTTCCAGCATATTGCACATTTTCTAGCTTGATGCCATCTCCAAATTTAACAAGCATATTATCTAGTCAATTGTACAAGTTATTATTTAAAGTACCAGACCAGTAACAGGCTTTTAGAATATCCTAACCCTTACACTGCTCTTCTAAGAGTAATCTGTAGATAAGCCTTCCTGAGAACAGTTTTTCACACTTTGTGTTCCCATCTTGCATAAGTTTATTTTCAATCTGTTTCTCAAACTTGCTGATAAGAATACCACGAGACACTCTTAAAATGTCACTAAAGTCAAGGTAATCTTCAAACAACCTGGGAGATTTAAGTCTCTTCTTTGTAAAGTTTCTGTAGGACACATGATCATTTCTGGCCCCAGAATTGGTCTTCTGAGCTCAGACCAAAACCCTGTCTGCAGGGTGATGATTATGCCAAGCTGCATAAAAATGCACTTATCTATAATTCTGCTGCAATATTAACATTTCAAATCCATACATTTAATAGAACTATCATTAATCTGTCCTTCCTGAAGATAAATCGTTTGCCTCATTAAGGGTATCATTGAAATACAGAAAATAAGCCCTTCCTTCCCTCCTTCCTCATCATAGTCAAATGTAAGAGGTCAGTTCATGGTTGTCCAGGAGTGCTGGAAACTCTCCCCAGCGTGAAGTCCTACATATTGAGGGGTCCAGAGGGACATGGACCTGTGAATTTCGGGGGAAGCTGTGCTGATCCGTAGCAACTGAAAAATATAAAGGTGAAAGCCATCTCACAGCCAGCCTCCTGGCTGAAGAGATTAATTGCACTCAGTGAGACTTATTTGATTACTTGGTCCCATGAGTAATAATGTTTCCTGAAGACTAAGGAGAGTAATACAGAAAAGTCAGAAAGAAATATGGGGAGATATTAAAAGGTAACTATGAAAGGGAGAAAAATATATATGAAACCACAAGGCATGCAATTAACTTGGCATGGGACTAGATTTGTTTGCTTAATTATTCCATGCAGCTTCATAAAGCTCCGAAGGAAGTTCATAAGTGGCTTAAAAAAACAGAATTCACTTTAACAAAAGGTCATTAAATTCATGAATGAAAATCCTGAACTTCTTAATGTCAGTGACTCTTCTTCGTTCATTCATACTGGGATCTCTCCTTACACTGAGTGTGGAGTCCTTGATACTTTGGGAAGTATCCATGTGGCTTAATTTAGGACTTTTAGCTTAGGTATCCTGAATTGCTCTCTGGAGGCTGCATTGACACTATAGGGAGCTTGGCCTTGAGTTAGACCTAAAGTTAGAAGGTGTCAATGCTCTCCTCTGTGTGTACAAATCTTAAAAGAAAAATACTCTGCAACAGACCAATGCCTCTGTGAGATTATGCATTCCACGGTGAGGTGACACTGTAAACAGGAAATCAGGGAGGCAACTCATATTTCTATAGATATGGTAAATGTCAAATGCCTTGTAGAAGGTGTTACACATAACTTTGTTACTTCTGGGGAAAATAAAATTCATGGAAAAGAAACATGGTTTGACAAACCAGAGAATCTAAATAGAGGTTGCATATTTTTTACAACTCTGTCAAGTGTGTTTTTCATGTGTGAGTCTTTGACTTTCTCTGTAGTCTTTATCTCCTTGCAGTAGCAGAAGGCCTTAAACACGAGTGATGCTGGGAGCACGCGGAAGTGGTGTTGGCTACGGAGTCCCCCAGTGAAACCAGTCTGCCTGGCAAATGCAGTACTAAATATCAGATCACATCCCTGGAAATTAGACAAAATTAGTGACACTGCTTGGGATGAGAGCGGAAAGGAACATAATCTTACGAGCTCTCTTGTAGGAGCCTTAAGCAAAAAGAACCGAGGCTGAGGGAGAGATGAGTTGATGGGAAAGCCCTGTGCAGGTGGAGAGACGACAAGCACCCTTGAGGACTCCGACCAAGGAATGCTAAGGAGCGATAAGGAAACTTAGGGCTTGCAGGTGCACTGAGGAGTTCGGATGTTTTGTTAGATCTGCATATTTCTTTTAGTGTCTGGCTCACAGCAGAACTGTGTTGCAAGGGCCAGGTGTTACGTGCTTCAGCTGCGACCTGCATCTGGAGAGGTGAGCTGCAAACCCGGGAGCGGGCAGGCGGGGGCTGCCGCGGGGCTCGGGGTGGCACCTCTGCTGTAAGGCTCAACTTCTGCGAAGGGGAATGGAGCCTGTTGCAGGGGTGATGCCAAAGAGGCCAACTGGGATGTCTCCGGAGTCACCGGGTTGCTGGTCTCAGCGTGGAAACCATCAGATAGCGATCCAGCCTGCCATTGGAAAGTGAGATTTCGCCCTAAAATAATGCGTGGGTTTAGAGCAATGAGCTGTGGATCCCTCCCCACTACTCTCTGTGCAGACACAGGGTGCTAAATCCTTCACAAAATCCCCCTTATTCACAGTAAAAAAAAGTCATCTTCCCTCTTTCTCAGAGGAGACTGGACGTGTTTGTAGGCACACGCGCGGGAGATGGGGAGGTCCAGAGGACACACCACCAGTGCCGCCCCAGCGAGCGTCGGCACAGCAAGGGATCCATCGTGCTGCTGGCTGTGCTGAAACGTGCTGTCAGGGGCTGTCCACCCAGAATAATGCCTTGGCAGTGGGCTGGCTGTTTTGTCAACACTTCTCCTTGCCGAGGCTGAAGTTACTGAAATCTGGCCTTGCCCCATTTTTCATACCAATATCAACCTCTCTCTCACTCCCCGCTTTCCCTCCTGCCTCTGCCTGGGGTGAGCATCCTCAGGATCTCTTGCTGGAAAGCCCCATCTGGGTCACTGGTAGCTGGCCGAAGAGGCATCCGGTGATGGCCAGGAATATGTGATGGAATGGGGGAAGGCTTAGTTTTTCTCTCCTGGAAGAAAACTCAGAGTCTCACTTCAGATTGAAAATGTGGTGAATTTTGCCCCCTGACTAGGAGCGCAGGATCAAGTCCCCTGAGAGATGGGGAGTTTGTATGATGCAGTTTAAGGATAAAAAAAAAAGAAAAAAGAATGACAGGCCTAATTCATGCCCTTCCAAAATTATTATTATTTTTCAGCTGGGGAAGGAGGAGACAGGATGTGGTAGAAAAACATTTACAGGCGCTTGGCATGTAAAAACCTGAATGATGGATTAACAGTTTATGCCAGATTTTACCTGCCTTTAAGCAGGTAACATTTCTTAAAGCTCAACAAGCTCCTGCTTGCCTAGAGCTATGCTTTTCTTCTCCAGATGAGTGAAGCCAAAGAACCTTGTGCAGCTTTCATTAGCTCCAACTTTCTCTCAAATGTTTTCTTCTGCAAGTTTAATTTCACTTGGGGAAGCAGTGGCACTTGGGAAGGATATATCTAAATGAGAATCCTTTTTTTCCTGTGGGTTTGGTTCTGGGTTTTACTGGGGGGGGGGCGGCGACCTGAGCTGTGTGCAGCCAACGAAGTCGCATGCACACAATCACAAGGCTAAGGGCAGGCGCTGGAATGCAGAGGATAAAGCAGAATGTAAATCCATTCAGTGCAGTAATTTAAGGTGTGGGAGGTCTCCTCTTATGCATAGAAAGGTCCTGTCAGTAAACGAAGCAGGATTCTTTAGTCTGCAAAACAGAGCTGGCTTTTGAATCTCTGGTTTCCCCTCTGCATAGCGCCTGAAAAAGAAACATAAAGCAGCTCTTTTTCACCTCCCCCCTTTTGCAAAATGTCCACCAAACAGATCGGGATTGCAAATGGCTACTGTATGTGTTGGTAACGGCTTCGCGTTTCCCACTGCATTGGAAGTAAATGGTTCCTTTTCTGCCTTTTTCGGCATGTCCCGTGGTATCTCTCATAGGAATGGAAGTTTATCCTCCATGTCTTGCCTAATTTTCCCCTACATGATTTTAGTTTTCCCACGGTAAGATTAAGCTATTCTATATACCATCAGTCCCATAATAGTCAGTGAACTTTAAGTGAACTCTAACATCTAGACTCAAGTCATTGCATTATCCTAATAAGTTCATTGGATAGCTGAGTATTTTAATATTAATCTCCCTACTAAATGCCTATATACACTGCACAGACTTTTGTACAAATGGCTCTCTCCTTGGAGCGCAGGGTGTCTGAAAAGGCCAACTCACTCTGAATGTGGCACGAAGTGATTTAGTAACATACCCCGGGAACAAAGTGGAATTTGTCATCTGAACCGAACATCAAAATGTGAGTAACTCCAGCCTTTGCAAGCCTGTAAAGCTGGACCTGGATGAGTAAGGAGCATGGTCTGGGCTCTGATGGGGTGAGGAAATGCAAGCAGCAGGGCTTACACCATGGTTTTAAGGATGTTTCCCCTCCCATTCTGCAGACCATTTCTTTGGCATCCTTTCCTTTTCATTCTATAAGTAGATGTTGGTGTCCTGTGTTTCCTGACAGTGACATTTAAAATCTCTCCCAACGCAGTGAAGAACACAAGTACAGGAGAGCCTTCTTGTTTTTTACTGCTTAGGCCCTTTCTTCTGGGGGTGTGGTAGCTACGTGCTACTGAGACTGCACTAACACAACTCTGCAAACAAGGTCCCTTTATGAGCTGGCTTACGTGAGACGTGAATAGTTTATTTCAGCGTTTCCCTTTGGTAAACAGGAGAGTTTCTCATCACCATCACTTGTGCCTTCTCTTCCCTCCCTCCAGTTCGGATGGAGTAAGGCAATGGGTGGATACACGCAGGACCCAGCACTGGTTCTCCTGTGTCCCCTCCATGACCTTATTGCAGAAAGGATGGTTTGAGACATGACCTTTTGTATCATCTTGGCCCAGTGTAAATATTTGCACAAGAGGCAAATGAGCGGGTCTGCAGAGGTAAAGCCCCGTTTGGCCCAGGTTGCCCACTCAACTTGGGGAGCTCCAGCAGTGAGTACTCCTCCTCCAAGATGGGTGGGCACACTCCAAACCCTACCTGTTCACGAACAGGTTTGAAATTAAGGTCTACTGTTCTGCCTTTAGAAACCTCAGTACGGTCTCCAGTGCTCTTTCTCCAGCTACGTAAAGAACACAGTCTCCGCAAATGTGAAAGGTCACATTTCAGCCAGCCAAGGAGTGGTATTACTTTATAAATATTTTTGAGAAGCCCAAAACTTAGATAAAGGTCCAGAAAGCTATTTGGGCCTGATCCAAGACCTTTTTAAGCCAATGGGATCTTTTTGTATTGCTTTCAATAGGCTTTGGATCAGGTCGTCTGCAACAGCTACTACAAACCAGCTTGTGAATGAAAGTTGGATGAAGAATTTCCTGCCTGTCCCCGTTGTGGTGAAGCAGCAAAGGAGGAGGGGGAACACTACTTTTAAAGAGATAACTATATTAAAACCCATTTGGCTTCAGATGAAAGACGGCACAAGCCTATCATTTTAAGTATGTGCAGGGCTTAGCAATTGCACTGAAACATTGGCAGGAGCTGAACTCACACAAAATAACAAGAATAACTTTGCCACTAAAAAGCAATTTAAAAAGACACAGTGCACGGAGGTAGAAAAGGTTAGGCAGTGCAATTCCGGAAAACATGGCAATTCTTCCTGGAATTAAAGAATATATCTGTGGACAATTTAGTTAAAGATGACCGTTTATGCTCATTCTTGGGTGGAATAAAGAAGTTTAACTCCTCCAGTTCTCACAGGATATGGGCTTGTGATGGTTTGTGATGATGAGCAACAATATTGATTTATGTGTATTTCTTGCCCCATGATTCCTCATGTGAGGCTCTTGATCTGCCCTCACAGTAACTCATTTTATGTAGTCTAGAAAGAAGAAATAAGCCATAGGAGGGCCTATATTTTCCATTGGAGGCAGCAGTAGAATTGATCAAGGCAGTGTGGATGTTGCCCATTATTTTCCCGAAGGAAGATCTAAAATCCCTAGTTCCCTGCAACTCCATGTCACCAGTCCATACATAACCATCCTCTAAAAAGTCCTGCCAATTTGGATTTCATTACAGCTTGGACTGGGCTTGGCGGAAGTTCAAATCTTTTGAGTGAACAGTGGTTCACTTTGGAAAAAAAACCCTACTTGTAGACTCTCACCAAAAAATCGCTTTGCAGCACAGACTGGACCTCACCGTGCACAGAGCTTAGGCCATATTATTCTAGCAGAAGCCTTATATTTTTTTGCAGTTTAGTTCAATCCCTCTGCTTCGATCACTGGCTTGAGCCAATCAGAACTGCAGAGGTCTGCTTTATGCCCATGGGGATTCATGGGATGGGAGTATTTCCCTGTAGAAGAGTCTTTCTGTGCAATGGTGTAAATAAACATGAGCAGAAGTAGGACAGATGTCGGTTTAAAAATATGCCACATTCTTACAGCTCCAGATTGTGGACATTACAGTAGTGTAACAGATTTTGTTATACTGGATCAAGAAGATATAAGGATGCCTATGAATTCAAGTTAATCTTAGAAAGTCTGAATGACATCACCTTGAACATCCCCCATATTGGGCTCTTCCACTCTTGCTCCTGCTCCATCTCTGGACAGCTGTGCTCGGGTAAGTGTCCTGGTGCCACGTGCCACCACTGCCCTGTGTCGCCTACTGGGCAAGGGTTGAATTGCACAAGGGTACATTGTTCCTCCTTTCCTGTAACAGGCTCCAGGAGGAAGGGGAGGAAGTGACTAACGTGGCTGGTGCACTTCTGCTAAAAGCTTAAGAGTGTAATAAACCAAGAATTGCCTTTTTTGGGTAGTTCCAGCTCTCACAGGCCACATAGAGCCATATCCTGTTCTTGATGATGGGCAGAGGCTGATGCTCAAGAGGGACTGGAAGCAGCACGGCTTTATGGAGTTGTGTGCCCGTGCATATTCTCCTGTGTAGAGCAGCAACTGTGATTTCCTGAGCTGGAGGGTGCTGAGCTCTTGTTCAGGTCTCTATGAGCATCGGGCGAGCAAACCCTGTGAGGAAATCTGGATGGGTGCATTGTTCTCCGTGGGCTGGAACAGGAAAGCCAACAACTTTCCTGGAATTAAAATATAAATGAACACATTGCTTAGAAAAAATACTTCCGACATAAGTCGTTTGTAAAGCGTGGAGACGTTTATGACATATAAGGCAATCTGTACTGAAGCAGCTGTGAGAAATGCAATTAGCTAATTGGCAATGATTCTCCTAATTGCTACTTTAGTAGGAAAGCGATACCAGTCAGAAAGGATGCGGTGCTTGGCTAAGAACAAACTGGATCATCCCCAGGAGAGATATTTAGGGTAGGAAGTGGGAGTTCCCTCGTCTCCAGTGTCATTATACGTTTAGAGCGAAGCCTATGGCAAACCACCGCAGAGCGAAGTTGATCCTCCGCTCTTGCTTTGCCACCTGGGAAGGCACCAGTGTCTGGGCACAGGGGTAAAGCATCTTACCAACCTCTGAAGAGAACAAGGCAGGAGAAACAAAGGAGGAAACATCCAGAACTTGGAAAGCAAAAGTTGCTTTTAATCCAGATTAATCTAGATTGCCTCCTATCGGGAATATTCTTACCTTTAACAAGTCTGCCATTCTCAGTGTCTGGATATCCCCCAGACTCTGCAGCTCAGACTAAATACCTAAATTGAGAAGTGGTATTAAAGTGTTCCTTGCAATAATTCACCAGGGAGGTTTCCGTGCGGTAGGCATCAAAAGGAAACATTCAAAGGCACCAACAGGAAGACAGCTGATCTCTAGGCCGTTTTATTGCTTGTAAAAGTTTATTGGAGGTAGAAAGAGCAGGGATAGATAATGTTTTCACTGCGAAATCATAGAGCATTATCTTAGTGTCAAAACAAAAATGAGTTCACTTCTCCAAAGTTTAACACTCGGTACCAGCTGGAGCAGTATCTAGCACCTCAAGTGATATTATTACTTTGATTTTTTAGTTAAAGAGTTCCCTTTTAAATAGTGTCTTCTGGAATTTACAGACCACCTATGTCTGGAATGCTTGCACAGAAGTTATAAATAAAATTATTTGCTAAAAATGTTTCCCAGTCCAAACAGACTAGGTTTACCAATGTAAACATACTATATGTATTCACACATATTTTAAATTGGTTACTGTGATTCTTTTAACATTTGCTTGCAAGATAACACGGTGGGAGTACATTAGTTAATTCTAACTTCTTCTTAGTGTGAAGTGACGGTTAAAGACTGGGACACTAATGAAATAATTTTATTTTAGGAGTTTTAACCCTCCTTTCACTTATCTATCCACATACTCATCCAAGCACCCTACGGTCATTAATAGAATTCAGCCAGCCAATAGTACTGCGAGATGGAGAAGTGATTTTACAGATGGGGAAAACCCAAACTGGGCAGGCAAGAGCCCTGCAGGGTGCACGCTGGTCAGCTATGAGCTGAATTCAAGTTCCCGTGGCCCCAGCCCTCTGTGCCTTACAGAACATGTTATGTCTACTGCAGCTCTGGAAGAATTGATCACATCAGAGTTACTTACTACTGCTGATATCTACAATAAGGCAAAGATGCTTGATAAGGGGAGTCCACATTTAATTAGATATGACCCGTGTGGTTTTTCAAAGCATAGAGGTGAAAATGGAGAGCTAAGGAAAAGCAGAGTGGCAAATACAGATTTTTTTTCCCCCACAAAAGTTTCCTACACATGATTTCCTTAATTTACTGAAACTGGTTACATGGCATACCAAATTAATTCTCATGGTTTTGTGAGGAACTATTTGTTCTTTTTAAATATACAAATTTACAATAATAAGATGAGTTTCCTCTTGAAACTTGTTATGTTGAAGTTGTTGGAACAATAACAGTACATGTACAAGGTCATGTTTTTTTCTTTTCCATTAATTTTCCTCTGTCCTGCCTTGCTTAAGCCTGTATCTCCAACCCTGAAGGGGCTTTAAGAAGCAACATTGGTTTTACTTAAGGCAAGCTCCGTTGACTAAAGATGGGACCTTGTATAGCCATGATCAATTAGAAAAGAAAAGCTAAAAAATAATCGGTGTACTGGGGTAACATTCTCAAGCTTTGCACAGACTCTGTGGTTCACAAGGTTTGTGGTCATCTCCTACTCATTGCATGGTTTCCATCCCATATCCCCACATTTTTAACTCAACCACCATACTATTCATCTGCTGAATGGACTTGGTGAGATGCCTGCCCTGAAGCCCATTACTTCCCTAAATGGGAATATTTTTAGACATCATTTTTTGTCTTTTTCCCCTTCACTAAACAATGATCTTTTAAAAAATACCCCTGATTTTATTTGCCTTGCGCATACAATAAAACGACCAAAGATTTATTTATTTCTGGTTTTCCAGTGGATACTGGAGGCAATACAGCTTTGCTAGTTTTCACAAGCTGAGGATCTGGCTTGACGCAATCACATTGCACACGCCAATAAAACTGAAAGGTAATCAGCTGTTTCATTCCAACCACTATGGTTTTTTTTTTCCTGGAGGAATTTTGCAATATGTGATTTGTAAAAATTATTTTTATAGGTAATTAGTATAGCAATGAATATTTTCTGAACTGTAACTCTTCCTCTAATTTTGATTTTCTAGGCAAGTCGAGCCAAGTCATAGCAAAGAACACAGCGTCAGAAGAAAGTTCTTGCAACAAAGCTGGAATCAATGGCAATAAAGTAATGCTAAAATAATTTGTTAGAAGCAAGAATCCATAGGAATTTCCTCCTGAATCTTGAAAAAAATATATTTGCAAGAAACTGGAGTACTCAAAATTAATTTTAAACACTTTTATAGAGGACTTTTAGGATAATACTGAAAATGCTATCAGTTTAAGAAATCTGAGTCCATTCCTTATATGAGTAAGATTCATTCAGCATACACAGCATGCCTTACTGCAAAAGAAAATGATCCTTAATACATTACATGTTCGTTTTCATTGGGAAAGAGACAAAAGAAGTTGATGGCAAAGCATACATATCGTAGTAATGCACACACACAGCTCCACTGTACGTATGCTAAGGGACTACAGTTTGATTTATGCGGCAACTTCACTGGTCTGGTCTCTGTAGGGACCAGAAAATTAACAAAACGTGCCGTGTTTCATAAATAAGGTAGATCTCATAGACCACAATAGAAAAGCAGCTGCTACGTCCACACAGCAAGACGTGCATGAGAGGCATGAGCACTGCCTGGTGGGACAGCCCCAGCCGTGGAGCCAAGTCCAGCCTTGGATAGCCATGACCCACACAGTAGAAGAAGACCTGCAGTGGGTCAGACCAAAAGGACCATCTTGTCCACCATTGTGTCCTGCAAGCACGCACGTAGCAAGGGCAGAGCAGGTCATCATCTTTCCTCAGTTCTCCTTGGGTTTTGGCTGAGCTGTAGCTTCAGGACAACTGAACTGCAGGCAGCATGCGAACCTTTGTGTTTAATAGCCACCGATGGACAGATCCTCTGTTAGCTTATTGAATTATTTTCAGGGTCTACAGCCTTCACGGCTCTGTGTGGCACTAGGGACTTGTTTCTGTATTTGATTATTAGTGCAGAGAAACTATGTATATACAAAATTTTTTCCCTGATCCAAGGGAAACAGCTCCTGAGCTGTAATTTGTCTCTTCATGATTTAAACAAGACACAAGTGGCTCTGAAACAAAACACTGCAAAGACTTCCCTGGACAGCATTTTCAAGACACCTCCAGCTGTGAACATCCAATGACCTATGTTTGAAGAGATTAAAATGCGTGTGCCCATAAGAAATAAGTCCTGATGTTGCTTTGGACAGGCTCTTGGGCTGGGTGGTCAAATTGCTGAGCTTTGTGTTCGAAAGCCAGGAGACACATCTGAAGCTGGAGGTGAAAGGTAGCTCAATGAAGACAAAGCCGGAGACCGTGCATCAGTTATGACTCATCTGAGTCTGGCAAACAGAATGGTTCCTTTTCTGTTAGCTAAATCTGAAAAAAAAAAGAAAAACATTGACCAATTTTGAATAACAGGCAAAGATAAAGATAGGTACAGAGAAAATATATAAAGATAAAGAAAAAGTGTATTTTCCAGAATGTTATGAACTCTTTGGGCATGCAGAGATCTTCCTTTTCCTTTCTGAGCCATTAAAATCCATTAAGTCAAAACCTCAGGATCTAAAAGCTGTGTTATGAGGCGTTGACCGAAACAAACCATTTTGCTGCTGTGCCTATTGTGTCAGCAACATTTACATTAATGCAGAAGGACCCACTAGAAAAGCTGATATGGTCAATAAGTCATGAACTAAAATACTTTCTTCTTCCATACATGCTTCATTATCACAGGAATTTGCATTTTAATAACTCCCTAATTATTTATTTACTCAGTATGGTCCATGGTATAAAATTTAAGGTGTTTTAACCGTGAGTTTAATTGACTGTATATAATAGCTATTGGTAAAGTATATGTAATTAGGAAGACTATCAAATGTCTATTATATGTAAGTAATAGTTACTGTTCTATTTCTTTTTTTTTTTTTAAGGAAGATTGCAAAAGTGATTAAAAACTTAATCTAATCACTAGAACTTTACATTTTTAAGTGTCTTCATTTGCAAAACAAAGGAAAAACAAGACCTTCAAGAGCTAAATTATTTTGATCCCTGTTTATGTCATTGTGCCTGTTTCCCACCAACCATTCTGATGGGCAGAACTTGGTTTATCAATTGGACTTTTATCCTAAACTGACTGTCCTTGCTATTGTAGTCTTAATCCAACCTTTTAATACTACCTGAAATACACGTATGTGTGGCTGAATTAATAATTGTGAGCTCTTTGGCATCAGATATATTCTACCTTAGTGCTAGTTCTGTGTCTGGAAATTCCAGTTCCTGGCGTCAAGAGGCTCCAGTCACTTCCACAATTTCTAGAAATAGCTGTGACCTGCTTTTTTTGCACCATTTCTATCCTTTCAGGCTAACCTGAGCTCTTAGAAACAGAACACTATTGAAGCATGAGACTTTTTAGTGCTTACTGCTTGGTAACTTCATTTTTCCTATTTAATTACAGGTTTCATGTTTAGAGTACGAAGAAGGACATCTTGTAAAGGCACCTTTTCATGTGTGGACAGACCATAAAAATGTAGGTAGGGGCTACTTTCCCTGTGGCATTCAGAAATGCCTCATCGCTCTGTTATCAAGTGGACCTGTTTAGAAAAGAAAGAAAAAGAAGCCCTAAAGTACAACCAACTCCTACTTGGTTACCTCAGACCAAACACTATTTGGTCGTGTGGGACCAAATGTCAAGCTAGACAAAGGCGGCAAGTATACAGTGAGCTAGGCTATTGTGGAGAAAGAGAAAGAATACAAACAATGTGGAGAATAGTGACATTTCTGTCAGTCCAGTGGGTGCAACACACCCACTTGCTTATTCTGAAAAACTTGTGGGGTGCAAGTTCTTGTAGTTAGCATGGCTGTTATTAAAATCCACTACAGCATGTAAGAGCCATTAGGATTCTTATTGTTAACAACTGCAATTTTGTGAGTCAATCTTGATGAAAATAATTAAAAGTTGCCCTAATTAGTGTGTTATTGCACCAAATAAAGAGAATAACACATTAATGTTCCTCTGAAGCATACTTGTTTTTCACCTCTCCCCTTCTATGGAAAGATTTAGCATTTGACTGACTCAGTAAATTACTGATTCATTAATTTATGCTTGGGGGATGAGAAAGTTATTTTCAATAAAGTAAAATCTACAACATACTAATGTAAGAGACTCCTTATGAGATTCCTCATACTGTAAATAATTAGTTTCTCCCAGTTCAGGGCTTTGGAACACCAGCTAAACTTGTTTTTGTACAATGAGGGCTCAAGAATTATTTCTCTTCCAGATGGGGTAGATGGTGCTTGTCATAAGTCAGCTGAGGTGAGGACCTGGGGAGGAGGTAGGATGAATGTACAGGATATGAAAGCTAATAAAACCCCTTCTTTAACCCAGGACATGAACCACTTGGCGATATAAGATCAAATGTGCAGAAAGCCAGGAAGATTCCTACTCCAACCACATTGTCTCCTTTTAAAAGTATTTATTTATTTATTTCAAAGTATCAGCATCTTCTTATTTAGCTTTGCACTATAAAGGTATTAATCATATTAATCCCATCGGGTAGATAATATCCCTGCCCCTGTTTCTGGGGAGAGCTAATCACCACTCCTATTGTTCCACTCCTTTTGATTGCTTAGGAGACAAGAAGTAGATGGCTCTTATAGCCAGTAGAATCAGGCACTGAAATTTAAGACCTAATTAGATCCTCACACCTTTGGTCCAAAGCTCTTGGAAGTGTTAAACCACTAAGGTACTCAAGCTGATGACTCATGTAAGTCATGCTCTTCCTTTGCAATGAGGGTTCACCTACAACACAAATACAACACAAGCAAGGGTTCTACGTATAACAGAGTTGTCACTTGACCAGGTAAGAAAACAGTTAAAGCATGTAGGGTGGATGGGATCTGTCTAGTTTGGATTTCCTCTCATCTGCAAAAAAAATATTGTTTCCATTTTTTCTTTCTGAAAGCTTTTCAGAAGAGGACTCTGGAATTTAGAGAGAAACATGAATGCACTTGGAAAAAGCCAGACAAATTTGGGAATATTTCTGCTCCCACAGATCTCTGTTTACTGAATAACATCCAGCCCCGATGAGCTTGGAGTACCAGTGAAAGTGTGCTGGTTCATTTGCCAGGTACCTAGTAACATCTCAGTCAGGTCAGTGAAGATAATACATCTTTCCCTGCTTTCATGTGTTTGACCACAGGGTGATGTGCTCAAAGGTCAGTTGTTTTGAAGTGCATGCATATTTTGTGTAATTTTCCTTTTAGTAGATGTACCAGTCTATTTCATATAAAAAACAACTGTGTTTTCTTAGGCCCTCTTTAAAAGGTTGTGCTGACATGGGATTACATGAATCTTCATTTTTTCTTTCACACCATTTCTATTTGATTAGTAGCTTTCATAATCTGGTGGTAAAACCATGCAAGAATAAGACCAGCCCTACATCTAGATCACATTTTAAATCAGAAAGCCAAAGTGGTCTGTGAGTTGCAAAATAAAACACAATACACATGAAACCCTGTGCAGCTCAAACAGTAGCTCAAGGGGAATTTATTTCAGCAAAGTCCTGGGGAAGGACCTGAGTGAGGATAAAAAGGGCTCTGTAGCTGAGAGCAGAGAACAGAGCTGTTGCTGCTGCTGGACTTGCTGGAGAACTGGAGGTCAGCTCCTGTGGATAAATCCCAGCCATGCCCCGGGAAGGGCAGGGGTTGGGAGGTGAGTGGTGGTAAGTCTGGATTTATGCCTTGGATTCGGCACATGTCTCCAGACCAGACTGGAATTCTCCTGGAGATGTAGCTGTGAGGATGTTACAGACTGGTCGAAGAATACCTTTAGTGTTTTGGGGGTTCGGCATAGTTGTAGCCTGAGGTGAAAAGGGATTAAGTGGTTTATGCAGGCTCGTGCATGAAATGCCTGCAAGTTTTGAGCTTTTTGGTCCCTATCCAGTGAATTTAACGATGAAGCCATCCTCTTCTCTCAGGTAGTCCAGCAGTCACTGCACGCGTGGGATGCTGCTCTGTTTGCAAAATATTTGCCAGCACTGAAAGGACTGGTGGAAGTGTCTCATAAAGTGTGCTGGAAAATTAACATCACATTTCTGAATAAAAAACAATTTATCAACAAAATAGACTTTAGAAGGACAAAAAGTCTGTTTGTTTCATTTCCCCCAACCATTTCTGTGAGTCACTTAAGCTCATCAAGAAAACACATAACCAATTAAAGTTTAATGCCCTGTGGTTCACGAAGGAATACAAAAACTTTACAAAAGATGTTTTAAAAATTGCAAACAAATTCCAACTTTCCCCAAAGTTCAGCTTCCCAATAAGGTCATAGCAGATGTTTAATCCTGCATGGAGATTTATAAAGGCTCCTAAAAGTGCTGGGCTAAGGAAAAACATGGCCAGGTGCTGATGGAGAACTTGGGGCAGCTGCTTCACAAACCATTTTGATCCAGAGACTTCTAGAGGGAGGGTCGCGGGAGATGGAGTGGGTGGCTTCAGCTCCAGTCTTTCTCTGAAATGGCCTGACAGAGCTGTATTAGCAATGCAGCTATTACAGCTTTGTGGTCTTAATGATGAGAGATAAAATTAAAATTTTGCCCATTACCTCAACAAAGCCCCAATACCCGCCTTCTTCTTGGAGTCTCATGTCTGATATACCTCGAAGGAGGAACCTCTTTGAAGATCCATCAGTGAAGAAAGCTGTGGCTCTTCTTATCATGGCTGGGCTCCATTTTCAAGGCAAGGGAAATTCCAGTGAAACTCCAAGATCCATCAAGGTCATTTAGCTCTTATTCATCACCCTCCTGGCATCCAGGCTTGAAATTCTTAATGTGATTAGTGCCGGGGAAACAATTTTCATCCTCCTCAGCTTCACTCACAGCCCTTGGTAGAGTGCAAGACGATGATCGAGAAGGGAGCGTTCACAAAAAGCTCCCCTATTTATAGCTGTGGTGAAATGGCAGGGCTCTGTCCTCAGCTTGTGATTTCATGGAACTTGAACGTCCATTTGTTGCATGGCAAACAGAGCCAGAACAATTACATAGATCCACAACAAAAACACTGAAAAAAGACAACACAAAACTTGAACTATTGTGGCAGAAGTAATGTCTCGTACACTAGTAATGTCTGGTCAGTCGGGAGGAACGCCTGCTAACATTTTAACAGTGAAATTCTAAGTAATTCTGGTTTTCTGCAAAGTCGCTGGCGTCTGGTACGTTATTAAGTAACTTAGTAGAGATCTGTTAAATGCATAAGCTCCTTGCACAAAGGACACATTCTTTTACCAGATTTCTCCCTTTAACCCATGCTTCCCTTTGATACTTGCATCCTCCACAGTTGCCAACCATGATTTTGCAAACCTGGTTGAAACGTATCGGTGGGACAAATCACCCCATTTACTCCCCGCCACCCTCACACGTTTACGACGGTTCACGATTTAGAGCCTCAGCCTGAAACTTCCCTTTGCTTTCCCACAAATGCCAGTGAACTTGCACTTATTTCATAAGATACACCTGGAGATTTCACTCCAAAAGAACAAACTTCTGACAAAAGGTGAGGATTAAGGCTGGTCAGCCATGGCAGGTGACCATAACAGTGGAAAAAGATAAAGACCAAGCAGATGACAGGACTGAGCTGCGTTTCATTCCCACTGGAGCACGATGCGGCGGTAGCATTCAGAAAAAATGGAAGATAGCTGTCATGAGGAAAACTGTAGGGAATAACTGATATAAACTCAGTTTATTGAGATTAACTTATAAACCACTATAGCAGATGCTAGAGGTGTCCCTTTGGCTTCGATTTAAGCAGGTCACAAGGGCTTACAGAAGGCTGGGTTCAGAAATATCGCTGCAGCCTGTCTGAACGCTATAATATAGTGTAAAAAAGAGTACAACCTTACCTAAATCTTTTTTGTTTTGGCTGTGGTGAAAGTAAATTGCATTGATTCAGGATTAGCTTTGCCACAAAGATAAAAAGTTTTTGGATCCAGGATGGGTCTAAATCCAAAAATCTAACAAAATCTCACTGCACTGTAAATAAACACTTTCTCTGACAAACAAGTAGGCAGCACACTCCTGGGAGGGGTGAATCTTCCTTGTCTTCCCCTCTCCCTGATACCTTCTGCTTTGCTTCAGGGTGTGGGAAGATTGGTAGGAACCTCAGAATGGAAGTACCAATTCCTCACATTGCCGTTGTCACAAGGAAAGGTCTTCTCTAGCATGAGAAAAGACAAGTACAAAAGCCTGGCTGACATGAATAACCGGATCCGCACAGTAAGTAGTGGAGAGTTTGTGGCCTCCTCAGCTTTTATATCTTTTTGCTTGCACAAGTCTTGCAACAGAGGAGGAATTTGTATTTTTACTCCCAAAGACTTTTGCACGTGGCATCTACCACCGTGGCGAGTGAAAAAGCAAAGCCATAGATCTCAGTATTATCGGAAACAGTGCCAGTGGCAGCTGGTGCCAAAGCAGAAGTTGTGTGAGTGGACATGGCAGCTCAAAACTCGGTTTTGCCTGAGACGGAGAAGGTAGGATGTTAACATTCAGCCCTCGTCTCATCCTCTTCCTCACAGGAGGTAAAGCTGATGTAATTATCACGTGTTCATTATGAAAAGGGGGAACATTATGACTATACAGTTAGTGGGTTGTAACAGTGACCCAAGGGGTGGAACTGTCCCTGAATAATGCAGTCATATAGTATCTATCTCAATACAAATGCTGCTGATTTGGCTGCTGAAGAAAGGAAATTAAGATAATTAACATAAAATATAAGGAAAAGTAAGAAACTGCCTTTTACAGCCCCATACTCCTACTCTTTACAGTTCCTACAACAACCAATACTTGCGACATTTACAAGAGTTATCTGCACAAGTATTAAATGAATCAGAAAAAAACCCCAAAGTTAAACATATACCTGCTAACAGCAAAGCTCTGAATGTATCTGTAATTGATGTAGGGAGGGAACTGTGCAATTTACTCTAACCGTGGAGTGACTGCAAACAGCTTGCTCAGTGCTTCTGAGCAGCATGTCAGGTTTCCACAATAAGAAATCTTGTGTCATCCCATAATATGTCTTCAGGATCTTCTTCATTCCGCCACACTCCAGGGTTTTGACACTTCCATTCACATACCTCAGAAGACCTTGATAGGAGGCTATGGAAGTTAAAGCAATTCTTCACCAACCTACAGTTTAAATCAGGCCCTAGATGTCTTCATCTCCCTGACATTTGCTTTCATAGAATATTTGACTGTTTGTTACTTCTTTGTGTTTTCCAGTTAATATGGAAATCTCCGCTTCCCCAGTCAGGGGAGACCCACCTTCTGGGACTTTATCTTAACTAGGAATAATCGTCTGGGTTATTCAGAAACCTTTTTGTAAATACACTCCTGACAGATCTCTTCATAATTAGAGTCCCTCATAAATACGGTATCTTGTGGCTGAGGATAAAGTATTAATTTATCTGTGAAATATTCTAAAATCCAACTGGACTGAAGTTTATATCCAATGAGTACATTTTTTACTCCTTGCATTATATTCAAATAAATTCATCACAACCCTGTTAATCAATGTTTCCTTCTAATAAGATTGTACTCTTCAAAATTCATAGCACTAGTACTAAGAACGATCCGGATGGCTTTGACTTGTACCCTCTACTGCAGGGCATACATAATTTGCTCATTTAATAATGATTTTTAAATGTTTAAAATCTAAACAAAATAACAAGTTCCTACTCTTGTATTCAGGTGTGATTTATCCTTTTTTCATGATGAGACAGGCGTAATAATTATATAAGCCCTTGGGCTAGTATACATGAACATTAACGTGAATTATGACATGATCAGACTGCTAAGGAAAGCCACAGTTATTTTGCAGAGATTGGGCCAAATTTTGCTCCCCTGTAACTGATTGCAATGCTACAGGAGTCAGCAGAGTTACCTTCCTGCAAAATTTGCTCCATACAACCTAATGTAAACTTGAGATTTTAGCGTTGTCGTACTTGTGCACTCTGCTGCCAAGATGATAACACTGAAACAAGATGATAATTGTTCACCTTTACATTGTAAGTGCACCCCTAACACTTTGTGAAACAATGGGAATAAAAAAAGAGAAGACTCTAATACACAGATTTAAAATATGTGTGGTTTCCGGATGCAAAGCATAAAGGGGGAAAGTGAAAGAATTCTACAGCTACAATAGTTTGACCAAAGATCAGAGAAGTCAATGGGAGTCTTTGCATTTTTCTTTCAATGAGATTTAGATCAGATCTCTTTGGGGAGTCATAATGAAGTTTATTTCCATTATAAATATACAGTTGATATGTCAAATTATACTACTATCATGAGAAAAAGATTACACAGAGAGTCACAGCCCAGCTGAATTTCACATGAAAGAAAATTACATTAAGTTACTATTGCCAAATTCTAAAGGGAATGACATTTGACAAGGAAAACATTCATACTTCTGAGATACAATCACTAAATTTTATTCTTTCTGTGGTGATAAGTCTATTGCATTCACTAATGAGCAATCTGTCCCTTTTAAAGATTGATCCTTGCTGACCTTTCTCCATATTGTCCTCCTAATCTTAGCATATGTCTTAACAGGAGGAAAAAAATTATGTTTTTACTCCAAAATAGTCAACTGCTATAGGAGATTAGGTAGGTGTACTACTTGCGACTAACATATTTTGAGGTAAAAATTGTTTGCTGTCCCCATGGATTTCTTAATTCAATGACTAGCTTGATTTATAAATTAGTTTATTTTTTCCCTCTAGTGAAGACAAAGCATTAGTGCAAAGGTAATCTCTTTTTTACAGTCGTAAACTAGACTGTCTGACCTATGGTTTTCATTCTCTGAGTATTATATGTGTATAAAACATATCAAGCTTCAGGAGGAACCACAACTTTTGTGAAGACCTCGGTACACAAAAAATGAACAAAACAAATAAACATGGTTGTTAATTACACAGAAAATGTATATGGAAAAGAGCCTTTGACAATATTTACATCAGAATCTGTTCTTTTCCTTTTGAAAAATGAAGTGATCAATACGTTTTCATCAAGCCCTAAAAAATAAAAATTTTCAACCGTTTCTACTCATTATAAACATAATTTGGTTTGGGTGGGTGGAATTCTCCTTAGGCTCTGAGCTGGTTGACATGTTTTGATAACTGAAAAACAAAGTCAAAATCTCAGCAATATGAAAACAAGCACATTTGTTTATTTTCCCAAATGACTTTACTGAAATTCTCTCCCCAAATTAAAAACCTTCTAATATATACTGATAAGTTTCACATGTCCCTAATATTGAGGGATATCATTCAGTTTGGTTCTAAATTACTAAACTGTCCCTATATTTCATATTCTCCCATTACTGTATGTGCTGACAGGTTGGAAAGAGGACATAACAATGAAGTCTAAGAGGAAAATTACAGAAAGGGATGGAGGAGTGTTTTTTATCTGTCTGTTTCCTGAAGTCTTCAGATGGTGACTAGATGCCTACAGATAAGACATTTTTTAATCAAGGAGTTAGAGAACTCTGTAGTTGAAATGACATTGAGTGAGTCATACGGTAGATCAGACCAGATCATCTAACGAAATCTTCAGTCATTAGAATACACATCCTTCTAAATACAGTTAATAACATTTTCCAAGAGCCAAAGACCAGATCTTCGTAAATCAGTTATTTCAGAGGGAAGAGGAGCTTCAGGGGACCTACATGTAATTTTTAAAATAGCTAAATGTTAGAGCTGACCTAGGACAATGTGACAGAAGACGCTGGCTGAAAATCTGGCTCCACTGAGCCCAGGAGGGGGTTTGAATTCAGTGGAGCCATGTTACCACCCAGTGTGTCAATGGGAATATTGCCAGCTTGAAAAAAGAGAAAATTATATAAGTTATTTAACTGCAGGAAGCAAAATAGAAAAGATATTCCAGTTCCCAGTCCTCCACCTCCCCTCAAGATCCCCCCTCCCCAACTCAACAATATGGGCCAAATGACATCAGATTTACTGGTCTGTCTCAGCACAAGATATGTGTGAGGCAAGTCTCAGCAGAAGACAGGAAGTCTCTGTGAGGCAGGAAGTTCTTTTTTCTTCTAATACATAAAATGGGTAGCTAAGGAAGTGAGGAACTGCATAGATTGGACAAAACAAAGTTCATCAATGGGTTCACAGCATCACAAAATGGTTGAGATTGGGAGTGACCTCTGGAAGTCATCATGTCCAACTCAGCTGCTTGAGCAGGGTCACCTAAAGCAGGTTGCCCAGGACTATGTCCAGATGGTTCTGTTTCACAGAAATATCCGAGGACATATTCCAGTCTTCACACCACCAAAATTCAATGGCGATGCCATCAGACATTTCTTCTAGGTGCAAACTCTTTTCCAGCTCTCTCAATACTGCTATTTTCATTCACCCATGGATCTTCCAGTAGAAATTGCTTGCCATGCAGGTAGCTAATAAACCCACAGTCATTACGAGAGCTAGGGCAGAGCATAATTTTAATTACAGGAAACAGGAGGAAGAGGGGGGGACTTTCAGAGTGTTTTATTGTAATTTAAGTAGGTTTCTAAGATATGAGAAGCCGGCAATCGTGTCAGAGGTTATGAGGAGTTTTCGTGCAATCGCAAATCCATATTTCTCCGTCCTAACACACAATCTGGGAGAAGGGCAGCCAGAGGTAAGTGGCAGAACCAGGAGGAGGAAGAGAGCTCTTAGCTGGCTCTGGTTTGTCTCTCCTTCTTATCAGATCATAACTTCACAGTAGCAGCTTCCACGGCAAACTCCTTGTAGCCCTTCCAGATTAACTTTCAAGCCTTACTCCCTGGAGATGGGAAATTTCAGACACACGAGAGCAGCCAGCGAGGCAGAGGAGCAGCTCTTTCTGTCTGCAATGAACTGCGTGGGATCCCTCCATGCCGCAGCTTGGTTTCTTCTGCGCATGAGCCCTGCAGGTTCCCCGGTGAGATGGACTAGGTAAATTTGTCATTCGTTATTAAGAAACCCCTGACAAAGATCAAGACTGTGCTGTGAATGTTTGATGGGCACCTGTCTGTGTTTTTTCTGATTGGCTAAGATTTCTTCTGCTGTATCTATATTTCAAACTGCTATAAAATCAATCCCCGCTCAACTGTTTCATGCTGGCAGACATCACAAAGAATGCCATTGAGTGAACTGAAGTAATTTGGGATACTACTTGGCATAACAGAACACAACTGCTCTACTGAGATTATTCCAGTTTTATATCCACTTATGAAACTACAACAGAAATCTGTGCACTGGTAAGATTTGAATTATTATTTTAATTTTTTTTTGCTTGTCAGCCAGTTTTTCCAACATTTTAGATGGCACTTCCTGTTTTCATACATCCGGGGTACAACTGATTTTTTTTTTTTCCCTTGCAATTCCCAGAGCAGAAGGAACAAAATGGGTATCAGTTTAGATTGTCTCTGCCAGGAAATATATAATAATGCTGTCATTCTTAAGAAAACTCTGCAGCAGCAGGCTCAGACAGCTACAGAGTAGAGCACATGCATGGATTTGTCATTCTGCCTTACTCTTAAACAACATTGGCTTCTTTGTCAATTGTGAGGAAACAAGGGGGAAAACCCCTTGGAGGTGAGCCACACGTTTATTTGTTCCTGAGCTCTGATAGCAATGTTGGCTGCGCCACAATCCTTTTTTTTAGAAAGGAGAGGTGAGCATCTGTGTGACTTGTTTGGAAAAGTCAACAGATATGTTTGACAAATGCATTTTCTTAATACATGTTGACTTGCGACATCCAAGGACAGGATGTATATGACCACGTAAATCTGATGTTCATGACAGATCATGAGTGCTGCTACCTGTCCCCTCCAGCTCCACTTCTGGTATGAAGAAGCTGTCAAGTCTGGGAGTGATGTATGGGCCACAGATGCCCCACCACACTACTGACATGGAGTAAAGCAAACCTTGGTGACTAGGTGGGCAGAAACATCCTTTTTGCTTTTATGAATCGAAGTCCACCATCACAGTTCTGTTTAGTGATTTAGTAAGACTGAGTCTTTCATCAATTTTAGCTGAGTGTGGAAGGTCTTGCTGACAAGGGACATGTCTGACTTGACTCCACCTCCTTTTTCACTATACTCAGGGTATGAAGAGGTTTATCTAGCAGATCTAGCAGATGCTAGATCTATGGATCTAAAGTCCTACCAGTTCCTACAATACCTGTTTCCACTGTGCCAGTGGGAAGCAGATGCCTTCAAAAGTCCCATTATTCAGTGATGTAGGCTATTAAGTATTTTTGCCTTCACCAAATACTTGGAAGATATCATAAAAATATTTGTTTCTAACCGCAAAGATAAATGCCTTGTCCTGGTAGATTCTGTACTTTTCTCAGGCTATGGGTGAGAAACAAAGCCTAATGCTTAAAGGTACCATTTAGATGGTTGCATTCCCCATCCTTACCAGTACCAGAGACCAGACCATCCCAGGGGCTAAGCAGTGCTCTGGCAAACTTGTGACATGGGCTGGTGGTGACTTAGAAACATAGTCTACAGGTCTTCATAAGGGGCTCTAAATCCTGACACAGGAGCCCATGAACAGCATCTCAGGAATTATACTGAGACATACACAGAACTTACCTGAGTGCTTCATGAGGGGGTTTTAACGCCTCCTGGCAAGCACATGTTAAGAGGTTTGGTAACCCAATATGAATTCTACAATGTACAAAGACATCTATGTCAACCCCTAATGAGAAAGTGCCTCCAAACTGCTCCAATAAAACACCTGCAACCTGCATGACTTTTATATTGCCTTCAGATAATCATATACTTCCTTGTAACAGCTGCCTTGCTGTTTGAGTTGATGTAGCTACAGCTCATGGAGTATGAAAATGAGTACTGGTAATACTACTGCTATAAGCCCTGACGGCAAAACACATTTCCCTTAAGAAATGAATGTCACAGGTGGTGGATGAAATCTAGTTGGGTGATGCACTTCCATACCCATTAGCACATACTTTGCCCAAAATAGAACTACTCCATTTTAAAGAAAGTCTCGGGAAGGGAAGGGAGGGAAGGGAAGGGAATACTCCTCCCTCCTTCTTTTTGGTGCATTAAAAAGTCTTGAGATTTCTCCACTCTCCCGCTTGTTTCTAGAAATTCAGCTCCTATTAAAGTCACGGGCAGCAATGCATGTCTACTTCCAGGCCTCCTGTACAAAGGAAGATTTCTGTGCAGTGCCTTGATGGATCCCAACAACAAAAGACGACTAACAAAATAAATGCATACATAGCACAGAGAACATTTGATGAAGCAGAACGGCTCTTTTGCTCTTGCTTATTCACCACAGATGTCCCCAGCAAGAGTGCCCAGAGCTACCAGAGAACCCCTTAAAGCAGCTGAAGCAAATTGACGGTATTTAGGCATAATTCAGGTCCTATCATACTGAAAATCAGTCCAGGACAAACTGCATCAAGTGCTACCTTTTCCTCTTGGCCAGCCTCTCCTGGACCCCCACAGCATCATGCCACTGGAACATGCTCTGTATCACCCCACCAGGAGATGCTGTGGTGTTCCAGAGCTCACTCCCATTAGCTCCACAGCTAGTCCTAGCCTCCACTTAATAGATTAAAATAAATAACCATGATAGAGAATTAATAACTAACTAATTGAGGTTTAGAAAGACCAGCAAAATCATCACAGAGCTAAGGAGCTTTCCATAGCTTAGGTTTGAAAAAAAGTTGACACATGAATAATATTTAGCTTCTAATCCTCCTCTATCCCTTGCTCAGTCTCAGTGACAGAAACATACCTTTCTATCTCTCTTCTCTTTTAGATTTTGTAGTTTTCTTTATTAATCTTGTATTTTCCCTCAAGTGAGTCCAGCTCTGTTCCCATTCAGCCTCAAGGCTGGGACCCTGGAAAATATCTTCTGAACCTTCAACAAGTATTTGTCTCCCTCATCACAGTTCTAATTCCTCTCTTCCCTTAGGAAACACAACTCATTAAAGATCAAGAAGAGTTTAATTCAAATATAGCTCTTATTTATAGCATTTCCCCCTCCTTTCCCTCCCCATCTCCACTGCATTTTTCTCAGTATATTTTATTTTCACCAGATGGACTATCCTCTCAAAAACAACTTTCCTACTCTGTAGCTCCATCAAAGTTAACAGAGTTATCCTGCATTCATAGGGAGAGTAAAGACCCCAGTTTTATACCTCTATCATTTAATCAGTAAAAGCTGCAGTTTACAGGTTCTGCAATCTTTCAAGTTTTCCTTAATAAGGAGTACTTATGCTTGTCACAAAAATGTAACCTTAGGATTATACAAGAATAAAACTTTCTTTTGTCTTTTCTTCCAGGTGTCCATATGTCTGCAACGGGGAATCTGGCCAGCTCGCAGAAACTGCCTCTCCTCCAAGAACTGCATATTGAGGCAAATTCCCGGCTTATTAAAAAATAGTTCTGTTATTTTGCCATCTTGTTTGTTCTGCAATTCCACTGTATTTTTCCCCTCTGCTTTTTTATTTTGCCTCTGGCTTTTTGGGGGGAAAAAAAAAAAAAAAGGAAATGGAAAAGAAAAAAATAAAACAAACAAACGCCAAGAAATTCTTAAATGTATCTTTATTGTGGGCTTCTCAGTGTCACAGAAAAAGGCAGTGTCAATTCCAAACTTCTGTAGGAATTGAGAGGAACATTCCAATATTCGGATGCTATTTGTCCAGTGAAGAGCTGTTTGCATGAAGAAGCTCATAGGACCTTCCCATAAAACCTAAAAACCTTGAAGGACATTACAAAGCTTCTCTTCAGCTTCTGACAGAAGTGCCTTAACGTCACTGTTGCTTAACTCTTTTCCAAAGTAAATTAAATCAAAAATGGAATGGCTAAAACTTGAGTAATGCTGCCCCAGAGTTTAATGCGGTCCAAACACTCAATTTCAAAATTTAGGTTAGTCGTTTTAGATTAGTTTTCTTGCATGATTATTGAGACAACTTTTCAATTCAGTGGTGGCTATTTTTTCTACATGTTTGCCTCAGCTTATAGCTTCCATGATGTTTTTCTAGATTTTGAAGGTAAAACCCAGTTACATTGAGAACTGGGAAACCGGTCCTTCAAAATAAAGGAAAATGTAACGTCTGTGGCTTAGTTTATGAAGACACTGAGTTGACCATATTTTGGTAATATATGCAACGTATATTACATATTTTTAATCACACTGCATCCTTCATGACTATTTTGAAGGAAAGCATTAGCATACAGAGAGCAGAATGCCTTATATCCTTTATTCTTTGAATGCTATAAAAGAATTCTACAATTTAATTTTATACCTGATATACCCTTGTGAAAAAATTGAAAAAACAGTGTGCTAATTGATCATGAATCATCAAAATGGCACCCAGACTCCCTGCTCCAACACAACAGGCAGTTGCGTAGCTATTTGCCACTTAATTGAATTTTGCAATGTGGTTTCACAATGCCACTTTCTACCGCTTTGTTTTTAAGAATCCGGTTGCTTACTGCTTAAAACCCCCAGTCAGGCTTCTGAGAGGAGACTTTCCTTCCTGCCCGTTCCTGGCTTTTCATAATCTTTCACCGTAGGACATCTCCTCCCCGCCCCAGGCTAAGCTCTCTGCGCCACGCACGTGGGGATGTTGTTTGCGTAAGGGAGTCACACCTCCCAGCCATAACACATTCTTATCCTTTTACATCAGGCGGCGAACCGGCAGCCTGACGCAGTCACTGACAGCCTTTGGTGTCTCTCCATTGCACAACGGTTACGGTTTTAATGCGGCCTCCGCGTTTTTCCTGCTCTCCCATAGCAGGGCCACAAAGACTCCCCTCCTCCAGCAGCAGACCCTGCTGTTTCGGTAAATTTTTCAACCCTCCTGACGTGCCATCGAGCTGAGTGGTGGGAAGAGCTGGTCATGTCTTGATGGCCTGAGTGGATCCAGCGTAGGGCTGGGAGTACGAGTGTTTATGGAAGGAAGAAAAGCAAAAAAAGGGTTTTATGGAGAGGTATGATGTCACCCGGATCACAGCCTATTTCTGGAACTAAGCTGTGAAACCCATGACACATTTTGACACATAAATGTTGCCAAGTAAAACTGATAATATATAATTGTTAATGCAGTCACAGCCAACTGTTTTTCAGATAAGGAGTTAAAGTCTCCTATGCAATGTAGTATTTGTGGAACGTAGCACCTAGCCGGTTCCATGCTTTCATTGGCTCTGGGATTACTTCCTATCATATTTAAATAAAAAGACTAGATTATTGGGTACCATAAGAACAATGGATTGCTTAATGGTCTTGCAGCATTTATCTTAAGTCAATACAAAAGTTTTGAGTTCCTGAGCCTATGTCAAGGGCAGCGAAACAAGGGCTGCATTCAGTGAAATAATGATTTGTTTGTTTTTTAATGGACATTTAAGTATCCTATTTTGGGGACTCAGATATACTTAGATGATTCAGTTAAATACAGATTAATTTTCAAAAAAATTGTGTCTGAGGAACAAAATCTGACAGAAAATATTAAAGGTTATTATGTACAATTTGTTCTAGATAAGAGTAATGATCAAACAACTTCCTTGTCTCTTTGCCATAGCACAAATTCCCCTGTGATAGAGGTCTATTTTGTACAGCATCCTTCACAGGAACTTTGTTCCTAAAAGCTTGACAGGGCTCCATAATATAATTATAGAGTCGTTAGGAGTAAGTAATACCAGAAAAGTAGAGATAGTCTATAAGTGTAGATAGGGAAAGGAAGGGATAGGTTCAGATATGGCACAGAGAGAGACTGTAGCCCAGAGACATATGAAAACTGCTGTAAGGAGCTCAGGACATGGAGGCAAGGAATGTATGCCAGGACTCAAGGTGTGCAGGGAACAAATGGGGGACAAAAGGCTGAAGCCTGGGCTTGAACAACAAGTGGAGCATCTCCGTCACCTGCAAAAACACAGACAGACCGCAGTTTAAGAGATATTTAGATGGATGTCCACTTAAGAGTTTCAGAGAACCAGAGGTGTCTCAATATTAGACACCTGTGTGCTCCTCAAAGGCTCATAATGTCCTTTTCTCCGTCTTGACAGACAGACAATTTTAAGGTTATAAAGGTTATAAAATAAGGTTATAAAATCTTACAGTGTTCCATTTTTAAAATCGATGTTTTATAATCCTTAACTTCTGAAATGTCTGATTAAAAGGAAATAAAATTAAATTTTCCTCCTGGTCTGAAGTGTATCGCTGTATCTATCGCCAATTTACTCCAGAAAAATAGAAAGCAAAATAGGTCTCTGGTCAAATGTTTCCTTCAAACGCAGAATAATATGTCTTTACTGCTGACCCTTCCCTCTCCCAGTGTGAGAATGGAGTGAGCGATTTTGGCCACGAACACACTGCGCTTACGGCTTCGGTGGTGTCTGAAGGTCTGTGAAGAGTTCAGACTGTAGCGATTTGTGTTGGTGTTATTCCCATTTCCTCGAAAACGGCTTTTCCGCGGTGATGCGAAGGCAGCAGCACAGAGGCGATGCCGTGCTGTCGCTGGAGCGGTGCAGGGCTGGCTGGAGGCTGGGGCTCCACGGGCAGACCCGCGCAGGAGGATGGCGGTGCCTGTGCCGCGCTCCCTCAGCGGCCGCGCGTTTTGCCGGCTGCTCGCTCGGCTTGCAGCACCAGCTCGCCATGTTCACCCGTCTTCAGCGCACAACCTCCATAGGGCGGTTGGAAAGCAGTCTGACGGCGTGATCTGCGAGCTCCATCAGACCGCGCTGCTATGGAAAGCACATCTAAGCAAGAACCCCTTATAGCTCCTTAAGCCCAGTTCTTCCCCCCAGCAGCCTCTTCACCTTGCCCAGCAAAGGCTGCGGGAGAGCTTATCTTTCTCCTTTCCCCTGATTAATACACAATATTACACCATTTTACTAAACTAGCAGATAAGCTTGGACTCTGTCGTCCTCTGATTCCCTGCCTTGAGCCAGCACATTGAGTTATTTTTCTATTGTACACTGATTTATCTTTTGCTTTCTCAAGTAGCAGCTTCCCAAATAATGGGTCAGGGTCTGAATGGGAGCATGGAAGCGGGCTGCCAGAAGACATTTTTATCTATTGTTTTTCCTTATCGAAGACAGAACATGGATTCCAGAGGATTCAGCATTGCTGCCAACTCAGCGTCAGCTCAATCCTAACCTTTGCTGCGCATCGAGCAGCCATTGACCAGCTAACACCAGGGTGCAGTCTGGCCTGCCGAAGCTTGGATTTCTGTGTAATTGGTTCCATGTGAAATTCCCAGGTGAAATTACATCCTCTCGCCTTAGCAAGCACTTTTCCATTCGCATGGTGCTGACTCTGACAGGCACGCATCTCCCTTTCAATAAGACCTGGAGGACCAAGCTCATCCACTTGCGTTCTTGGGCCTCCTATCTCCTACTAGTTGGAGACCTTCAAGTTTAGGAGACTGGATGCGGGCCTTCAAGTGCTGAGCCCATAGGAAATGCTCATTGCAAAGACTTGGGTAGAAGTTAGGCCAGATGAAGGCAGACCTTATTAGAGGGAGAAGGGCATAGTCATTTGGAAAGCTTTATGTATTTATTGGTTGAGGAGGTTTGGTTGGGGACATCACAGATAGTGTTGCAAAGCAGAGGTGGAAAACTTGCATTTACACCCTGAATATAACTGTTCGTGCCAGTTGTGGGAATCATAACATTTGTGGGAACAGGTGCTTGTTCACTCCAGTGTTCACAGAAGGACTCTCCTCCCTACGAGAACCTCAGTCTGCAGTGAGAAGGCTAGTTGTACACAAATAACTGCTACGCATGTTTCAGATTCCTAATGTCTATGAAGTTTCAATTACCCAGTAAAGGAACAAGAAAAAAAAGAGTATCATGTGTATCATGTGACCGATTCATTTAAGAAATTATGTGGCCCCTCAACACTTGGGGATGTGTGTAGCTGGCCCTACTATGCTTGTTTTGCTCTCATTATTAACCTCTTTGTACTGTACAGATGGGGACCTGAGACGTGAAAAGATGAAATGCCGTATGACAGCCAAGCAGGGAAACGGTGGCCGAGTCATGGAGACAAATCACATTTCCTAAGGAATAAACGCTCAAAGCCATTTCTAGGTGACAGAGGAACCGGGCAGGAAAACCCAAGCAGGCCACTGAAAGTCTGAGATAAGGGAAACATCTTAAGGGCTGATGTAAAGGTAGCATGACCCGCCTCGCCGTGTGATTAAACGATTCCCATCAGCGGTGGTGTCACAAACAGAAAACATGTGGGCATTTCTGCCATTCCTCAGCCCTCGGCAGCCTGCTCTCTTTGGTACTTCTCAAGAGTCCCACCTCTCTCTGAGGCACTTGCAGAGTTCATAAAAATCAGCAGGAATTAAGGTTGGTCACGTTTGCCTTGTGAGCACAACAGGTAATTGAGATTGAGGGTAAAAAAAATAGTCGTGAAGGAAACTGTAAAAAAAGCAAACCCAAATATCTGTCTTGCCTCTACCCTTGCACCTCCATCTCCTGAGGTGGCCAGTGTGGCAGTTGGCACCACGGATTCAGGATCCAGCACCACCAGAAGGGTGGGAACTGCTGTCAGCAGCAGCGGCTCTACAGGGTGGGATTTGTCTTGGACGGAGAAAACGTCTGCTTTGGCAGTGGTGACCTGTCTGACATGGCTCTCCCCCATCCTGACGACTCCATTCTGCTCCTCTGCCAAGAGCCAATTCCATCATTTGTGTGTCCACAGCCGAAAAAAGTAGGTGAAGGTCGCAAGCAGGGAGACGATAGAAGGATAGGTAGGGCTGGTGGAAGACAAGATAGCATTGGTGCCCAGACTAGTAGGGCTAAACCCCTTAACAATAATAAAGTGATTAGCTTTGCCCAAACACCATTAGTTAACCAGTTACCACCGGACAGCTCCAAAAGGAGTGATTCCTTTGGGGCAGCATGGCCAGGCCACGTGTTGGCAGGGGTCATTGCTGAGCTGAGGCCACTTCCCAAGTATCTCCCACAACCTGGCTGGGAATCTCTTCCTCCACCTGTCGGGGCAGACTCCAGCGCCTCAGTTCAAAGGCAACATCACCCGAGTGCAGGTTTCTATTCCACAGGAGTGTGGTGGTCGTGCTGCTTTCCTGTGGCTATGGACGGTGAAGGAGAAAATAATTCGGTAAGTCTGCAGAATGTTTTTATTGTCATGTCAACAAAATATTTTCTGCCTCCACAGACTGTGGAAGTACTTAGCATGCAGCATCCATCCAGTTTTGGAAAACACTTGAAAACCACCGACAGAATCTCACTATTCCTTTTTTTAGCTACAAAATGAAAAAGCAAACAAGAAATATGCTGATTCCCAAAACGAACTAATTTTTTTTTTCTGAAGCAATTTAATTTTTAAGCTTTGATCTGATACCAGAACCCAAAGGACTTACTTGCTATTTCTAAATAATGAGTCTAATGTTTATGCTCTGAGCCTGAACTTTTCTGGTTTTGGAAAAAATGTGACTTTACATAAAAGTCCTTTGATTAACAGATCTGCAGTCAGAGGAGTTTTCGATACAATAATGAAAAGGCCTTTCAGATCACTAACTCGAACGCTGCTCAGCACGATATTATTCAAGGAGGGGAGAAGCCGACAGAACAATCACACTATTAGTCTTTGCTTTGCCAAGTGTTGTGTTAGTCATATTCCTGGTCAAATCTCCCAGAAGCGGCTAAGAGAAGCCTTACATCACGCGGACTGATGCACGCCTGATAAACGCACCCTGACCTGGGTGGTCTGTCTCACTGGCTCTCTCCTTTTATTGTTTTTTAACCCTGTTTCACTGAGGCTTTAGGAGGTGATTGCTATACAGAGGGAAAGTGCTTGGAGGGGAAACAGAGGCTATTTCCTCTCACTGTGGTCCAAATGCCCCTGCGGCAGGGATGGTACCTACAGCAGCTACACAGGCTCTGCTTCCAAGCAAGATCATGGCACAAAGCACAGCTCTCCCCTGCTCGCACAGCGAGCACCCGCTCCCTGCCCCGCCGGAGCATGCGGGCGTTGGGCAAAAGCCGCTGTGCACCCACCTCTCCCCGGCGCCGGGGGCGGCCGGGCTCAGCCCCGCGCTGGCCGCGGGGCTGCGGAGCTCGCCCCGCTGCCCTGGTCCCCGCTCCCTGGCCGCGAGACGGAAAGAGGGACTTTCGCCCCTGCTAAGTAGGTGGAGGTGTCGAAGCTGAACGACGGCGTTATTTATGCAGAAGTGACACGTCTCTTTGTCCTGAGCCATGTGGCCCAGATTCCAGCCCTTGTATCTACAAAACATTACTCATGTGCGCGCTCCTCTTTCAAGTCCTTGATTCCAGTGGGATTACTCACTCGTGCGTGCGCACCGCGACTGCGCGCCTGATCGCCGCTCGCGTCTCCGCAACGCAGGGGTGAATCCTGCTGCTCTCAGCTGATTTACACCAGTGTGTCGAAGATAAAAATCTGAGACAGGAGCGGCTGGCTGGGAAAAGAAAGATCAACCTGATACCTATTTCTCCTCCTTATTCTCCTTCCACGTTTCCCATCCCCGCTGCCATCGGGGCAGCCTGCGGGAAGGTCTGCTCCTCTGTACCATCAGGGCACTGCTGCATACTTGGGGTTAAAATGAGAAGGCACTTTGGTTTTGGAGATTTATTGCTTTCCTCCTGCTATATTTGTAAAGCTCATCATTACCGTCAGCCATCCCCACCCCTGCAGCTGTCTGTACATTTTTTCTCTGGTTCTAGAGCTGTACTTTACTGAGGAAATTATAATTATTAAAACACACAAGGTCACGCTCTAGATGAACTTGGAAACAGTTCAAATATGTTTCAGGTTTGAAACTATTTCGCAGCTATGGCCAAGTGGTGAGTTCATAACAAAAGAATGGTTAATTTCACACTTCAGATAACATTTCCCCCGGAAAGCGGTAAAGCATGTTGGTACAGAATTAGTAAAGGTCGAAAAGACTCGAGACACACAATCAGTCAATAGTCCCGATAATTAGATATTAAAGGCAGGCTCAGGGCAGAGTGGTTCTCCCTGAATGAGCCAGTGCCTGCCCCTTACCTTTAAATCACTTTTAAAAACTTTTTCGTGTTCGGAGAGGCACTGGGATTTTGTGGATTTCTACGAGTGGCTCCACACGTGGCTCTTCACCCCCCGCTGCAGCCGACACGGGTCTGGTTGTGTGTCGCTGGACAACACCATCGGGCCACCACCAGAATGAAAATCTGCAAACCATACACTGAAATAAAACAAATAAAGCAAATAAAACACCAGTACCCCTCTCCCCGAGTTACCTTCCCCTGTGCATGGGGATGGTGGGGGGAAAGCACTGGCCGGTGTTTGTGGCCTCCCCAGCAGTCTGCATGCAAAATAATTCCTGCTTTTCCCTTGCAAAGTGGAAACGGGATTTTGACAAAGCAAGTTCTGAAAGATCAAACCTCCTTTGTGCAGACAGCAGCCTGAAACAGTTCTCTGTAAGCCTGTGTGAGATTTGTGGCTAAAGCAGGTTGATCTTTACTGGTTTTCTTCCAAAACTCAGGCTCTCCCGTGCAAACCTCCCCTCCTCCCTTAACCTGGGTTTCAGTGTTGAGGTTTATCAGCAGCGCTTCAAAAAAAATCACTTAAAAGAATGTTTCTCTTAAACAAAACAAAGCAAATCCCCCAAACCAGCTCTCCCTTCGCAGGCGCTGACATCCAAACCTGAATGCTAGATGTGACAGACCCTTCCTTGGCTGCTTTCTCCTAGAAAGAGCAGCGGCCCGGCCAGGGTCTCGCGGGCAGCCCCAGCCATGCCCCCGCTCCCCGGGCTCACCCTGCGCCGGGGGAAAACACGCAGGACATTTGCCTTTGGCAGCTGGAGTTGTGAAAACCTACTCGACAGAAAACCGGGAGCTGACAGACTTCACGAGCGCGTTTCAGAGGCGTGTGCTGTTGCCGCCCGCACGTCCCGCTGCCATGACGGGGGGTGACGCTGGCGTCCGGCTTTGGGGAAGTCAGTGACACCCCTGGCTGCCGCGGGGGGAGGTGGTGCTTTGCCTGGGCTATTGCCCCGGCTGCGGGTCTGTGATTTTCTCAGCTGCGCGCCATGGACGTGCCTGCAGACTGCCTCGGGACCGCGTCCCGGTGCTGGCCACTCAGCTGCACGGCGAGGAGGTCACGAGGCTGGGCCTTACCTCGGAATTTTCCTTCTTGCCCAGGTATCATATTTTATTTTTAATTTCGAAAGATCTTGCTCATGTCTTTGTGGGGAAAAAAAAAAAAAAAGGAACAGCAGTGAGCATTCGACGCTAGTTTCATTTTTCATCACCGTTATCAAGGTTTGGATTTTAACTTTGGAATGTCCTTATCTAAAATGAAATCAAATAAGCACTTTGTGGCAAGGGGTCCTACACTCCCTCCTCACCTAAGGGAGGTTGTGCAATGCGTAGCGTTTGCCCCACTGCTGCATGCTTGAGTCGGTTCTCTGAAGTTGACACACGTACACGTCTACCAACATGTAGTGCCACATGCACATCTGAGTGGTAACATCCATTACCATGCTCAAAGGTTTACACCGCAGCAGGCTTCCCAACCTCTGGGTGCAGATAAGGACATCTGTGGGTGCGGCTACGCTCACAGACAGATATCCGAGCAAAGTGAAATACATGTAAAATGCAAAGCGTATTTTTGATGACCCTAGTGTGGCACACAGCAGGACACAAGCGGGACCCCTTCCTTGTGATTCACAGAGAAGCAAGCTCTGCGAAACAGCCAGGCTGGCTCACACAACTCTGACCGCGCTGCGAGAAAGGGAAAGGCTTTCACTTCATACAGCCCATGTGCTTC
The DNA here is from genome assembly GCF_964289735.1 of Phaethon aethereus. Lineage (NCBI taxonomy): Eukaryota > Metazoa > Chordata > Aves > Phaethontiformes > Phaethontidae > Phaethon > Phaethon aethereus. Next base: position 7,205,148 of record NC_138591.1, read on the forward strand.
TGAAGCACATTGCCAACTCTAGCTCCTGTCAAAAGCTGGACACGGAAAGAAAAGGGCTCAAGCACCTGAAGATGGACTGAACCCACCACATGACCAGACCATCCAGATGGGCTGTGTGTTTGTGTGCCGACAACGTGGAAAACCGGCAAGTTGGAACTGGAGAGCAACCTTGGGCCTGGGCTTACTTGCAAATATGGATGCAGACACGTAGTTTCCTCCCTTTCATATTGTGAAAGCTCACAAACAAAAGCAAGCTGGTTCCTGCCTCTGCTTCTACCACACAAGGGATGGACAGAATGAGCCCAAGTGTTACGTCATCTGTTTTCTGTGGGGTGGGGAGAGCTCGGATCAGTCCCATGCTCAGGTTTGGGAGGACTGGCAGCCCTCTGGTTTCTCAGCAGCTCCCAAGCTTTCTTTTCTTCCTGAACCTAATGGGTGAATGGCAGCAGAGTTCACAAGGATTTTCAAATGAGCTCAGAGGAGCTGGTTCATGAGAATTTAAATCCTTGGCAAATGGCCCACAATTGCTGATATTTTTCCAGTTTATGGGGTAGAGTGTTTTCCAGCTATGTGTATTTTTTAACTCCCATAACCGACACATTATTTTAATGCTAATTCCTTTGCATCCCCTTTGGAACCATGTGCTCTCTTTGGAAGGAGGTCACATCCCCCACCTGAAAGATTCATGGCCTTTTCACATGGGTGTCTGTGCACCTACTCCCATCTATGAAGTCTGACTCACGGGTAACCCAACTGGGTTGCCACAGGTTGGCAAAATGAAAGGGTAAAACCTCTAGGAGGTGGGCTAATGGCACATTAAAGTTAATAGTTGAAAGACCTGACATACCAAATAAACAAAAATAACAAAAAATGGAGAGGAGCAAGAGGAAGCAAAAGACAGGTCCCTATCAGACGTGTGTTGACGTTGTTCTCCGGACCAGTTGGCCGTAGACCGCGGTGAACCTACTGCCCATCTGCACCTACACCTCAGTATCGCCCAGGCTGCATGCTGTTGTCTGAGTAAATCTTGCTGGTTTTGTCTTTTATAAACATTGGGGCTATTATCTGCAATATTCCACCCTCACGTCATTGAAGAAGAATGTTCTGAAAATGAACCGCTGAAGACTATAGGCTTTATAAATACCAAGAGCCAAGAGTCAGCTCTCATGTAAATCCATTGCCTTGGATAGAGTTACTGCAAGGGTGATGCCCCCCCCTCGCATCTTAATCAGTACCATTTCACTCTAATTTCTGTAATAGTTTGGAAGTAGCGCTGGGAAAGCTCTAGCTGCTTTTCTTTTTTTTTTTTTGGCAAAAACGTGGATTCAGCAACATGAAAATGTTTTGTAAATTTGTCTCATTTCTGCTGAATTGTTCCTGCTGAGGCAAACAAACAAACATTCAGAAAAAGCACCCCTCAAAACAGAATGTTTTGATTTTCCAGTCAGAATAAATATCTTACACTTGCCACCATCCTTAATGCCAATTAAAAAAAAAAAGTTAATGAAATTTCTCAAACTTGAAGGGAAATGTAACATTTTGTCCCAGACAAATTATTCTGTTGGTGTCAGAGCTAACTGTAAAATTCATTTGCTTTTTCAGCTTGCTAAAATATGTAAATCTTTGTTTTCTGAGTTGATCCATTAATTTCAATATTGGTTTACAAAATTCGCAGAGGCACAAATCAAGAAATAATAACAAGCAAACAGTCAGTGATCTCATCAGGATCTACAGGGAAGGCTGGAAAGAGCATGAACGGGTGAACTGAGTTCAGGTGTTGACTTATACCACTACAAATTTAGTGTGCAAGTGAGATGGGAAGATGAGACCATCTGGTCCAAAGAAGACCTTCAGCAATATGCTGCCTTCACAATGCTGCTTCAGCTTTCAGAATTCTCCAGTTGTGACAGGGATCGGAATTCACCTGTACCATTTCAATATATTGATTTTATACCTTCTCAGTTTGCGAAGGTTGCACCTAATCTGCTGTGTCATTTCTTTCCATCATGAGCAACAAGCAGAACTGTGTCAGTATATATATAAAATAACCCCAGGGCAGTCACCTCTCTTTCTTCCAAAATCAAGGCTAGAAATTCAGCAGCAGTTCCTTGATTTGGGAAAGGCTACTTTTTCTTGGATTTCCATGCATGCCAGGAACCAACTTGAAAGAAAAGACCTCACCCTGACTCACACACAGAGGTTGTTTTGTTAAACAATATCAAAGTTTCACTCCATTGCTTCTTCTTCCGGAAGCAATGAACCGACTACTTGAAGATGAAAAGTTGTACAAACTTGTACAATCAACACAATTTACAGCACAATTTACAATGCTTTAGGTCAAAACCAATGATTTCCTCTCTGACTTGCACAAAGGCTCCTTCAGTGTCTCTCTTCTGCACCATATCCTTGGTAATTCCCACCCGTACATCTTGATGGCAACGAACTGTCAAGATGCTCAACTGGTGGATCACAAAACTTTTTTTTTCATATCTGCATATCTTTTGGCATCTCACATTCACAAACTGCTCAGTTGAAAAAGTGACGTTGCGTTTCAGGGTCACCTTTGGTGGATTCTTTCAGGAGGTTGCAGACACCAAGAAAAATTAATGGATCTGGAGAGAACCACAGCGCAGATCTGAAAGGGAATGCTGGTTCACTGCCAAACGGCGAAGCTGCTGTCACTGCATGCCCTTTATACAGCACTGACCTCTTCAAAGAATATCCCAGCCTGTATTAGTAAGTTTACCTTGAACTGCAAAACTACATGACACGGACACAAATCTGATCTCGTTTACACTGCTGAGAGGCAAGACCCTCTCTATTCATTGTAATTAAACCGTTATAAAAATAGGATAAATGAAAGGGCAGTCTAGCCCTGCCTATTTTGGTAAGGGCTAAAAATACTATTAGTCTGTAAAATGATGGGCTACTATCTGCTTTTAGAAGAACAACTGGCTTTCCAGTTGGGCAGGTAAAATATTGGTCAAGTTGCAAGGAAAATACAGTCCCATAGGAGTTTCTTTCATAATTTCCTAGTTTCACATTCACTAGAAGAGCACGCTGGAGACAAGCATGGCAAAGAGAAAGTGTCTTTGGAGTCCATAGTCCAATGTAAGTTAACATGGCTTTGCCGTTTCTCTACGGTCAATTTTGCATCAGAAAAAAATGAGTCAATTTAACTCATTGGAGAGGTGCTGCTTTACATGTGGGACTAATTCAGAAACCAAGGGAGCTTGCTACTTGCTTGCTGTGAGAAAATAAAGCTCCATTCAAGTTAATGGAGTTACACTAATTCACTTCCATGGGGATTTGCTCCTGTTCTCAGAAGTATCAATTCACAGTAGTTAATGGGCGTTTTGTCATGGACTTAGGAAAGTCTACTGTTGTCCCAGTTAGAGGTGGTGATATTAAAAATAAAAGTAGGATAACATTGAACAGGTAAGCCATGATTTTAGTATTATTCAAGACATGTAACTGGCAAGACAATCAGTTTATTAAAAGTACACTAGAACTGGATATTCCAGGTACAGTCTGTGTTGTGTCAGCCTGATGACATCTAAGTGGGTTATGCACTTCATGACTTGTCAATGCATAGTCATTCTGCTGTTATAAAGCTTTAAAATTGATCCAGTTAACTTTATCATTATCTAAAGAAAGAACTTGAGTAGCTGAACAAAGTGCTCTGAACTCCATGGCTCCATCCATCATCTTGTCCCAAGGACCTTGCTGTCTTGCTTTCTTGGAGCTGGCTCCTGTTCAGAAAGAGATTAAGGAGCAAGTCTTCAAAAGCAAGATAAAAAGCAGAACTATGGGCTGTGCTTGGCTTTGTTCAGCAACTTCTACCTCTCTTCTTTGGAATAAGAAAGAATGGCTGCAGAAGTTGGGCTCTGCAGCTGAACAACGCACGGGATAGAAGAAATCACAGCGTCGGAGAGAATAGTATGCGCTGGCATGCACTCAGTTACAACTGTGTTAACAAGCGGATGTTGTTCAGGGGAAACATGGTAATCAGGTTTATCTGCACGCTGTCCCTGTTTAGGTTTCACAGCCATGTCCCTTGTCCCTGCAGGAATTGGCTGAGACACCAGCTACTAACAATGGGAATAACCGGGCACTGTGCGCTCCAGGTGTCAGCTTGACCCTCCTTTATTCTTTTATCACTATGCTCACTAAACATATTTACTGTAAGGAAGTTCTAATACACCTAAACACTTCCTGCTGCCTGAAATACTTTGTGTCAAATACAGCTGAGACAAGAGCAAAGCTAAGGGAAATGCCCAAAGAAATTAGGAATTTCTAATGCCTTATGTGATGGCCAATCAGATAAGGTGTTCATTAACATCTTGCATACTGGGAAGGGATATAACACTGAAGACTGAATGTTGCTTAACACTGTTTGATCTATGAAAAAAGAATTATTTTGGAAAGGGTCACTTCTATCTACTGAGAGAGCAGTAGTAACATTTGTAAAGCAGACTAACAGCACAGCTAATGATATATATACACCAATAAATCGTATCATGACACTCAACTAAATGGTGCTGCTTAGGACAGCCTCAGATGTGGGTACTGTGAGGCTGTGTGACCCTCATCATCCTTCTGTCAGGATGCAGAAACTGGGTGCACATTGCTAACTCGCACCATTGGTGGGTGCTAGAAGGACTGTAAGGCAAATATTCCAGGCATATAAAGGCACTGTTGCTCCTACAAGTGTCAGTTCAAGGCATAATATAACTTCAATGCATTAAAAAAAAAAAAAAAAAAGTAGGCACAGCAGCTGAACCCTCACTTCTTCCTTGCTATACAGTTTTGGGGGATGAATTTTATCTCCCTCCCTGAGAAAGGCTGAGGCAACTCCTACCATGTCTGCTTGGTAAGCTACTCTGTATATGATGTGGGTTGCGACTATTGACTAGTTTTGTCCTTGATGGATTTATATGGGCTCCTACAGTAATCATTAAGGTGTCTAAGGAGGAAATGAGGATAAGGTCTACATCTTCCTTGAATGTGTTGTTGAGTTAGCTAAATGACAAATAGACAATCAGACATCTGTTAAAATATGATAAGGCAGTGGCCCACCAATTTACCTTACTGATTTCTTCTGCTATATGAATACCTTCCACGTAGGCTCTCCTGGATACTCACAGCCCTTGGATAAAGAAAGAATTAATTTTAAAGCATGAGTAGTAGAGCAAGGGCACACAGGGAATCACTGCGCCTGAGGGATTTGTTCTGTCCTGAGCAAGGATGAAAGACTCCAAAGCTCCAAAGCAAAGCATGTCTCCAGGGATGTCCAAGCCCAGTGGGGTCTTGCCTCTCCTTATGCAAAAAGCAACCACAAAATCCTGAAGGCATACCCCAGAATTTCAGCTCTGACATAGTATTTTCATATGTGATAATTGTGAACCTGGTTAAATGAGGCAGTTTCAGTAGGAGATTCCAGCACTTTTTCTTTCTGGTCCTTCCTGAGTGATTTATATTAATTGTTCAGGAAAACCAATATAAAAATACTGCTCCCTTGTGATTGCAGGCTTTGTGGCAGTCTAAAGCAGAGCACAAATAACTAGCTGTATATAGCTTAGCAGTGGGCATACACTCTTATGCCATTCAAGTGGCCACGAGCAGAGTATTTTACTCTTTCAGTTTGGGGCATCTGTCCAGGAATTACATGTTAAAGGGTTGAGAAATGAAATCCACTGGAGTAACTGATGTGTTGTTATTGTTGGACTCACAGGGAAAGATTTCAGCCAAGATTCCTCCTCAGACACAGAGATCAATTTAACTGATGGCTCCTTTCTTGGAATCACGTTGCATCGAACATTTGAACTGAAAACGGCTTTGTTTCTGAAACGGAGCCGCCGGATGGCCGGCGCAGCGCACACAGGCACAGCTACTGCAAGGGAGGCTTTGCGTCGTGCGTGACGCAGTCGCGGATGCTTGGACTAACTGCTCAGCTGAGGTAAACCGGGACAGTTCTGCCCGTTTCAGCGGTGTTATTGCAGTCTACAGCGGCTGTTTGACTTCTTTGGGGCGGGCTGGGGAAGGAAGGGCAGAGCATGGGTTTGGGAGAGAAGTGGTGGATGGTGGTGGTGGAGTGATGTGCTGGGAGTTGCCTGAGATGGTGCAGTCCGGGCTGGTGGTTCACGTGTTTGCCTCCAAGCAAAGGCAGCTGTAGCTGTTGACTCTGACAGACAGTCCTCCACCGTCTGATAATTTGTCCTGGTTTTTATTCAATGGGCATTTTTAAAAGTCTGACTCAGGTGACATCTCATTTCACCCTGGCACCTTGGTTATCCCCGTAAGGTGACGGCAGTAAGAGGTGTGACAACCATATCCCGCTAGCCAGGATGTGCGTGGCCACCACCGAACCGGTGGCAAAAGAGACCGGGGAGCTGCCCGGTGGTCCAGAGGGGTGCGGCAGAGTGTGCTACCCTCCCTCTGAAGGCAAATGGGTGACAGCAGGGTTAAAGTGCTTTACTGGGGGCTCCTCTGCTAAATCTGCACCTGTCTACTTGCACATATCTATACAGTAGATTGAGTGCCTGGGACATATAAATAAACTGCTTCCTGGCAGGACATTTGAGATGGTGTAGGATGGTATGTTTTTATATCGTTCCTTCCAGTCCTGGAGATATGAGCTGATCTAATCACCGAAGATAAGCAACATCAGCTCTGGTCAGTGTGGAGATGAGAGACCTCCAAGAAAAACACAGGTGCTCCAGGAAATGCCACTGCTGACCCAGCGCTGCAGACAAGCATGGGGCTTCTGGATCACGGCTGCAGCGGCAGCAAATCCCCTGGGAGAGCCATAAATCCCTGGCACTTGTCATGGGAATGGGGTGTTAACTCTTGTGTGTGTGCTGTCATGTTGTAATTCCTGCACGAGAGAGAGCTCCTGCTCTGTGCTTCTTCTCGTGCCACGACTGACGTACTGCTGCAACTACGAGGAACACATTTGGAGCCCTTCACCATGGCTGTAGGGTGGTTTTAAGGGGCACAGGCCTCTCAGACGAACCACAATATGCATCATTATTTGACTACCTAAAATACGACCTGCACCCTGTTGTTCCTTGTGGCTCGTTTCCCTCCCGCGCAAAGGTGCACGCTGTGCCTGGTGCGAACCAGCCACCCTGCTCCAGCGTAGAGGTGGGCGAATGACAGCACTGAATTTGTATTTCTGCAGAATGAAGGATGATAGGAGTTTATTATTACCTCTAGAAATGATGTTGCAATATTTGTCAGTCACCACTAGCAACTGACTTTGGATTTATTCTCCTCTCTTGTTTTGGGAGGAATGGATGGCAAAGCAGTACTTCAGAGATAAAGTCATACTTCGTCTCTAAAGTACTGTTTTTTCCTACTGTTTGGTGGTTGGGGTTTTTTGTTTGTTTCTTTGGGGTTTTTTGGGTTTTTTCTTCTGCTGGCAATTAAACTGGTAGACAAATATCTGACCTTACTGGAAGATTTAGGCAACCCTCATGTTTTGAAGTCTCCCTTGTTTGCTAAAGAAAACTTGAATGTTGCAATTTTCCCAATTCTGAGAATACAACCTTCTGTGAATTAACAGTTCACAGAAGCTGCAATTATGTATTTTGGGGGAGGAAAAGGTGGGAGGGAAAAAAAGAAGTGAAGAAGATATTCAAAGAAGTCTCAGAATTGTCTGTAGCCCTCACCAGACACGTGGGGATGAGAAGTGGACACAATTTCTAATAAGAGGGCTGTGTCAGTTGATTTCTCCACACAGAAAAATGGAGCTATATTATACCACAAGGTAGACTGAACAACAGTCCAGTTTATAGTTCAAGTGGATTGGGAGCTTCCAGAAAAATCTTTTGTGTCAAACCTTTACTACTATTGCCACCATGTGGTGAAATCTGACAAAAGGCTCCTCTAGCTGCCACAAAATATATTCATTATGATTTGCCTCATATCAATTGTATTTGGAGAAATTGAGAGACCTACATTTTTAACAATGACAGGAATTACAATCTTTATTTTGCCTTCTCGGAAAAAACCTTTTCATTGCACACAGCAAGCTCCTTCGTGTTTTAATTCACAGTACCTGCAGTAAACTTACGCAAAAGGTGTTCCCATTTTCATCTGAACCTGAGCTCTGGGGACAAGGGACTCTCCACCTTTCCTGTGATATTCCCTGCCTCTTCCTAAGTGTCTCAGGCTGTCAGCAATCCCCCTCTAACCAGCAAGGTCATGGGTACTGCGACAAAAAAATGCATTTCCACCTGGGAGAACTCCCCTAACCTACTTTTCCTGAGGACGCAGATGGACACAGCAAGCAGTCCTTCCTCTGCTAACCCCCTGGCACCGTCGTGGGGACTTGTAACCGGGCTGGAGAGCTTAAGCTGATGTAATAACCCCCATCACACGCAACACTGCGGTGTGCTGCTTGGATGAAAAGACTTGGATAAAAGGTAACCCGATGGGACAGAAACCACAGGGCAATTCTGGTAGCTGTCTGTGGAGCTCTACTTTGCTTCCCCTTAAAATAAATCTAATAGAGATTTTTCAGAATGGAGAAGAGTAGCCAGATCCCTTACTACCAATGCAAACCTACAGGACATTTTTTTAAGGTCACAAAGGCTGTGTTTTGGTTATTTCTGCAGATTGCCTAGTATTTTAACCAGTGGGTTAGAGAATCCTCCTACAATGTACGTCCCAGTTGGTCTGTCGTGTCTGTTTCCCCTCCGGTCTGGTTCCTCCCCTGCTATGAAGCATATTTTAGCAGATAAAACAATTATCAATCACTTGGTCCATACTTATCCCCATGCCATTTTCCTTCCACTTAATCTTGGCCTCTGTTCTGCCTTTTTTTCCTTAGTCATTTAAAGCAGCCTGGTTTCAAACATTTAAACTGGGGTGCCAGTTTTGCCTTTCTCCCTTTGTGTGGCTGAGAGCCTGTCCTGAGAGCGAGGGTAAGAGCAGGGGTTGTGGCCAGTGCCCATATCTGCCTGGGATACGGGTTACGTCTCAGAAAAAACCTATCATCTAACAAATCTGATGTCCCTATCCCTACAGGTGGTTTAATGCATCTGCATTTGGCCCCATTGACAAGGCAAATTTATTGAAGCCTATTTCCAATACAGGTTCTGTTTAATGGTTCCTTAGGGTTTTTTGGGTGGGAACTGAGTGTCTACGGTTAGTCACCCTACATCCCCTGTCAGAGTCCACTCATAGAAATGAGCACTTAGGGCACCATTCAGCTGACCCAGTTGAGAAAGCTGCATCAACAGAGACAAGTCATGCTGAGACAGCAATGAGTACCTTGACCACATCTTGCTGGATAGCAAGGGAAACCCAAAGGGCAATTTTGCGTGTAGACACCATACAGAAGCATATATGTCCCTGCATGCAGTCCACTGCAATGAGCCCTGGCTTCAGTCAGCCTTATCCTCCCCTCCTTTGTGAGGGACATCACTGGAAATCTTGGCTGCTTCAACTTTGGCTTAACTCAGACCAGACCAGACCATGCCGAAGCTGCCTGGCCCTCGTCTGAACAAGGAGCTCTTGCAGGCGTCAGCCAAGGATGGCTCCTGGGCTGCAACGTCCCTGCCCGCCGTGGGAACAGCCTGTCCCCTCACTGCCAGACAGCTCCAGTGACTGCCCTCCTTCCCTCTTCAAAAGTTCAGCATGTCAGAGAGGAGACCCTGATTAATAGACATGGGGCATGAAGGACCTGTGGTGGTTCTGAGGCCAAACTGGGAAAAAGCAAGCAAAGATGGGGGAGAAGCTGGTTGAAGTGAGAGAGGCTTGTGGAAATTTTTGAATTAAATGAAGTAAAATACCCCCTCTTCCTCGAAATATTTAATTTTGGTTAACCAGGCGTGTTTTTTTTGACTGAAAATGCAGTGTTGTCTTTCATTTTCAGGCTATTTATCCTTCTCAAGGCTTGTGAAGTCATTTTTATGAAAAGAAAACCACTGTTCGCAAAACAAGAAGTCAAAGAGTTTAACTTTGTGAAGAATCGAAATATGAACTGCAAAGAATAAAACATTTCATATAAGAAACATCGAAAGAATCTATTTCATCAAAATTACACCTTTGCTTTTATTCCTTTTATTTTTTGTACTGAAAAGATTTCAGAACAGTTTTTGTCCTGTATTTTATTTTTTACTTGCTGAAAAGATAGTAATTGACTTGTTTGTAAGAAGAATAGATTGGGAGTGTTTAAACCCTCCCACCCTTTAAACAGGCAGATGTCTGTGTAATAGATGGTTATAGGTGCAAAAGAATAGGCTACGGGGAGAAGAAAACCTCTGCACAATCCCGTATCTATCTGTCGGTTGATGTGTGCTGTCATCCATGCACCACGGCTACTGCAACAACCTTTTTCCGTGGTGGCTCATTCATCTGGTTTAAGCAGGTGGCTCACCCACATCCTAACACGCAGCCCTTTGGCCAAAGAGTTGCTCTCCTGCCCTCACCTTCCCCTTGCCTGACGACTCCAGCGGTGCCTTTTTTATGACTCATGTTATGTTGCTACTTCTGCCAACCAGCAATTGCGCTTCTGCCCGAATCAGCTGCCCACCCCCAAAGCCTGGGGTGCGGGGTTGAATGTTTTTCATTTTATTTTATCAAGCGTATCCATGGAACCCTCTGAGTACTTACAACAACCACAAAACCCCATCAATTTACCGAGAAAGCCTGCCACAAGTCTCGTCAAAAGATAATAGGGCTTTAATCACAGCAAGACTCACCCTTTTGAACTGCACTCTTGAGCAAAATGTACATGAGGCAAACACAGTCTTTGGCACATCTACATGGAAAAACTTTGGAGTGCTCCACAGCTTGGCCTCCTGAGCATGAGTCTGAGCTCTTGTTCTGTCAGTCTGATGGGATTTTTACAAGTTTTTTGGGGGTTTTTTTTTGGTTGCTCTGTTGTTCGGAGAGGGGGACTCTCTAGTTGCCAGATACCAAACTGTGTATGATATTATTGAGCAGTCAATGAAAAAACATGTTTCCCTTTCTATACATGGTAATGAGAGCGCTATTGCTTTCTCCAAGCTTTAGGTAGTCTTCTTTAGCCTGGATTTAGGTAATGATGACAGTTGTTGAGGTTCATGATGGAAATGCAGGTCTAGATTCTCAGTTAGGAAAAAGTTCCTTGTAATTAACGGCAATTTTATCCCAGGATCTCAGTAGCGTTGACCAGGCTAAAGATACTGTTCTCAGCAAGGAAAGCCGCTTGTAGTGATTTTAGCAGCTATTCCAGCTGAAATAACATTAGGGCTTTCTTTTTCCTCTTTACGAGCTGAACTTCAGCAGCGTGGCTCCAGCATCTTCCCTTCCAGTGTAATTCACCCTGTTTTTTCTGTAAATATCTTTACATATTAATAGTAGAGGCAAAAAGTATGTTAAACTAACATTAAGGGTTCAATGCCAGTAAAAACAAAACAAAACAAAACAAAATCAGCGTTGAAACGATTACTTGACTTTAAACTCACTGTTTGTTTCTGGCAGAGCACCAAAGCATATGATTACCAAGGTCACGCACTTTGATGAAGTTCCCTGGCACAGTGGGAGAGTTAAAATAATGTATCATGGTTCCTTTTGCTGTGGGGTAATATTACAAACATTGTTTATTTGGTATCCCTCCTGCCTCCAGACATCTCCACTTCAGACTAGGAAGGAATCAGCTCTCACGAGGTAAATAAATAGGGTCAAAGCTGGTGAGGTGTTGGGATGTGAACTGGGTGAATGTTTGTGGCCAAATAATTTATTAGCAAAAAAGAAAAAAATGTGAATGTGAATTCCTCTGACAGGCTTGCAAATTAAATCAAATTGCTCAGGTGCTTCAGCCAAGAGATGATAGCTAACAGTAATTCAAAATAATAATTCATAATGCTCCAATCTTTACTTTGCAAGGTTCTCAAGATGAAGTTTTGCTTTGCTTTGATTCCAACATTTTTGTTGGAACTTTTGTTTTGAGGTGGATCTAAACATGCTTGTGCTTCAAGGAGAGAGGAATAATGGAAATTACATATTTCATGGTTGATTTTCGCTGGGAATGTTTTGTTCGAGCGAAAGATAAGATTTTTTTTCAGTTCCAGATTGCATATGTTAAAAAATCAGGTGGAACATCATCTTGCAGGGCTGATCAGAGACATGAAGTACCTTCTTACAATTTTGTATGTCAGTCCTGCTGCCCAGAGGGAATAGCCCTGGACGTCTGGTGGGTGGGCACTTTCCCAGATAATTTCCCTCAGATAATGTCGATCCACTGCTTTGGGAAATTACTCTCTGTTGCCTGCTGTTCAAAGCTGGAGGTGTGGTGCTCTTTGCTTGTAGATATTCATTCTCTGGTACTTCTTGAGAAAGCACATTTGCTAACCAAGGACCAGTGCCTGGGGGCTTCATGACATTTCTCCAGTATCCTGCTTGGTTGTGGCATCCTCAAACCTTCCAGCTCTTTGGATCTCAATGCCAACCTCACTGTATTTGATATATAAAAATGCCCCAGCTCCTGGAGCTGAGTCATCATGTGACAGTTTCAGCTTTTCATTATGAGAACATCATTTTCAACCCTCGGGATTTATGAGAAACAAAACTTGCTCAGTATGTCCCAAGTCACCTCTCATGCTCAGAAGCCAGATGGCAAATGGAGAAAACCCAAAATGTGGAGAAGGTGTTGACCTAGGAATAAGGGTTTGAGAAAAATTGCAGGTATTTTAACCAGGTTTTGGTTTTGATTCTTGAAGTGTTGGATGCTGTAAGGCAGGCAACACTCCATCCTTCCCCTGGCTGTTCCCTGCATGATCCTTACTACACCTAATGAGATACTGGTGGTTTGCCTGGAAGCGGCTGCCTTTCAGCAGCCTTTCCTGGTTTTCTAGTTTGTTGAAAGGTGCTAGAACGCACCTTAGCATGGTTAATTTATATTTGTTATTGTCTGTCATGGTATCTTTGTTTATAGTTGATTAAAGCTTTTGGTTAGGGCAGCTGAATTCATACAAGCAGCTCTTGGCTGCTCTACATTAAAGTGAGGCCAATATTTATGGAAAACAGAACATGGCAAAAAACTTGGGGGTTTGTGGTTACTACAGAATGTCCCCATTGTTTTCTTTACTGGTGTGCTTCCTTCACCACTTGCCTTCAATGGCCAGGTTTGGGTTTTTTTTCTTGACAGAATGGCTCTCCAAAACCATTGTTTTCTGATTAATATCACAATCTGACAGCACTTTGGATGGATAGATGGAGCGGATCTTCTCTCTACTTCTTAAAAAAACCCAGCCCTGAAATCCCCACGCTGCTCCCTTTCAGGTGAACGGTGCTGTGAAACAGCTGGTTTGCATACAGTCAAAATCAAAACCAAGAGCCTGGGAGGAATAAGGAGCGTTCAGCCTGTCCCAGGGGAGAAGATAACATCCTCAAACCTAGTTTTTTCCTGGCTGGAGCTTTGCCTTTCTTTGCATTTGCCTTGCAGACCTGGGGAGGAGCAGGAGATGGTGTCTCGGCTCCGGGAGGATCACAGGAGAAGGGTGCCTGTGAGGTGTCACTCTGGGGGCTTGACGTGGGGCCTGTGGCTTCTGCCACCTCTCCATGTTGGGTAAGGGACATGGTGGATGCCCCAAGTGGCCCTCTCTGGAGATTCTTCCCCTTGAGGACCACGGTGGGCTTTGCCCGGTTTGTGTTCATACGCAGCTGGGGTTTGCCGCAGGCTCATGAGAGGGGTTGGGTGCGGGCACGTCCACCACACACAGCATGCAAGTGGTGTCCCCTTCCTCCAGCCAGCTCCCACCGCTTGCCCTCTGCTCTGGCACCAAACCCACGTCCCTTTCTGTCCCACAGGCCCCCCCAGACTGACTCAAAACCCAAACACAGCAAATGCAAACTAGCAACGCGGAGCGACCCGGAGAGCCCGAACGGGGGCCCTGCTTTTAATCAGAGGATTAGTCTGAAGGAGGAGGAGAGATCCATGCAGCTCTCCTAATTTTAACCATAGTTAGCGCCTAATTAATGAAACATTTAACTTGTCTGGGACATGGGCTTGGTGGGGGGAGAGAGACCCCAGGCCAATCGGCGCTGATGTATTCTGTTTCTCTTGCACTGAGGCAGAGCATTTCTAAGTGATGTGTGTGTGATTGCTTCCAGATTTACGATTACTTCCATCCTTTTAATGCTGGATTAAAAAAAAAAAATACTCCAAAGAAGTTGGTTTGGCTTAATCTAATTTTCTCATGTGAAAGAGTTTGTAGACCAGATGACCCCAAACAATGGGAGAGTTTGTCTCAGCCTGGCTGTTCTTGCTGCAGGCAACCTTCCTCTCTGCTGCCCTCCTGTAACCAAATGTGACAACTGTCCCTTATTTATTCCTGTCGGCTCTGCGCCGGGACGTCAGCGCTGCTGCCTTAACCAGGTTGCAGCACGGGCATGTGATGAGCATGTTACAGCAGATGAGGCTGGATGACCAAAACCAGACCGAGTCAGAATTTTTTCCCACTAAATAGCAAATTTTGGAAACTGTCTATGAGGTTAGCCAGGGGTTAAGGGACGCGACCTTGGACCAGTTAAAATACAGATGAACTCAAGAGCTTTTAAAACACATCTAACTGAATTGTATCATAAGTACCTCAGTTCAGACAGCTTCCCTCAGCTGGAAAACGGTGTTTCGCCCAAATTGTTGCTGAGAAGCTTCTATGAGGACTTTTGGGCTGGCAAGGAAAGAAAGGTCTTCAGTGTCTCGGGCTTGTATCTGGGAAAAGAAAGAGCCTGAGGTGTGGGAAGGCTCCAGTAAGCTCTGCTAACAGCAAAGATGATCTCCTGTGCCAGGATGTGACCCTATTAGCATATGGGAATTAGTTTAAAACAGAAACTAAAACATATATAAGGCTAAAGAATGGGATACGTGTCCTGCCCCCTCCCTTTAATTCGTTCCACATTATTTATTGTGTGTTCCGTGGTTTTCATGCAGTAGCTCTGACATCTAAATTTGGGAAAGGGATCCTGCTCCCTGTCCTAAATTCAGATATGGAGAAAGGGACTGGACCTCAGTGTTGTGGTGCCCTCTCACACCTCATCTGAATTTGGCCTTTGGTAGATGTCATCAGCAGTGGAGGGGAAATATTATCTCAGAGAAAAGAATGAGCAAATAGAAAGAAAAAAAAGATCCAAGTTGTTTTTAATTCCCAACGAATAATTTAGATCCAGTTCAACTCTTCTGTGATCAGGCTATATAAAAGAAATAGTGAATTAGCAGTCCTTCCCCTCCTAGCTTCTGTGTCTCTCTGTTCTGTTCTCTTTCCTTTGTGGGGTTTTTGTGTTTTTTTTCTTTGCTCATTGATTTATTTAATATAGAAAATAATTAGCCTAGACAGAGGAATGCATGGTTTCTTCTAAAGGGAAAATGTTCTGGATATTTGTATTCAGCCATCCCAAGATGATGGCAGCAGGGCAAAACCCAGCGTTACTCTTATTGTCACACGTGGCTGATGCTGGTGTTGCCACACCATATAAAACTTGATGTGAGGAGTTCCGCACATAATTAAATGGGACCACAGCAGACCAGGTTCAGCAAAGTAGGCGATATGACTCTAGCGTGAGATTGATAGGAGGACTAGATCATGGACAACTGTCTGTTTTATTTGTACAGTTCCTTTTTCTTTACAAGCGGTCAGATGTAAGCAATATATAGGGTACAGACCCTTACAGGAGGTATCTACACTTCCTAGTCCTGATCTGGCAAATCCAAGGGTTTGAATCAGTGCCAGAGAAATCAAGGAAAAAATTTCCAAAAATGAAAAAAAAAAAAACAAAAAAAAACAAAGCAAAGAAAAAGTCCGGTGACATTTAACTTGGAAAATGTCACGGAAGCATCACAGTGATCAAAATGTTTCAACTGAGATGATCCAGGGATGACGATGTAGAGGAAGGAATTTTTCATCATCTTGGGCTGACTGCTATGAAAGTCTGATTACACATGTCGGTGGCCAATCAAACTCATCACCAAGGTGTAGAGATGCAGCTCAGTTCCCAGTGGGGCACTCCTCTCCCCACCTAGAAGGGGACCTGAACCTCTGCGGACTTTCTTGCCCTGTTGATGTTATCTTTGCCATTTGCACTGGCCCACGGGACAAGAACATGGCCATGATAACTGGTAAGAGAGCTGATGTCTCTATTTCATCTGCATGACCGTCAGATTGTAGGGAGGATTCCCAGAAGTTGGTGGTTTCAGAGGTCCCTCCAATGCTCTTTATTATTCATGTCCTTGAGATTTACCCTAGCCACACACCCTTTTGTGTTTGTCTCTGTAGTTTATTTTTCAATGCTTCCAATTAGCATATGAGTGAATGACGTTGTGATTATTAGTATGATTTTCATTTATTTCCAGAGACAATAGCCATGTGAATCAGCAGGGCTCCACTAATCTACACTGAAGATTTCAGAGTTGTTGAAGCTAGTTTAAAAGGCATGGGAACCAGTGGCTGTGGAGTAGCTCATTATAGACTCATTAAGATTCCATCCTTGAAGGTGAGGACTATTGAGCATCTGATTAGAGCGCTGCATATAAACACGGCAAATGTAGCTCAAAAAACTGTGAATTGTAATCTTACATTAAAAGAAAAAGCCAATAATAAAAGCCCCAGGCAGAGTGTGGACAGAGAGATGGACTTAGGTTAGCATAGAGATTTGCTTTTCCCAGCAAAGTATGTCGTAATGTTTATCAGAACGCCTTTCCGGCGTGTGGATCTGCGGTCCATGTTTGACCGCATTGCTTCAGATTACAAAGACATTTTTTCCGCTTCCTTCTGAGGACAAAATGCAGAGCCGGGGGAGTTGGTTGGAGGTCAGGGTGGTCTTAATCTCCTTCTGCATCTTTCCTCCTCTGCCCTCTTCTGAGGACCTAATTTAGATACCCACGGCAGACTGTCCCCAGGGCTTAGTGAATGTCAGCACCGTGCAGATCTCCCACCCTGCTTGCAGAGCCACAGCACGATGTTGGAGCACATCACCCTCTGTCCCCATACTCTCTGCCTTTCGCCAGCCCTTTCAGCCTCCACAAGCTCCTTTGAGCTGCTGCGGGAGGGCAGAAGCAGAAGATGCAGCCAACTGAGCTTGAGGATATCGCCTTTAATTGCTGCCCTCTCATCTAGGTGTCCAACCCGTGCCCATCGTGGCCTGTGCACCGGGCTGCCAAGGACAGCAGGAGCTGCAGGGGGGCTTTCACATGTGTCCTGGAATTTCCCACCTAAAACATCAAATATAGGCCAAGATCTGTTGGAGGTAAGCAAAACACTACTGAAATGTCTCCTTACATTCATGAGGCTTTTGCAAGCAAATACGAAAATGAGGTAAGGAAAGAATGTGTTTTCTCTTGCTGTAATCTGCGTCCACAGAGAGAGGGACAGACAAAATCTCCTTTTTCGTGTTGGTCAGGCAGTGGCTCAGAGCTTGAAGCCATACTGGGTTAACTGGCATATCCTCACGGGCAGGTGCTGCCCGGCCCATCGCCATTGCTGGGCTCCCAAGAGTCCCCTTGCCGCAGAACGAAGAACTTTTGGGGCATTTTTAAATCGGCCGAGTCTTGTGTCCTTACACGTCTTAATCTCACTGGAAGCATTCTGGGTACCTGTCTGCATCAATGCCCTTCAGGAATTTTGGGGAAAACATTCCCACTGTTCGCTCTGCTAAATTAGGCAGAAGGAAAGCATTGTGATCTACCTGACTGCCTTTGAAAATACTGCTCCCACGGACTTCTTGCAGCCATTACCCTGTTAAACTGTATCGTCTGTGGTTCTCGCTAAGAAAGAAATGCGACACGAAGATTGAGCCAGGGATTCTGGAGTTTTGGAGGCTACCCCCAGCTTTGGCAGCCTTCAGCAGCCTGCCCACCCAAGTGACAGCTAGTGAAAAAGCTCGAGAGCTTCCATTTTTGGCTAATAGCAAGCTGGGAGTGATGCTCCTGTTCTTGAGGACTTTCTTTTGCTATTTCCTTGGACAGATAAAGCTAGAAAGGTTGGTTTTATTTGTTTACATTCTGGTGACTTGATTCTCATTTGCACTGAGTGAAGAATTCCCTGGCCCCACATTGCTTTCATGAAGAGTAGGGGAAAGAAACGTTTCCCTGAGTGACCGTAATGATCTTTTCCTTGCTGTTTTGGCATCAGTTACCGTGTTCCATTCTGATCTAATTTGTGGCATTTCCTCCTCATATTTGTTGTTTTATATTATATATTTAAATACGATGTATCCATAATACGGAAAATATGTTCTATACTTCCGAGCACATTTATACAAAGGCTAATTCTTATGCTGTAATTTGAAAAACATGAATCACAAACAAAAATTAAAAGGAACAACTGCCTTAAACATATTTAAGATAATGGCATACTTTCAGGAAAAACAAAAGTGCATTCATTTTCATACTAAATCAAATGTACCCTGGAAGAAGATCTGGATATTAATATCCACTTATTTTAAAATCAGTGATATATCATAACTTAAACAGAATGAGGTCATCAATCTTTATACAGTTATATAAATAAAACAAACTACTTAATTTCTTTTAAGTTACAAAGAACCGGAGTCCTAACACGAATCGAGTGCATTTGTGAATTTATGTAACAAACATATCACTACCAACACCAAATTACACCTCAATCAATGTTAAAAGGCGTCTGACATTTCCCTTTGATTTATGGATTAACCTTTACAGTTAATACAGTCTAGCATTTATTGTTTTCATCAGTTTGCGGTTTGGTAGCAACCCCAGAGTCCATTGCAGGGAACTGGCTAAATTAATAGCCTTTCCCACCATGATCAAACAATTAATGAAAAAGCTCTTTTTTGCACAGTTCGTGGATGCTAATATTTAAACAAACAAAACAAACCTTTATGAACGACAAATGAGTCTTGGGTCCTGAGTCGGCTCAGTAAAGTTATTTATCTGGGGAAACTAAGGTGCACCTATTGACTGGGGTTAAACCTGGCTAAAATGTAATGTATTAAAACCAAAGTGACATGGAAGCAGGCCTGAAGTGGCAGCCAGAGGAATAAATTTTATTTCAGGATCAATCTGCAGGCAAAAAATAGAAAGTTTGCATACCTCATTGTCTGAGTCGTTCTCTCTTTGGCATGGAAAAGATTGGGGAAAAAAAATTACAGGTAGTTTTGCCAAGTTCTGCTCCCATTAATACTGTTCAGATGCTGAGGGATTATGTATTAGAATGACAAAGCATTGAGCAATTATCTGCATCACTTTGTGGAAATAATTCAAATACAAAAGAGCTTTCTTGAATAAAGCATAACACTGCCTTAAAATAACCCATCTAGTCCTCCAAATTACCCTGATTGAGGACTAATTATTTTAACAAGGAAAACATTATGCAACTTAAACTGATTTTAGTGATGAAAAGTCCGTTAACTGGGGAGTTTTCATTTCAAGCATAATTTTACACACATTTAATCAACATGAAATTCCCATTAACTTTTGCATTGCAAGCAAAAGGGGATTAGCACCTGGCTGAGCATAACACAGTCTGGCTCCACATAAGCCGTGGAGAAGATATGACACGCTTGCCCAATTGCCAGGTACACTCATCCGCCACGTCGTCATGACCAAAGACAGACTGAGACTGAGGGCTTTGAGAAAACTGATAGATTTGGTTACATTTGTACAACTCTTCTTAATTTCTCTTATTTTTGTCCTAGATGCCTCATGGTAGCAGGGAAATTTCTACTCTGTCCCATTTGGAGGAAGGAAATGTGCACTAAGAAAAGTCACTCTCATCGTATTTTGGCTTGTCTGCTTCCTCACTTGCTGAAATATTAATTTTGCTTAAGGTTCACAGGTTTCCAAGCCTTAAAAGTCAGGGTTCATTATAGCTAAGCTTTTTTTTTTGAATTGGAAACATCTGGCATTGCAAAGAGACAGAACGGCCTATACTCCTTCCTTATTACAGTTTATAGTGGCCCCAACAGATGCTGCCTTACATCTTCAGCAGTGGTTGCAGGTGGAGGATCTCCATAATTACGGTGCAGTTTTATCTGTTTTATTCACACTCACAGCTAGTTTCCGCTGCAGCTTAGTCATGCAAAGCCCCAGGGACTTCTGAAGGACAGAGAAGGGCAGCGCTCATTAGGAAAACCTCTTTTCTCACAAGTCACACAGGCAAGTAAATAGAAAAAAAAACCGAACCCAAACAACTTCCCCACTTCTGCTGAACTTTTCCTCTGAAAAGGTTGGCCTGTCGAGGAGCCACGATCCATGACAATCCACTTTTTCTCAGCCTCTGCGTAGCGGACGGCCATGGATCATTACTTCAGGATGGCACTGAGACTGGGTTTGTAGCAAATGCTAAGTTACAAGCTTGTTTTGGCCTGGGAAAATTCTCTGAAGGCGAAATCAAAGCTCTCTTCTTGTCAAGCCTGTATAATTGGGATGTTGAATACTCTGAGCCTCCAAATAGTGTTGGGAATATCACAAGAAGAGCGAAGTTGGATTCTCCAGGAGATTTTGCATCCAGGGAGCATTCACTTATTTTGGCAAACTTATTTTAAGCTCCTGCATGGATTCCCTGGGTTTGAACAAACATCCTGTCAGTACAGACATCCTTTGACGAGAGTAGTTCAGTAACTCGTTGCAATACCGCTGTCGCCAGTGCTAGAGACTGCTCTCGAGATTACAGGGGCTTCTGCTCATTTTTACTGCCAGTAGAAGTTTTGGAGGTTTTTGGTGGGCATTTTCGGAAAGAACCGGCTGTAAAATGCTTCTAGTTACTGTAATGGCACAAGGCTTGCAAGTGCAGGTGGCAGCGTGACCTAAAGTGCGATGCAAGTTGGAAAGTTTCTTTCATTTAGCTGGAGACATGGGTATGCTTCACCTCATCTTAAAAATGAGCAACAAGAAGATTATTTTTAAGAAGTAACAACATTTCCAAGCCTCATAAGCCGATCCCAGTTTGTTTTGTGTGGTTTTTTTGTGGGTTTTTTTTTGTTTTTTTGTTTTTTTTTTTGTTCTTAAAATTCCCACTTCTGGAGTCATGTGGAAGTGGGAGAGCTGGTAGTTTTTACACATTTATGCCCCACTCAGTCTTCTGCAAAACCGAGCTGTGGCAACTGGTCAGTGCAGGATGGATGAAACGTTCGAGCACTAGAGAAGATTAAAGCAGAGACAGGAAAGGTGACAGCAGATGAAGATAATGTAGAAGGTCAATAACATAAGCTTGCTGATGTAGCATGTTTCTAACAAAATGCTTTGCAAAGGTAAACTCTCTGTGCTGCCTTGCAAATGGGGATGCGGAGACACAGACACGTAAAATGACTTGCCCCAAGGCATCGCCCATGCTGGAGACAAAATAGACCTGAATCTCTGGAGCCAGAAGGTTTTCTTCTTAGGCTATTCCGGAGAAAAGGCTGAAATACAGAAGCAAACAAAAATATTTTCTTGGCTGTAGTTTAAAAAAGAAATATAGAATTTCCTGCTATCTTGAACGAGTGCATTATAATCAGAGTATGGTTAAATCTAATATAGGAGTCCATGTGCCACCACCAGCAATACTCCTTTTGTAATTGCCTCCAGCTATTGGTACTAGTAGTTCAGATTGCAATTTCCTTGTACCGTATGTCAATATTACTGGATCACAAGCGAGGAAACAGGAAGCCTGATAATCAATTTCAGTAGCTGTACAGTCATTTAGCTTGCGAGTTCAGCAGTTGGAAAAATTTTGAACTTCAGCTCCAGTAATTGCAACCCAGAATTAAGACAGAGATATCAATTTCATATGTGCTGTACATGTGCCCACGTATCTGTAGAGCCCAGTACACAGAAAACTCACTTGCTAATAGGAATATTCCTTACAGGAATAAATCGCAGTTGGGTTTGCAGCTCAACTATAGTCTTCGCTCTCCAAATTCAGCTTATGCTGTTGTCGTGGTATAAATTACTCAGATTCAGCCAGACTTAGGAGTAAAGAAAAAAGTTCCTATACATTAAGGTATATTCATTTCTTCTCTCTGAAATTAGTGTCTGGTGTTAAGTAGCAAGTTACAGCTTTATGATGCTGTAGCACAGACCTGCCATGGTTATTCATTTTGTCTCACAAATCATCCACTAAAAGAAGAATTGAGCCTCTTCTTAAATAAACATCTGTCAAACAAGGAGTGTTTCAGGTGAGAGCGCTTCGTTACAGAACCTCCTCTGCCAGTCAGTGCCCGTGGACATGCTGGTGGTACCCACACCTAGCTCCACCGCTTGTTCCCATCATGGGTGGCAACGGTGCACGGCCTGCACAGCACGTGGGCAGCAAATGTCTCACGAGAAGATCCTACACTGTTTTCAACCATGCAAAATGTACAACCATTTTTCCCCAAGGAACTAAGACCAATTAAGATTTAGGAGGTGGTCTCCAGAGATGAGGTGGTCTGCTCCTCACACATCTTCCCCAGCGGCCCTGTGTCCCTTCTGCTGTCAGCTGATGGGAAGAGACTTGGGAGAGAGCAGGCTGCTGGGAGGGAGGATTGCCTAGGAGCAGTTCATGTGACTTGTTCCCTCCATCCACTCCTGGGAGAGAAGTCAGGTGAGACTGGGATAAGGGAAGGTCTTCAAGGTATACATGTCCTGGGTGGCAAAGATTGTCCCAGGTGTCTTTATAAAACTACAACCATTCCTGTGGAAAATATGTGTTTCCTGTCCCAGATATGAGGTTCCCTTAAAGGCAAGGGGGATCTTTTGTAGAAAATAGCTCCACCTCGGCCATGTGAAGGTAAGCGTGCATTGGCAGAGGATGGAGAACCTTTGGCAGCAGTCCTTCCTTTGTGTAGCTGAAGCTACGTGTGCTTGGAGCACAAGTCTTATGAGGAGCAGCTGAGGGAACTGAGGGTGTTCAGTCTGGAGAAGAGGAGGCTGAGGGGAGACCTTATCACTCTCTACAACTACCTGAAAGGGGGTTGTGGTGAGATGGGTGTTGGTCTCTTCTCCCAAGTAACCAGCGACAGAACAAGAGGAAATGGCCTCAAGTTGCGCCAGGGGAGGTTAAGATTGGATATTAGGAAAAATTTCTTCACCGAGAGGGTGGTCAGGCATTGGAACAGGCTGCCCAGGGAGGTGGTGGAGTCGCCATCTCTGGAAGTGTTCAAAAAACACGTGGATGTTGCACTTCAGGACATGGTTTAGGGGGCGTAGTGGTGTTGGGTTAATGGTTGGACTTGATGATCTTGAAGGTCTTTTCCAACCTTAGTGGTT
Organism: Phaethon aethereus; assembly: GCF_964289735.1. NCBI lineage: Eukaryota > Metazoa > Chordata > Aves > Phaethontiformes > Phaethontidae > Phaethon > Phaethon aethereus. Next base: position 7,228,342 of record NC_138591.1, read on the forward strand.
TTGTGATTCTGTGAAGTTGGAAATCAGGCAGGTTCCCCGAGCAACCTGCCGCCCTGGGGGGCTGCTTGCCTTCCCACAGCGGCCAGCCCTGATTTCAGCTCTTTTCCAGCCGCTCCCCCAAGCACGGGTGAGGACCAGCAGTGAGGAAGCGCTGGAAGAATGACCGAATGGGGCCCCCCTCCTCTCTCTGCCTGACCCTCCCATCCTGGTTTGGCGTGGGAGCAGGCTACTGCTGCCTTTGGGTCATTTCTTCTCTGGTTGACAAGGAATCTGTTGTCTCTTCTCCCACCTCCGCTAACCCCTTTGGAAGTGCACGCCTGGCTGTGTGCTTTCCACCTGGTCTAGTCTTGTCTCGGTTTCATGCACTGGGAAGCAGAAAGAGCCAAGCTTCCTCTTGACTTCAGGATCAGAACCTAAATGGGATTCAAATGTTGCTGGTTGAATTTTAAAATGTTGTTTTCCATGACATGATTATGTGACCTACCTTTGTTTATTATAAATCTAATACCACAAGTTACAGTTCAATGAATTCACATTTTATTTGAAATTTTTGTCTGAAGTAGCCTAGAGCTCTTCAAGAAACAATTGCACAAAACCATATGAGAGCTGCTAATTTATAATCTGCAGCATCACAGCACAACTAGCTTTTCATTTGGTTAAAAGGAAATGGTTACTTAAAACAACAAAGAAAACCATGTGTCCATAGTTTATATTAAATCCCCTTGGTATTTATTAGGGATACACAATGTATCATCTTGAAAATATTTATTTTCCTGTAATTTCAACAACAGCAAAACAAAATAGAAAGTAATACAGTGCCACCCCTTTGCCAAACTGTAGCAGATGCTGGGACAGTTTTCTGTTGAAAGAAAATTTGAGATCCCAAGTCTGGGCATTAGCTTAGTGTAACTTGTTTATGTGAGTGTGTACACCAGCCCCAGAACGGAGGTGCTCTCACAGAACGTGCAAACATCTTTGCACAGGGAATCTCACCCCAGATGCCAACATCTGGTTCTGCTGTGTTCAGCCCTTGGGCTTTGGGGAACTTCTTCCCTTTTTGGACACATTTCCCATTGAATTCAGGAAGTATTTTATCTGGCTGAAAGACAAAGAAACCTGTGGAAACAAGCTGCTATTTTGTCTTGAGACGACACCAAGTAACTGCTATAAGGTATTTAGTTTTATCTGCAGTCCACATGGCCTTTAATCTGATTAATCTCTGGTCCTGGCAACATAAAATGAAGTTTTGGTCCCTTGAACCCAATGGCAAAACTGCCATTCATTTCATGGGAGTCAGGACTCAACCCACGGAGCCCGTCCCAGATGCTCCAATGCAGAACAATGTTGTGGGCTGATTAGTACTGAAATGCCTCCCAGGGCTTGATAATAGCTCGTATAGCCCTCAGCCTCGGAAAAGCTTAATCGCAAAACACAGCTCATTGCACCTGTTTATTTTCCACATCCACTTGTATGGAAAGTACTGCTTCTTTTTTTCAGTCTCAGAGAGGCTATGCTGGAAGAAGAGGACGGCAGCAGAGGATGCTGGCTGCAGTCAATACTAGCACAGCGTTATGCCTCAAGGCAAAGAGGGGAAGACGGGGAGCAATTTTGTTGTAGGAATAAATATCTGTGGCATGAAACCCCAAAAAGGATTTTCAGCTAGAGCTGCTTGGGACAGATGGCTAATGGTCAGCGGAGCCTTTGGGCTCAAGAGGGAAGTTGATTCTATCCTAATTTTTTTCCTGGACAAAGGAAAACATGACAGTGTTCACCATTAGCAGCTATGGAAACTGCAGCTTCAGGGGGACAATTAGTTCCGTCTACATGGGGCTGTAAGGCCAAGTGCTAGAACTAACAAAAGGTTTTAACAACTGAGGGAAAAAGTAGCATTCTTGTAGCTGTGCAAATTTTAGGAAGCTTAGGGTTTTTTTAATTAGAACCACTGATATTACTATGAAAATGGAACTTCCAAGCCTATTAAGTCTTCACCTCATCATCAATAAAGACCTAAGAGGGAGCAGCTTTTGTGCAGAACAGTTTGTGGAGCTGTAGCAATGAGAAAGCTGCACTGAGCTGCACCATACAGGCTGACAAGTCAAACAGCATTTTGGTACCTTATTTCCAACCTGCTCAGAGAAAGACAAGACGGTATGTGTTTAATGTAAACACTGATGATGGAGACCGGCAGCTCAATTCTGAAGTGCAAAACTTTTTTCTGAAATACTCCAGCTGAACAACAACCCCCAAAGGATGAAAGGTTGTTCCTGTTGCTGCACACTGCCGACCCCTGCTATGAAGTGACAATGAACACACAGAGGAACACTCATGACAAAAAGAAAGTTGGTTGGGCTTACTGCAACTTCTAGTTTTCTTCTCTGACAGTACTCTGCAAGTGCTATTTTCAGTTTCATAGTTATGGTCAGAACATGGTATGTTTTGATTCCTAATTTAGCCTGTTTATCCTGAGAGATTCCAGGATCTTCATTTGAAAGATAAATTCAAACCTTGTTTTTCCTTTGCAGCGCACATTCCATAACAAAAACATTGCATGCCATACTTCGTTACAGGGCTTGGAAAACCTTCACGACCATAAATTTAGGAACTTGTGGAACACAATGGACTTCGGGATGGAAACAAGCCAGTTGGCCTATCTGGTCAGGTCCATCCCTTCTGTTTGAATTAACAGCTGGATTTCACAGTGGGAGAAATCCAGCAGTTCTTTCTCAGGCAAAATTCTCACAGTTAGATTTGCCTCCAACCGTTGTAGCTAGGGTGGGAGGGAGCACAACTTACTTTGTTATTTTATGTTAGCGCTCTGGGTAAAAAAATTCCAGTGCAAGTTCCATAGGACTTGGACCTACCCTGTTCTTTAATTTAATGACCCTAAGTGCAACAAGAAAGATGTTCCCAGTAAAACAGAGACAGAGGATATGTACTAGGTTCTTTGTGCATTGCAGTGCATGTGGTACCCATGTTCTGGAGAAAGCAATTAGAAGATGGATGCCGAGCCAAAATAAAGAGGGAGGACCGTTTGTTGCTCTAAGAATTCTACCTAGGAGCTGAGTTGCTGGCACAATTTGGCAGACTGTGAGTAGAGATGTTGGGTATAATATGCAAAAGTCAGTTTCACTCATGCTATTTCAATTCCAAAAGTAATTTTACCAAACTTAATGGACTTGCAAGGATTTACACCCGCACAGCATGGGGAAGAATGGGCGCCAGAGGAGACAAGGAGGGGAGAGGCCAGCTGGAATGACCAGCATAGGATTTCCACGTCTTATGTTTGGGATCTGAAGTGCTGATCATGGACAGGGGTTTGTGTTACACTGCCAAAGGTGAAGATTTAAAGCCCTGTTTGTTTAGGGGCATGTGGGCTAGGTTCCCTCTTTTGCCTGAACGTGGGTGTGGTGGGACACTGGGGAGATGCTGCCCTTGATTTACGGTACAGAGACTTGATACACAACCCCAAGGGCCCTTGCACTGTACCATTTGCAGAGTCCCAACCAGCTCTGTACTACTGGAAGACATGTAGCAGAGCTTTTTCCCCAGGGCTTGTCCCTCCAAACCCCTTTCCCTCCTGGTGTGTCTCCTCTATTGGTAGAGAGTGGAGGGGACACACAAGATTTGGACCCGAACAGGCAATTGCTACCCAAAAGGAAAAACCCTCTGTGACCAGAAAATGGTGCAAAAATCTCAATTCAACTTCAAGGGAGCATGCAGATTGCTCTGCAAGGTAGCTGAGGACCAACCTGCCGTGTGGCTGAGAAAGGTTGTGGCAGCACAAGCGACTAGACGGAGCACAACAAAGCAAAGGCGTGGGGAGAGCCAGCTCTCCTGCGTGGCTTGACCTTCCAATGCTCCTTGAACACAGCTTCTGTTTATATGGGGAGTTAATGGGTCTCAACTAACAAGTTTATCTGATTGGCAGAAAAAATTGGCAAAAAACTTGGCATTACTGATAAAGAAAAGGTTTGTTTTCAGCTATCGTAATTTGCATTACTGCTCCCATAATGAGGAGGAGGATCTGCTGAGGGAGAGGTCCCCGTAGGTGAGGTCAGCCACTGGCCTGCATTGGGTGTTATCCAGCCTCTCTTCACGGGTGGTGGAGAAAAAAAGTGCTGCATCCTTGCTCAAGTACTTTGAATTTTATTCTGAGGCAGAGCATCATCTTGCTGTGCAAAAAACACTTCTATGACACCAACGACAAAAGCCTAAGAAATGAAATCATTAGAAGTCAAATTGCTGCAGAATAATCTGGCGTAGCACCATCAAAATCTTTGGTTTATCATGGAAGCCTTCCTTTAAAAGGATAAATAAACAAAACACCCCAGGGTCCCTCAATGAAGCCGAGCCTAGCTTCTCCCCAGAAAGAAACCTTTCATCTTTCCTTTGCAAAGGTATTTATGATCCTAAAAGGAGAGGACAAAAGGCCTGTTCTCCCCCCGCCTTGCCCACCAGCCTGGCAGGGAGGAGCTGCTCTCCCACGCCCTCCTCCTGCTTCATCCCAGGCTTGGGGCAGGCAGTGTCAGGCCCCAAGGGAAGCACCTCTTTTGGGGCTAGGAGATCCACGGCTCATTCGGGGTCTTCTCTTTGCAGCCAGGAAGACCCCTCGAGATGAGGAATTGAGCCAAACACCAATACCTGTTCTCACTGTGGCTGCTGGGCACAGCCCAAGCAGCCCGTTGATGGCCCTGGTGGGGTCAGTGCCCCGCACCGCGCAGCTCTGGCTTCAGCCCAGCTTTCCGCCCAGGAACCGAACCAGCTACGTCTGGAGAATATTCACCTGCTTCAGCACAGGGCAAAGAGGGATGTTCCTGCGAGTTTTGCTTGTTTCTTTGGTTACGGCTTTATGCAAGTGGCTGACAGGCTGTGATGGAGCTGAAGAAATAGCTCTAGACTCAGAGTGCAGGGATAAAAAGAAAAAAGCCTAGACTTTTTCCCCCCTTCCCTGAGAAAAGGTAATTTACGTAAATTTATCCACGGCCAGCATACGGCGATAGCTCACAACTTTGTTAATGGAAACCTGGTGATCCATAACACTTGTGTGGGAGACATTTGCTCGGGGGTAATACAATATTAATGTTAATATCAATGATCGATCAGAGGATTTGCAAGAAAGGCATAAAGTATTTAATTATAATTACATTGGGAATGGCTTTGTAATGGCTACGACATTTGAATAAGGTCACGTCTAGCCCTCACCCCTGTTATGTTGTTCTATATTAAATGCCATTCACTTTAAGTGCTGGAAACCTTTCTGGAGTCGTCAGAATATAATATACTGGGTAAATTGAAATATGTCCCTTCATTTTTTGAAATATGATTGATATCCTTTGCAAAACAAATGTTAACACCTATTTGTACACAAATTTCTTTGATTATATGTTAGGGAAGCTCAAGTATGACAGTCTCTCCTAGCAGGCACTTTACTGTGAGCAAAGGACATGGCTATTTGTGAATATTAATTCAACTTACTGAAAACGGTTTTGGATCCCTGCTGTAAATCCACCCGGGTGTATTTCTGCTTTTCCTAATATTTATCCAATATTGCCATAACTGTATCTCCCTCGGTCTCAGCAGCCCACTGTATTCACCTGGGTAAGGTGTACGCTTAGCCTGAACTTTTGCTGTCATTGAGTTACCTTTTCCTCACAGCATTAACGAAGAACACATAGGAAGGATCATATTCACACATTTCACAGCAAAAAATATATATTTCAAATATATGGCAGGTGTCTACTATAACTATCAGCCTAGCAGCAGCATTGCCATGTTTAAAACAATCAAGAAAAGAATCGGCATATAAAGCATGAATATATAACCGTAGATAGGATCCTAGAGGTGCACACGTACCAACACATGTGTGAGCGCATGCATACACTGACGTACTACAGGAGGACATGCTCTTCCCACACCTATTTACTACTGAGCATAAATACTAAAGGAGCAAATTCTCATCCCTCTTCAAATGAGAATCCATCTGCCCAGTGACCCCAGAGGTTTTCTTCTTTTTGTAATGTCAATGTAAACAGCAGATCAATCAGGTCTGATGAGTCAAATTTTGCTTTCAGGTAATCACCCAGAACAACCGTTGATTCACAGAGAATTGAAAGCTCCCATTTGAAGGCAGAATTTGGTCACAACAAATCATCCCTTCCAAGTGTGGAAGACATGCAGTGATGTAACTGACATGATTTTCCATTTTGTCTTTTCCGAAGAAGAAGCGAAGACTTTCGCATGCTATGGAAATGCCTGAAGATAGCAAGTTTTATAGTTTTTTAAAAAATGAGCATTTATTACCAATCAGTGTGAAATACCACTGATGGTAAATTTTAAGCATATGGCAGGAGTTTCAGCATCATGCCAACATATATCATGCATTTTTACAACATATAAGTGCAGTGATATTGCTCCCTTTCTCAATAACAATATATAAGAATATATAGTATAAATGTACAGTATATATTAAACACAATGTAAAATAACTTAGTGAAATGTCAAAGCTTCTGCATAAAAATTCAAGTCATGCCTGAGCATACCTCTAGCACAATTTTGCTTAATCTTATCTCATATACCTTCATTTACCTTCGGTTCATGTTGCAAAGATAATTTTATCTCTCTGTATATAATTGCTTAAAACCACCAGAATCCTTGTCTTTTTTTCTTTTATCTGCAGGAGGTGAAGACTGTAGTAGCCAAGCCAAAACCAAGATTTTGTGGAGTCTTTACTAATGCTGCCGTTAAGTACTGGGAAGCAATTCATCACGAACAAGTTGTATAAAAGCAAGTTCTTAAACGCTCGTTACAGTTCATCATTGTCCATCAGGTTCCGTTCCGAAATACCCCCCTGCATGTAAATGGTAATGAAATGGCTTTCCTTAGAAATGGAGCTCATGATCTAACATTGCTATCTGTAAATTTTTTATAAATCTCACCAGCTTTGCTGAAATCGTATCAAGCACCACTTTGGTAATTGCTTGCAAGAAGGATCAATGAAAAGCTGTTTAATAGGAATATAGAACTTGTCTCAAAGCAGGTAGGTGGAATTCTGGCTTTGGTCAACACTGATACAGCTTCTGCAAAGCTGTGCCTCCCTCCACACTCACTAAATGGAATATGCTCAAGGACTTCCCGCAGCATCTCAGGAAGCTTTCTGATAGTACCTGGGGAGAGGTTTGGCTTTTTTAAAAACAAGGCATAAAGAGGCCCCGTGGCTCTGTCACATTACCCCTCAAAGTCTACCAGAGTTCAACAGCTTTGCAATTACCCTTCTTGGAATTATTTTGAATACAACTTCACTTCAACAGTTTAAACAACTCTGCCCTGAATATCAATAAAAATATACTTTAAACACTTATTAATAACTACATTTTCTAATTAATGATGAATTAAAGCTGCACAACAGTTTGAAACATGATCCTAAAAGAAAGAATAAGGGAAGACGGAGTGATTTTCTGTGATTCTTTTTAAGAAATCAAACACACACACACCCCCCCCTGCCCCGCTACATTCTCAGCCGGTGTAAATCAACAGAATTACACTGTTTTAGATCAGCTTAAGTTCTGACCTATATACTTCAGTGGAATTAACCCTAATTTCCACCAGTGAAAGTGGACTCAAATTCACTTTGTCTTTAATAAAGCAACGGGTGATGAGCAAGTCTCTTTTCCGTCAGATTCTGCTTGAGAAAGGAAATTCTTTGTGGTGTTAAATGATGTCCACGACAGTTTAGAAAACGAAGTTAGAATTTCATTAATTTCGGCATAGTGAAAACTGATCTTGGTAACTATTATTTATGCTTTAACCTTAGCGAAGTTCTTTGGGTGCAGACAGTGTCAGCTGGGGAATCGGTAACCCCTTCTGAGTGTTGCTCGGGGAGAAAACAAGGAGGCAGGAGGCTGATTTTCAGTGACGTGAGGCTGCTGGATAGACAGCAACTCAGACTTTGTTACCACGGATAAATAACATCACATTGTCCAGAGCTGGAGATTAATTTGCTGGGCCTCCAGTAGATGATATTTATTTTCTTGCATATTATACTGAGATCTCAGGACAGGCAGAGGGTCGGGGGCTGAAAGAATGTAGTCGATGCTGAACTTAATTTCAGAATCCGATTTTGCTAAGGAGGAATTGCTTAGGCTCTGTCTGTTGGTCATGCTGTTTGGAGCAAACCCACGAGGCTCCAGTAGTCTTGGTCCTGATTCAATTCTTTCGTGTTTTCTTTCAGAAGAGGAAATGTCGTGTAAAGCAGAGTCCATAGAAGACACATCGGGGGATGAAGGACTTTTCCCCCTGCTTAGTCTCTGCTCCTTATGTTCCCTTTTCACGTTCCTCCTCCTCCGCCTTCGCCTGTAATTCCCATTTTCAAAGAGATCCAGCATGGATTCGCATCCCGTTGCAAAGCTCCAATAGTTTCCTTTCCCCTTCTCATTCCCTTCTGTTCTCGGAACCTGTATTTATTTAAAGGCAGTTCAGTATTTGTGTGTGGTACAGATGCTGCTGCTGAACATCTGCATTCATTTACATTCAAGAATGGTGTAAACACATATGACAAGACTTTTAAGCCTATTCTCTTTTGTTGTACGAATAGGATGTAAACTGCGTCCTCTTCAGTTTGTTATCTAGGAGCACGCATCAGACAAGGACATACTCTTTATCTCTATAATTGACAACTCAGAGAGATTTAAGTGATTTGCAGCTCAGCTGTTTGTTTCCCTTCTTTCCTAGCGATGAGATTATTCCTGCGTATATTTATTTTAGACATGCACAGTGTATACGTAAACATACAGTTACTGATCTTACCTTTACAAAACAACTGTTAAGCGATAAGTTATGTCTGATGGAGTTCTGCCAGGCTCTTTGATTCGATCTGTAGTAAGGAAATTTCTTCATTATAAAGTCATAAATGCCAGAGAGGGTGACTTTATTTGAAGGACTTTGCTGGATGGCCATTGCAATTAAGGCAATGTAGCTGAAAAAAGGAAAACTTGCTGTTACACCATCACCTCACGCACACACTCAGTTTTTAGGACCACACGGGTACGCGTGCCTATATCCCGCTTCCAAAAGTTCTCCCAGCGGATCTGTGCCCTGACCCAACCCGTCCCAGGGATAAGCCCCAAGTGTGGTCCTGCCTCTCTGCCCCGGCTCCCGGGGCGGTGCGCAGGCGTTACGTCCGGGCACCGGAGCCCTGACCAGGCTGGCTGCGCTGGTGGCACGCAGCGGAGAGTGCTCAGGTACGGGGGATTAGAGAAAGATCACCCGCCTCTCAAACGCGCCAGAAAAGTTTCTCTGGGCTGGAAGGCTGCAGTGAGACAGGGCAGGCTCAGAGGCACTGCCACTGGAGACCCTGCCTGCTCGTGGAGAGGACCTTCGCCGCCCCTGCGAACGTCCACGCCGCGCATCTTCCCGCGGCACCGGGGGTTATCCGCACCCGATTCACCCGTTGGCACGTTACACATTTAATTTCCCTTCTCCCCGGGCTCCTGGAGGTCGGAGGAGACCATCAGAGGTCTGGTGGCTCAACAGCACGCCGGAGCTGCTGTGACCCCGCGCAGGAGGAGACAAATCGTGGACACTTCAAACACAGAGAGGCAGCGAAATGTGCCCACGGCCGTGCCTGGCGGGGCCAGCCCCACTTCGCGCACCTGGGGAGAGGTCCCCGCTCCCCCGAGAGCTGTGATCCCGCTATCCCGGAGCTCAGACACCTCCCCAGAGCTGGGGGGACTTGGAAAAACTTCACCTTACCTGTACGCTGGTCTGGTGAATTTTTTCTCCTCATCAGAACTACAGGTAGGATAATCATCCCCGTCGTAGTTAAAGCAGTTGTAGGGGTACTGCGTGTTGTCGAACATCGTCCGGCTCCTCGCTCGGCTCCTGTGGAGTGAGAGAGATGGAGTGATGTTTCTCAGGGCTTGGACTCCCTCCTCCCTTCTTCCCTCCCCTCTGTCTGTCTCGTTCCCTCTCTCCCCCCTCCTCACACTCCCTCTCCTCCGTGCACACACTCTCTATGATGGGGTGGGGATTGTTTTTGCAATTCTCGCGTCCCAGACAGCCCGTCTGTCAGGACATTATTTGGGGGGCGGGGGGGACACGTTATTGTTGTTACTGCTGTCGCCTCCGATGGGGCGGCAGAGCCGGGCGGCTGGTGACTGATGGAGCTGGTGAATTGGGGGTGAACCTTTGAAGCGGGGTGCGCAGCGCCGGTAGCTCCGCTCGGCTCGCTGGGTGGTCCGGGCTGGAGAGGGGCCAGCGCTCCCCCCGCCACATCCACAACGTGACAAAAGCAAACAGCATGATCTTAATAAATCATGCTGCAAGGTCTCTGCTTGGAAATGAAACTTGGAGAACAGAGTGCCGCTCCCCCCAGCCCCCCGTCCTCCCCTTCCTATTTTCCTCTCCCGGTGAAGCGGGGTGGCTCGCTTTATTTATTTTTAGAAACCCGACGTACAATAAACAGGCGTTCCAGGCAGTAATGCACGCTTGTCCTGATCTGCAATCTATAATACAGTATAATAGACATAAATTATATTTCCATGACTAAAGGAAAATGTGTATGTTCAAAGAAAGTAGAACAGAGGGATATGAGGGACTACTGTCAAGCAGGAAAGTAAAAGGAAAATAGCTGTAGGCAGGAGAGCTGCCTGTGTGGGCTTTGATCTGAAGGATGAATTAGACTAATAGCCCTGTGTGTTGGCATCCAATACTGTAACAATTTAATAGTTTTTCAATGCTTTGGAGTGTTTTCCAACAAGTGATGTAAACCAAAGGCATCACGCACCGTTTCAGGGGGACTGAAAAGGTGTATGCCACATGATAATTAAATTATTTGAAGACATCTCTGTCCCAGGAACTAGCCCCAGGAGGAAATTGGTAGTGGAAAACAGAAAGCAAATTGGTGCGCAGAGAGTTACCTGGATGGAAATATAAAAGCAGAGCCACTTGCAATGCAACTTTTGTTTTCTGTAGCATCTTTCATACCAAGTATGTCTCTGAACCCCCTTTGGAGTTAAAGGATGCAATTAGGGGAAAATTCATCTCAGTGATAAAGAGCCCTTTAAAGTGATGCTTAAGTGGCTCCTAGAGTTTTGACAAAGATGGACATAAGAAAGCTTTTTCTGCAGAATATAACAATACATTTTAGCAGGGAGTAGGGGGAAATACACGTAATGAAAAAATAGATAGAAGAGGTGTTTCCTTGGGAATACGAAGCCAGGTCAGATAGATACCCAAAACAAAAAATTATCTCCACTCTAAAATACATCAATAGGCATATGCATGAGGCTTCCACTGCGGAGGAGGTCTTAATACAAAGGGTCAGCTACTGCTGCCTAAGGCGTCAGCAGGGCTTTAGTTGCGAGTGAGGTAGAGGCAGATTCAGTGGTGGAGAATGAAATATATAATGTCTGATCTTCATTCATACTCGGTCCAGCTGGACTGAGGTTTAAAGTAAAGAAGAAGCTGGGCCACAGACTTGGGGAAGGTTTTCCCTCACTAAAAACTGTGATCCTTGAGACACAAGTAAATATCTGCTTTGATTTTTAGCAGTGGTTCTTCTCTTTGGAGGCGTTTTACCTCACTGAAATTCCAGTAATTCAAACAATCTTGCTTCCGATTTATAACCATTTTTCAAAAGCAGAACTGGGGTAGTTGACTCTGATTTTACATGACCTGTTAGCACCCTTTTTTTAGTTCTTCATACTCTATTTATGTAAATTGCCTTGCTAAGAAAGTCAGACACTACATATTGACCAAAATCCTCACATATTTACTGACAGTATACAACCGGTAAAGTTTTCTGTAACGGGAGTTAGAGCAAGCGATTGTAGTGGCATACATTTAGTAATGTTATTTACCTCAGTTCCTGTATTTTCTTGCTGTGGTGGGTGCAACCAGCTCGCCCATGCCTAGCACATCTATAACACGTGTTACGGCTGGTCATCACCTCTACTCTCTGCGCAAGAGCTCACGGCCACCGCATTCAGAGAATCACAGAATCACTAGGTTGGAAAGGACCTTTAAGATCATCAAGTCCAACCATTAATCCAGTGCCACCATGTCCCCTAAACCATGTCCTGAAGCGCCACATCCACACGTTTTTTGAACACTTCCAGAGATGGTGACTCCACCACCTCCCTGGGCAGCCTGTTCCAATGCCTGACCACTCTCTCGGTGAAGAAATTTTTCCTAATATCCAATCTAAGCCTCCCCTGGCGCAACTTGAGGCCATTTCCTCTTGTCCTATCGCTAGTTACTTGGGAGAAGAGACCAACACCCTCGTCGCCACAACCCCCTTTCAGGTAGTTGTAGAGAGCGATAAGGTCTCCTCTCAGCCTCCTCTTCTCCAGACTAAACAACCCCAGTTCCCTCAGCCGCTCCTCATAAGACTTGTGCTCCAGCCCCCTCACCAGCTTCGTTGCCCTTCTCTGGACACGAGAATTCCTCACCCATTTCAGTGGAAAACAACACTTGGATGAAATTTCCGTCTCAGCAGCTGGTTTGTGAGACTAAACTCAGCAAATGGTCATAACAACCAGCGCTGGTGTCCTTGAGCAGCGTCTCCGAAGTGAGTGGCACCAGGGGCGGGTGCAAGGGCAGCTTGGCAAGATGCGTAGGATCAACCTGCCGTTGCCATTTGGGTAACACATAATCCGTGGATAAACATTATTATTTCCTGATAGCCAGCAGTGGGCTGGAGGATTTAATTTCTGGCTCTGTAAACATCATTAAATTCACCTGCTGCAAATTCATGCAGACCATAAGAAGAACACAGACTATTTTTGAGCCTTACAAGATCAGAAGCAAGTTATATATTATCTCTCATAAACTTGCTTCTGAAATCCAGATACGCAAAACTGGCTGAGTATTCCTGAAGGTATTTTTTAAAGCCTGCATACTGATATTTTATCCCCAAGTGAATGTTTATGGTCCAGTTACAACCCTTGAAAATAATATTCATAAAGAAATGCTAACATGCTCTTATATGTACCGTGGGGGAGGTAGCAGGTGCCATGCTTATGGTGGCAAAACATGTTGTATGATAGCTTTTTCCTAGCATCTGTGCAGCCATTATAGTTTGACTAGAGTAACTATAACTCATCCTTGTCATTATCATAAAAGCATAATTTTGCCAGGCTAGTGTTTTCTTACATTGTATATTTTCAGAACATGAAGTTGTAAACCATTTGATTTGAGATTGTAAATAGGCAATAAAAATGCTGTGAAAGATTTGCCTATTTTTTAACATTGATATTAAAAAGTTCTTTGCAATTTTTGTAATTATGACACAAATGAAAATTGTACATGAAATTCAGGCTGGTCATAAATCCAGTCAGGCCTGAATTACTGATCATTATAGCTCCTTGCAATAACAGTGGGTACCTCAGTGTGTAGGACTGCATGCTGACAGCCCAGTCCTCTTACTGGTGCAAACTGGTGTTTCCCAGCAGCATGGTTTCTCCTGCTCTCTCATTGACTTCAGAGCCAGAGCTGGTTGCATTTTAGGACTTTATCCCAAACCTTTTGAATTTATCATAGAATTATTTGAGTTGGAGGGGATCTTTTAAAGATCATCTAGTCCAACCGTACTCACCATGGGCAGGGACGTCTTTCACTAGATCAGGTTGCTCAAAGCTCCATCCAACCTAACTGTGAACATTTCCAGTGATGGGGCATCCACAACTTCTGGGCAACCTGTTCTCACCACCCTCACAGTAAAGAATGTCTTCCTTATATTCAGTCTAAATCTACCCTCTTTTGGTTTAAATCAGTGGAAACAAGAGGTGGCCTTCAGCAGGCTTTGGATCACTCAGCAGTAGCCTATACCACCACTAAACTGCATTCTTTTTAGTACAAGTTCTGTAGCTTTTCCAGACAAAGAGGATGGGGAAATGAAGGTGGTGGTACTTACTCTCCCAGTTGCTCTGATATGGGTTAAGGAGAAGAAGAGTTCCCTAGCCTTGTCTGGGTATTTGGCTGTGATGGCACCTGATAGCCCACATACAGGATCTTCCGACATTCAACTCGTTGACCCTCATTTCTAGGAAACCGATGAGTCTTGCCACACTGTCCACCAGCAATTTCATCCTAAATTGCTCTCTGCTCCACCCACGTCCATTGGTTGAATTGCTTTCTTTTCTGCTTCTCTTTTGTGTTCTTACGTAGAACTTCATGGAAATACAATTTGCACCACAGTTTGTGGTTTTCTGCTGGAGCTTTGTGAGAATTGTTTATATTTCCTAGCTAGGGGATTATTTGGAGAGGCATTCGTCATCTGCACGCCTTTTAGCTGCAGCAGTGTAAAACTCATGCATAAAACAGCACAGGTTTCTACTGAAGCAGGAATGTGGATAAGAAACCTTCAATAACAATTCATCACATTAGAGGTGGTAAATAAGAGCTATATAAACTAGCTCAGATGTATTATCCCTGCCCTAGGTAGATATGGAGATTTACAAGGCATATGTGAAAATCCATTTCTGGAGATGAATTTCTGGTAGTGAAAAATAGGAAAAGAAAGGTTTTCAGGGTTTGATTTGGTATTCTTCTCCTCCTCAGTGGCACGAAATCAAATCCTCCTCTTTGACTTTCCAGATAGATGGGGTAAAACACAGTAGGGATGTGCGAGGTTGCACAAGAGACCTGTCCTTTATGTTGGTGGGATTGTTCCTCCCCAGCTGTGAAAGTCTCTGGAATCACTGATTGATGAGGCTTTCGGAGACAAGCAGGAAGAGCTGGAGGGTTTGAAGAGGGGCTAGATTGAGAGGGGATGCCTGTTCTTTGCTGTCACAGTGCACCTCTTGGACCAGCACAACAATCATGCCTTGACTTAGTCTACACTTGTTTACCAAAAAGAGACATTATTTTGGTGCAGCTGCCATACCTCATCCATCTTGGGTCATTTCTCATTTCAGCTATGTACAAAGTCATTTGGCTATAGGCCCCACTTCGAACATTGTTTGAATTCTGCACCAGACACAGCTAATAGCTTGGGCCAGGAAACTTGTTCCAGATGTTAATTAACTTCCTCTGCATTAACTGGAATCACACAATTAAGGCCTGATTATTTATAAAACCATTTTGTTGAGAGAATTAGGAGAATGAACACAAACATCCTGGCTCACACTTTCACACAAATGTCCATGTGCTGTTAAATTGTGGAAGCTGGCACAAGTTGTCCCACACATTTATTTTCAGCCATCATAATTATTCCAGAGGAGAGAGGACAACAGTCAGCCAGGCGTGGAGGAGCAAGGCTGAAGCAAAAAGTTAATTCCCAGCTGAGCTAAGGTCTACTGTTGTGGCACCAGCAGGCCTCGGAGATGCCTATCAAATATCCCATAGGCAACGTGGCTCTCCTACCGCTGTAAATCTAAATGACAGAGCAGCCTCATTTTACCCAGTCACAAACTGCAGTATTTAGGAGTTTGCTGGCTACTCAGGGGCTAGAGGGCCTGGCTAGTGTCTGTGGTGCTTTGTCTGCTCTGTACCACACAGTCCTCGGTTTAAGGGGTTTTTTGGGGTCACACAAGCACTTGACAGACCCACAGCACAGCAAATTTGAACTATTTCAAACCCGTCCTTCCCATCTGCCTTGCACACAGCTCAGAGTCAGTGAATCGGGGACTTTTTATTATCTGATATTGCCAAATGGACAAATACAAGGCAAGCGAATACTCGGTGCAAGCAAGCTTTGCCCAAGCTGACTGAACACATGTGGTCCCACAAAGTGCAAAGGTAATGACGGGGTGGGCTCCAAGCTGATGGAGCTTATAATTAACAAACAATATATTTATAATTATATAAATGTTATAATTAATATGTCTATATCATATCGTATCGTATCATATTTTAATATAACTGTCATATTAATATTAATGTATATAATTATAGAAATGTTATCATTAATAACAAGCACAGCTTGTCTGCGTCGCCGGAGATGGTCACTGTGAGAAGCCGCGACCCTCCAGGGACTGTTTGAGCCAAGTCTGAATCAAGGGGCCATTTGAACCAAGAGTCCCCCGACTCCTGGTTCCTCCCTTGGACAAGCCTGCGAGGTTTAGCGGAGGGTATTGAGCCAGGACCCACGGCCGTAGGGCACGGGCGGCTGAGCAGCTGACGGCCATTTACTGCCTCTTTCTGTGCCCCGTTGGCACCTTTAGCGTTACAGATCCTGCACCCTGGGGAACAGAAGGGGTGGGCAGCACTGTTGTGTTCTACTGATTTTTTTTTTAGTTTGTTTGAAAGTAGTAATTCTTTCCAGTTCACTTACTAATAACTCTCACCCATGCAGAAGTTTTCTGGGAGCTGCTTGAACAACCCCAAAACAATGCAGATCAAGTCGGCATGATAAAAGTAACTGGAAACGGGTCCCTAAGCAAGAGCTGTTACAGAAGAAGGGGATGGTAGGCAGGGACTCCATCTTCTCTCGTAACTGAGCGGCAGGATTACCGCTCTCCAGCTTCTCCATCTACCAGTTGCCCTTCAGGCATAATCCCTTCTAATTTCTCAGTACGGTGCAACTTGTGGCCACATAAACCTCCTAGGATATCCCAGTTTTCCACAATACCCATCTTTAAAATAGGATCACATTTTGTAAGATGTTTCCTACCTGGTAATAACATTTCCCCGTTAGCAGTATGATTTCCTTTTTGCATAATCCACCCCTCCTAACTCCTCGGTCTGATTTGATGTATTTCTCCCCGTAAGTAAATTCAATTGTCAAGGCTTTTCTCCATTCTGAAAAAAATACCATGTTTTGATAATACTAGTTAAACTACTCGACATAATTCCAGGATAAACACCGGATGGTTAATGTGTCAGGGACATCTGATTACATTTTCCTCAATGCCAGACATAAGCCTTCTTTTCTTCTGAATTAGAATAATCATTCACAGTTCATCATTTAGCATCCTTCAAGTAGTTGGCTATCTGACACATGAAAGCGACTCTCAGCAGAGAACCATCAGCTAACATTTTATTTTGAGGTTTCTGCTGATAGCTCCTTAAAGAGGCGTAAGCTCCCTTCTTGCTTTTCCATCCTTTTCATCTTATGAGAGGCTTTCCAATACACACAGAGGAGTCTAAAGAGACATAAGCTTTGATCTCTGCCACCTGAAGTGCATTCTCACCATTAGTAGGCTCAGGTGAAAATTTTTGTGCTGTTAACACTAGTCCTCGGTTCTGTTGTCTTCAGGAAGGTTGGGAGCTCTGCTGTGTATCTATTTGTGAAGTCCTGTTTTATGTTTGAATGGGGTAAGTGTGATAAAAATAATATATATAAATAAAAACTAGGCTTATTTCTGCTTCTTCTCATTAAGTTTTGACCTTAGATTACTTTTCTTCATCAGCATTTCGGTTTGATCAGTTTGAAATGTCTTTGGGATTTAAAAGTGGCTGAAACCAACTTGGAGTGCTAAAAGTTTCTCCCTTTCTTCATGCTCAGCAGGTAGCTGCCTTCCTTTAGACAGCTGAATTTAACAAAATGAAACCTTTAAGAAGCTGAGTATTTCAAAGGAAGCTCAGCTTATTTCAACTCATCTGGTGTGTGATGTTTTCAGGTACCTATAGGTAAGTTCCCAGTAAACTGAGTATCTTTATTAAGAGTTAAGATTTCCTTATTTGAGAGTCAAATCCTGTGTATTTTCTGACTCCCTGATTTTTGCAGTAGCATGTTTGACTAGGTGCGTAAGCAAAGGGGTGCTTATTCACAAGCAGAGCACCCAGTTAATGAGTGTTTGTGAGGGTAGTTCGTTTTTCTTTAGCATTTTCCTTATTTTCCAAGTTGTTCACTGATACCTACAAATAATTCTCAGGACTTCAGAATTTAGAAATACTAGTCCTAATTCCTGAGCTCTGGATAGAAAGTAACAGATTACTTATGCGTATTTAACTGCTGGTGTGAATTCCTAGGCAAACAGCAATTTATGAAACTTGCAGGATTTGGGGACTCTGTATTTGGCTGGATGCTCAAAAGCTGACAAATAGGATCTCAGAAATCACAGGAGAGGAAAGCCAGCACTTTTACCATGCAAAAGATATTCCTAAACCCAACTGCTTTTGTGCTCATCCGCTCTAATACTGGCGAACGGTCCCCAAAGGGAACACGGCACCACGCCTCTCCTCAGCGCAAGCCGCCGCACGGAGAAAACGGTGTTATAGTAGGTCTTCTGCAGTGCGACAGAGCCAGGTTAGTGCCCCGCTCGCTGCCCACGCGGCAGCCTGCAGCCACAACCACCAGGGCACACAAAAACCCCTGTAAAACTTGTAAAAGAGCCGCCAGCAAAGGACTTGTGTCAGCCGACACGCAGCAGCTGCTTGGGGTGAACGGGAGCAGGGAAGGAGTTACGTGGGTGGTGGCAAAGGTAGTGACGTGACCCAGGAAACAACAAGGAATGTATCTATATTTAATTGCAGCTCCTGTTGTTAACAATAGTCTTAAGTAGGAACTTCAGTGTTGCCATTTGTAGACTGGTCCATAAAGGGGTTGTCAGTGGGTGGAGGTGAGACGCAGGGATGACTTCAACCATTCTTTCTTTATGGCTGCCTGGGACTCTTGACAAATTGTGCTTCCCCCCCCCACCTTCAAGTCAATTTGGAAAAAAGATAGGCACAATCGTAAAAAGAAATTTTAAATGCGCTCAGACTAATGAGGAATGTGCTGACCCTCCAAAACACGTACTGCCGCTGCCCAAGACACAGCATTGATCTGAAAGCAAGCAACAAGATGGTCCTGGATATTTTGCTTCATGCCTCTAGTTTTAACTCAACCAAACAACACTGTGTACATGCTAAAAAGAGAAGCTGAGATTTGCAGTAGAAGCGTCCCTGCTATGCAAGCTGCCTTTTCCAACGCAGTATCTGACAGCAGGAGAATAAGCGTGGCTCTTTGCTGACTTAGCTGGGCTCGGTGGCACTTGGTGTTATTTATTCAGCGTACTTGGGAAAGACTTGAAGCAGCCTCTTACCTGACATCAGGTTCTGGGCTGCTAAAGCCAACTTATACTGCAGAAGCAGCCTATAAACAGAAACAATCTCGAAAATTGCTTAGATACGAAGAGATGCATCAGTGTTGACGAAGGATGTTGGGGTAGAATTAGGATTTCTAGGAAGCAGGATGCAAAGCAGCCAAATTATCACTTAAAATAAGCAGAGAAACCTATTCTGGCACATACTGCAGAGATATCTGCTGGCAGCGCATCACTGTGTGCTGGCAGTTGAGAAAACTGGAGCATGGGGGTCTTACGGGTCAAACAATGTACTTTTGAGATATTGTATACTTTTGTTCGTTTTAATAAGAAAAATGAGACACCAGGATGAGGAGATCATGGAAGGGCTGTCTGAATCATGAACTCTTATTTGCATTTTGAAATAGAACTCAATAGAAATCTTGGATCCAAATAACTCTAAATTTGGAGCATGCAGAATTCATCTCCGTTTTTGTGGTTAAGTGCCTATATATCTCTTGCTAGCTGTTGTGGAGAAAACTTTTTCTAAAAAAAGGCATCACAACAATTTATGTTTGTTTGTTTGGTACAGGGTTCAACAGCATCAAACAGAGAGCCAGAGATGTATTTAGATTCATTCCCCTGGAATACGGGTCAGGTTGGACATGTTCTTGATTAAAACTTGGAGTTTAGATGATTGTTTCCCAAGGTTATTTTTGGTTGCTGGAGTCTGGATCTGAAACTTGTCGCCTGGCTCCAACCCCAATACATTCATATCTGATTTGGGCAATTTAGAACTGAATCTTTATTTGGAAGCAGAGGAGAGCAACCATTCACAGATTTCAAGGGATGTCCCCAGTTTTCCTTAGGACAGCGTAAAGCTGTTCGAGCAACCCGAGTCATACAAATGCATCCATCTCGCAGCTTGTCAACATCTTTTGTTACCCAATGAGGGGTAGATTGGGAAACCTCTGAATTTCCTTGGGGTGTCTAGGGAAAGGACAACACCTTGGTGTAAGGCTACCCATCTGAAAAGTTTTCTCATCCCATTGCCCTGCTCTGGCATCGGCTCCCCCATGCAATGGTGCTCAATGGCGTAAGCTGTGCTGTGATGGGAGGGGAAATGGTGACATGTTGGAATGGGAACTGGGGATCGCAGGGACAGATCCAGCAGCTTTACATCAAGAAGCTCCTGCTCCCCTCCATCCGCAATGGAAAAGGCAGCTCACAGGTCTCACAGAAGGCAAAACGTGGCATATATGAGCCATTATCCATTCAGAGGTTATTTAACATTATACAAAGGGGCTGAACTGCTGAAAATGCACAATATTCAGAAGAAAGAACTAGCTTGTCCATTCTGAGGAAACTAATCCAGCGGAGCTAATGAAATCATTGTAAGACCTGTATTACATGAGGTTGTCAACAGCAATTTTGCTTCAAGTTGTAATGTCGAAGTGCATTCAGAAACTGGCAGTATTGTGATGCTGAAGCAGGTTGTCACCACGAAAATGTCCCCAGGAAGAGTTCAGCTGTGTCCCAGGCCACAGCATCCAGATGTGCCCAGCGGAGCACCGGGATCTGGCAGGATGCGGGGACCCAGCGAGGGAGCGCAGGGCTCGCTGCCCTGCTGCTCCCCTCTGCCCCGAGCAGGGCAGGGCTCCCCGCCAGCTTTGCCCGCTCTGCCTTCAGGTCTTGGTGACCTGAAGGGGCTCATGGAGGTTTGATGAAGGAGAGGGCACAGGGCATGCCAGGCTGAGCAAAGAGCAGAGACTCCCTTGCTGCGTATTCCTTCAGGGTCAGCTGCTGTTCACTGCTCGGGATCAAATCCCCCTTAACCCCTTGGAGGGAAAGACCCCCAGTGCTGCCTCCTTGGTTTCATTACACAGGAGTAGAGCTGAAACCATTAGAAAGACCATTTCGAAGCACAGCTGCCTAAAAAACTTCATGGTTTATATTCACGCCTTTCCCCCCGGGATGGCCAAGCAAGCAGGACTTTTTTGTACAAAACCCATTTAAAGATTCAACTCTGCTTCTGTGCTGTGCTCCCCAAGGAGAGGAGGAGGATCAAGGTCCTGCGAAGATGAGAGTGATGCTAAAAATTATCAAATTGCAAAATGAGGATTGCCATCACTGTTGGCTATTCAGTTTGCACATTTTCTTCCTACTCGCCCAACCTCTTGCTGTTAGGTTGGTTGCATTAAAAATGAGAATTACATGAAGACGTTGTCTGTATGCAGATATTTGTGCATCAGCCAGTTTCTTGCCTCAATCTCTAGGCCTATTTAAGACCAATTTTTGTAGTATTTCATAATTTTATTTAATTCATTTTATTAATAATTTATTCATTACCTGATGGGAAAGCTGAGCCTGCACTCATCTCTTGCTGGATTTATGAGACGTCACATGGACCTACACTTTGGAGGTAGAAATTAGCAGCTCTGCCAAGCCAATCTACTGC
This sequence comes from Phaethon aethereus, assembly GCF_964289735.1. Classification (NCBI taxonomy): domain Eukaryota; kingdom Metazoa; phylum Chordata; class Aves; order Phaethontiformes; family Phaethontidae; genus Phaethon; species Phaethon aethereus. Next base: position 7,249,744 of record NC_138591.1, read on the forward strand.
TCCCTGAGTCATCCCCTGCCATTTGTAGCAGCATCCCAGTCCTCCCCCAGCCGTGTAGCACCTAGTGGCCATCAACCGATAATGTAACAAGTCAATAAGAAAATTATTTTCCCACTGTACCACTAGATGCCCACCTTTCTAGCTAAGTGGTCCAGGGACTGGAAAGAAGTTTTTCCTCTTTGAAAGAGAAATATTCCTGTGTTTTGTTTCACAGATGACATCAGCTCTAGCTAAGATACCATGAATCGCTACGTACCCTGGCAAAAAAATTCACCCTTCTCTGAACAGTGCATTGATTAATACCATAGTATGTGCTGATACCCTAATAATAAACTGATTAATGGTTTGATGTATCGGTTGTCGCATCAGGAAATACTTCCCTTGCCAAATAAAACGTCTCCATCAAGCTTAATGTGAATTTAATAAGAGCACACATGCAACTGCTGGCTCCAGATGGGGGTCTGCTTCACTACAGGACATGCTGATCACAGCGAACTTTCATGTAGAGATGGTGGGGATGTGTTTAAAAAAAAAAAAGTAAGCAGAAGACATGAGAGAGGTCTGTATACCTCATATTGTATAGAGGCTTCTGACTGACTGGAGGCGGACCGTGACAGCACAGGCTCAAAGAAGAGCCTGATGCCGAAGGGAGCAGGGAAGGGGGAGCAGGGCCGGGGCATTTCCCCGGCGCTGGTTCATCCCGCAGCGGTGCGCGCAGCCCCTGCCCCTCTGCACCTCGGCAGCAGGTCGCACAGAGCCAGGAAGACCCTTTCGATAGGGTACGTTCCCGCGGAGCTGCGCCGGCTCCAGCACGGAGACGGTGGGGATAGAGAAATACTTGGGCAGCGCTGGTAACCCCTCCGGGAGCGGTTCGGAGCTGGAGCTGGGCGATGCTGCCGCCGCCCTCTAGATGGTGCAGTCTGATAAAAAATTTGAGAAAAGACTGTAATTCGCTTTGATTGGGGTCTCTCTTTTTCTGGGCAGAGCGTTTTTGATTGCATTTACAGGAGGGCGTATTGCCAATGACTGGGAACTGGAACGCCGCACTGCTGGTAATTCCCTTAAGCGTTGGGATGAGAGCCAGATCCATATGGTATATGCATATTTCCTAAAACCTGGTGTGCTGTATCGTACCTTGGGATATTTTGCACGTTAAGTTTCTACCGGAACCAGTCTATCTGATTTTTTTAATTTTTTTTTTTTTTTTTTTTTAAATCCAGGAGTCTGTGTCAGGAAATGCACAGCATTTCGGAGGTCAGATAGGGAAAGATCACAGAGTTGAGTAAGAGACTTGGTTTAATGGTTTTGAGTATTTATAGCTCAGAATCACAGGTTCCTGACTGTGAATTTCTAGTGAACAAAACCAGTAGTGTATATGCCGTGCTGCAATGAAGATACTTCACAAAGCTGATCACGCTGTCAAGTGGAACTGATTAAAAAAAAAAAAAGAAGGAAAGAGAATGGGAATAAAACCAGGCCAATTCTTAAAATGCACATACTGATACAAACACTCTACTTGAGACAGAGGACAGCAATTTGAGGTGAAAGCCCACTTTTGATTCACTGATGATATAAATGCATCAGCTAGAGTGTAAAAAGCAACATACACCACATGAAAAAGAGTGTGTATACGAATGGGCAGCAGCAACACAAACTGCAGATCATTTGGTCCAGAAAACGATCGTGAGGGGGAGATGGCAGGAAGGGTTAAGGAAAATAAAGAGATTTGTTTTTAAGCAAAAACATATCCTAGCAACATCACAGGCCTAATATTAGGTGGAGATACTGAAGCTGACACAGCCATGGGAAAGGCAGAGGTATCCAACAGATACCTTCTGTATTTGGAAAGCAGCTCTCTTCCCACGTGAGCTTGGCTGGTGCCTCCTGGTCCATCCAGCTAGGTAAATGTTAGACATCATCTGCTGGTGAAAAAATCTGACTTAATTATTCTCGCCACTAAGCATCCTGGAAGAATTGGCCAAGGATGTTCCTGGCCCAGGAGAATTCATTTTTGGGTAGCTTGAATGTGTTAAAGTCTAGGACTAGAAGGATGCTACTGCTACGTCAGTACATGAGTGGGGCCAGACAATCCTGCTGGTGGGACATCTTGTCATCCAAGAGGTGGATAATGAATCCTATGAAGCTAAAATGCATGGACAGGACTGTAAATAATGCTAAACAAATAGAAAACAAATTTTCTAGATAAGGCATAAATTTACAAAGTTAGTAATTGCCTAGATCTGATTGCTGGACTGGAGAGTAGGTAGGTAGGAGAAGGTGGTTTTGCTTCTGCTCAAGCACCTGTGACACTAATGATGGGACCGTTCACGTGTTGAAGGGTTTGGGAGTGCTGATCTCGGAAGAGACTGAGGGGAAGCTGAAGGGAAGGTTGCACGGGAATGTGACTGCAGTGTATGTGTAACATGGCGAAAAAGGGCATGGCAAAAGCGTGACACATTCAGACGAGAGAGAAGGCATCCGTGTTAAACGGAGGGTCCCAGCAGAAGCTGGCAAGGGAAGCAGGTCGCTGTGCCATTTCCTCGTGGCTTCAAATCAGCTGTAGTTGCCTTTCAGGTAGCTGCTTTGGTCAGGTTATTACTGGGCTCGGTCTGGGGATACGGGGTGAAATGCTGACATAAGGAAGATCAGATTTAGATCAGGTCTAAGGTCCTCTCCTGGCCTTCAACTGTGAAGTAATAAAAATTGTCTCTGAAGAAAGTTCGATAAAGACGGTGTGTGAGAGGAAAGGATAAGCTGGGGATTTTCTTCTCCCCCTTTGTTCATGTAATTTGAATGTAGCTGCTTCTTGTCTCAAGCTCGGTAGGTCTCTTACTCTGCAAAAGAAAACAAAAACGTTTGCAACGGAGAGCCTTGGGACAGTTTTAAGGGCGTTCAGCACCAGCTCTGACCCAGCTGCCTCCGGGTGCAGTACAGCTGGTTACACCTGAGCTCAGAAGCTGACTGAAGGGCTCAGTCCCGCACGTTTAAGCGAGTCACTGTGTCCTACAAGGTAACTCGTCCCCTCCAACACCTGGCAGGTCAACGGGCCACTGCTGGGGATGGAGACGTCAAATCTGAGTCTGTGCCCAGGTCTGGGGAGAAACCTCTTGCTTGTGCATGTCCCTCAGTGGGGTTGGGCACGTCCACACCAGCCACCCCCCTCGGCAGCAAAGCATCAGAATAAGACCTCTGGTGAAGGAAATTCGTCTGTATGAGTTTTTGTGCATTGGGGTTTTTCGTTTAGTTTTTAGTCTTTACATTCTCTTCTCAGCATATAATTGCTATTTACAATGAATTCTTCCTCTCCTGCCCTTTGAAGTGACCTTTGCTCAGACCTGCTGGCCTCTTCTCCAGGCTGCAAGGGAGACAGCATGACTGGAGCCGCCGGGACTTCTTCAGATCAGGGAACATGGTGGCAAAGAATACGGCTGGTTTTTTGCAATAGACTGTAAGCTCCAGTCCAGTGGGTTTTTAAAAGTATTATCAGAAGTGAAAGGCTACATTTAAAAATGTATAAGCAGGGACTTTCAGCACTGCATGCCTTCATTCATAATTCACCAGTGCTCATTTCTAAAGAAGATTTGATATTTCTACAAGGTAAATGTACTTTAAAACCTTTCTTTATTTTGCAGTGAATGGGCGATTAAGTGAACTTACTGAAAAGGAGGAGAGGGAAGCAAGGTTTAGAATAGGGTCACCCAGATAGCCATGAATTGGTTGTAATTTTCATGTAATTCAGCTGTGATTGGGAAATGTTGTTGCTCCTGCTCATAGTACAGCTATGGGTTTGGTGCTGGTAAAGTGACTTTTCTGAAAAGATCTCCAGATTCTTGGCTGGTGACTATAATTATCTGCATCTTTATGCCCAAAGCAAAGGAACTGCTTGGTGGAGAGGATATCATTCTCATCCATCCCTAATGTGCCAGAGACCCACATTGCTGAAACCAGTTCAGCAGACTGGTCTGGCCTGAAAGCTGCACCAGAGTGCCCTAACACCTAAACCAACCCCAAAGACCTGTTGATAGGTAGGTAGGAGAGACAGCTCTGTAGATAAACTAGACTTGACATGGAGCAAATTGTCCACTGAGTACAAGACCATTTTCTCAGCAGACCAAACAAAAGATGACTCCAAGTCCTTTCCTCCTGCCCACAACCACAATGTCTCACTTTGCGCACCTTTGGTGGTGTGCTCAGTCTGGGCTTGCTGATTCCTGCAGGTGAAGAGAGATTTCCTTGTGCTCTTTGCATTCCTCCCATGGAGCAAGGATGTAGGCTGAAGTTGTCCAAGTTTTAAACGATCTTCCAATGCATTCCCTTGGAGGCAGAGAGAAAGTTTTTCTATAACTCACTGGGAAAGAGTGAGTTATAGAAAACCTGCTCAGAGCAGGTCACTGTAGGCCAGAAGCTGAGTGAACAAGCCCTTGAGAAGCTGGGGCAGACACCAAGCCACAGCAGTTCAGGCCCAGTTGTGCAATATAGCTGTCCACGCTTCAGTTAAGCTACCCCAAGACACAAGTATGTGCACACATGATTTAGCTCTCTTGCAAAGACACACTAAATTGGTTTGTCCAAAGTAACTGTCTATGACAGAATAGAGAATGGGACTACAGTTTAGCCACAAGCTGGGTCCAATATGAGATGTTGTACATGTTTAATGCATTACGCCAGCACATAGCAGCTCTCTGGCTCCAGGAAGGCTTGTGCTTGGCATGAGAGATCTGTTGTACCTTGAGGATCAACTCCAAAAAAGCTGGACTCTGGTCCATGAAGGCAGAAAGACTCTGGTGCGGGGCCTGAAGTCCCCTGAGGGGAGGATGCTTAGTGCTGATGGCAGCACACGACTTTACTCAAGTGCATCACGCTCAGGCTCCTGCTGGCACCGGCCAGCTGGTACCTGCTGTGCTCCCACCTGTACGTGGTCTGCTTGCCCAGGCCCAGTGCTGGCACTTGCATGGGTCTGAGCTGGGGGAAGGACAGAGATGATGTTTACTCTAATGAGAGATACCCACCGTTTCAGTCTCCACAGTAATTAGGAGCAAAGCACTTCTAGGGCACCTTCCCTGCACCTATTATATAGGCACAGTGTGAGATGCAGCCATTAATCAGACAAGCTGCTGGAGATAACTGCTAATTGAGAGCGGTCTGAGTCCCTGAAGTTTCCCCTCCCTCTTTCTACCTGTGCTGGAATACATGATTTGTCCTGTACACCGGTGCTCGAGAGCAGGCCGAGGCAGGTTGTGGTTTTTCACTTCTGCTGTGCAGGGGATTGGAGGAGGGGATAAGCAGTGTTTACATGACAATAAAGTGTGTGTGCTACCTGTCCCTGCCCACACCTGTGCAGTGGTGTGGGTGCTGTGTCTTCATACGCCAGCTCTACAGGAAGAGGTAGGAGAGGGCAGCTGATAGGGAGCAACTGGAGAGTTTCCATCGACATCTGACTCCGAATGTCCAAATCGGTGGCCACCAGCTCACCAAAGCAGCACCAGTATGAAGAGTGTTTCCAGCTGGTGTCAGAAAACTCAGCATGCTCAACTTATTCGCTTAATGCAAGATTGTGTTGCAATATCCGGTACGTCAATGTAAGGAAGAGTCTTTGCACTAGTACTCCCCTTAAAGTCTGAGAGCCACTTGTGGGTGAAAGTGCTGCTCACTAGCAGAGCTCCAGAGTAGGTCTAGCTGACACTACAGAGAGAAATGAAGAAAAAATTGTAATCTCGTGTATGGCTGCATAAATCAAATGGAAAATTTGTGGAAAGCACTGGAGTTGCAGCATAATGAAACCAGAGTGAGAGTAATCAGTCAGGCCACATGTGCTACACCATGCTCAGCAACCTCCAGACAAGGTCGCTGCTACCTTGAACACTGTGAATCAGCATCGGCTGCTTTCTTTTCTAGTCAAAATCAGCATTTTCATCCTCATTTTCTGCAGATAGATGCATTCCCTGCCCCCGCCCATCAAGATCATGCTCAACGGGTGCTCCTAAAAACTGCACTAACTCAGAATAAACCGTGAAAGACTTTGACTCGGCATACCCCTCTTAGGCACTCTCATCCCTCCGCTGCTGGCTGAGGTGGGTGAAGAGAGGCATTAGCAACTTGGGCTCCTTTCTACAAAGGCAGATGGGACAGTGACAGTCCCCCATGGAGCATCTGGAGGGGGGCAGGGAACCATCTCTCGTTGGACTCCAGACAACTCTGTGTGTGAGGTGTTCCTGCTTGGTTGTGTGCCCGGCACAGTGTTATTATCCAAAGGGAAGTTTTTCTGTGGAAAACCTAAGGAAAAAAGCCTGTCTCCCTAACAAGGCCATCGGGGGACCGTTTCTGCTGGAGCTTGTTCCTGTGTAATCCTCAACTGGATCTGGCGTTTTTTCCTTCTCTGCTCAGTTCTTCATCCTTTAGGAGTTGCCTAGGACTTCGCGACGAAAGCCTGCCTCATTCCCTCAAAGGATCAAATCCATTTGGCCTGTTTTCCAGCCTGATTGATGTTTATATCTACTAATTTTTTCCCCTCTCGTTTTCTGATTTCCTACTGATATGACGGAAAACCCTGAAGAAAACAATCTTTGATGGAGAATAACAAATTTCAGGAGACAACTTCCCACCTCCAACGTTTGTGGATAATTAGAAGATTGAGTATAATTGGCTTGCGAAGCTGCTTATTAATGTATTTTTCCTTCCATGACCTAAAATAGTTCACTTCTCTGTGCATTTTAGACATCCTAGGCTCTTTTCCATGCAAAAGACAGACGTGACCCCTCTACGCCTGTTGTCCATGTCCTGTCAACTGTGATTTTAAGCAGGATTAAATTTTTAGCATCTACTGCGACAATGACTCCTGGTGTTTACGTACTGCTTTATCTTCTGCATGCATTAGCAAGCGAGAACAGAGTAACCCAAGCACACAACCAAGACAGACAGGTCCTGCGAGTTTCCATAGATGGACAAATTGAGGTGCAAAAATGCAGTGACATCATGAGATCAAGGAGGAACTGACACAAATTCTGAAACTGATTCTCCTACCCAGTAACTTTTGGCTCCAGATGAAGTTACACATTAATCATGAGATGGGACCTTATCTGAATCAGGTTAAGGTTTTCAACTTTTAACAAAGCCAGGGCTGGGAATTCAGTGGAAAAAGCCTTTTGAGTCACAATATGTGGCAAACTCGTATTCAGGACAGATGGTATTTTCTAAAAGTAGCTGTTTACTCCTAGAATTACTCTTCGTCCTTCCTGTGGCTTTTCTTCCTCATTCTGTGGTGCTTCTGCCCACAAACTTGTCTTTTTCAGCATATTTCTGGTGACAATTTTAACAATCTATAAAAAAACCTCTCTCCCTGTCTTTTTCTTCTTACCTTCATGTTCCTCTCTGGCAATATCCTGTCCTAATTATGGATAAATGTACAATATTTATGTTGGAAAATGTCTTTTGTCTTTATATAGGAGGTATAATCAGCAGCTTAGTTCATCTTGCTTTTTGTTCAGATAAATGTCACGCTCTATTTGTGTTGTTGTCTTTGTTTCTAAATAAGGAAATCAAGAATAAATTGCAAAAAGAGATATATCGTGTTCCGTTTTCTTTCAGAAAACCGCTTTCAGCCGCGCTCTCCTCTTTTCACCTTCCGTAAAGGATGGCAGTCTGTTCCAGATGCCTGCCGCCGTGACTTCTCCCTTCTGACAAATCCCATCTGGTTTTATGCCAGTGTGCAAACCAAGGGAGGTCAGGATTTGGCCCAGCAGACCCAACAGGAACTGTACACAGGGCTTGACCCAAATCGTTAGACACCTCACGGGGCAGAACTAGACCCAATTAAATACCTTGAAGGTGCCGTGCTGTGTCAGCCGCGTAGTCCTGTGACAAGACTCAGCTTTTGTATCCCTCAGTCACAACCTTGAACGTTAGATTTTCTGTTACTTAAGCCATATTTTCTTTCAGTTTGGACGACGGTGACTTTCCACTGGGACCATATTCATTAGTCTGCCTCTAAGTCCATAGCAGTATTCAGAAGCGTTGCTCATTAAATCCTGGAAGACAGACAACCTTTCCTCTTGTATATTGGAGAGAATGAAAGCACTTGCAAAAGTCTTCCTTATAGAAATAAAAACAGTCCCAGAAGCACAGCATTTTTTTCCTTCCTATTCCACATAGGTTGCTCTGCTAACGATTGCAGCTAATATTGTCGTAGGTTATTTCTGGATATATTTACAATAACCCCAGAATAATTTAACAGAGATTCTTCTCATAATTAACCAGCATTCTTGTTCTAGTGCCTTATTGGTACCCATCACCCTGGTTTCGACGCTCATTTCAGAAATAAAATTAGCGACACAGATGCTGAATTTTGCACCATTCACAATGCTGAATTCTGTTTTGTCTGCTTTTATCTTTTAACTCTACATCTGTTATAAAAATAAAGACATCCCAACTCTCAAATTATGTAGCTGCACTTATTTTAGGGATAATGGAACAGCAAATGTAGTTATTAACTTGTTTGCTTGAGAGAGAGAGAAAAAAAGTAGAATTATTGTTGGTACTGCGAAAGAAATATGGAAGAAGCGCTGGCTTCAGATTACACGTAATATGTGACTGAAAAAATGGAGCCAAGTGGGAACCTGCAGTGCCAAACTGTTTGCAATTAATCCCAGCTCAAAGCTGGAAAAGCAGATTTTCAGCTGATATGTGTTACGCAGCACCCTGGAATAGGCAGGCAGCAGCTCCATTCCTCTGGCAAAACCGTTGCCTGCGAGAGAAGGGCTCATCTGTGCCGCAGACGGAGTTTCTCCGAGGTTACGGGCTGTGCTCCTGCAGAAGGCCGGGGCTGTGGGGAACCCCGCCGCTTTCTGCTTTGATCCCGGCGTGGGAGTGCTGCTGCTTAGGCTTCGCCTCCTCCAGAGGAATCGGGCTAATGGGATCAGCTAAAGGGGGGAAAAAAGCAACCCCAGACAAAATAGATACCGAGCCGCGTGCGTACTGCGTCGGCGGGGAAGAGGACCCGTGGGAGATGTCAGCGGCGCGGGGCAGCGCTGGGGACGGCAGCGGGGTCTTTTCTACAGCCCCACAGCCGAGCAGGCTGGGCAAGAATAAGCAAGACCAGCAGAACAACAGTTCTCAGCTAAAACATCCTAAGGTCACTTTTTAGGAAATAGTTGTGTTTATAGATATTTTCAGCATTTCCTTTTTGGTCTTGTTAATTTTTCCCCTGTGAAAGAAAAGCTCTTTTCCTTACTATTCATTTAACTTTGGGTCTTTAGAGTGCTATTTGTCATAACCACTTTGTTTAATTTTTCAAAAAATGATTACCCTTTCCCAGATGGTGCAGCGATTGGGATTTTGGGAGAACACAAATCCCACTTTTACTGTTAATTAAAAAGAATTTTCAATATATTGTAGGACACTCCTGCTGCTGAACTTCCAGCAGAAGACTTTGTCCATCTTCCTTGCCTGGGTGGAATGGTTCTCCGTGTGTCTTCCCAATGTCCCTGTCCTTGTTTGGGTTTAGCCTTATATCTCCCCCTCTATTTTATCTGTTGCTGAAGGGAAAGCATATAAATTCTCTGTTGAAGTCGCTGCCTTAGACCCAGTCAGGTTTTCACCATCACAGCCTTTCAATAAACCTGCGCGTGTAGAACTTCAACAGCCTTTAATGCTACTTTAAGGGTAGGAAAGAGCAGCTTCTTTCGTTCACAGGCACCAAGCATATTACAGCAGTCAGGCACAGACCAATGGTCTCATGAGCAACACTTATTGCCACTATTGTTCATGCTCATGCCAAAGATTAATAACTTTGCCCGCAGCAGCCTACTTGTCTGATTTATTTCTGCGTACAAAAGGGACCCTACCCAGGGGTCTAGCTCTGTGCAGTCATTGCAAGGATATCCAATTATGAGTTCATCATTTTAGTTTGATGAAATGATAGTTACGATGAACAGCCCCACTTGTGTCCTCTGATCTTTTGTCTAGCTATTAACGCACACTTAGCACTGGCTGTGCAAGAGGCCAGCCCTTGCCTGAACGCAAAGCCAGCTGAACTCAACACCAGCCTTTTCAGTGACTTCAGGGGACCTTGGATCCAGCGTCTGATATGAAGTATCGGAGGCTGGTAGTCATAATAATTTGCTTTTTCAATCACAGGAAACTCCATGCTTCTAGATACAGGCAGCTCAAACAAATACATATTCAAATGAGAGCACACCATAGGTGGGAAAATAAATATAATTGCACCCAATTTTGCACTTGCTCTTGTCCTTGAGGAGCTAAAATGAGGTTTTTAATATACTTATTATGAATATGTGCATCTGTTCTACGATTTTTGCATAATGAGCACATTCCTGATACTTAAAGAATTAGCTTCCTCTCTCTCTAAGAGATAGGCAAAATGAGGCATGCTGTTATTCATGTATTTATTCACTCATTCATTATTTTTCGCCTGAAGCATACTGGGCAATCCATCTTGTTCCCAGGAAAATCCTAGGGGATATGAAGAAGGCTCAGCATTCAGCTCTGAACTCAATTATCACAAATCTCGTCTTATAAATTAGAACATGTTGCAGCGAAAGAAGAAAATGCAGCTCCCCATAGTACCTTTCCTGAGAGAGAGAGAGGAAAAAAATGCTTTTGGACAGTTGCCTTGGGAAGTGCAGGGGAGGGAAATTATCCAGCCTCCCCCATATCCACGCTGCAGGAAGACAAGGCTTCTTCAAAATCAAAATATATGATTTTCCAAAGTGTTTGGGCCACCAGAAGGCCAGCAGGAGAGCACCTATAGGGTGTATCCCTGCAGAATGACTTATGCCCATTATAAGTGACACATATCCTTTCCACAGTCTGCCAAAACCTGCTCCACAACTGCACGATGCGCACCAACACCTCCGAACGCTGCAGCGAGATCAGTTTTCCAGGAAAATATCACCAGCTCATAGGTTTTGAAATATTTGGTAGCACCAAACTCCCCGCTTGCTAACAGATTGAGATAGCTGGTATTTTCCTTCAAGTGATGTTCGTAAGTAGATGCGGTTCGTAACCGGGGTGATTGTTGTAGTCCTCTTAATGACTTCATTTACAGCAAAAGCTAGACGCCCACTTGTGCCTGGAAATAGGGGAACAGGGTGTGCAGACTGTGCCGATGCAGCACGAAAGTTGTGGTAGTAGGACCTGCTCTTTAAAACTTGCTGATACTGATGCATTGCTGACCTCTTGATTCCTTCACTTTATTTAAATAGTGATTCTGTTGAAACATGTTTCCTTGTTTTATGTAACTTTTTAAGCTTATTTGGGTTCTGACTTAATCTGGACAACCGCAATGGTCCTTGTTGCAGTAAGAGACACTCTTCGTGGTATCTCTGCAGCTTTGCACTGAAGGCTGAAAACGGAATGATCAGCCCAAATAGCACAGGTAATGCACCTCTCTGTGTTGTGCCGGTTTGGGTGAGCCCCTCCGAAGGGGTTTGAAGGCTGATGAACGAACAAGAAGCTTGTTTCTGGGCTGCAGTGGTCCCTAACCTCCAGCTCACCGCCCTTCCGAGCGACGCGGGGGAAGGCGTAAGGAATGGGCTCTCAGGCTGCTGTGGGATGCTGTTAGGCAGGCAACAGACCTGCCACTCACCAGCACTCAGCGTCCGAATGAGCCGGTCTTGGGTGCGAAGTGTGGAGACCTGGTAAATAAGTGTCTGAAACTGTTAAAATGCTAATCAAGCATGACAGGCTTGAGGTAGGATGCTCTAATAAGAGTGAGGATGTGCGCGATGCTTTCATAATACGCAGCAGTCAGCCAGCTGGGTTGCATGCTCTTTGCAGACTACACAGGACTGTATAGTCCATACATTTTCCTTCTGATTTCTTAGCCTCCCTCCTTGGTAGGTAACATTTATTTTTCTCTTCTTGCAAAACTGGGCCCCATGTAAATAGCTAAGGGGTTACTCTTTAACCAGGAACCACATACACCACCACCAGCTCAAACAAAACACTGGTACAACCATTAAGGTCTTTTAATTTTTAACATCCTTATTCCCAGAAGCTTGGGCGAGCAGCTCTGTACCACTGGCCTTCTGCACCTGCTCTGGGCTGCATCCAAAGAAACTTGAAACCACTGGGAAGGTTTCCATTAACTCACTGGGTTAGGTCCTCTAACGGGAAAATACTGACCTTTTCTGGTGAGCGTGGAGGCTTTGTGGGACGGCCCTGCCATTGTCTCTAAGAGGTGAAAAAATCCACCGTGGGGACCACACGTCCTGAACACTACAAAAAACGTTTTTCCACTGGAGCTATCATTCAAACACCTGAGTCATGACACAGGTTTTCTAGCCTTATTTTGGCTTCTTCAGAGGGAAGAGCTTCCTTCCACTTTTTGCATCAAACCTGAAGATGGCCAACAGGCTCCTCTCGCTTACCCTGATCTTAACAGCTGTTAAAAGCCTTTAGGACAGCAAGGAATCAGGGGGACTCAGCTGAATTTCTAATTACTATTTTTTACTTCATCTTTTGCCAACACATGGAGGAAAAAAAGGCATAACAGGTACCATGGCAGAACCACTCCCTTCCAAACAACTTGGCATTAGAGCAATGCTCAAGGACCAAAACACCAGTTTCAGCGCAACTTTCAGGATAGTAACTGAAGCCAGGAGGATCAGGTACTGAATCAGTAAGAATTGTTTTTTTCTTACACCAGACAAGGAGATTGCTTGTGCCAACACCACTTGTATTCCCTCCTGATGAAAAAAAAAGGGGTTTGCTATATGGAATTTAAGCAGCGAAGTTCAGCAAGGCTTTTCTACACATACAGGGCAGGTACAGATAGCGCAGAAGACATCCTCAAATATAGTTCCCAGAGGGACAATGAGGGTAAAGCACTTGGTCAGGGTCTTGGGCTCTAGAGGAATAAGTGATTTCACAGGAATTATCACTCAAGCTCCTGTAGAAGTCTACTAGATGCGTCACAAAGTGAGGGTTCTACAGGCATGACCAACGTAAGGAAACGCTGCAACCAGTTGAGTCTGAAGGCCACTGCCAGCATTTAAACGAAGCTCCAATTACAATGCAAGGACTTGGCTATAGATGGCTCAATTTATAAATAATGACTTTTGAAGTTCATTCAGGCTAAAAAAGCATCCATTAAAAATGGAAATCCAGTGCAAATCAGTTAAGCAAGCAGCTAGAAATATAGAGAGAAGATAAACAATAATAATACATTATTTAAGCTTATAGCTAAGAAAGCCATGAGAAAGTCAGAGTGACTATTCATCTGTAAATGGGGCAGCGAAAGAAGATAATGGGCCTAAATTCTGCTTCTGTAAAACTCTCACTGACTTCACTGATTAGGAAGAAGTTGCTTGAAAATCAGCAGAAATGGTTCCGATTTGGTTTGTAAAACGATACAAACTTCACTCAATGGACTAACCAGAAAAGCCTTTTATCGTCACTATTTACAAAGTGCTGCCTGTGGCAAAGATTCCTGGTGCTACTCTAAGAGGTTACACAAGTTGTTATGACGAAGGACTAAGGAGGATATGCTAGAAGGAAAGCTGCTTGCAGTTTTGGATAGCCTGATTTGCTTAGTTTACAAATCAGAAGAGGATTTGTCCTCCATTTCCAAAGCTCAGCCTGAGATCAGCGCAGTAAGTGCTGCTCTCGGCTTATGTATCAGTGTCTGCAAGAAAGGATTTGACCATCAACTTGCCTTTCTCGTTTTGGGTTTGTTCCACCTCCCCTGCCTGCCCTTGGTCTCCCTCAGCTGCGTTGCTTACATTTTGCTGACAGCCTTAACATTCATTTGGCATTTAGCTGCGCACGAGGATTCAGAAGATGCACGCAGACTGTGGTCCTCGCTGGATTTATGGCACCTTCTGCAGGCACCCGGGTGCTCCAGCACGCAACGCCGACGTACTGAGCTCACTGTATTTCAGCGGACGCCAGCGACCACCTCTGGAGTGACACATGGCTGGCGATAGTACAGCACCGGCACTTCGAGGGATGAGATTTTAAATCGTCTGTCTTTTGGGTACGATCTATCTTCAGTCACCCTGGGATGTATTTTAAAGTTATGTCAGGGTCAACTAAGGCATGTAGGTGGTTCTGTACATATGGCTGTCAGTCAGTGAGCACCTTTCTAGAAAAAGTGGCAGAGGAATTTACACAGGGAGCCTTATGTCATTCATTACTGTGGCCAAGGCACAACGTGACCCAGATTCACACATTCATAGAAGTGGAGAGTGCTCTGATCTGACACCTCCAATTTCAAGATATTCCGCTTTAGCTGAAGCCAATTCCATCTGCAAGCTGCTGGGTTTGGGGCCGTGTCTGGGCAAGGTTCAAGGCATAACACGTGCTACTTCTGACAGGGGACAGGGGCTGATCGTGTATGAAGGTCATTTGAAAGACAGGAGCTGATCATCCAGCACATAAGTATTCATGTAGTGGCTTGGATACAAATACAGGCATTCCCCTCATCATGCTCAAAATCCCCTTACTTCTTAAGGGGAAGTACTTTTCTTAACATCGACTTCTTTTTCTTAACATTAACTTTTTCTTAACATTAACTTCTTAACATCAACTTCTTTGTTAACTACATCAAAGTTGCATAAATGGAAAACCTTGGAAAGTATTTAATATCTCTAAAAAGATGGAGCAGCAGAGAGGATGTGTTCCAGCAGCTCTCTAGACACACACTTTTGCTCTGACCTTGCATTAGAGGAAGAGGTACTGGTACTGCCAAAGCAATAGCCTCCTTTTTGCTTATGCTTCATTTTCACCCACGACCAGAGCTGGTCTGACCTCAGTTCTCAGGTATTTTGACCTACAAAATTGAATTGCTTTGAATTTTTTTCTAGACAGCCCTAAAAAGCATTGGATTAGTACTGATGGAAACGTAGAAACAAGCAGATAATTCGGTTTGATCTGGTCACAGACTGAGTTATGGCTGGAGGCTACCTATGAATCACTTTTAGCATAAAAAAATTCTCAAGAAATCCAGCAGCTTCTAACTGGTAATAGCTTGAAATTCCATGTGAAAACATGTCCCAGGCAACTCAACATTTCCTTCAAACACTCAATTTGCAGTTTAAAAAGAATCTTCCTTGTGCATGTTCATTTCTGCATACTGACCCCCAAATATTTTAGTAAACAACCATTGGCAAGAAAGTCCACAGAAACAACCAATATCTGGGATAATTTCTGGAAAAATGAATTTTGAGGTCACACGTTCAGTACTAAAAGAAAGTCTGCTCCACCAGGATGCAAATTATCAAGGCATTTCAGCACATCAAAATTACAAATGAGAGAAAGACCTGCTCCAAGCTGGAAACTCAAGAAGCTTGGGCCTTGGCCACAAAAGCCTTGACGCCGGGACAGCGTTCAGGCGGCGGCTGGATGTGTTAAGAGGAGGATGCAGTTGTTGCAATGGAAGAGAGCATGATGTCCCCCTCAGACCTATAGGTACCATGTACAGACACACTAGTAGGAACCAGAATACCCTTTGGACACTCCTCCCTTTAACGCCCACATAAGAAAAGTTCATTTTCAGTTTAGTGTCTGAAGGCGAGAGTCAAACTGAAATCCCAGGTTCTCTCATCCTGCGCAACACTTCTTGCTGTTGCTTACATTGCGGTCTCCTTCAGGCTTGCAGCTTCCATATACATCATGGGCTCTGCCCAGTACTGCTTTTTTTTAATTTGTGTGCATTTCCTTTGATGCTTAAATAACAGAAAAACAGCAAAATGAGGCTCTCATCTGAATTACTCGGGAGAATACAGTGAGGTATTCTAGGCTGTCGGATACGGTTGTAATTAGGTGCTTTTAGAAGCACAGTATCTATTTTTGTCTGTTATTTATTGTGCATACTATATTTATTGTGCTGAACCTGTTAGACTACTGCAGATTTCTTGGTACGTTATAGCCTAGGTGCTGCTGCTACACCTGTTTTTGAGATTCAGAGACAAACCAATTGGATTCTGACATTTATTTATCTTCTTAGAGTGAATCTTTTTGTCTGGTAGGTATGTAGGACTCCTACAGAGACATTACAGCGTGTCACGCTAATCCTCCTTAGCTCATGGCTTACTGACCTAGCGCGTAACGACAGCCCTTCCAGAGCACCGCGGTGACCTGCTGCCACCCGAGCCTGCCAGCGCGCACGGCCTCTGCACATCCGCCCCATGCTGTCCCCCCACAAGAAGCCCCAAGAACATGTGTCCCTGTGCCAAGGCACCCTCAAATCGCACCTCCTGCTGAGATGGCTCAGCCAGCCTCATCGCCTGCACAAGGATAAATTTCGCTCCGGGAGATCAACGCCCTTTCCCTAAAGACTTTCAAAAACCCAGGAGGTTTTCAGGAGAAGTGCAGGCCAGCTGCTAGCTCCGTGCTGGGGCAATGCAGATGCACCACAGGAGGAGGTCTGCCCCTCCCCAGACCGTACAGAGCTACTCTCACAGCTGCGGTAGCCCCAAGAGCTGTGGCAGAACCACAGGTTCGCTCCCCCGCTCCAGTTTCCCGTCTATCACGCCCACTCACCCCTGCCCACATAAAAAAGAAATATTGGAACAAGGCAATAATTATTTCCCTTCCCAAACGCCTAGAAAATTAATATGAGTCAAAGCTCTAGCTACCTGGCAGCACGAATGCAAACACAACAGAGCTTCCCGGTAGATACCAAGAAGCAATGCCACAGTTTGTTTAATTAACCAGCCCTTCTACTTCTTGAAATAACCCCAGATCAGTCCGTGTCCTCAGGCCACACGAAGGGCCTGAACTCAGCCGGTGCCGATCGGTGCCCGCGCACCCTGCGGTGCATTCAGGCTTGCAGGGCTCAGGGGGTTAACTCACCCCAGCGTCTCCTCAGAGAGCAGAGGGGAAAGGAAACCTGTCCCAGCCGCTTAGCTAGTGTGTCCCTTCTTCCAAGATGCCTGCATGTCTCATCCCAAGGAAGGAGCTTCCCCTTCAGCTTTTTTGTCAGTCTAATTTAGAACTGGAAACAAGAAGAATTTTTGTAGCTCTAGAAAGCTGCAGCACAGAGCTCGCAAGGGGACGCATCAAAGTTCAGGAAAGAAACTGGAGGCCCTACAGAGCCGGTTGCAATATGGCAAGAATGAGTGACCTTTAGTTAATTATTCTATAGAAACGCTACTAATTCTGCTCACAGAAATTCAGAATCAGGTTCATAACAGTGAGTTTATATCCCTGGCAGCACCAGGCAGCCTTCTGCAGAGACCTTCAGCTTGAACCACCCTGCCAGGAGCTCCTGACCTCCAACCCAACTTCTGAAGAACAAAGACCTTTGCTATACCTGCTCCTCTCTGAGCGAAGAGGCTGCCGAGCGCTGCTTTCCAAAAGAAAGCCAGGTTTGCAGACCCAGAGCCGCTGGCTGCCCTGACCCCAGAAGCAGAAAGCAGAGCTGTGCCCATTTTATAGCCCGTCTGCTGTCCTGGCACAACCTCATCGTGAGAAAAAGCTGCACCTGCAGGAAAACCACAGCCAGGCATTAAGGATAAAGCAAGGATAATACCACCCATTTCACCTTTTAAAAGTCCTAAGTTTGGGGCTTTTTGGCTCACAGGAAGAGAGCGAGCGTGCGCGGCAGTGCAATTGCTGCATTACAGAGACCATCCTCGCTACCACAGGTGGCTCTCTGAAGGTGAAAAAAAGCCATAGGGTGACAAAGGAATTTTCCAAGTTCATGGACATGTATAATCTGAGATGTTTTGTTGTCTTTGTATGCCATGTATGTAAGAGTCACGGGAATTTGAAATGGGCAGTGAAATAGTAGAGGACATAAGTTTTTTAGTGGTATCAGCCTAAGAAGTGAATGAAACGATATAGCAGGTCTTTCTCTCATTTGTAATTTTGATATGCTGAAATGCCTGCACTTTAGTCTATCTGGCTACAAGCTCTTAAAGTACATGTTTATAAATCCTTGAGAAGAAAGAGACAAAATGAAAAAAATGACAGCTTTGAATTATAGCTGTGATGAATATTGTCATAATAAATTCTCTCCTCCACCCAAAAGAGCAATGAGGGATTCCTTCTGTACACACCATGTTTTCACAAGTCTAACACAGCCACTTTTTCATTTATAGCTTGCTTTTGGGCTGAAAGTCGCCACACATATTACATGAACTCAGCTGTAAATGATTCAGAACTATTTGGTTGAGAATACCATGTTTCTAGATAATTTAGGCTGAGATTTTCCAGGTTGCGCAAGGGCTTTTGCTACCCAAGTCAGAGAAACTGATGTATCTAAATCCTCTGGGCAGCGTGTCAAGACATAATCTTTTAGAGGTGTTGCTCTACAGCTTGTTTCTACAGCCATAATTGCCAGAGGAAGGGATGCTGAAATGATAGTCAAAACAATGCTTTCGTATGAAAGATTAGCCGTTTTCAACACCATGGCCCTAATCGGAGCTGTGATGTATATTAATCACCCATTCCCTGCTTTAGCTCCATCGGCTGTTGCTACAAAAGGGGATGACAATTCAAACAACACTTGGCTGGAATACTTGGCTGCTGTGCCCAGCTTTGCTCTGAACAAGATTTCCAGTGAAAAATGAATCCATTTAGAGACACTGGCTACACATTTTGCCATATCTTTATTGCACTTTTACCACGTTGCAAACAATTCCACAAAAATGCTGCAAAAGTAAGCCTAGAGCTGCCGAAAGCAGCTTTTTACCCATATATGTATATATTTACACAAAACTATCAAAAGCAAAGTTGAAAAGTAGCAGCCCGGCTATGGTAGTCTAGAAAGATAAGAGCTGCCACCTCCTTATGAACAAATAGTACAACTTGTCATTTTACATCACTTTGTAAAACCAACATTCAAGTATTCCTGTCAATGCACAATTAGTGAAATTCCCTTCCAGTAACCACTGTATTTATTATTATAATTATAATTATAATTTTTTGCCTTTAAAAGTTCATAATGCCTTAACCCTTTAAATGCTGAGTAGCTGGGGAAAAAAAGCATTTGATTTAAATAAGATACAGTGGATTAGAGCACTTAAAGGGTTATCACAAAATACTAAGTGGACTGTCACCACAAATAAAGTGTGAGTCACAAAACTATGCCGTCCCTCAGTTAAATTTGGTAGGTAGGTCTGGGGTTTCATAGATATACCATATATAAATACAAAATATTAAGTAAAGGCTTCCTTTCTATACAAAAAGGACAGGAGGTGCTTTGCTATCAGACCGTTGTCTGTCAGTGATCTGAGTATTTTCTCAATCTTTTCATAATCTCTCTTTAGGAACTAATGAAAAGCATCACATCAGACTTACTTTTCTTAATGAACTAATCCTTTGCAGAGTCTACATTTTACCTACTTTGGGAACAATTATATCTCATTTCTGAATTCACTGAATTCACGAAGTGGCACACACAGTCTTTTGCAAGACTTTTTTTTTTTTTCCTCTTTGAATCTTCTTTACTTGGCTGGTAAAAACGTAGTCTTGCGATTTCACTACCTCTCGGTCGTAACAGTGTTAACATCAGTGTTAAAGTCATTTTCAACCACATTGTCATAACCATCCTTTTCTATACAGTCACTAACAGCCTTGAGGACAATCCGCAGCCGCCTGTCCATCGCCTCCAAGTGAGGCTGGTAGAGAATGGGAGCTATTTTATCTTTTAGTAAAGATTCCTTCATCAAGAGACTGAGTTTGTATTCCTCCTTGGCTAACAACTGTAATCGCAGATAGGTAGACTTCCTTATTCTAAGAGAAAAAGGAGAAAAAAAAATGCAAATCAGTGTTTTCATCACTACTGATGCTGACAGGGTAAAAGGGTTACAGTCAGCATAGCGACAGCAGCCTAAAAACCTTATGATGTGACCTGAAATGATGAGAACCAGGCACTGCCGGAGTCCTGGCGCGCAGCTGGCGTTGTCACCCGGCCAGCGATGTGTGGGAGCCCTAATGCTGGAGAGGTTTTGGAGCGCAGCTCTACAGTCAAGCGCAGGCAGCCTCCACGCTCCTCAGCCGGGTAAGGCACCAACTGGATCGGGTGCAGCATTCATGGGGTCCCGTCCACGCCGGCAGTGACGCGCATGAGGCTCGTGGCACCGAGCTGCGGCGTGGCTGGTGGCAGCAGAGGCTCCCGCTGGCTGACCCCGCCGGGCTGCCCAGAGCCCCGCAGACGCAGAGCTCACCCCGCTCCCCGCCCGACAAAGCCGACTGCCACCCTCCTCTCTGAAAACGGAGAGCCCTCGTGCAGCACCTCAACAAGCTGGGGGGAATTTTGCCACTTGACTTCCACGGGACGCGTATGTTGTCTTAATAAAGCCCCTCTCAGGACAGCTCGCAGCCACGCTCCCGCAAGGTCCTGAGCTCGGCAAAGCACTTAACGTGCTAGTGCCGACGCTCGGGGCTAGCTCGGGTCGGGTGCACCGGCCAGGGCCACGACGTCTCCTCCTCGCCACGGCACGCAACAAAAGATTCACTTGAACATTTCGGTCCTGTTAGTGGAAACGACTGTATAAAATGGGAAACGACTCCGGAGATGAAACATACCTGCAGCACTGGTTTAAAGGCACCAATATGGAAAGTTCATCATGGGAGTATTTTCCAAACCTGTTAAAAGATAAGAGCAAGAACATGACAAAGGCTGTTTTAAAGACTGACTTTTTTCTTTTCTTTCCCCAGAAAGATTATTAAAGGTATTTACCCTCTTCCATTATCTAAGTGGATAATAAATGTTTCATTTCCAAACTTCTCAAAGGTTTCATAGTGATGTCGATCCATGTTACCTACGGAACAAAGAGAAAAAAAGCCCGTTCTCACTCCGGCTTGCTGCTGAGCCTGCAGGTCAGGGGAATACAAAAGCTACGGTTCAGCGAGAAGCCCCGCGCTCCCCAGACACGACGGCTGTGTAGAGCGGAGAAAACAATGGGTCTGCTGAGCTCGCTTGCTTCACTGTGGAAAGCCCGAAGTGTGTGATACTGGAAGATGGGCTGTTATGCCTCTGGGAGCTGGCAAGCTCTCCGTAGCTTTTATACTTTAAGCTCTAGAGGACCCATCAGGAGACAGAATGAACCTTCCCACCCTCCAGCAACTCCTCCTGGGGTGCTCCAAGGAACTCCCTCTCAAGTATGATGGCATCTCGACTGCCTTGGGGAGCCTGGTCATCCATGAGGTAGCTATGTCCTAAGCCAGCAGAGTGAAAGTGAGCCCTGCTGCTCCAGCCCTGGGTCAGTACGGCGTGCACTGTATGTGTGCAGGGTGCGAGGCTTATCTTAGGGAGGGGAAAATGCATCCTTCACGCAGGGATGTTAATCCATATGACTTTGCTAATATTGTATTAAACTTTTTGAACCATGACCAAACATCCTGTTTTTCCTCTAATAAGAACTTTGTCCAAATTTCTGGCTGCCTGGAAAGCCGAAACGGTATTATGGCTCTAACAGACGGATCAGCATGCTACTGCAGTGGTACAGCTGAACAGCTCTCCTCGGGCACCCATGGCAGGCAGACGCATGATCTGCTTTTTAAGGTCAATGTGCAGAGTACTGGTGCCAGGCTATGAATTTTGTCTTCATGGCGGGGCTCTTGAGCCACTTATAGATGCCACACATGGCTCCTGAGCTGTGATTTGCCCTCTCCTGCTGCAGCCTATTGCAGAAATCTCAGTAGTGGCAATGGCAGAGGTTATGGCCATGCTGGCATGTGTCCGAGGATCAAGTATGTCTGTTGGCAACTTACAGGTATATTAGCTGCAGCGGAACAGGTTTCATATGAGAATGTCTTGGTGTTAACCAGTGAGTAGGCTTGGAATAGGTCTCTATTACCTGCTTGTTAATAATTATTTTGTTCCGATCAGGTTACATAAAAAACAACAAAAACAAAAATGTCCTGATACACACCACAGTTGCCTTTGCGACAAAGCAACACTTCTTTTTTCCTCCCTGTGACAGCTTATAGACCAAGCAGCAGTGAATACTACTGCAGGTTGAAAACAATGTGCCAATAATGAACAGTCCTTGCATGTGTCCCCGGGAACCATACATTACAATAGTAAAGCGCTCACTAAAGCAAGCTGTGAAGCCCTTAACTGTTGTGAAGGAGACTAGCCTGACCTGTGTTCATCATCACTCTGCACTTCTGAACATCTTTGTTCCTTTAATCGGCACTGATGGGAATACATAATCATGTAAATCTACATTTTCTCATAATCATCTAGAATGGCACATACCGTAAATGCAGCTTCAACCATGCTTTAGCGAACTGCTGAGCTATGCAGAGTGGTGTTGAAAGAAATGGTTCTTATTCTAATTAAATGTTGTATTTAATTTTTGAAAGAGATGAAACATACCCATTAGGAAATCAAAAACTGTCATATCCATTATATCCAGAATTCTGGTCCCACTGTCATACGGGGGTGTTTGTTTAACCTCTTCACAATAATCTGGATCAACTTCCCATCTGGAAAAGCCAATATTTTGATATTTTATGTGACATACAAAGCCTACTATTACCAAAAAAATGTTATTTTGCAAAGATCTAGTTGTATCACGTTTGATTGAGGGCAGGGTCAGATAGAGGCAGCACATTCTTCAGGCTGCTTCCAGTAATGCAGGCAACCAATAACTGTGACTGATGAAAAAGGAAGAAAATCACAAGATTGAAAACTATCTGGCTAATAGCTTCAAGATTTAGGAGACCAGCTGCACCATCAGTCATATGATGAAAACATCTGAGACTTGTTTAGGGCTGCTGATAGCAGTGAATCTTTCTTCCACTGATAGGAGTTAGACAGGTCCCGTTGCATCCTGTCAAAGCCCCTGGAGGTATCTGTCCCATGAGAGAATTATGCCATTGAAGGTCCTGTTAGGTTCAGGACCATAAGCTGGACCTCCTTGCAAGCATAAGTACTCTGTCCCTGATCAGGAGCTGGACCCACTGAAGAAATACAGGTGCTCTCCTAAGCCTCAGTGCTTCAGAACAGGCAAGAATGGTAACTGCAGCACTGTTTTGTTTTCCTATCACCCTTTGCGGCTGGCGAACCCTTTGCTCACCACTACTCACTCTGCTTTCTTGCGCTTGTGGTAGGAACGTCTCCAAGGGTTTCTCCAGGTTTTCCTTTTAGCTAAAGACAAATCAGGTAGGAAAGCAGCCAGAGACCCTTCGATCTGATCTGGTTTTCCACACAGGGCGTGCTCTGTTGAGCAGTAGTAGGAGCACTCTCCATAGAAGCAGATGTTGTTGGCTGGCAAATAAAGGAAAACAGTTTTAAACCCTTACGTTCAAGAATTCATAAAAGCACTGATGCCTGTATGAGCAGAAATAAATCTCAGACCCAAAACCCCGTTACCAGACATAATTTTCTTCCACTGGAACCACTAGAAAGACATTCATTTCAGTGGCTGGGATCACGCCCTGTGCTGAGGTCTCTGTGACTATTTCTGGTCTATTTATGTTCCAAAAAAATCCAAATTTATTTTTTTTTTAAATCCTTTCCCTTCTTCTTTCATTTTCCCAGACTGATACGTCCTTTGGGATACATTTGTTACCCCAGGCTGGAACCCCAATTCCCACAGCTGAACAAGTGGCACGTGCCCAAGATTTACTCACCTTCCAAAATCTTGGCTTGTTTAAGAATAAACAACAACATTTCATTCATTTACTTGCTGGTATGAGAAGAACTGTCAGTTCTACTAAAGAGAATTATTTACCATGAAGGCTTATGTGGGAGTGTATGTGGAAGGCGGAAATAGCACAGATGTAACTCTGTCAGCACACATCCCAAACACAAATTTCTTTCTCCACACATCACATTAACCACAGAAAAAGAACCTGCAGCAGGAGTGTGTGTTATCTTAAAACCTCCCTAAAGCCGCCACCACCTACTTCTGTACCAACAGGAATACCCACCTCTTTACAAGAACCCCCTTCCCACGTGAAATCGGTGGGAGTGGGAGAGAGCAGCTCATTCCCAAACACCACCAACATCACACTACGAACAAGAACAGGAGCACAATGCTGATCTTCTTGTCGGTGTGCTACAACTCTTCTGACATGGCTTTATGCACATAAAATGTCATTAGAGGAAGACTGTGCTCTTTCCTTACGGTAATGCGTGAAGCTGAGAAGTCACATTGCTTCCTAATTCCGCACAAGATCTCTAAATTCAAATATTGCTTCTGAGCTGCTCTCCCTTTAGGCAGGATCAGTATAAATGAGGCAGGAAGGGCTGGTGAATCGAGGGAGGTGATTTTCTGCCTGCCACAGGAGAGCACGTGGCTCGGAAAGGTAAGGTGGTGGGTTTTCATGGCAGCGATGCCCTGCGGCACGACACTCTGCACGTCACTGTGACGTCCCCCCAGTCCAGACCCGACCTACGGCGGCGAAGCGGCCGGCGGAGGTGGTACACTGCCAGTGGGCAATGCAAGGGAGACGGTGAGTCAAGATGACGAGGAACAATACCGGTCCCAGTGCTATGGAGATAACAGGAGGGAGGGAGAAACAGGACAAGGAGCTGCAACTGGGGAAGGAGGAGAAGGACAACGTGGAAGAGCAATAAGGTCTTCTGATGTTTTTGATTGTATTAATTAGCTGTATTATCCAAGACCTACTGTTAACCTTGGAATTACATCATATAATTAGACTAAAAGGCTGGTGTGTTACTACTTGACAGTTTGTCTCAGCTCTTCATTTCCAAGCTTCTATTGATGGCCATCAGATTTGTCCATTAAGTCGTGATTACTTCACTCTGGACACAGCCTCTTCGAAACCCTCTGTTGTGACTGACTCATAAGGGCCACCCATTTATCTGTGCTCAGGAACAACTCCAACCCAAACTGCATATTTACATTTACAGGCTTGACTCATACCAGCTAAACACATCCTGACTCAGTCCAGAAATATTTACCCTGTGGTCAAAAACCTCATTGACAATTACTGAAAGAAAAGTGCTTCAGGGAAGAGAAAACAGAAATTACAAAAGGAAGGAAGGGAGCACTCAGCATGACTATACTTTTAATTTTGTAATTTAAACTGTTTTACCATGCAGGATACCCTTTCTTAAAAAATATTTTAAAAGAAGTTTTTTCTTATATATACAGCATACTTAGTCCCTTAACATGCTAATTAAAGGAACAGTAGTTTGAGACTTCCCATGAGCTAAGAAGCGACCATGCCCTTGGCCAATAAGCCACTCGGCTTGGCTATCTCCTATGAACCCCAGCATGAATCTTGGCGCTGCTCATCACATGATATGTTTATTAATTTCTAAACAGAAACCCCACTCATTTTTCCTTTTGAGCAACTCAGTAAAGTAACTCATATCTCTGATTTGAAGTTTTGAAAAGTTTTGAAAACCTTTTTACAAATTGTATGGGAAAAGAGCAACCACTGTTAGGGAAACTTGGGTCGGAAGGCACTCTGGAAGCCTCTGGTCCAAGCTACATGTTCAGACCGGCACTAACATGAGAGTCAGACCAGCGTTGCCTTCTCTTGTCCAAATCCGAAACCCTCAGCTTCTCCTTGTGCACCAGATGCACCAGCTCCAAGACCAGCTCAGTGGCCCTCCTTCGGACTCACTCCTTTCATTAGTCTAAAATCAAGTGTGGTGACAACATCTAGACAAAGTTAACCGAACGCAAGGCCTGGGCGTGCTGCCCTGCAGTCTATAACCTCTCACGAGTTTCTCTTGCAAAAATGCTACCATGGCACGGGCTTGGCATAGCTTTTGCAGGGCAAACACAGGTGCCTCAGCTTCACCTTTGATCATCCTGGCAAAACCAGGAGGGTTTCATGCCTCCCTGCGAACCTCTTCCATAATTCAGAATCCAAGCGAAGGCTTGTCCAAGCACCTGTGGGCAGCGCTGCCAGCCGCAGGTGGTCTGCAAACAGGTGGATCATGCTGGGCCGTTAGGAAGGCTGGGATACTCTCAGCCAGTAAAAACTGGGGAAAAAAATCTGTGATTTAGACCCTTCAAAAAATTATTGCAGACAAAATAGTATTTCAAGGGGTTCCAGGCTGCCACACGGAATGATTTAGAAGAAATCACACACAGATGCTGTTTGCTGCGGGTTAGCGCAGAAGAGCCAGGAGATACAAAGAGGTCCCTGGTCCCCGGGACCCCACTGGGAGGGAAGGCAGGGCCCTCCCCGCGCTGCAGCCGCGGTTTGTGTTTCCAGCTGTTTGAAGCTGCGGTGGGGCTCGTGCTTCAACTCAGCTCTGTCAGCACCACCTGCTCATCTGTGGAGGGGGGAACCTCTGCAGATTCATCTTGGTCGCCTGAGACAATTTATCTTCCAGGGTTTCTGTGACCTGACTTCCACCCGGCAGCGCGCAGCCAACGCTCGGCGACCCGCCACCATAACGGCTGCGTGGAGAGCGAAAGGCCCAGCAACGGCCCTCGCACGCTATCGCAGCCTCCGCTGCTGGCTGCGTAAACCCGGCCTTTCGAGAAGGGAATTCTACTAAACGCAGCATTTTGCACAGCGGGAAGGCAAATGCTGTGTTTAATAGTTTGCTTCTGAATTCAACTTTGGGAACAATGAAACCCTGCTCCGTATTGTCAACCAAAGCAACTGGGACTCATCACTTGACAGCAACCACACATTTGTATCCAGACACATCTTCAGGAAAGCTGGACGGCCATGGCAGCGACGGCAGCCGCTGCTGCAGCGTGACGCGGCTGCCTGCGCGCGCCGGGCCGCGCGTCCCCGCTCCGGCCGGGCTCCTCCGCAGAGGCCCCATTGCCGCAACGCGAGTCCAGCCCGAGCGACGGCAGGATGAGTCCTGACGTTAAGACAGCAAACTCGCGGTAAAACCACAAGTGTGTTTCTCGGTGAGAAGGTACTTTCAATGGCGAAGCTTTTTCTGCCTGCCGTTACTCTCCCTGTGGGCTCAGACCTGTGGTACGTACTCTCCATGGCTCCTGTCTGATTTCTGGGGGTAGTGGAGGTGAAAGGATGCTGTATCTCAAGTTACTATTAAAGAAATTAACTGCTTTGATTGATACAGAATAGACATCCCGATACATCTACCCTAGTTCTTATATACAGGCAGTTAAGATCACAGAATCACAGAATCACTAGGTTGGAAAAGACCTTCAAGATCATCAAGTCCAAACATCAATCCAGTGCCACCATGTTCCCTAAACCATGTCCTGAAGTGCCACATCCACACGTTTTTTGAACACTTCCAGAGATGGCAACTCCACCACCTCCCTGGGCAGCCTGTTCCAATGCCTGACCACTCTCTCGGTGAAGAAATTTTTCCTAATATCCAATCTAAACCTCCCCTGGCGCAACTTGAGGCCATTTCCTCTTGTCCTATCGCTGGTTACTTGGGAGAAGAGACCAACACCCACCTCACCACAACCCCTTTTCAGGTAGTTGTAGAGAGCGATAAGGTCTCCCCTCAGCCCCCTCCTCTCCAGACTAAACACCCCCAGTTCCCTCAGCCGCTCCTCATAGACTTGTGCTCCAGCCCCCTCACCAGCTTTGTTGCCCGAATTATCTGGGGAAACATTAACTTTTAAGGTTCCTTAAAAATGTAGAAAACAGAAGAGGTACCAAATGCAGAAAACCACAGTTCTCATTTAAGACTTCAAGGTGCAGTAGCAAGCTCTCTGAAACCTAAGTAGGTGACCCACACTCTGCACAGCAGGCTGAGGGCAAAATTCCAGCTAGAGACACGAGCCCCGTGCTTCGCCGGCAATCCCACGCTGAGAGCAGAGTTCAGCCTTTCGAAGGCAAAGGTCGGGGGGAGAGGGGAGATGAGGTCTAACTGCAGTGCGGTCCTTCTCCTCCCAGTAAAATCGCCCAGCCCGTACGTTCCCCTCACATACGATAGAGGTGTTGCTGTACAGACCCCCCTCCCTCAATACACCTGCAAGAGAAGCGACTGCCAGGAATTTGTGCTCCTGCAGAGTGGGTAGAAACGGCAAGAGCAGCAGTGCTGGCAAACCAGAAAGGGAGGGATGTTTGTACGTGCTGAAATGTTCCAACGCTGTGAACGCGCAACACGCCAACTCTTTCTTCATTAAAAACCAGAATTGTTTCCCCAGAGCACTAGAGGCAAGAGAATCCCAAGCGGTGTTGAAAATGTCTGATTTTCATTATCTGAGGATGAATGGATACAATTCGTAATGAAATCCACGCAAAAATCATGGTCTGGTGATCGAAACTCCAACTAATTACAACAATTAAGAACCAGAGTGTCTGTGTACTCATCCGCACGTTTTCTGCGCGCCGTCCTGATAGCTGAACAATAATTCTTCTCAGGAAGAAAACGAACAAGTGGAGATACCTTAAAGCAAATTGCTTGGCAGAGCAATTCTTTTACTGAAATTTGCATGACTGTTAATAGAGGACATTTAGCAAGCCTGTGCGACTGGAGTACTGGAAAGAAACCCGAATGTTTACTACAGCAATACATGAAAAGATCTTTCTTTTACCTGCTCAAAATAATAGCTAATTCAGAATTGCTATTGTTTGCTGAGAGGGGAAAAAAATCCATAATCCCTTGGAACTGGTTAATATGAACAAAAACACAGTGCTTACTAGCTGTGTAACATTGATTTCTTTAAGCTGCTGCCTCAATTACTTCCAAAATGAAGGCTGACATCACTAATATGTCTCTTTTTTCCCAGCAAATTACCATTCATTTGTAAGAGTAGCAGGGCTACTGCAGTCTGCCCTGCTGCAAAAGATGTAAAATTAATTTAAATAATTACTGACCTAATTCCATTTCTCATGTTTAGCCCAAACTGCCTGGAAGTGCACTTTTCCGCAAACCTGCCTCCTCTCTGAAGGCAGCCTAACACATCGACCGACCAGTCGATGGTCTGCTCGCAGCCGTTCCCACCTCCCAGCAGAAGCGGCGATGCCGCTCTGCAGCGCGCTCTGAAGCTACATCCTACCTACAACCTGCATCCGCCGGTGGCTTCCTGGCAGGACGGCACCCTGGTTTCTGTGCCTCATGGTACAAGTGAGGTGGCCCAGGCCATGGGCCCGTGGAAATGCAGTGAGGTTTCTCCTGGCATATCCCCGCGCTGCTTCGGGGAAGAACACGGTGTATTGATGAGCATCATGAATACTTACCCGCGGAGGGTTTCCGCCGCACATAGTGATCTCCCAGCCCGAGGGGAAGAGCTTTGTATAAAATCAATGACGTGTAGTGCTTGTTTCATTTCAAGAGATGTCCGTGGGTGCACGGAGAGGGACGCTCCGCCAGCAGACACAGGGTGTCCCCGCGGCCGCTGTCGCTGAGCACCGCTGAGGATGGAGACGCAGACCCCAAAGGGAGGCCCAGGGGGTCCTGCTGCACAGGCTGGCTCTTGCAAGCGTCCGCATGGCACACCTCAGTTTCTCAGCTTTGTAGCCAGTTCTCCCTCAAAACCAAGTGACCTTGGTGCCCCTCAACTGCCAGAGGGGCAAGTCAGCCTCTTCCAGCCTTCGCCAGGCTCCCGGATCCCTCCTCACCCTCAGCTCCCCAGGCCCCGGGGCTCGTCCCAGCACCCTCCTCTGCTCCCTTTTCTGCCCTCAACCTGCTGCTTGCGCTGCTGCTAGGTTTGTGAATTTGTTTCCAAATGCTTAACTTAGGACCTTTATTACTTTTTCATTAAACATTAATTAGTGCCTGCCTCTTAAGGTCAGTATGAAATAGAAGACGGAGGTTGGGCATGTTAATGAGAATCTAACTAATTAAACTGGGGACTTGTAGGGAAGAACTCTGACAAGTAACCAACATGATTTAAGCAAAGTATATTGATTTAGGAAATGTAGAATTGAAAGAAAAATTAATTGCGTAAG
The DNA here is from genome assembly GCF_964289735.1 of Phaethon aethereus. Taxonomy (NCBI): domain Eukaryota; kingdom Metazoa; phylum Chordata; class Aves; order Phaethontiformes; family Phaethontidae; genus Phaethon; species Phaethon aethereus. Next base: position 7,279,489 of record NC_138591.1, read on the forward strand.
CGTTTTATTCTCCAGAAAAGCCTGATTCACAGTTAATCAAATATTTTAATTGAATTTATCTGAGGCCTCTAAATAAATTTGAATAAAGGATTATGCTTGGATCATCCCTTGTATGTCTGGAATTTCATAATGACAAGATAAAGATCTTCATCCGAACTGGCAGCCTTAACTCTGCATTGCTGTGCTCTGGCTGCTGTAAGCTGCTCAGTACTTGAGTAGAGTTTTGTAATTCTCAGAAATCACTCAAATTCACCCCTAAGCCTTGATATATAACCTGGGAAGACTGAAAAGCAAGCAAACCTACTAATCCATGTCTTACTTGCTAAAATGGGAATAAAATGGCTTGTATTTCAAATGAGCCACAGCACCTCGTGCACATAAACAGTCACAAGATTTTTTTGCCATCTTTTGTGCGTGATTGTTTGCATGAAAAAAAATCAAGCAAAAAAAAATGTAGAGAGGGAGACAAGTGACTGAGGCACAAGTGCCTAGCTCTACACGTCAGGTTTGGTGAACACTGTCACCATGTACTGTCACCACGACCGCACATGTAAAATTGGAGCACTCATAACATGGGGTAAGATGAAACCTCTTCTAGTTACGTAATGTATTTTACAAGTGAAGTTACTGGAATAAATAACTGTCTGCTCAACTGTGTGTGTCCTGCAGAGCTGAACATAAATACTAAGCTAAAAATAACAGCCATAATAATGACTTTATTGGTGATCACAAAAGTGTGATAAATATTTTAAGAGAGAAAGCTCTGCAATGACAGGGCTCTGGTTTCTAGCTAACAGCAATAAATTACAGTTACATCAGGAGAAACCATAATTAAGTCTTTGGATTTTGACTTTAGGGATCTGGGATAAACAGCTTCTGGCCAATCGCACAGAGAGCGAGGGAGAGATCTCAGGAGATTGCTGCTCCAGATTGCCTGTTACACAAAGCACAGCCTGAGTTCAGCAAAGCACATTTGCATGTAGCTGAAATAATATGCGTTAAGCTCACCAGAACATAGCTACATGCTTTAAATTGAGTATTTCCCTATATATTCTTTCTGTAAGAACATACTTAAGCATGTATTTTCGTGCCTTAACTCAGAGCCTTAATTTCTCCATCTCAGCATCCCAGATTCTAAACAGAGATGATACCATTTTTCTCCTACTCTTTGCCTATCTTTACCTATTCTAGATGTATATTCTGGTGAGCAGGGCATGGTTTTACCCTGTGTTTGTAAGATTCCCACTCGGTGGAGCTCCATCCTTGGCCAGGGCCACCAGATGTTGTGGAAGAGTGAATAGTAGAAAGAGAGAGTGGCATCAGTTCCTGGGGTCAGCCCTCAAAGCAAGAACGAGGACTGGGAACAATTCAGGTCGCTTCTACTCTGCCCTCTACCCAGCAGAGAATTTGAGCTCGAAGAAAGGTATGTTACACATCTATTTGCTTGATGTTTTTCAAACTCCTGTTGTAACAAAAACTGAGGTTCATGACTCTGAGAAAATTAGGTTTTGGTCCTCCAGTCAAATGCATCTGACCAACAGAAGTGACGGATCACACTGCAGTAGAAAAAAGGTCTAAATAACTAATGGGCTAAGTAATAAGGTTTTGGGTAAACTGAGAGCGACAGAAGAAATTGCTTTAGAAATTACTCTACATAAAACATTTGTTGAATACATTGCTTTTGTGAACATAAAAGCCTGTCTCTGCAGATAATTTGTCAAGGGGAAAAGGCACTCAACTCAAAACAATACAGTCTTCTTTGTAGGCTGTGTCTCCACATTTATTTTTATTCAAAGGTCTAGAAGACAGTTCTACTAGAAATATCTGAGCAATTAAGCAATCTACACATTGTTCCCTTAAGTACGTGTTCGAAGGGATAGAAAGAATATAGTGTTATTTCCAAGACTACCTGGTGAGATGAAAAACGTTCTCCACAGTTTCTTGTCACGAGTAACATCTCGTATTTCTCTCGTCATGTTAACCAGTCTACCTGCAACCGGTGGCACGCGACGGAAATCCAGGATCCTGGAAGAGAAAGAAAAGAGCTAGTTTATGTAAAGGATTAAACTATAATGATAGTGATAGGTTTTAGGAAGGTTCACTACACATTGAAGGCACATTTATTTGTGGTCTTTAAGGAGTAAAAAGCCCATCAACTTTATCCTTCGTATAATATATTACAAAGTATGTCCTGAATATGATCAGCTCTGACTTGCCTACATAGTATGGAGCAGATGCAAAACACAGAAGGGTATGAGGACACATTGTTCCATGAAAAAAATCAAGAATTTCAAGAATTCCAGAAACAAGAGATAGTAGAATATTATTTTTGACTTTGTGCTACTTCAGGATTGTTATAACATGCATTTTGCTCACTAATTCTTTAAGTGACTTGAGGAATGGGATTTCAGCCTCTTTATTCCATAAGCACCATTTAATAGATCTAAAAACGAGTAATTTTTTTTCCTGACAGTCTTAGTATTTGTTTGATTTATTTGCTTCTGCTGCTCTTTGTTTTAATACCGTTACACCAACCTAAACAATCACCCTGAGACTAAAAATTTTCTCATGGGCAAAGGCTTTCTCTACCCCAAACTCCCCCATCTTAGTCGATCATTAAAAACTCCCTATGAAGCATTGCTATTAGATACCGTAAAAGAGCAAAGTCCCCGTACAAAGCCTCCCCTTAGCTGGGATTTTTATGTCCACTGTCTGCTGGTAAGATTTTCTACATTGGGTAGCAACTGCTTTTTTCTGCTTAGTGTGTGGATATTTAACATACCTCCCTGCAGGAACTCCATTAATGTTTTTTCCTACAGCACCATCTGCTTAAAATGACAACATAAAATATAAAGCAGAAGGGATCAACACCAAGGTCAACAACAATAAAACATAGAAGATCCTTGAAAGATCTGACCAGTATGGCTCTTAATGGCAAAACTACCTTGTGCCACCCACTGATAGTGCCACCCTCATTTTAACCATCAACCCAGAAGGCAGCGATACTACACATACCCCCAAACAACTTGTGGCCCCAAAGATTCAAGCTTTTGATGGATGTTTCTTGGCACTTCAGGGTGTGAAAGATGTTTCAGTTCTAACTCAAGCTGTGGAATGCCATGTTTTCTAGCCATACTGTTAAATAGCTCCTCACTAATGATTAATTCCTGCTCCTAATCTGGGCAGGTTGAAAGACTCAAGTCTATTCCGAGCGTTGGGGTACCCACCTCACCCTGCACTAACTCTGCCTGGGGGGGGACATTTTCAGCTAACAGGAGCATGGGATGACCATCAGTGCCCTCTCCTTCCTACTAACTTGTGGCTTAAATATGCTCCAGATAAGGGACGGCCCCAGCTTTTTGCTGTGAAACTAGAACTCTCTCCCAACCCAATTATTCCTCTCTGAATACTCGCACGATTCCCCACGCCTCGCTTGGGTTTGCATGCCCCAGAGCTAAGCGGGGTGAGCCAGACTCCCAGCACACTCATGCGACGTATTCCCGGGGAGACAGGTCCTTGCCATATGCACTTCAAGATCAGAGGGGAAATTCATTTCTTGGCTTCTCTTCAATATAATTTCTCTTTCTTTTTGAGAATTACTTATTGCCAGGTTTCTTATTCCCAGAGCAAGTCGCATTTCCTAATTATTAATCTACCCTTTCATCATCTGCCATTTCTTTTATTCATGGGGTTTGCCCACCTTTGTTCCATTTTTCCCTTTTTTGAAAGTAATTTAGTTACATGGCCGGCCAAGTGCAGAAACTTATCACAATATTTCTACTTTTCTTTTAATGCAAATCTGGTTTACTTGCCTGTCCAAATGAAATGCTGCTATTTCTGCATTATGTCTTTCATAGTCTGAGAAATAAAAAAAGTCAGGTGGCGTTTCTTGTTCTCTGGTTTGTCTGTAAAGAAAAACAAGGAAAGTGTTTTAGTGAAGGGTTAGCATTTCTAAGGAGCAGTACTCAGTCATCAGCATTCAGGAGTTCAGTATTCTTTGCTATATATTTGCCTCTAAATACTTTGTATGCATTATTTGCCATGTAGCCTTCATTTTATCTTCTTTTTTAAACTACTGTAACAAAAAACAGGAATTCAAGACTTGTGCATGCAGGCTGCTGTCACAAAGCTATTCCACTCAAGACTCTCGCTCTATTTAGCAAGATCTGTTTTATCACTCTCAAACATTTCATTAGTGATAGCAGTGAAGACAATGTAATTTCATTAAATTATCATTAACTAATTATGAAATTTCCAAAAGTAATAACATTTTTCTCTCATGTTTGGCAGCCATGCAGCTCCTATCTAAAATATGACCCTCCCTCTGTATGACTTAGAGCCAGAAGTGACATGTTTTTCTCATTTCAGAAGAAATGGGATCATTGCAGTTTGACGGCCAAGACACATGTCATGTTTCAAAGAACATTAACAAGACCATGCTCCAGAGTGGATGTAGAATTTGTTGTTTCTTCAGCTTAAGAACCAATAAAAAATGTCATTCTGATGGAAATAGAAAGGCTAAAGCTTCCACACTGAACTCCACGGAAAATAGAAAGCTCTATATAACAGAGGAGCAAATCTCTGTCTCACTTTAGGCAATTTCCAGTCCTGATGGCTTTTGGATGGAGCACAACTCTGCCTGGGCCCCACCTGAACCTACATCATGCCCTCTTTTGAGGGAGGGAGATAAGCACTGCAAAATTGCTCTGCAGAGCATCTGCAAGGGAGGACAGCTCCCCAGAAAAGGAAAACAAAGCTCTTTCTCATTCCTCGCTGTCACAGGTGGCCAGCTGACAGCTCGCGCGTCGCCCGTGCTACACACCGCCAATTAAAATACAGCTTCTACACAGGGACCTTGTCACATCAAAGGCTTTGCGTGGTACCCATGCAGAGCTCAAACCTCCAGAGAATTTGCAGCTAGTCCTAATGACAGGGCTTGCTGGGAACCCGAAGCTATGTCCACCCACACTCATTCCCACAAAGACCACCATGACTGTTGGGACTGGTACATGCCTGTGAGGCCTCCCGTCTCCACCTTGCTGAAGAAATCAGATGAGTCTCATGTTTTTTTGGCTATATGAAGATTCTGCTATGCAACCAGCAGGGTCTGGAAGGCTGATATCCTTTCTCAGACATTCTTCTTTATATTAACATCTCAGCAAGGTACTCTGTCTCACCCTGAAGGATGATCAATTGCCATCATAGAGACAACATGAAGATATTTGACTTGTGTCCAGTATAACTCGAGATCAGAGCGTCCTCTGTAACACCCTAGTGATGCTCTGGCCAAAACAGCACTGACCACTGCAATCGTAGTGGTCACAGAGATGGCCAACACTTGGCAGAAGTCCTGCTAGAGTGCTGCTGTGGCTGCCAAGAGTTCATATGGAGACAAGCTAAAAGTGAGCCTGGCATAAAATAAAATATAGTATTTTGCTTTGTCTCCATACTAAATGCAAAAGGAGAAGGAACATGACCACAAAGAGGAATATGGCAGAGCCAGAAGCCTGTGGCACATCACACAATACACCATGCAATCAAGACTAGAGCTAGGAGAGCTGCAACCCTGTCGTGCATATTCCCGTCAAAAAGGAAGAAATGAGCTCTGAATATAAATTCAAAGGAAAAGATTAACATATTTCTGTTGGGCAGAAAATTACACATTTGTATATAGCTTTCTATCCCCTCCAGATTTTAAAATACTCAATTTCTTCAACAAATCAAAGAGAGAAAGACTCATCCCAAGCTTTTGCAAACTTTACACATATCAGCACATCTGATAAGTTGCAGAAAATGTTACTAATTAGCTAATCAATGCCATCTGCTTTTTATCTCTCAAAGACTTTAAACAAATCATGGCTGTTCCTTTACAGAAAATCTTGCTCCAGAAAATCAGCCTTAAATAAAGGGTAAATCTCAGTCTTGCGAGCACAGCTAGACCCCCAGCCCAGCTCCATTACGCTGCCTGCTCGACGTGCCGGGCAGGCAGTACATCACCGCCAGGATAGTCCGGTCTCTCTAATTTCACTTTTCTATTTGCTCCCTGCCACCCCTGGCAATGGCTGGGGATATTATTCATTTGGGAGTAAGTATAGCTCTCCTGCAGGCTTAGACTTGTTTGTACGTATTTCTCTCCTGTCATAATGTATTATTAAGTGGTAGCGCACCCTCCTAGAAAATCATGAACTTGATTGTCCTAAAACCTTCAAAAATGGACACCAAATCCACAGTGCAATCTAGACAATGGAAATACCGGAATTTTTTAAACCTGACTATATATCATGAAACAAATGCCCCAGTTTCTTTGATGCTTCAGGTGCCTCCCTCTACTTATCTACAGAAGAACACCCTCCAGCCACAGTCCTCGTGGCCCATGCCCGTGTCAAACAGTTATGGCTCACACATTTCTGTCTCTTGGAAATACTCGGTTATTCTGAACATAGACTGGGAGGAGTATTTATCAAATCTTCAATTTGTTTTATATGCCTTATGTTCCTTTGCAAAACTCTGCAAAACTAAGATGTAGCAGATCCAACATGAAACCCTCTCCTGAAATAACCCTGAAAAATTCTTTCTGCTGACTTATTCATAGAAAGAAGAGGAACCTTGTTCCTGGGATCTGACTTTAACTGGTAAGAGTTTTTTATTCAAACATACATTTATCGTTAATTTGATGTCTGCAGCAGCACCTCAAGAGATTAATTGGTAATTCCTCAGCCACAGGAAGCTCCCACACCACCAGCAAATGCTAACACGTGTGACGATCATAGCCTAAGGTACACAACTGAATTTAAAAAGCCAAAGGAACCTCAAATGGCTTAGAATCAATGGAATCAATGGACTGTTATGAGAATGCCTTTAACAGTGTTAAAAGGGCACCTACACCATAATCCGTATTTTTTACTTTACCTAAATGTATTTATACATGATTTTATTTTATCCACTTTAGAAAACTTGCTATTTTTTAGTGTGCACAATCTAATCAATGCGTTGCCGGGTCTGGAGCTAATTCTTCTCATGATCTATTCTGATGTATACGTATAGAGATGTGGAAGATCAAACTCTGCTCTCAGCATCATGGGCGTACAGTCAGCAAGTCTTACCAGTTACTCCGGCTTTAGGTCATGGTAACTGGCCCTCACTCTCAAAGTGACAGGCTGGGAAAGGGGCATGCACCTCGAGTCCCTTCCAGGTCAAGTAAAGTATCTTATAAAACACTGGAACCAATCCGTCCCATAGCATATTTTAAACGAGAATTGCATTTTAAAGAGGCAAAACCCCCCAGCCCTCAGGTTGTTTTGGTTTTATTACCTGATGGCTATTGAAGGCTATTTTCTAATAAAATGACACACATAATGAGACATTTGAGCACACAGACCAATACGCTGAACCCTCTGCAGAAGTGTACGCTTCTGAGGGACAATAGATTCAAGCAATGGTCGGAGCTCCTCAGTGCCAGCAGTAACAACTCACAACGCGCAGGACACAGGTTCTGCACAGGTTGCAGATGGTGGGAGAGGACTTCTGGCGGTGGATCTTATTTTGCAAACAGCTGGAATCTGGTGATCCTCTCTTCGGAGAAGGATTTGGCAGATATTTATAAAGGCAGGCTGGGAAGCTCTGGAGGAGCGACAGATGGAGGTCTGTTGATACTGCACACAGTTAAAAATTACACAGTGGCACCAGACCAATTACAGCAGGAGGAAAAGACAAACCAGCACGGTAACACTAGTAGAGGAGAAAGAAGAACCAAGGGGAAATCAAAGCCCATGAAAATTTCCCCACCATGGCACAACGTAGAGAAAACGTGGGAACTAAAGAATGGTTTCAAACAGGACGGGGCCACGTTTGGGTTGACACAAGATGACATGCAACTGTGATCTGATCCTGTGGCTAGAAAAGCGAGTCATGCTTAAAAATAGAAGAAATAAAGCTACTCTGATAAATGAACAGTCATGAATAAATCTGGTGAGTCAGTTCCATTCTAGCTACGGTTGGGAACTGTTTTGGTGTTCAGTAATATTTGGATAAACCAACATAGTGATTTGCATGCAGAAATAATTGCAAAGCCTCAAGCTTTTCTTAAATATTTCTGTAAACATTTTTTGGCCAATTACTTGATCCCCAAAACCCAACATTAATAATTTCTTGGGCGGGCGGTTTCTGCCATTCATGAACTTCATCACCACAGTGAGACTGCAGCCTCTCTGACATTTCAGGAAACGCCGTTATAGAAACTAAACCTTTAACGTGGAAATCTATATTTAGTTTCCAGGATCACTTGCATACACCTGCCTAAATTACCAGGATTAATACCCACCAGGGCCATGTATTACTCGAAAGAATCCTGCCTTGACACCAGACTTCCTTTGCTCTGGAGGGGTCCTATTATCTGTACAGCAGCCAAAAAGCTAGAAAATAGGGCAAACAGCCCAATCTGAGTCAAGTGTTATCCTGACAGACACATGCTGTCTTCCTGTGCCAAAGTCCAGAGACGTTTCAGAGACACCTTTTGTGTCAAACTCGCATACCTTAACTAATGAAAGGACGTGCCGCTGGTTTGAGAACAGCTCCTTTTAAATAGGTTGCACTCCTGTTCCGACACGTAATCAGGGGAATCAACCGCAGGGATTAGGGATAATTACGGATCACAACAACGAGCTTTGCTGCAGCAGGGAGTGGGTTTGCTTGGGTTAGACCATTTTGCAGACGCAGAGGGTGACCCTCTCCGGCCAGGGAAATTCGTCAGCAGCAAAAACAGGCCAACGAGGCATGGTAATTGCATTGGCAGGGACACGACTAACATTGGTAAGAGTGTAATTTGGCTGTTGGAACAGATAACTGGACATTATCTGGGTCTACCCACAGCTACAGGTCGCTACTCTTCTCCTTTGGAAAGCAGCTTTCCTCTCTTCCCATGGAGTATTTAAGGTGTTTAAATACCTGTCCTGGAGATGAGTTGCAGGGTCCACACTTAATATACAGTCTTACCCAAATGATAAAATATAATTAATACGAGATTAAAAGGCTGCCGCTCAGAAGTTTGCTGCTGTGTCAGTTACTTTGGGGCCTGGAAGTGACTTCTTGCATTTGGAAGCAGAACGGTGGGTCTTTGCAGGCAGCCCCTTGCTCCGGCAAGCAACCGAAGCGCAGATGCTCCGTCAAGTCCGGAGAGCCTTTCTTCCTACACAGACGGGTATGAAATCTCCCCAGCCCTCGCCTATGAACTTCTTCTTTGTACTAGTGGAAAACTCAGAGAGAAAGTCTGGTGTCTGCTTGCAAGGTCTTCTCCCCGCCCCGCAACCCTTACGTCAAATTGGATTGTGCAGCAGTGGGATCTAGAGAACCCTGAGATAATCTAAAGCTTATTATTCTAAGTGAAGGAGGCAGCCTGTGCAAAGTGTGGAAAAAAAACGGTGTCTCTGAGGCAGCTGCAGTCCTTAGGAGGGTACTTAGGTTTTGCATGCAGAGTTGTATCATCCGGGAGGGCTTTCTATGCGTTTGGCACCAGTTAGAACAGGTGGAAAAAATGCCACTTAATTTTATAAAACATTTTAGTGGCTTAGTAAGTCCTTAGGAAGATAAATGATATTGCTAATGCAGCTACATCTACAGTAGTGAAGTTATCTGGTGCCTATTTCCAATTCCTTATGGAGTCTTGGCAGCTGATGGCTTTGGCTTTATCAAAACGTTCTGCTACAAAGAGCACTCCCAGGAATGACACGAGCTGTTTACAAGAGCAGAATATGGTCCAGAAAATGAGCGGCCAGTCCAGGAATGCAAAGACAGGCAATTTAAGTGGTACAGAAAGGATGTTTGGCCCGTTTCATCGCTATCATCCAAATGACAATATGGGCCTCTGCAGGATATTCAGGCTTCTCCCATTTAACTAGCAGTTCTGCAGCTAGAAAAAATGAGAGAATATTTACTGTGGCAGAAAGACAGAAATTCGCACAGGGATGCGATAGCAATAGGAATAATTAGCAAACCGCCAAAAGGATAAATACCGAGATCATGCTATTGCACGCCAGCCCTGGAGTCCTTTTCTCCTCAGCAGATGAAGAGAGCTTGACAACAGCACACGCTCAAGGACCAGTTAGCTTAATATAAATCACAAACTTCTGATGCAGAGAATGACAATACGCCTCTGAAAGAGCATTTGTATATATAAATATCTTGTTACCTGGCACAGGAGGATAATGGGGGGAAGAGGGAGAGAAAATCCACAGGGAAACAGTATATTAAGGTGAGTTTTCTTTCTATGTCTGGTTGCAGAGTCAAAGAAAAAAGGAGGAAAAAATGCTCAGGAGGTCACCTAATCCATCCCCTGGCCCCAGGGTGAGATCAGCTAGACCTAAACTGTTCTTGACAGACATCGCTGTAACAGGATTTTCAAAATGTCCTTTTGCAACCCCATGGCTACAGCCCCCTCCTCCTTGACCCCATGCCCTGGCCTTACTCTTCTGCTAATCTCCAGTCTTTGCTTTTCCTCCTTGCTCCACGATCAAGGCAACACCATCACAGTAAGACTTGCTGGATTTGATCTGAGTGCCTTTCCGAGGAAGGAATACTGCGATAGACATGCCAGAACAACTGGTTCCCATTCCTGAAAAAAGCATCCCCAAGCCAAGACCTGGGAATGAAGCCTTAATGCCTTTGGACTGCATTTGGACTTCCTCAGCTCAGAGGCTCCTTCTTTACTAAGTACAATTCATTTATTTTTAATTGATTAAAAACCCAACCAACCCAAAGCCTTGAAAGCCTACTTTAGGCTTTCCCCCTAAAACCTGCACTCTTTCCAGAAGACAATGAAGCAACCTCTGGGTGTTTGTGAAAAGGTTGTGCAAAACCAGTCCCTTGCTTAGAGCAGCACCAGCAAAAGGTTCGTGATGTCACATGTACAAGATGTAGCAATATATATATCTAAAAGCAGATTTTCACCTGAGCAAAACACGAGTTACCACTCCTGACTACACAAGCAGATAGGATAGGAAGGGATGAATAACCAGGGTAACTAATATGATCCAAGAATATAAAAGATTCATTTTGTTCTCCACTAAAACATAAAAATACCAATAATAAAACCAGACGTTTTCCTCCTCTTTGGGGCTTTTCTGTTCCTTTTAGTGATCTGGATTTGGTATTAATATCTCAGAATGTACCCTCTCTATACCGTTGCCTTCACTGACATTGTGCTGACAGTAAAGTCAAGGCATAATCTCACAAATCATCATTTCATTGTCTACCAGCACAGAAGAATAGCTCTTTTTTTTCATTCATTCTTTTGTGCTTTCAGATACATAAGACATGAAGGGAATCTCTGATCAGCACAAAACACATAACAGTTTGATCAACTGGGAAAATCTCCTTCAGCAATTCAGAATATTACTTCCAGCTCTGCCTAGTAAGTAGCTGTCTGTCACCACGCGAAAAGCAAATGGAAAAAAAAATATTAGCGTAAGCGCATTTGTCAGGATGACTTCCCCACCCGCGCTTTTTGGCGCAACAGCCAGCGGCCCCTTCATGCTCCCAGGGAACGCGGCTGAAGAGGGGGAGTCCCTCTCAGGGAGGCTGCACTCTCAGCCTGGTCAGATCTCAGATTCACAGGTTGTTTTTGTGGTGGTGGTGGTGTTATTATTTAGATGATGGCTGAAAAGGCAAAATTAAATGCTGTTAGAAAAGAAGTAAGCCATACAAAACCAGAGAGATGAACCCCGGTGCTACCAATCTCTAGATGGATGAACGTAGGTGCACTTAATGTATAATCCAACACATACATCGATACCTCGATATCTAACACCACCTGCTGTGCTACTGGACACTATGTGACCTGACAAGTAGGATCATTCGTTATAGTACTTGCATGTGTTTCCCCGTATTTCCCCTGCACCCCACAATCATCTCAAATTTAAGAAGCAGGCACAGTGTTAGAAAGCATGCAGGTTTAAAACACGTGAGGTGAGATGAGTTTTTCCAACATTATGGGGTAGAGTCTGATCTCAGTTATCACCGAAAAGCAGCACCACTGGCTGCTGGGGTAAGAGAAATAAAGATGCTTTTCACGACTGCTTTTGTAAGCTGTGCACAGGGCTGCTTCTGTTCTAAGTAATGACACGCACGGCTGCTTTTTGGTCAGTAGTGGGGATTGAAGTGTATTTCCAAAAGTAGAAGCTCCGGTCTTCATACCTTGATTTAAAGAAGCCTACCCTCTGTGCAGGGAGCTCGGCGGGAGGTATGTAATCCATATGGGTATGCTGATTGCGCTGGAGGCGGCACACGCATGCAGAAATTGCAGGTGCGCAAATCCGTAAGACGTGCTGCAAATTCATCTTCGTCTCCCTCTTTTTGGACGCTGGTGGGCAGAGGGGGTGTAGGGCAGAGAACAGATGAACGCTGATGCCATGGTGGCTAAGTGGCAGTGCCCATTGGCTAGAAATTTTTTTCTAACATCCAGAAAAAGCAGGGCTTGTACAGAAAAACAAATGAGTCACGGTATGAAGAGAAAGGCAAGCTCTGGGAAGCTCCTGTCACTAGTTTACTCTGCAGATAAAAAAAATTCTTAACCCAGAAATATAGTTTGATTCATCTTTGAGATAGAAACCTGACTTGACATACAGGAATTGAAAGATTAAGAGGTACCTGACAGCACAAGAAAAGAGTTCCCAGTGCCAACATTAACATGGTCAATGCTATTGCCACAGCAGAGAGAAAAAAGCGTCATAGCAATTAAATAAGCAGGAGACATCATTAATAAGGTGCTACAGTGATATTTTGTGCCTGCCTTTAAAGTATCTTCATTAAGAAACTATATCACTATCAATATTTTCTGCCCTTGTATGGTTTGGAACATTTTGTGCTTTCAAACAAGTGGTGTGAGAATTTCCGACATGCCAAGCCCATGATATCTGTCATCTTTCCCCTTGATTTATCCCTTTGAGGCTCTGTTGTACATTGTCTGCTAGCCATAAATTGCAAACAAGAAAAAAGATACAGCTGCAAAAACTTTTTTTGAAAAACAGGCAGTGCAAACAGAGCTCAGTGTGAGCCCAGGTACCTTCAGCCTTTCTTCAGGAAAAAGCCTGCAGAATATTTTCTACAGAGGTTTTACAATATATAACATTTGTAGAGCTCTGTGAACACAGGAGGAAAAATATGTGTAAAATTAGAAGTCTGAAGCATTTCTTCAGCCCTGAGAACGTTATTTAATATGTCTGGGGTCATTAAGGGTAGGGATTTAATGGAACAATAACATTAAACATATTAGAAGAATAGCGGAGCTCAAATTTTTCAGTTTGTTGGATTTTTTCTTTTTGCTGTACGTGATGTATCTGCCATTGAAATTCCCGAGTTCACAACAGGTTCCAGTTCAAAATGGAAAAAGTAATTACTGTGAATCTGATCTATTGATACATAACTTCTTCCTTTTTATTAATGAGTTTCCTTCCCATCATTATTACGAGAACCATGAATGCTAGTAAGTTTGTCCTCAAAATCTCTGAGGAAGCAGGAAAATGTTAGCCCTGTTTTTCGGCAAAAGCTGCAAAACATGGAGCTATTAAGGATTCAGCTTTGCCCTAAGCCAAGCACTCTAGCCTCATTAAGCACATGCTTAACTGTGGGCACACATATAGCCAGTGAACCATGCGTGTCCTTGACAGTCAAGCACAGACTTACTACTTCCTTGGAGCACTTTTGTGCTCGGCGCTTGGCAAGAACAAACCAGTGATAAGCACCAGATCCCCACAGCAGCTCTGGCTGCTCACCCCAGCCATTTCCAGATTCACAATTAGTTTTTCTTCTTCTTCTTCCACCCATGACAACAACTACTTTCGGAAAAAATGTGTCATTCTGCCAAAAGTACAAGTCAGTTTGACCATGGGCAAGTCAGTTTGGCCACGGGCTTTGGTAGATCCCAGATGTCACCTTTCAGGTTGACACTGAGGTCTGCAGCTCCTAGGTGTGCTCAAGACTCTTTGTACCCAAATAACTGCACCACACAAAGCACTGCAACTCCTCTAAACAAAAAAATAATTACTTTTCTTACTTATATTGCCAGATTAACCAGAAATAAGACTCAAATCCTGGCTTTCAATGAGTCTCCGGCCCCACACAGGGAAATACAAATAGATCTAGAAAAGCTCAGGCAACTTTTACGAGCTCTCGTGTTCCAGAAACACCACTGAAGCTGTGGCAGGTACGGGAGCGGCTGAAGGGCCGCAGGCAGTATGTATGAGCAATACAGACCCAACATTTTCTTCCCAGCCCAAGTGGAATAAGTTGTTTGGACTGAATATTGACAAGTAGAAACACCACAGTGTTTCCACTCTGTATTCAGTCCATTTGGTACAGGCTCCCTCTTTCAGTTTGTAGTTCAGGATTTTAATTTCTCCTGTCTCTCTCTCAAATGAAATGTTTGCAGTTCTTAAGATCGTATAATAGGGATAAAACCTAATACAATCACACCCTTCTATTAGCCATACAATGAGACTGACATTTTATTGTGGCTCGGAAGAATAAATAAAAGGATGCTCAGACTCCAGCTATGAAAGTTAAAAATCCTTGAAAATTTCACCGTTTTGTGTCATGGGTCACCTATATAATTGCATTTATGTAGGGGAGCTCTACTTTCCCAAGGAGCCCTAAGGAGTAACCATGCTAACTTACTCCCTCCTCTCTACCCATGCAGAAGTCAAACACTTTTGGCTTTTTATTTACAGTTTACCATCCAAGATCTACTGGATACTGAATTGCACTGTTAAGTGCCCAAAATCTTGCAGATAAATAGTTACCGTCAAAATCATCAACAGGACAGAGTCTGAATAGGACATGGTGTGAATGTGTAGACCAATATATCAAAAAGGAGCATGAAATTCTCATTTGTACAGCGAGCTGCTTTTACCAGCTATGGATCTCTAAGTCTGGATACTGTTCTCACATGCAGTACAAAATGAGAAACAGGGGATGAGAACAGCGAAGCATCTTGTGCAACTTCCTTCTGCAAACCCCAGATCTCCTGAGTGCCCGTGGGCGGCTCAGTTCAAGCCACTACACATCAGTCCCCCCAGGAGTGCTCTGCATAGAGCTCCAGAGGATGTGCTGGTGCCCAGTCCTTTTGCTGGTCAGAGGGGGATATTCCCCAGGAGAACTGCAAATTTTGCTTTTTTCCAAGCTTGTTTCAATCCCAAATCCTGAGAATCTGCCATTATTATGCCGCTGAGGACAGCAGGCATGTGGCTACTGCGAGATAATCGCTCCCCCAGGGCTGTTTCTAATTCCTCAGGGGTGTGATTGCCCAATAAAGCACACGCAACCCTGAGCTCGTCCCACCGCTGCTATTAACGTTCCGTAATGGGTGGCAAAGGGTGATGTGCCTCTCTCGAGCTGGAAAGAAGACGTAATTGCCCGTTTCAGACTACTTTGCGGTTACAAAAGAAATGGGAATTGCTTTGATATGGTGCGATATTTCATTGCTCTAATAAAGCAAACTATGCAACCTCTCCATTTATTTATTCATTTTCTTTTTATTCCTGTCTTATTACTACTCCTCCTGAAGGCAAACACAATCTGTGATGGGTGTCTAACTTACTCTTTGCCCTGGCTCTGCAGTTCGCAGGTAAACTTCCTTTTTTTAATGCATTTTCTTCCCAACCAGAATTTTGCCTGAACGAGGAATACAGAAGAGCACTTCGTTGCTTGCCATTCCCCGGGTGTGCACGGGCAACGGCCCCAGCCCACTGCAAAAACCAGCAGGCGACCAACACATCTCCGAGGCTGATTTTCCCTGACAGACACATGTCCCACCTGGGTTATTCCCATCTGCAAAGCGTTACACGTTTGGGAATGTGCTGACATCACCGCTTTGCCTTTTGGAGCATTTCTCAAGCAGTTTCTGACGGGCAGCTGCCAAGGTGATTTACAAGCGCAAATCCTCCAGCGTGCTCCTACACCTCCCGAGTGCTCGGGAACAAGGATCTCAGCCTCAGGCAGAGGATGCCCTAACTTTTCAAGAAGAAAGAATCCGTGGACTGTCTTAACGTTAACCCTAATGTTTCGCTCCCCAGCTAAACCTGAATTAACTAACCGTGTCTTTGTCAACCTTCAAGGTCAGGCTGGACGGGGCTCTGAGCAACCTGCTCGAGGTGCAGATGTCCCTGCTCATTGCGGGGGGATGGACTAGATGGCCTTTAAATGTCCCTCCCAACCCAAACTATTCTGTGATTCTGTGATTGTTCACTTATCGCACAAGTAAGAGTGTACTGGGCTGGGAGGCCTTTTTTGTAGCCATTTCACAGATTAATTGTGCTGTTTTACAAAACTATAAAAACTGTTACTTTCTCCCTAAACTTCTCTTCTTCCAGGCTGGAAACCCCCACCGCTAATCCGTGCTTTATATTAAGGGCACCACATGAGTCACAAATTACACTGGAAATTACACATCAGGGTCCTTTTAGCTTGCAACCGTCCGGATAAAGGGTGGGTTAACGCTCCACGGCCCACGGGGAGTCACTGTGCTACTCCCAGGGGAAAATCAAGCCGTATTAGCATCTCTTCCCTCTTCTGCATCTCCACTGAGAAGGAGGATTTCAACCTCCCGGCCTCCACACGGGCCCCGCTGCTGGGGGCTGCAAGCGCAGTCCCCGCCCTGCACAGAGCGTTATCCCTCTCCTCCTTTAGCCTTAGTTACAGACACAGCATTTTAGGAAAAAAATGGAGGTGGAGCTTCTGAGGAGCATCACCTGAAAGGACAGTAGAGCTGTCAAAAGAGCTTGGTATTGGCCTAACCTGCTCCTCTTAAGTAAAAAAAGACCTACTAAAATCTCTGAAAAGTATCCCACATGAAAAAATAAAGAGGAACTGCTCTGTGGCACTACAAGGGCAGACTCTTGCTGGCTGGGCTGCTCAGGGCGACTGCTCTTTCGCATAAACATCTCCCATCGAGAGCCATGCGTGCGGTGAACTCCCATGCTCAAGGTGCAGGGATATATTCACATCCAGTGGACAGCAAAAATGCATCCACCCCAACCTGGAGAGAGGATAAAGAAGGGTATATATGTGTGTGTGTACAGGCATACAGAGGGGAACACTTCTCAACAACGAGACTCGGCTGAGTTAGTGTTCTGTGTGAAACAGCTATGCTCCCCTTCACAAGGCTTACACATCAGGTGCGGCTAATTTAAACGTAAAAGCCTACCTGTGTGGAGGTTGCTTGGTAAAGTAAGGGGAGATTACGATAAAGTATGCGAGGGTTGATGATAAAAGCAGAGCTTAGAAAAAACAGCCCAAGAAACAAGAGACAAGAGTAGAGGACAAGAGGAAGGAGGAAAAATCTGCAAAGGATGTGCAGTAAAACCTTTAGTGAAATGATATTGTTGCCAAATATTTTTTTTATGGAGCTGATTTATGACATGCAGCTGCTTTTCTCTAACAATGCATGTCTGGCTACTTCTCCTTGAGTTTTTAACTGTGTTTAAATGTCTACAAAATATGAAGCTTATCTATTTACAGTGCAATAGGTATGTGTGTGTATAGCCCACAAAAGTTTTGTGGGAGTCTGGTTTCAAAGAGAGGACTACGTTTTTCCTAAAGCCAAGGACGCTTGTATTTCGGTTTTCCTCCCTTTTAATACAAACTGTGAGGATAGTATACGGCGGAGCCAAGCGACCACATGATGTAATCTTTGAACTTCATCGTCTCATTCCTTCAGCACTTACTGTTTTTCTCTGGGTCTGATCCAACTTTCCTTCTACTCAGGGAAAGGTCTCCCACTCCGTTCAAGGTGAACTGGATCAGGAAGGACAGAGCCAGTTCATAAACTGGGACCCGACCTGCCCATACTCAAATTTAAAGGCCAGCAAAGTCATGGGAAAAGCCTCCCGTTGACTTCAGTGGAGTGTGGAGCAGATGCAGATTAAAGTGAATAACTAAAGGAGCCGTCTGTGACAGAGAATACCCTGTTCTTGTCCACGCCTGGATACGTGGGACAGAAGACAGAACCTCTGCTTTTAGTGCTTAGTTTAAATATGTCCATGACATCGTCCACATCTTTTGCTAATATCAAGGCGGATATTGCAGGATTAGGCAAGAGCAGGAGTAGAAGAGTCTTAAATTAATATTGGAATTTCAACTCTGTCCAAAGCACACTGTGTGTCTGACACTTTCTGGACTGAGATCTTGGATAAAAAAGAACACACAAGTCCTCTTCTTGTGTTTTACTACAGGTCCCTCAAGTTCCCTCCTTAGCAATCTCCAGTAGGCTGCTATTACCAAATGCCTGAGTAAATTCCAGTAAAGTTGAATGAAGATCTTAATTATATCACAAATATTGGTATGAAGGAAACATTTCATTTTTTTTCCCTGGGCACTGTTTTCCATGCAGCTCACAGGCAATTATTGTATTGACAGAAATGCTCAACAGCAATATGAATGTCAAGAAAGTATTACGGGATTAGTTACAGTCAGACTACTTTCTGACTGAGTCGGCTTACTGGTTCAAACAGGTAGAAGGGGAAAACAAAGGAAACAAAATAAAGTAGCTTCATTGCTCGCCTACAGGAATACCTGCAAAATGACTCAAAGGTGCAAAGCAGGATTAAATTTGCCATTCCATTTTCTACACATATATAGATCTTTTTAGTCACTTTAAAAATATTAGCTTCACTCTTTCATTTCCAGCATCGCATACACTGGTGCCATACCATCACATTAATCACACCCTTTAAATTACGGATTTCACCTACATAACTACTGTGCAGTCTAAGGCTGTGAGATGAACTGCCTCGGGAACCTCAGGGCTTCGCCACCTCCTGCTCCCACCACCCAGCTCTGGTCCACCTCTGCTAACAGAGAGCAGAGGACAGAGCAGTGCAAACATTGAAAACCAAAAAAACCCCTTCGGTAAAGTCCTAGAAAATTAAACACTCAATTATTCTTAATCTTTTACACCCCGAGGAGAGAATAAGAAGAAAAGAGAACAAACCATACCTGGCAGATATTAGTCTCTCGGCTCAGTGCTATTGGAAGGCACTGGAGAAACCTGTACAGACCAGACTAGACTAAAGCAGTCTCAGGCAGGGCTGGAAAGCATGCTTTCCAAAAGCTCTGCACTAGTACGGATTGCTTCAGAGCTTGCTGGAAAGGATGGGAGAGCGATGGAGCGAGTCAGTCGTTAAGAAAGTGCATTTGGTACAATGTTCATCCCCACTAAAAACCCAGTTCATTCCCCCTAAAGACTTTTTATTGGATGCCGCCTGTGAAGTCAAATCTTTTAGGAAATATTTCCAGATACACCTTTTCCTCCCCCAACATATAAGTCGTCTTTAAACTACATCCTAAATCCGATTGCCTTTGTAGCAGGCCAGTAAGCACTGTGGCCAAATAGCAGATCTATTTTTGATATGACCTTAATAGTTAAACCCTGCCATTAGGTACACGCACACCGCTCCCGGGGACGTAGCAAGACTTCCCTCGCACCTTGCAGTGCTGGTTTTGCTAATGATTAATATTCAGTTTTGTAAGTTTAATGAAGACATCGTTTCCACTTGTCTACAGGTCAGATGGCAATTGCAAAACAACTGACTTGCTAGATGGCTGCGGATTCCCTGCTGATACGTCTGATTATTTATGCACAATGTGCGTTTCCAAATAGATGACCGTATTAAATTATATGCTTCTGCCTTATTATTTCATGAGTTTTAAAGGTTTTCCATTGCTTTATTATTAGAAAGAAGGAATAGTCACTCATGCTAATGATGTTTTACATCTGCATCTCTAAAGTTATTGGAACCTTTTTCTAAAGGCATATCAAAGAGCAACTGCCTGAAATTGTTGATTTTTATCATGAAAATAAAGACGAGAAAGCAGATGGAGGCTTTTTTTCAAAGACAATGAGGTTTTTTGGCTTTTTTAGCTATTCTGAGAGATCCAGCAGAAACTTTTCACACATGAGCCTCGTGCTCAGCCAAATCCACTCCTGTATGAAGCCCCTTTGCACCAGTTACACCTAACTCCAGCTCTGAAAACTAATCTCTTCCAAAACCACTGGGCAAACACATGCACTCCACATGAGTACTACCTTTGAGGGATGGGAAAACCTAACCTGGGTTGCCAGAGAGCAGACACGGTCCACCTCCAAAGGCGAGCGGGAGGCTCCTAGTTGGCAAAACCCATTCAAGTGCTCTGCACGCAGCTGGGAGGGAAGAAGGCAAGGCACAAAGACACCCAAAGCTGCTTTGTGGGAGTTTAAAGTCTGTCTCTGAGCTGCAACTCACTGATCTGCAACTAGACGAGCAGCGTCATGGCATTAGGGATTGAGCTTCTCCTCCAGAGACACTGAGCGTGGGGACGTTAAGGCTTGAAAGGAGACCCAGCAAGAAAGGTCTGTGAATTGCAGAAGAATTTTCTTGCTGCTTTATAAATGCAACTACTACTATAATATTATTTAACTAAAAATAACCAAGTCGGTTCTAGCTCAAAATGTGATCAGCCCATAAATAGTTAGATAAACTCCTTCCAGGCACATCATGTACTTGATTTCCATTTGCGACACGTAGTAAAGTGCTGCTTATGGGTAAGTACTGCCTACAAATGGTAGATGGTAAATTTTCCTTCTTAAACATACGAAACACTCTTACCTTACTGAACAAGGGGACATGACTGTGCTTTTATACCCCAGACGATCTTTGCTGTCTGAACACTGCAAAAACGATCGCTACTTTTCCAGAGGAGATATTTTACCATCTGAATTGCAGATTTCCAATAGCAACATGTGCTCACAAAACAAAAACAAGTCTGTGAGGAATTTATGGGGACCTTTTATTTCCAAAACTGCTCAAATGAAGTTTCATTTTCATTCTGCTTATTGACTGTGCATGTTTGGGGAGGCAGAGGAGGCTCCAGAGCTCTTCATTTCACTTCACCTTATTTTGCACCTCCGAGTCCTAACCCTGGGTTACAAATTCAAAGCCCACTTTGATGGATCATAGTTTGACTGCCATGATGTTAAGTTAAACAACAGTCTCATTCCAGACTATAATTACTGAAAACAATTTCCTCGTCTGAGGTGTACTTTGCAGGATTGTATTAGCTGACACTGCTTCTGTCAGTGCTCATCACATGAACATGCTCTTTACCTGCTGTGTCTGTGTGTGCCTGAAAGAACCATGGCATTTTGCTCATCACATGAACATGCTCTTTACCTGCTGTGTCTGTGTGTGCCTGAAAGAACCGTGGCATTTTTAATGGCATAATTTCCTGGGACGAACTGAAAAGCAGCACAGCATGGTCTGCATTATTCATATGCTGGGTCCTACAAATGGCAAGGAAAATACTGTAGATTTCCTGGAAATAAATACATTCATTATACTGAAGCCTTGTGCATAGTAGACTGTATGTCACTAAAAGAATTTAATTACTACCTCAAAAGTATTTTCATTTTGCTAGATTTGTCACCAAAAAGAGTGTCTAGATGCATTTTAATTCAAAGACAAAAGACTCCTTACCCACCCAAAAATATCCCATGTCGATAAATCTAGAAACATGCCCTTCTGTTGCTGCTACTCAGTAGAATTCTTAGCATTTTTCCAGCACGAAATAAATTGTAGATTGAGCCAATTGGGAATACTAATGATAGAAGCCATAAAATATTTTGTAACATCAATTACGACTAAAGGGAAAGGACTTGCACCACAGATCAGGAGAATATTTTGCAACCGTGCTTCATTTAAGACTCTGATTCCTGAACATGATTTGGGAGTTGGTTTGCCAAGAAGGCTGTTCAGGAATATGTAATTGGCAGCTATGCAATTGTGGGGCTCCTGCAGTTCAGCTGTAGCTGCAGAATTAGCTTAGATGGGAGCATGCAGGTCTATTAAACTGCCCTGACAAATCTCCAGACTCTAGCTGAGTTTTCCAGATCGTATTGGAATCAATAATAAATAACCTGCTTTTGGTTAAAGCCCTAAAATGGTATGCTAGGTTCAGTGCAGACCTAAAAAGTGATCTGAGAACTAACTCAGAGTCAGTTTTATGTGTTCCTTATTGTTACGCACAGACTACCTCCCTGACCACGCTCAGTACTCGGATTCCAGACTGTTTCTGCTTTCTGACATGCAGGATTTATCAGAGACGGCCACTATTTTCTGCTTTACACACTAACGTAGGCAATAAAATTAATTTCAAGTCATCATTGTATTTTCACCAGCTTGTTTTTAAAAACCTGCTTATAAGGGTCTTTCCATCCTGACGGAATTGCCATTTTAAAAATAGAGACAGTAACCAGAGCAATAAATTGAAATAGGGACTGTGACAAGGAGAAAGGTTACACAGAAAAATCAAAAGCCAGGCTTCTATTTCCTTCCCTTTCCTCTTCCCCACCATATGAAAATATCTCCTTGCCCCAATATAAACAAATCAGTAGATTTTGAAACAACATATTTGAAAGAGCCTGTTTTCATCCTGATGCAGAATACATTTCCAACAGCTATACACCACAGGAAAACAATTTCCCACCCAGGTACAGGTCGTATCCCTCACACTAGGCTTGCTGCAGCTTCACGCTCAAGATGGGCAGTATTTGGTCACAAGGTGGTTAAATTAAATCTCTCCTCAACACAGAGGAGTTATCCATGCTCAGCCTACAATGTTCCAGGCAAATAATGCTTTGCTAATGATGTCTGCAGTTAGATGACAAATCGGGCTATTTAAATTGCTTCAGCACATACATCTTTTACAGGCAGGGTATCCAGGTAACCATTCTAGCACGGCTTCGAGGTGGGAGCGAGAAAGCAATAGCTAATTTCTTCAGCTAGGTGGAAAGTTAATCCTGAAGAGATTTGTCTGGTTTGTTATGGCTAATTTCAAGAAAAATATTTTTTAAATAATTAATTAAAAGATGTATTTGAAAATGTGTAGTTATGCAAGAAGGGACAAAATAATTGTCCTTCAAAAATATAATAATGGCTAGGTTTATTTATGAAAATAATTAAAACTATTTTAATGCCCTCAGCTAGAAGGTTTTCTGTACTTTAATGCACGTTCGTATCAACATGCTTCAAAGGACAGGAAAAATATCAGCGCAGAATTTCAGATGCTGCAACCAATCACCTTTTTGTAAGTTTAATGCTAACTAAAACATAAGATACAAGATTTTCTTTTTTTTTTCTCCCTAAAACAAGCTCAATAATAATTTTAATACCTGGATAAGGAAGTGCTATTGCTGACCCGTATTAGACGTGATTATAGCTCCACTTGAGAGATGCCTGCTAATGTCCTCGAGAGCCTTTGGAGAGGGTTAGCTACATCGGTGATGTTGGTTCGGGTGGAGATGGGGGATACGGCGCCTTTTTGGTGCCCTGGGCTGAGGCTTGTGCAGGGTTTCAGAAAGGGTTTCTCGGGCGAGGAGCCACGTGGAGAGGCAGGAGATGGGACAGGCTCCCCATCTCCACCACGGTCTCCGGGTCGGGGGCCCTGAATACCTCCTTTTCTGTGACTCCTCCCTCGGGCATGCTGAATATTTTAGGTCAGGGGAAGGGGATTCCTCCAGCTGATTCACAAACAGAACTTCTGAGATAAGAGGAGAGGCCAGATTTGGTTCCCTCTGGAACCCAGTAGAGTCCTTCCACCGCACCCGCAGAGATCCGATAGCCCCAGAGCCCGCTGATTGACCTGACCCCTCTTACAGTCCACCCAGGGGGTGGAAAAGGGGGAAAAAGCCTCCTGCTCTGCCTGCAAACCTGCCCAGGGCTGGGGACATGCTCCGTCCCCACCCCGGCCCTTCAGCCGCAGGATCTGACCCAGGACAGGGAAAGGACCACCACAGCCTGCACGCGCCCTTGGTGCGTGCCAGTTGTAATGGCCAAGGCAATGGAAGTAGCCACACTCTGGTGTTTCTCTTGAGATGCAGACCATTTTGAAATAGTCACCAGATCTATTAAACAGGAAAATACAAACAATTTCTGATATCCCTTTCCTTGAAAAGTATTTTGGAAAATATGACTCATTTACTTCTCTTCTAAACAGGAGAGTAATATTTTCCAGCACTCCCTAAGGATGCACTTAACCAGAAGTTAAGCCAGATGTAGAAACGTCTGCAGAGGTTTTAGTTCCTTTCATTAAAAAAAGAGGGGAAAAAAAAAAAGAAATAAAACTGTAAAGCAAGAGTCAAGGTGTTATTGGGTTTTAAAGCTCTGTTGGCCTTTTGATTACCCTTAAAATCAGATCAGATCACAGAGAAAACACAGCATATGACCAGCTGGAGGAGGTCGCATTGCAAAAGAATGCAGGCGGTCTCATTTTTTAACAGCTAATGTAATAGAAGCACAAATCTTCCAGCCACCAAAGAGCCTCTCCTGGTTTGGCAATTGCCACGTATAATATCTGATGAACTCCGACGTCTCTCTGCTCAAGGATAAAATCCCAGCAGGCAGGGTCTGAAGGAACAGCTACACAGTCAGAGGGAAAAAATCTTGTATTATTACGGCAGCCACTTATTTTATTCGCCAGAATTAAAACCTCTTCACAGATAAAAGTGGGGATTTTTTTTCATGCCACAAAGCAATTTTAGATTTCTATAGAATCATTCAAAAGCAATTAAAATCCCGCTCCTGTTGATGGATTTGTATTCCTTGCTTGCAGTGATGTCAGGCTTTGAAATTCAGGACTGTTGAGTCTTAATTCTTTCGGGCTCTGGAGTCATTGCTGAGTGCCAGAAAATACCTTCTGTAAGTTCACAGATATTAAATGTCTTTGGTAACACCAAAATAGTTTCAAGGCCTGTAGCTATTAAAATCTAGAAGATATTGCAATAAAGAATCAGTGCAATATCAGGCAATTCAATACACTGCAATTTCACCCTTTTAGGGAGCAAATTTTTAGGGGAAGGGAGAGAAGAGAGAATCCAAGAATCTAATAACAGTACAGTTAGATAAAAGGGACCAGGGAGCTTTTCCAAACTGTCTTACCGCATCAAGAGTGATAGACTTACTTTGCCAGGGAAAAAAAAAAAGAACAAAATCCTTCACAAACAAGCAAGTAAACAACCCAAAACCAGTTTCCACACAAAAATGATTCATAGCCCTCATCCATTTAAAGGTCTGTGTTATTTAAACCAGAAAGTGAGCCTCCAATACCAGTGTTTGTTTTGGCTTTGTTTTAGATAACAAAGGAAATTGTTGTTAAAAATATAATTCATATGTCAGCAACGTGAGGCCGTTCCCAATTGCAGAGCTGCAAAATGGCAGGATTAATACTGCTGTGCCTGAAATTGCATGGGAGGGATGAACCCTGATATACGACCCTGAATAAAAGGAACAAGCCATGCCAAACGTTATGGGGTTTAGGCACCTCCTGCAGTATAGGTACCATTCTCATCCCCGAGAAGGTCCTTCTGCTCCCAAATGACACAGCGCACAACAGGAAATGTGTAGGGTCAATAATATTGGACACAAAACCTTGCCAAAACATCAGCAAAACCCTGATCAGTGATTATGACTTGGCTTATCAGCACCACTGATGTCTTATCGAGATTGGCATCATCCCAAAAATCTGGTGTTTGTGGATAAACAGGACAATTTCTTTTCTTAGGACACATTTATGCTACAGAATTGCTGTATTGTTGCTCCTTGAAAGGCAAATGCAGACGAAGTTAAATAAAGCTATAATCATGCTGCTGCCTGACATGAGATTGTTAGAGGCCACCAGGCAGAACTGGCAGAAGATATGGGCTGGCTCAAAATGATTAGAGCAAAATAGTCTTCAAGGACATCAGCAAAGCCCAGCTGAAGCCAGCACAGGAAGAATTTGTCCCTCCTGCTGCTGTTCTGGGTGCAGTGTGGCACTTGAGCCCAGCTCGGGCTACGGCGTGCAGCAGGGAGGTCATCAAGAATGGTTTTCTGTCCTAACTTTGGGCTGAAAACTTTTGCAGCACAGCCAGCCTAAGAGGAGGTGTGCGACCATCCACGCGCAGAGCCAGCGTTACGTTACAGACGGATCCCATATCCTCCAACGGCGATACACCCTACGCCGCCGGGAACACGGGGAGGCTGGAAGGCCCATTTTCTCTTTTTCACGTTTCTCTTCCCCTAAACTCAGGGTAATAGATACAAATAGTCTCAGCCCTGCAGATCGCATCTGAACTGCAGCTGTCAGGAAACGAAGGTGGTTGACGAGGGGCTGTAAAAGGCTGTTCATTAGTGCTGCCTTCCTCGTGAGCTGCTTCGGCCCGGGGGCAGAGGGGTTTGGGAGGGCAGCGGGACAGGGGACTCCCGCGTTCAAAGAAATGACAGGATCCAGGCCTGCACGGAATTCCTCCCCCCGTCCCTTCAGATTAGGGGGTTAATTAATAACAGTTAATTAATAATGTGTCAATCATCATGAAGTGCATGCCTGCGTGAGCAAAGCTGCCCCTCGGGCCGGTAAGCGTTAAGGCCTTCCCTGGAGTTATGTTTTAGAGAAAGCCCTTGTGGCAATTCCTGTGAAGCCCCGAAGAGGATGTTTTCATCCTTTTATCTCAGGATTCACTTCTGGCCAGAGCCAGCCTCCCGTAGGAAACCACCCAGCAGCGGTGGCTAAAAAAATAAATGGCCGTGCTGTGGCCTCCAGGGTGAGTCTCTGGAGGACACAGGACAGTGCCGGGTGCTGGCTGTCCCCAACAAAACGGGGAGCTTGGACTGAAAGCGTCTTAGAAAGGACCTTGTCCTTGGTGATGGAGTAGCAGGAACCAGGGGGAGAATCTGGCGGGAGGGGGGTGTATCACCTCTGCTGTGAAGCACCCCGTGCCCAAACCAGACACCCCACCACTGTGCCCGCTCTTCCCATGGTAACTTCAGGAGGGACGGGCGTTTGGAGACGAGCACTGAGGAGCTCTGCTCCCGCTCCCCTCTGCCAGATGCACATCCCGGGCTCTTGGCTGCCAGGACATCCGTGCCCATCTGCTCGCGTGGCACAGCGCCTGCTCACGAGCTGTCAGACAATTTCACGGGTGCCAGAAGAGCCTGGATTTCAATAGGTGGCCTGGACACCCTGCAACACCCATCTCTTCTGCACGGCTCGCTGACCACTAGCAGAGCGGGACCCAACCGAGCTCCTGCTGCCCGGAGCTGTGGCCTTGCTCCGGGCCAGCACTGCCCCGCGGTATCACAGCATGAAAGCGGAGGCTTCACCGCTGCTTCGAGTAAAGCGTTAGTGCCCCGCGCTACAGAAGCGCATAAAAAGCAGCTCCTGTACCAGAACACCCAGCGCACACCAAGGCGACTTCAAGGCGCCATGATACCGTCAGCAGCACAAAAGCCCAAGTCTCCGAAGCAAAGGCACGGGAGGAGCAGAACCCCCCGCGGCTGCCCACGGGCAGAGACAAGCAGGTCAGCAGAGCACAAAAGGGCATGTTTGGGGCTAAAGTCCCAGTCAGCCAGGTCTTGTACCCGGGGCCAGGGGTCTGCAAAAGAAAGATGGTTTCAACTCGGAGCTGGCTCTGGGAATAGGAAAATTAGGCAGGCAAAGGGGAAAGCAGGCTCTGCCCTGCTTGGGCACCCTGTTTTGCTGGCATCAGCGCCCAGAGGTGTCAGGTTGGCTGCTGCTGTGGATGGGGGGGAGACACGGAGGCCCATGGTAGTCCAGGGTCCATGCCAAAGGGGACAGTTGCTGTCCCCACCTTGCCCAGGGGTGGCACGAGCACTCCCCATGGCACCCCATCCTTCTCAATCTTACGGAGAAAAGCGGGATTTTGCTTTAAGCTGTCTCTGCCATCGTCAGCCCCAGAAGGCAGAGCTGGTGTTTGAACCACAGCATCTCTCTCGCCTTCTCCTGGCTGAGGCTCACTCAGGGCCTTGACACAAAACCTGGGCTTGCAACATGAAAGGCTGAAAAACCTCCGGGGTTTATACCCTGGGAATCAGATTTTCTGCTTAATAAACCCCTAAAGAATCAGATGTAGAAGAGGTTTGTCTGAAAATTTGGGGCAGATTATCATATCACGGCAATTCAAACAGGCACAAAATAGAGGCAAACACAAATATGCTGGGTCAAAATACTCTTCTTGTGTATCATGAGATACAATCAAGCAAAATATAGGTCAGTCATACTGAAAACTAAAGACAATAGTAATAATCACTGCTAGATTTCCCCATAAATCTACAGATTAATTTAACATCTTCATTTCTTCTCCTGCTTCATGCCAGCTTATCAAAGCAGTTCAAAATCCATACACAGACTGTGTGATTCTGCAGTTTGCGTGCAATATTTCTTCTAACTATCAGTGTCTCCATGCATGGGCACGGTATTATTTGTCCTCTGGCTGGGTGACCACCGCTGCATGAAGAATTTGGACCACCCATTAGCAAGGTTTACAAAAGGGGCTTGAAGTGCTAACAGGATCAGTTGGATACTGCTGCTAACAGTGCTGGTTTACGTGCTAGCTTGGGGTATTTTATTATCCGTAGCACATAATCTAGCACTTTAAACTGCTTCTATTTACAACAGTTTTGCTGTCCACCCCTACTCTCCAGCTCCCACACAGGTGCAGACACTATTTACTCTAGGTTTCTGCTACTTCTTCACATGCAAATGAGTCTTTTAGGCTTTCTCACTTCTATTTACCCACACGCAGAATATTACAGCAGGGTGGAAAATTGTAATTTAACAAGAAAAGTACTAACACTACTGAATCAGACACTGAAAATGAAAAAAAAAAAAAACCAAAGTCAAAAATGTCCAGCATGTCTTAAAGCTGTGTTATTAGCAGCTATCATGGCTATTTTAAAGACACCTTTGTTGTTTGTTTACAGCAGTGAGTCACCAATAGCACCACGCTGTGTGCTCTCTCCTAAGACTCTCAGCTTTACCAAAACCCTCCTGTCTTGACCTGCAAGACCCTGCTACTTTGGTCATGGGTTCCCCTCAAATGCCACCCTGCTTTCGCATCATCACTGACCACGGGATTGTGTCACCTGAACTGATGACCTCCGGCAAAGCTGGACATGGGTCCTCAGCCACCAGACAGGCTGTTTCATCAGACCTGTTCCACTGCTGCTTATCTCCTGCCCCTTCCGGCAGCCAGCAGCCCTAACTCAAGAAACCTGTAGAAATGTTGAGGCTTTAACGAGTTGGTTGTTTTAAGAGCAAACAAACTTCAAACAAACGCTCAGCACAAGTGGCCAAATCCTCATCTGCATCCCCCAAAGCGGTAGGGATCCCCAGAGCTATCCTTGCGTGAGGTAAGGACCAGGGGCAGAGGAGGAGCAACTGAGCTCCATAAAACATCCAAAAATAATTCCTCCCAAGGTGGGAGATGAGCATGGTGCAACTCATCTCCAGGATAAAGCTGTGCGTGCTGCTCCAGAGAGAAAACAGCTTCAACCTCTGGTTTACACCACAAGTCTTGCACAAATCATTTTCCCCTTCCTAAATTTCAGTCTCTTGAGCCTAGTTTAAGGCTTATAAATTGTAGAGAAATGGAGACAAATTCCCATAAAATATTTCAGGGTAGCAGTATCTGCATGTCCCACTGAAAACATTTTGAACACATTTTTTTTGCTTAGATTTACTAAGAACATCTTACCTCACTGCTACACCACCGAGTCCCCCGTGTGCCAAGCCCTGTTACTTAGCAGTAAATTACAGGTTATGCATTTCATGCCAGCTCTTCCCTCGATAACGTTTGCTGCTTTTCTGCACTGTCGATACAGGGTAAGAAATAAGAAACTGGGGAACTGTAAGTGGGTCTCTGATTAAAAGACAAAGCCATAGGACTGCATTTCTTGGTATGTATAAAATTAAAATTAAGAAGTAGCTTGATTAAAATCAGACACTGCAGATGCTTCTTTCCTAATACACTATGGTACCATGTAAAAAAAAAAAAGTTGTTAGCTGCTGCAGTAACTGGTTTTTAAAGAAAAAATAAACACCAGCATGTCTTTGTTCCCAAAGACTAATTAGCAAGATTCTATAAGCACTTAGAAGGCGGCTAATCAAGCAGAGACACTTCACTACTGTAAAACACAACTGCCCACTCAGCTGTCCCTTAAAACAGTGATAAGGGGCAGGTACAGTCACTACCTATGGCCGTTTGTGTCTGTGTAACACAAGAACAGAAATAGATACTGAACATCATGTTATCATCTGCCAGAGAAACCCAAACAAATGAGCTGAATCAAAATGCAAGGCTTCAGTTATTTGTGTGAAAAGCCCCAGGCACAGAGACCCTGCGGCTGGTGTTTCCATGAGCTGCGGAGTGAAGTCTTTTCCTGCCAGGAGCTGGAGATTCCACAGGGATGCTGGGGAGAGGCATTTTTGGGGGAAATTCACTAGTGGTGGTGGATGGCATCTTCCCAGTGCCAGGGAGTGGGATGGGATGGAGCTGAACCCCACGGATATGGTGATATCCAGCAAAACAGCCCTGGTTTGCTGGAGGACGGTCGGCTCCCTCCCACCCCTGGGACTCATCCCGTCCCGGCTGAGGGCAGCTCCTGCCCGACTCCAGAGGGGATAACTGGGGGCAGCTCAGCTTGGGGCAGCACAGCTCAGCTGGTGCAGAAAGAGAGGGAAAGAAAGAGGTTTGTTTTTCCCTTCCTGTCTGCCAGCATGGTGAAACGCTGCTGTCACGGATCCCTGCAGATCCTAATCTAAATGGACAACCCTTGAGCTACCTGGACTTTGCAGACTTTGACTCTGGGGTCATTTCATAAACATGCCTGCAGAATTTGAGAACAAATTTCTCCTGGGCTGGATGGGATTGATCAATATTTCAGGCAGCAGTTGCTGAGCTGTGGCAAGGGGAAATGCAGTGCACGGTGACAGACAGAAGGCTGGATTTCGTTGCTGTCCAGGGCTATCAGTCAGCCGCAATCCTGATCCAGCTCCCCTTGAAGTCACCGCAAATTTTCCAATCTGCGTAAATGAGATTTGGACCAGAGGCACTGCTGAGTCCTAAAACACAATTTGCATTGAAATACTGAAGAAGTCTGATCTGATGAACAGGATTAGTTATAAAAGAGAAAAACAGTTCATGCATAATATACCAGAAGTTAAAGAACTAAAATACTACATGGCAACCTCTACTGTCCTTATTTAGGACCACCTTCAGATCTCATGTACTTTAAATATCAAGTGATACAGTTTATCCAGTTTACTCCAAATTAATTCCTGATGTAAGTACAACCAAATCTCACTGTCAGTCTCACTCAGGTAAACATTTCAGCATAGATTTGGTAGGTAGGGATTTCAACATGCTTAAAAAGCCCAAAATCTCATGGATGAGGTCCACAGAATATCTGATTACTGATTATTACTTTCAGCAGCAAAGAAAGCATTTCTTCTTCATGATGTAATGAGACAGCACGCCTTGCAATTTTAAAATACACCTACATAAACTGAATACTGGGATTACTAGCTTCAACCTTTCTGACCAGTTTATTCAACCTTAGGTCTCCGGTAACACACCTTGCACAGAACCAGCGTTCTCCAGGAACTGGTACATACCACACCTTAAGCCGAGCGACAAAACATAGCGGCTGGGTTTGTACTTCGACCAGCAACTGCTCAGTCGGGTTTTGCGCAGCACATTCCAGTGTGCCGAAATGTTAATCCTGGAAAGCTTCTAGGATAGCAGCTACTGTATGCGTATCTCACTTCTCTAGCTGCTCGGAGAAAACATTGCAATTTGATTTAATTGCTATGTTGACTTATAACAGTATGTTTATACTGGATGCCTGCCAGCTGAAACGCAACAGGTTTGCAAAATGCGTTTCTTCAAAACAGTACGATACGCAGTGTAATAAGGAAAGCAATCTTCCAGTGGCCCCGATCCTGGAGTTCAACTCCTCTGTCTTGGAAGCAGCGCTACCAATTCGGAAGAATTACACCAGCCTAATGGATATGATAATCGGGCCTGGAGGCTGCATTTTGCAGGTACAACAGTCACGCTGAAGCTTCGGAAAGGGAATATTGCTGCAGGAAATGAAAGCGATTAACAGTTGTTTGTATTATGGAGATTGTTTGGCCTATTTACTGTCCCTATCAAAAGCTGCATTATTTGTTGAGCAATCCTAAAAGAAAATCAAAGAGAAACTTAAAGAACGTTGCTAATCCTTTGTCGCTATAAGAATGGCATTTAAAAGCCAGTAAAAAGGTCTGCTTTGCCAATCAAAACAAAAATATTATCTTCCCCATGACCTTGGCTGCTAGATTTCTGCCCAGCTAACGGAGCCTATATCTTTGAGCCAAAAGCTATAGGAACATTACAGAAGCTGAAAGGTGAGCATGCTTGTTTTGTTTCTGCAGAGCACTAGCTTTGCACCAGCCCGTGACTATCAGCTTATTCTGTGCCTGGCTCTGGGATGGGTCGTGGCTCTGAGGGCTGCAGGAACCAGGAGATGCTCCCAGTGGGTAGCATTATTTCTACAGCAGTGATTTTCAGGAGGGATAGTGGGGGCAAAAGGTAGAAATGACGTGGTCAGCAGTGTTTGATCAGTTAATGAACGGGATTTCATGAGATGATCGCCTGCGATTCGAGGAGACTGGATTTCATGACCCCAAAAGTCTCTTCTGGCCTGATATCACCTTGATGCTGACTGGTTCTACGTTAACCATGAACTTCAGCTACTGAAAGAAATGGCCACGTGGCTCTTACCAACCCTGTACTGTGACTTGTAAAAACAGAAGGGAAAAAAAAAAAAAAGATGTTAAAAATATCAGGCAAAATCTACAGTTGGACCAGAACTGGCTTTTATATCAGTTTCAGTCAAAAGTAAGTTCACTAGATACAGTAGTATTTGTTTGAATGGAACAAATAAACCTCAAAGATTTTATAATGAATACCCTTTCTACACATTTCTACAAAGCAGTCTATAAAACCGGGAGCGAGAGATGTCATTCTTAAACACGTACCACAACACACTTTTCTCACAACTCCAATAACAAGATAACATTTTCTATTTGATCCTATTTGGCTTTTCCATAAGGAACTGTAAAAACCTCTCTGAAAACCCTGGCACCAGCATATGCAATAGGAATCCTAACACTGACTCTGCTGGAGCAGAATCTTCCCCTTCAAGAAAAAAGCCTTGGGAGGAAAAAAATAGTGTGTTGGTTTTGTTGCTGAGCCAGCTATTTAACTCTACCAGCTAGCAGAAACAAAGGGAAATCAAATAAAACTATAAAGCGCATATTCCTTTTGGACAAATAAGCCAAAACCCTTTGAAATTTATGTTTTACACCATCCCTACATGATAAGTCATATAGAAAGCTGTGGCTGTAGATATCAGCAATCATGTAAATAACTTTTATTATGCAGTACAATACTAGTACAGTTAGACACACTGATCATGGGAGAAGGGGAGGTTGCTATTTTTTTCCTGTCCCATATGGTAATAATTTTCTATGATTGAACTGTTATGAGCTAAATAAAACTACATATTAACTGTAAGATACATTGCAAATACATTAAATCTTCCCTGGAGTTTTAGCAAATACTTGCTTTTTCTATGATGCATTTGGAATTAGCAAAGGAATCTAGACTGGGTCACAGGACTTATAAATAGACTTGGCTTCTTCTGCAATACTTTATGGGCAATTATTTCAAAAATGAAGATGCAGAGCCACAAATAAATAAAATAATTGCAGCTGATCAGGCTTTATTTACTGCTATCACATTTCTCTGACTGTTAAGCTTCCCTCCTCTCATTTGCTCCACTAGCCTGAATCAATGACCAGATGAAGAGTTGTCAGTTAACGTCAAACACTGAGCACAAAAGGTGCCAAAGGCAGATTCTGGTTTCCCCATTTCCAAATCCTGCCTGGACCTTTCTGGAGTTGGCTTGCTCCCTGGATAAATTCAACATGGAATTGGGAGGCTGGGAAAGGGCACAACAAGTCAGATGAGTTCTGCAGGGTTTCAAGCAATTTGCCAGGGAGTATGTTTTGCTGTGAATCGCCTGTAGAAATCACTGCCAAAGGTCTGGAGACCTCCTCTTCTGCTAGCAGATGCCCGGCTGTGTCAGGGAAGGGTGTGCACAGTCTCCCCTTTCTGCCGCAATCCTGCTCAAACAGGTGTTAATTCAGTTTGGAAGATCCCAAGTACAGCTAAATAGAGCAAAAGCAGCTTTCCAGGTAGTTCAAATGAATCAAACCCAGGTAGTGACTGGCCTCACGCCTGCATATTACCCTCTGTGTACCTCACACCGTTCAGCTTTCAGTAGTTCGAACCCCAGACAGGGTGGGAAACTCAGGATTATCAACTTCCCTTGGGATCAGGCCTGCAATCCTACTGATGCCAACTATATTCTCTAAAAAACAGTGGCTCCATTCCGTTTAAGGTAGAGATGCAACTCATGTTGCCTTCTCCAGCACTGAAGAGATGAACTGAGGCCCCAGTTTTCATTTGCGGCTGGGCACTTGGTACTATCTGATGGTTGTGTTACCTTGGGTCATGAAGGTTGCTTGCATGAGGAGGCTTATCAATTCAAGAGAAAGAAAAGCATAATTCCTGCTGCTTTGAAAAGCCATGGAGCTGATAACACAGTAACAACTGAAACATGTGGGTTGCACCACATGGAGACATCCTGGCTATCCACCAAGGGTTTCCTTCAACGAGCAGATCTCAAAAGTAGGCAACCAGGATGATATGTTATGGTCCTCAAATTAAACTATTGAGAAAAAAAATGTCCTTTACACTAGCAGTCCCGATGACTAGAGATGTCTGCCCTGATCTGTGAGCTCCCTATAATCTCCTGACCTGGGAAGGTGCAGCCAGCTTTGCGAAGCCTGAATCAGAAGGGCACCCTGCAGGAAAGACGGAGCACCAGAAACGGCCTGCTATGTGTCTAGGGCCTGAAGAAGGTCCTGCAAAAGGAGGTCTCATAGCTTTAAAAGCCTTATTTTATTTTTTTTTCATAGTTCCAGACTGCATATTTTTGTATAAAGAAATGATGCTGCAAAGCTCTCCACGAACTTCATCAACAAGGGTCCATAAGCTGGTGAAAGAGGCCAATGGGACCAGATACCAAAGGAGCTAGGAAGATTTACACTAGCTGAGCATCCGGCTCCCTGTTCACTGTTATCAGAATGAAGACAAATGCTTGCAAACATCCTTACTCAAAATCACTGATGTGTTCAGTGACACTCAACACAAACGCAGCAGTTGCTATTGTAAGGTGTGGTGCCTGGGACCACAGCTGCTAAATGCTCTAATGCTGCTTCTTCCAGTGGTGTATGGAATGCAAAGAGCTGTGAGAAAATAGGGTGTTGCTGCCCTTCAAATCAAGCAAAGGGAATGATTAAGACATCATCATTTTCTGGTATTGTTCTAGTGGATGGTAGTAATTGCTTCTACACAGGAACGTGGCTATACCTCTATTGTCATCCATCATCTTGCCAAGGCTGTGTACAGTACAGTAGAAATGGTAAACTTGTGATTTGACCTCATTAGCATTCCCAGAATTACAATGTCATACCAATGATAAAGATTGAGATTATCTGCATCGCAGCAAATGGAGAAGAAACAAATCACACAGTATGTAAAAAGCCAACAGCACAACCACGATTCTGCCAAACACTTCAAGGCTGCTCACGCCCACCTAGTTCTTGATTTCACATGGGGGACAGGACACAATTAAGAATTGTGCCTATATGCATCAAACTTGCAGATATAGAGGATGGACCCATGCATTGATGATCTGAAGATCTGAGTATTCAGGGAGAGGGGAGAGAAGGGAAGGGAAGATGTTGGAGTACACTGTCTTTGATATTGCCTTCCCTCTGACTTACCAGTATTATCTGTGCTTCCTCTGACCTCTCCCAGGCCATCAGTGATCCACTAGAAACATGGAGAAATTTGTGTACAATTTGAGAAATGACAGAGGCATTTGGCCTTTGCACAAGTGCCTTGCGCTGCCTGGAAGTTCATAGGATTTCCTTGAGATTCCCAGGACGAACGCACACAAGGAGTGCTCCTGCTCAAACTTGGGTTGAAGGAAAGTGGGACCAATTATTTGGCCCTGCTGACAGTCAAGTAAGATCAAGTCAAATCTGTACTTGTCTGAGGTCAGTCTATAGCAAAATCTATAGTGAAACAGGGATTTCCTCAGTCTCCAGCCAGCAGCTTACTCCCTGAGCTGTGCTCCCCGCTATAGCTGTAACATAATGCCAAGACGTATTCCAAACCACTTGTTCTCAGTTACTTTAGTCTTTTATGGACCATCTTAGAAGAAATTAACTGAACTTCCCTACAGTGGGAACAAAAGAAGGAAATTAATTTATTATTCCAGTGTTACCCTTGACACAGATACTGAGTAGCTTCATTAAACATTTTGCAGCCCCAAGTGCCTTTGCTAAACCCTCTACAATAAGCACAGAGTCATTTTCCTTGTTACAACACAAACATACAGGTCAGGATTAAGAACTCATTTACGTCTGCTTTGTATCTGAATAACGTCTCTCATCTCAGCAGAATCTGGGCAGGTGCAAATCAAGGCTGTGTGATCCTGGTCCTTCCCTTTCTCTCTAGATTCATTACCTCGCAGTACCACTCTCAGATAAACTCATTTTCACAGAGTCAGCATAGCCACAGCCAAATGACTAGTACAACCCTTTAATACAAACAACAATAAATCAACAGATTGAATTATAATTTATCAGACAAATACTATTTAGCTCTTCCCAAAGCTGTTCTGAACAATCTCTCTTCTCTGCTCATATTCCAGTGGAACATTGACGCTAGATAAAGCTCAGACCTGCGGAGTAAGTTTATAAGAAAGAAATGCTGAAAACATCCTGTATTTATGAAGGGAGATTTCACAGAGATCAGAGTGAATAACATTCCTGAGAAGACTGTAATGTATATGAATCCTCCTCAGTATCTCTTCCAAAGCCCAGCCTAGCAGGGCAACATTTCAACAGCCCCTGAAGCTCTAGATTCAGCAGCAAGCCTGGGAACCAGACACACTAACCTTGAGATACGACAGCAAACTTTTGACGGCTTAGAAAATGGCAACAGGCTATTCGACCACAACTTCACTTTACAACACAGACTTTTTTTTAACTTACTTCATTGGTTTGAACAATGCTTGTCCATAGTTCTGGAACGTCATGATCAACTTCAGCTGGGTGCCTCCTGATTTCATCGCTGTGGGAAAAAAACAAAACCGCTTTAAAAAGCTACATGTGGATCTACTTACATTCAGCTTCCTTGAAACAAAGTCATGTATCTTTTGCTCTGTATTAGATTCAGCACTGCGGTATCTGAGCATCAAGCAGGGTAATCCTAACTGGACAACAGATTATTCAGCGGGTGCAGAGTACAGGGGAAGGCTTTGAGCCGCTGACCAGGTCTAAAAATGGATTGTACTCCCTGACATGTCTTTGTCTGCTTCAGCTGGCCACAGGCAGAACCAGTATGGGCTCCACAAGCACCATAATTGAACAGCATGTATAGGAACAGAACATTGCAGTCCCGTTTTCTCCATTTTTAATCGGTTTTGGATTTCTGCTAACAGGGACACACACTGGGAAAGGAGATGGGGTGTTTTCAAAGTTGACTGCGGCTGGGACATATAGTCCAATGTGCAGCAGACACTTCCTTAATTAAAAGCACGAGCAGATACTATAGCAATCTCTGATCTCTGCTGTGATTTTAATAATTGTTGCTGAGCAGCAGAGATATGTAAATTCATCTCCTCTGTGCACAATGGATATGTATCCAAGCCCATCCATTACTTTCAAGGGATCCCAAGGTGGCTTGCAGGCGAGAGCAGAGCGGTGCAGAGCGGGTCGCTGGCTCTGCTGGGAGGGTAGGAGAGGGCACGTGGAGGCTGCAGGGACTGCGATCCACACTGCACACCGAGGGCCATCTTTGCTCAAACATTTCACTTTCCAGCTGAGAGCTAATGGGAATTTAAGACCGACATTTATTCATACCCATCTGAACAATTTGGACAATATCATGTTAACAGCCAGATTATACTGTTTCTAAAGCCGGAGCAAACTTTTTTTTAATATAAGAATTCATAAAAATGCATTTTACTTGATGATAAGGCTACTTAAAAAAGATAAATATACACTTCTGCAAACCAGCTGCTTTTCTACCATCTCAATCAAAACTGCTCTGAATAAATGAAATGACCTACACCCCGACTCCTTAACACACCTCTGTGTTCAGAGAGGCAGGCCGTGACGGTTGTGTCTGTGTGGATGAGTCAGTCCTTTAAAAATGCTTCCTACGAATGATCAGATAATCAATGCCTTTCTTTACAGTCCTGACAAAGCCTGTGTCAACTGGAGAACTACATAAATGTCAAGTTACCTTGCTCTGTAAATTTTGGCTCAGCAGTGCCCTTGTTCCACCTATATAGCTTGTACATCGTTTTCTCTAACCAATGCCATTAGCTACACATCTGTTTAATTACTCATCTCTGTGCCTTATTACTGATAGGTCATCAGCTCTCTTTCAGCACTTGTAATCTATATTTTCGCAACAAAATGCTATGCAAATCTGGTCAGTGTAATTATACTTCCCCTATAATAAAGTCCCTCCTGCCTTGCTGTTTTGCTGACCCCAGCCTTCTCTTGCATTTCCAGTTTATCCCAAAGGAACAAATAAATAATTAGAAATTAAAGGATGTTAAATAACTTGCACTGAACAGGTAAAGCAGAAGCACGTCGTTTCCACACATTAAACTCCCTCTCTTGTGAGAGCAGGTCAGTTGATCTGCACCTGAGGGAAGAAGGAGCAATAGACCTTTCTTCATCCCCAGCCCAGAGCCTGAAGGCAATGAGAACCAGCAATCCTCCAGCCAAAAACTTACCTGTGCTGCCCTGCGACCATCACAGCCCAGCTCTGCGCTCTGGAAACACTGCTGGATAGTCTGGACAGCAAACAGGCAGCTGGAGCTGCCCTTGCCTCATGAGGGCAGGGACCCCTGGCCGTGCCCAGCACCGGCCCCCACCACTTTCCCTGCCCAAATGCAGCCTAAAGTGCCGGGTTTGCCCAGCTCTGTGAGGCACAGCCTGTGTTTGTCCCCCGTTCATGTGCGCTACCTCCACTTAAGTCAGGAGATCAGCCTCAGTACCAAAGGGCAGAATGAATTGCCTCCTTTCTGTCAGATAAAACTCTCCCCACCTCCACCGACCTCAACATAGCTGCTTGCAGACAGCTTCCACCAATGGAAGACCAAATGTTTTTTCTCTAAAATTTACATTATTTATGCTTCTATATTCAATTCTGAGGAGCTCAGGGCTTAGAGATGGTCTCTCTGTCCTCCATGAGGCATGTATGTCCAAAAATAGAGCAAAGATCCTGTAAGCCCATCAGAGAAGAGGGAAGGATGGAGCCTATTTTGAGGTACAGTTGGGAAATCAAGCATTTGGGAAATCACACCAATGCAAAGAGAAAGAAAAAAGGATGTTCCAGCATGCCCTTTTCTAAGCACAAAGTTTCAGACACACTAAGAGGCCTGGTTTTTCAGCAAATTGAAGCCACTTGACAGATAATGATTTTGTTAGCAGCCGAACTCAACAATGAGTGTGTCATCACCAAGGAGGGAAATGTATGAAGAAGATTAACAATTCAGAATAATTCTTCCATGAGACACAAAGGCCTGGTTTCCTGTCAGAAGGAATTGAGCTGAAGACAAAAGCATCTCCCTGGTCTTTTTAGATCCATCTTATTGTATTGCCTTAATTGGTTGCAATAGTAGCCTCAACCAAACACGAGTTTTGCTGGCATGTTGTCCTCCCACTGCTGCTAGGAGTAAACTTCGCACCTCCCCAAAACAGAGGATGGCAGTGGTGGGAACAGTGTCCCATCGTGCCTTATGGCAGGGCATGCTGGAAGCCACATGCATCATGGACGACAACAACACGTGCCAGAGCCCCACGCTGGCTTCCACACACATCATCTGGACTCATGTGCAGATACTCCAACTTTGGCTGCTCATTCAGTGCTGCAGATGTGCCGGCCAGGCTGGAGGTGATTCAAAGCCACCCTCCAAGCCCAGACTAGTTAGTCTAACATTGTAATCCCTGCAAAGAAGGAAACACCTGAGCTTAGACAGTCCTTCTGAACTCAACAAAACCTTTCATGCACCTCTGAACTAGGCAGGCTCGGGAGCAGTCCAGGGCACCCAAATCTTGGGGCTCGCAATGCCAGAAAAGAGCAGATCTCAGTGGAGATGATTCACTCAGACCTCTAGGTCAGATTACTTCCCTTGTCCTAACAACACTACATCTGCCTACTGGCTTCCCTCTCATTTTCTGAGCTGTGGTCCTTCAGAACTCCCTTTCCTGCTCAGATGTCAGTTAAACATGTCCCTCTGGCCATTATGGCCAAACAGTGGGAGCCCCATCATCTTCCAGGAGCTTATCCCAAACGAACATTGTTTGCTCCTCTGGAGGTGTCCTTGTTCCTTCACCCACTGCCCACAGGAACATTTCTGAAGAATTGATAATACCCAGAAGCAGCATATGCAATTTTCCAGGAAATTGGAGGATGCTACACCATTGTGGTCTGTCATGTCTACGGTCAGCAGGCTTAGCTATTTTTAAGAAACCCTTGCAAAATAAAGCTATACTGACTCCAAGGAAAACTCTAGTCACACTCTGAATTCACCTTTTTTTTTTAAGATTTCTGAACATACTGTAACATCACAGGTCATGAACAGCTCTGTAAAAGACTTTATAAATCTGCTAGCTCCCAGCGGGTACCTCAAATCAAGTCTCATACAGCTCCCGGACATACTGGCACAGTGTTAAAAACAAATCCCAATAAAATCATTACTTTTTATCTTCAGGCAACCTGAAGTCTCTCTTTTCCCCCAAAGTAAAAGGAAATGGAAAGTAGTATTAACCTTTACTCTTAACCCCGTGCAAGGGCTTTTGGGTGTGAACAGAAATCTTCCTAATTTTAGGAGGCTTTGCGAAAAAATTCCCTGAGATATCTTTTTGCTTGAGTGTCTGTGGCATTAGAGTCTTGTCCAAAGACCAGTGAAAT
This sequence comes from Phaethon aethereus, assembly GCF_964289735.1. Lineage (NCBI taxonomy): Eukaryota > Metazoa > Chordata > Aves > Phaethontiformes > Phaethontidae > Phaethon > Phaethon aethereus. The sequence continues at coordinate 7,320,458 of NC_138591.1, forward strand.
TGGTGGGATTCCTTCTGTTTTCTCTGATAGACTTTGAATCAAGCCTCCACAAACCCCCGCTCCATTTACATCTAGGAGCTTACTGTCACAGCCATATGCCATGTCTCCTACTCCCCCACCTTGTCTCCTCACCCATACAAGACCTGAATTCCCCTCCTGATCCACAGACACCATCCAATATAAAAGATGCACTACCCATCATCTCTCAATTATCTTTTTATAACTCTATGCTACAGGGTTTCTGACTCCCTCTTCTAAAGCATCTGGTACTAACCCCTAGTAGAGACCCAATGTTGCCCAAAGCGATTTGACCCAAAAGGATTTGGAATTTTAATTGATCTGACTTTTCAGCTCCTCTGTTTTGCTGCAGGATAGCCTTCATCCTGTTGGCTTGTCTAGACTGTGTGGTCTTCTGATGGAGAGCGAGGATCCTAACAGGACCTAGCTTTTGGTCAGAATCCAACAAACATTTTAAAATGTATTTAATTATGGAATGCTAATGCCTGAGAAGTCACATCCAGTCAAAGCCTGGGATGTAGTAACATCTGAAACAGAGGACGTTCAGATCTATTTTGGATTCCTATTTATAGATCAAGCTTAAATCTAACATAAACATGTTGATTGGCTTTAACAAGTAATACTCTGCCCCAGGCTAGAGACATGGCCCTGTTCAAGCTGTAAAGAACATATTTCAAAACAAATTCAAGCCCTCATCATCTCTTAATTTGTTCTTGTTCAGCCAATTCTGCTAACTTGCTTTTAAAGGCCTTTCTTGGTTTAGTCAAGAGAGTAAAAGACTTCTGGAGGGGGAAGAGATCTGTGAAATCATTCAGAAGCTTTGCTATACATTTTAAGTCCCCTCCTTTCATCTGGAGTTGTACATTAAATCAATCTGTTGACTCTTGGCAGATTCATTGTTTTCTTATACAGTAAATCAAGGGTGCTACATTTCATTATGTTTTTCACACGTTCTCAACAGCACTTTTTCCCTTCCTTTGGATGAGATTTTTATAGTTGCCTTTAGCACCAGAATTTCGGTTCAATATTTAGCGTCTTGTCTTTTTCTCTTCCCTGACTTGAAGCAGAGTCCACCTTGGTTAACCGCAGCATTTATTCACTGCGTGAGTAATCTTGCGCGCTTGCTTTCTAATTACTGCCTGTACAAACGGAAGGCACCGCTGCTTCCGAAATGAACTCAGTCAGGTAATGTTTCCAAACCTTTCCAATCAGAGAATTTAAAGAATCAAAAAATAAAACCCAACTGAACACAGGAATCACAAAAGCCCATTCTGCTCACAGGCAACCCCACACCACAGCTCCCCTGGACAACAGTACAAGCAAGATCAAGACCACACCGCCTCTACAACACACCATGCCATATTTGTTGTTAAACTGCTGACAGTGCTGCCACAATTATGCGCAGACGCCTTGTAAATATGCAAGAAAACAGCTAACTATGGTTATTTATGCATGCAATAAACAGCTATGAAAGGCAAAGGAAACGTGCAATTGCCCGTGCATGTGCTGTTTCTGAAAACTGGGTTTCAGTGCTCTGTGGAAAAACAACTCTCTCTAGGCTCCTGTTTATGGCAGGAGGAAATTTTCAGTGAATGAAATCAAATTAAGAGCTATCCCTTTATGCTGAATAAAATGAATAGGAAATATATATACTGATGCAGGGCACAGAATACATCCTCGGCTTGAAAGCTCTGGGTAACCCTGTCCTTTTAAAGGCCAGCTCTAGGTGTCACTGTGGGAGCTGAATGTGATGCTCTTTCCCATCCATGAATTTGTTCCATTTAAACTTTAACATCAAGAAAATGTCACCTTGGTGCTCTCTGCTCTTGGGAATTGCTTCTGTCACCGTTTTCATTTTAAAATAACACTGCACGTTATAGAGTCGTGTGAGCGGTTCTGATAGATGGTGGGGGATCAATCTGGTCACCGCTCTCTTCTGTCCATAATGCAAGCTGAGCCGAGAAATTACAATGTGGCTAAGAAAGCTGTTTAGCTGCAGTTTGGATCTAATTACTGTTGGTATCAAGACCCTGCACAGCAAATCACCTAATTCTATTAGAGCCAAAGCAAATCTGAACACTGGGAAGAAACTGGATAAAGCAATATCCCACTGCCTGTCTGTTTAATTGTCCTGCTTGCAGAAAGAAGCCTGAAGATTGGGCATTATGAAGGTTTCCATTTATATTATACTCCTAACCTGGCATCTTTGCAGCTGCCTTAAAAAAAAGAAAACAGAAGGCAAAACAAAAAAAATTGACCATATGGAAAAAAACCCAGACAAATTAGAAGATATGCAGGAATATGCAAAAGAATGTAACAGCCCTATAAATGTACTTTGGTCAAATGTATTACTTTTTATTAACCAGCTTACATGATTTTGAATCCCTGCTGCTGCTCTGCAGTAAAGCTGAAAACTGGCAAGTATTATCTTAAAACATGTATTTTTAAACAGCCAAAGAATTTGCAACATAAAATAAGAGATGCTGCACTGTGTAATAAAAACAAAAAAGTATATTAACAACGTGCTTTTTCGTGGTTTGCAACATGACTGAAAGCTCCCGAATCCCCACAGAGGCATGCAGTGGATGCTAGCAGCAAAATTCAGATCCTGGCATCTCTACATGTCCCCCTCCACTTCCATAGGCTTGATTTTAGACTGGTTCTGTGTAGGAATCATTCCCTGTCAGTTCTGCAGCGACTGATACCGACACCAAAGGTATCTCATGTTTTAGTTCACGGAAGTTATACGGACTCATTAACAGAAACCATGGTCCTCTGGTTTTGTTAGGGGCGTAAGAGGCCCCCACCGCGCTCTGAAGAGCCTTGTTCAAACATTAACAGAGAGACAATCCCATAGGAAATCACTAATAACAATCATAAATCTTCCTCTGTGATCCCATGGCCCTGCTGCTCTGAAAGCTCTATCAAAATCACAATTAATGGAAACCTCATGACCCATCTATATGACACATTAGGTGAAATCATGGCCCCAGGGAAGTAAAATGGCAAAACTTCCACTTACGTCACCGGGGTCAGGATTTCACTCCCATTTTTTATGATAACCATTTTACTGCTAAGTTAACTGAAGCGTAGAGGGGTTAAGCAACATGCCCAGAAGCACAAGTGAAGAGTTGAGCACTAAACTATTAATTCTCATTCCTACCTCCCTTTTTCTCCCACTAGCTTCCGCGTCCCTACATCAACCTTAACCATCCCACTGCTCTGCAGAAGTGACAGACTTCACACTACGAACGCTGCCGAGTTTGCTGCAAACGCTGCTCTCCTCCTGCACAGACAGCACGGCTGAGCTCTGAAGTGTGGAAGAGGTAAATAGAGATTGATACGCCGTGCAGCCGTGCAGCACAAAACGCCGCTACAGCCAGCGCATTTCGTGTAAACCTCAACAAGTGAGCCAGGAGACGGTTTGGTTGAGCATCACCTCTGCACAGGGCTGGGGACAGCCTGGGCACTGCTGCTCTCTGCGGGGGACAGGGACGGGCACAGCCTGCATTTTTTCCCCTTCGATGGACATGCCCAGCGACCAACATAAGACGTGTTATACAGTGCTGGCCCAATCCCCATTCACACGTGTCACTAATATTGCAGAAATCGGTTGATATTGAGAGGAGAGGTCAGGAACGGTGAGGGCCGTGTCAAGGAGAACATCACACAGGCCGTGTCTGTACAGTGCCCTTGCTACCCACCAGCGCAGACCAGAGGAGCATGGGCAGAGTCTGCTGCTACCTGCCGCATCACATCTGAGCTAGCGAAGGGAAGGTACGTGGCTTAATTGTCAAACCTGAGCTCCTTAGTGAATCACTCCCATCCGGAGTTTTAGGGACAGAAAACCCATCATAGATTAATAAACTAGCCTGTGTTTGTCATCTTTCATGAGCTAGGTGTCCACTGGACCCTTGAATCCAACATGTGGGATGGCACCTGGGTACCGCAAACTGCTTTATTCAACATCCTGCCCCAGCAGAGCTCAGAGCAGAGCTGTGCGCTGAGTACAGCCACCGGGCAGCTCGATTCATGGAGGCGAAGCTCTCCTGTGGCATCCTGCATTTTACACCTACTCCATCCGGATCAGCTAAACCAGCCCACTCTTCGCGACTGAGGATCTCCCTTACTCCTGCTCAGCAGCCGCTGTGATTCACACGATGGAAAATGTAAACCTTAGGGCTGCTCGTGCTATTCTTGCCCAGGCCATTTCCTGCTGAAGCCAGGGGAATTTTTGCCTTGCAGGGTTAAAGACCTGCTGACCTCATCCCGCAGTGCCAACACACCATCAGCACTTTTACAGAGCTCCTGCTATTTCATCCCTCTGAAACGGACTTAGCAACTTTGTGGTCAGCACAAGTAACTTCATTTTCTGCGTGGCCGATGGAAACCGCTGGCTGCGCTGCAGCTCTCTACCTCTGAAAACCACGGGGTGTGCATTTGTTTAGCGGCCCAGGGCTTTCGTTTGGCGTTGTGTTTTGGTTTTTTCCCTGCACAGCTACGCAGCTAAATTCAAGGAAACGCATGTTGTCATTAAATAGCCCTGGAGAAAAGCCCCAAACTGTGTCACCTTGTTTAACCAGAACCAAAGGTTGACATGGGTACATCCCTGTTGTGGATTTACAAGCAGAATAAACAGAGCTGAACTCTGCTCAGCGGGCGGCTGGCTCACCCGGAGCTCCCTGCGTGATGCCCGGGGAAGCTGCAGCTCCGCCAAGCCGCAGAGCCCCGCGGCGCCGGATGCTCCCGCAGCCATTGCTGCAGGGCTGCAGGTCAGTCGCCTCTCTCCTTCCTCGGGAAGGCGAGCGCTGCTGGACCCAGCCTTTTATGCAATAACCAGCTAATAATACAAATCTAGCTTGTGCAAGATGCTATCTGCTTTTGGCCATGTTTTTTTTATTATCATATTAAAGAACCAAATAGGGCACTTTCAGCCTGATCATGACTGAAAGATCTCTGAATTCAATGGGGTTTGCCTTGCTGGCAGACTTTGCAATTATTCAGGTAATACAGAGCTGGCAATATCTCTTTATGTTTAACAGGGAAAATGAGTGCTGAAGTCGGGAAGCAATGTAGGCACCCCCGGAGAGAAGCCATGCAAAATATTAATATTTAAACAGCAATGAGATCCTGAACAATGAGCAAATAATCATAAAAAATTATATATATCTGAACATACCAACACTGGTTATCTTTTGGGAGACCAGGTCTTGTAGTAAAGCCTCAATTGCAGGATTATGTCTGGAATACAACTCGTACCGATTAATGCCAATGTGGAATTTTAACCAGTTTGGGTAGGAGTCTATGGAGGTTTCTCCAGTTGGCAAAAATTCTTCATTATCTTCGTTTTGCCTACCACCAAAAAAAAAGAACAACACAACAAAAACCCAAAAATGAGGAGAAAGAAATAATGTTACAGCTTGTAACAGGCATCAAGAAACAGGGCTTCAAAATGTGACAACTCGGAAAGGCAAAGCACTACAGAGGTGGGAGATGTCCTGGGGTTGTCCCTGCGCCGGCTGCTCGCCCGGAGCCTGCTCCCACCTGGGGCCAAGGGGCAGATGGATCTTCACCCTCCACTCCTCAGGCCTGATTTAAAGCCCATGAAAGTCAGGAGCAAAACTCGGACATCACTGAGCGTTAGCGGAGGCCCTTACGCAGCAGAAACACACAGAGCTGCAGGTTTTATGGCAGGTTTAGGTTGGACTATGTGGCACACATCTTTTACAAGTTTGACCCAAACAACAGCATCATCCTGAACCTGGGGCGGGAAGTGGAGAGTGCGGCAGTAACTTGACCTTTTGCACCAAATGCTCCCACTCTCTCTTCTTCTCTTTTTAAATAGAGAGAATGAGAAGAAACTGGATCACTCTGCACTGGTTGCTGAAGAACAGCTCTGGATGGTTTTGCCCCTTCCCTAGCAGTAGGATACTATTACAGAAAAGAATTGTTAAAATTACTTTTAACTCCTAATTTTCATGCTAGTTCTGTGAACCTTGGCTGCAGCCGTTAAGGAAAATACGTACAGCAGGCAGCTGCATTGTGGACATCAATAATTTCACCCTTCACCTACTGCAAACACTATCACATATCTTCGATCCAGAAGTCCTCTGTGTTTTCAGTCATCTCCAGATGTTCATACATTTGTGACTGGTTTTTTTCCTGGTTTTTTCTTTTCCTCTCTCAGAGAAACCAGAACTCTTTCAGGTTATTTCACTTCACAGTCAGTTTTGATTATTAGATGGAAGGGGCCTGGACACTTCACATGCTCGTGGGGCGGAAATCAGAAATAGTTATCCTCTCTTTCTAAAGGTTTAGATCATGCTGGCTGCTCTGTGGCTTAACAGAGCTTTTGCAGAGTACAATGCAGCTGTTTAAACATCACAATGTCAGTGTGTTTGGAAGAGGGTGCTGTTGTATTAGACAAGCCTTTTGATTTTTCAGTCATTGACATTTCTCAGCATTTCTTACAAGCCAACAGGGCACACGATGCACAGAGGCAGCTAACTGCTTTGAAGGCTGGAGAGCAGCAGAGGTGCTAGGCCGCGGGGAATTAACTGAGGATGAAAAATGTAACACAGATCAGATCCCGAAGGCAGAAATACCTGCGAGGATGAATGCCTTTGTGACGCTAGACCTTGCTTTTGAGAAAAGTTAATGTATTACTGCCTGGTCTTACTGCTTAGCCCCGACACCTCAGAGCTGGAGACAAGGAAGGTGCTGGAGAGGGAGGCTTGCCCAGTGCTCGCCCTCTTTCTTGCACTGTTGTTTTCTGGTAGCATCTGCCTCTGCTACAGCTGGAGATGGGATATTGGGGCATAGGGGCCCTTTGGCCTCAGGGCTCCCACCTTCTCCTGCTCCCGCACTTGGTCTGTATTTCATGGCTTTTTGTTTTTTTGTTGAACGAACACAACCGGTCAAGCCTGTGAGAGAATTCTCGGTCTCCTGGTGACACCGAGTCGCCCTGTTTAGCGTTCTGCCTACTCCAAACCAGCCATTACACCAACTCTCGCGAACGCCCGGGTTAAAAACCCCCACGTTACCAAACGGAAGGCAGCGACCCCGGGCAGCGCCGTGGCTCGGCGTTTCCGCACCGGCCGCTCCGCGCCCCGCCGGGTGTCCCCCCCCCGCCCCCGGGGCAGCGCTGCCCGCGGCACAACCCGCGCTTGGTGCCGAGCCGAGCCGGGCCAAAGCGGGCCGCGTCCCCGGGCGCCGCGCTCGCCGGTACTCACCACTCGGGCTGCTCGGCCGCCCGGGGGTTGAACCTGATGTCGCTGTCGACATTGAAGAGGAGGTCGCCGTCGGCGAGCGGGGGCAGGGCGGCGCGGTAGAGCGGGTGCTGGAAGAGGGCGGCCAGCGGGGCGGCGGCGGCGGGCGGCGGCGAGCGCGGCGCCCCGGGGGCGATCAGCCGCCGCGTCCGCGCCGCCGCCGCCCCCCCGCCGCCCGCGCCGCCGCCGCCCGCCGCCCGCTCCGCCGCTTCCCGCGACTGCGAGGAGAGGTTGGAGCCCGGCTCGGCGCTGAAGTCCTGCAGGATCCGCAGCGTGTGCTTGCTGGGCCAGCGCGGCGCCGCCCGGGGCGGCGCGGCGGCGGGCGGCGGGCAGGAGCAGCCGGGGCGGCCCTCGGTCCCCCGCCGCTCCAGCCGCGGCAGCAGGTCGATCATGATGTGCATGGTGCAGGCGACGAGGAACACCATCAGGATCAGCACCCGGAACTTGCGGACCAGGAGCATTTTCATGGCCGGGGCGGCTAATAAATTACCGGGGGAGGGGGAGGGAGGGGAGGCGGCGGGGTCGGTCGGGAGCGCTTTCGCGGAAAAAGCCCGGGCGGGCGTGGGTCTTCCAGGCCCCCCCCCGGGGCTTTGGCTTTCTCCTTTCGGATCGGGAAGCGAGCGATCAAGTCAATAAAGTTATCCCCATAGGCGCCGAGAAATAAACAGGCTAAAAACAATAGGTCCTCATTTCTCAGTATCATCAAGAACTTAGGAGGGGGAGGGAAAAAAATAAAAATAAAAGGAAAAAAAAATTTAAAAAGAAGCACCGGAGCGAGCCTTTAAAATCAATAGGAAAACAATGCCAGCGGCATTGCAATATATAAAGCCATCTGTTCACGATTTCGCCCTCCTTTTATTACAGGGATCACAACAAATAGGGAAAACTGGTTCTTGAAGAGAAACCGGCATCAGACACTAGCTCTGATTAAATAAAATTAAAAAAAAAAAAAAGAAAAAGAAAAAGACGGGGAGGAGGAGGAGGGGGAAGAATAATATTAAGAAAACCTGTATGGAAAGGCGACAGAAGGAAAAAAATCATCCATAATATTTGGCTGTGCTGGAAATGCTGACTCCCTTCCTTTGAATTTGACCAGTGATGCAGCAGAAGCGCTCTCCCGCTCGCTCTCGCTCCCTCTCTTCTCTGAGACTGTTTAAGAACATTGGCTGGAAAATCATTTTCTTAGAGCAGTTCCAGTTTCTTCATCCATCGTGTCCGGTGCTTGGGAGAGATTAATATGTTCAACTGAGATCAAGTCTGGGTGGCTGCTGTATCCGAGCTGGGCTTTTGCTTTGGCTTGGGTTGGGTTTTTTTGGCTGCAAAACTGTCTGATGGCACAACTGCAACATAAAGGTTAAATATGGCACAGAAAAAAAGAAGGGGGGGGAGGATTAGAGGAAAGAAACTAATATAAATCAGTAGAGGTTCTTTTTAGCAAAGAGGTCCTGTCTTTGATCTCTGCTGGGTCTCACAGATCTGCCTTTTAGAGAGAGAGAGAAAGGAAGAGAGAAGGGGGGAGAGAAGGGAAGGAGGGGGAGAGATCTTTGGCAGGTGCAGAGTGAAACCCTCTTTCAGCTACGCTGAATTCTGGAGACTGGTTGGACTAGTAGCTCTGCAGCTCCAGCTCTCAGTGGGTGTGTTAAATATTATGAGCGAGCCATGATTCCTGCCTTCCTCACGTCATAGTTAGGAGATTGGCTAAATAAACGCTACAGTGATAGTAACAGGAAAACCTCAACCAAAAGCTTTTTTTTTTTTCTCCTCCTCTCCTCCCTCCTTCCCAGCCCCCTTTTCATTCTACTGCAGCTCCAACCGGGGCAAAGAGAGGGCGTCTGTTCCACAAAGCTTTGCAAAATAAAATTAAAAAAAAAAAAAAGGTGGTAGCAGAGAGAGGAATCTGCGCTAATAGCATGGCAAAGTAGGAGCGTGGTCCATGCGCCCAGGCTGGGAGCAGCGATTCTGCTCTGTCATTGCCTGGGCTGGAGAGCGGCCGGCCGCTCGCTCCCCCTCGCCCGCCCGCTCCCCCTCGCCCCCAGCCCCTCGCCAGAGCAAGGTCAACACGGAAGGCTGTGCGCTTCGCTTCCTCCGGAGGAACAGTCTTTATTTTTAATCCGAGATCCTGTGGGCTGTGATAATCCGTGAGCGTGCTGCGGGGTAATCTGCCGTATCTCCTGCTGCCGTTAGCTGTGCAGTCAGCTCCGTGGTTGGGTGGCCAAATGGCTAATGGAGCTGGTGGTCCCCGGGCCAGGGCAGCCTCCAGAGCCCAGCAAGTGCCGTTGATGGTTGTCTAAGGTTGAAGGCAGTCTGGAGGAAGGGACAAGCCACTCCACTGGTCTTCAGGTGATCAGCCAGGGATTCTCTGGGCTGCTGATTTTGTCTTTGGGCCTGGGGTGCCCTGGATTTTATGGTCCTTAGAAGGGCTCAAACAGTCGTTGAGTGGGGTGGCAGTAGGAATGACAAATGCGCTCCTGCCTACCCACCACCACCTTTCCACAGAATTGTCTCAACGCTGGTCGTGCTGGACCATTTTTCCTTGGATTAAGTGACATTAAACTATTTCTTTCCCAAAAAAAGTATTTTTTCCCCCTGAGGCTCCATCCAGAACTGTTCTCTCACTGGGCATATCTGCAGAGCCTTGTGCTCTGCACTCCCCTGAAGCACATCCGCACACTGTTACTGTGTCACCATGTTTTGCACAAGGGAAGTCACAGCTTTTCCAGTGGGGAAAAAAGGATTGATGAAAAAAAAGACCTGACAGGGCCATGATCCTATGGACTGCTCTGTGCCTTTATGGAGGAACAAGACTGGCTGTCCTAGGGGGACCTCTTAGCAGCAGGGTTCAGAGGTACAGCTCACTGTAGATGCAGCAATTTGATTCCCATGGAAGCCTTTATGTCACCTTGGATCATCCAAGTACAGGTGTACTTAATCATAGCAAAACATTTTGCTATGGAGCCAGAAGCAAGGCTTTCCATCTTTTCCCATTTTTTCACCAAGATCAGCTCAGGCAAAAGGCATCTGGTCAGTTGACTGTGAGGGCAGTAACACTGGTTCCTTGTGTGCCGTTGCCTCCCACCCCTGCTCAATAGCAAGTCTGTATGGTTCTGTTTGGGAAACTGAGTTCAGTTCATAAGTTAACTACCTCTCTATGCAGTGAGCTAAAGTTCAGCTGATTTTAACCTACGTTTAGCAAGTTGGTATTTTAGGTCCATCAGGAAGAGCCTTGCAGTTTTGGTTCAACTGGAGAACACACCACTGCTGGAAGGGGATATGATACGTGTTGGGAGTGCAGCATGGATGGCATGTGGAAGGGTATCTGTTTCTTTGGGGGCTTCGGGGGGGGGGGTTGCCTGCCTGTGGCTGCAGCCTTTCTCCTGCTGAGCTTCTGGTGCTGCCCTGTAGGGACACCAGCTGAGCTGGATTATCAATCAAGCCCAAGGAGACAAAAGGAGGCAGGTGGGAGCTAGAGCTTGTGCCTCGGGGAGTGGAGTGATGGAGGAGGGCAGCCAAAGCTGGCATCCCAGGAGTGGGTGAGTGCAGGGTATGTGGTTCCATGTGTATCACTTGTATTCACTTTGCTTGTGGCTTTTTTAAGGAGTTCTGGGTGAGCTGCATGTAGCATTTTGGTAGGGATAGGTAATATGATGCATTATCTGCTTTAACACAGCACAATAGGGTTTGTAGGCTATAGGTTGTAGCTATGTGTTTTTTTCTTAGTGTTTGACCTACTAAAGCTGAAGGCTGTGGTATTAGATGAGTGGTGAGCCTTAACAGGTATGATGAAGAGAAAGTTGCAAATTACTTAAATGAGTTCTTTTAAGTTAAAGTTGTGTGAATTCTATTAATTTGCAGTAACAGAATTCTATGTCAAACATGTTATTCAACATGCAAGAGTTATGTAATGAAAGTGAGATTAGCTTTGAAATGTAAGTAACTAAATGTAATTATGTGACTTTTGAAAGCTGAAATAGCAGTATTGTGAACAAGCCAATGATTCCTTGAAACTACTTTTTTTTGTTCTCATCAGTATGACCTTTGGTGTGTATGGCTCTCCAGCTAAGTATGGTTTCATCTAAACTGTCTGCTGTGAACTGAATCTTCCTAACTCTTCCATGAGCTTTTTGTTCTTTGAGCCTTTCAAACATTTGAGTTTTATCTGAAGATGGGGGACTGGTGGATGTACCCTGTTCCTCTCTGTATCTGACCTTTGTGGACAAGTTTTGCCACGACCAAAGTTCCCTGGAGATGTGAATAAAGGCAAGAGAGAATAAAGTCTTATCTCTCTGCATTTCTTCCCTCATCTTCCTACTTTTTTGTGGGATTCAGAAGAACTAAGTCTCACTCTTGCAAGATTATACCTACTACTTTTTGGGGAGCTTTTCTATAGTGTAAATAGGACCCATATACTAGTGAAGTCAAAATGTTGAAATGGCAAATGTCACCAGTTGGAGAATCCATTGTGGTGATCTGCAGTGGAGTTGGGGCTCTGACCCACAGCTAACTGCTTTCAGGTGCCCATTAAGAGCAAAGGCCACCTCACCCCAGTTTGCTTAATAAGCAGTAACACCTGCTTTCAACAAGCCTGGTTAAAAAGACCCAGGGGGTCTTTCAATGTGCTGTTCTCAAGTACCTCTCATTCTCTGGTGATTTAGTGTGAAGAGTGCTGGTAACCCAGATGTGGGCAGCAATGGTGGACCACTCCTGCTGTGATCCTCCCTTGTACCTCCTGTGGGTCACTTAGGCTGGTGTCACTCTTACATGGACAAGAGGATGTCTCTCAGCTCTGGTCCCAGCCTTCCCCACCTCCTCAAAGTCTTGGGAAACATCTTACAAACTGGTTATCTTGAGCTGCCTTAAGTGTGAAGTCCTCTGTTCTGTTGACAGTCTGCAGGTATATTTTTTCCTTAAATTGCCCAATATCTTTCAGGCTTCAGTCTTTCCCAGCAGGGATGAGCAGCCGCTGTTGCCTGAATCAGATTTTTTTCTGACGTTTTATTTGATACAATAAAGCAAGCTTTAAAGGCAAATAACATCAGATAATTCTTTCTCAACTTCAGAATCTACAAATGCCTTTACCCATCAATGTGGTCATCTGTGAAATAAGACACACTGGCTAGTTGGCAAACACTAGCAGAGAGCGAGCTTGTGGCTTTGCTTTGGACTAAGCAGCAATGTGTAATTCTGTTTCCGGGGCCTTTCTTCCTCCATCCTGGAGATTGTCTGCTAATGATCAGCACCAGGAGTATGTTACAGCCCCTCTGTGCCTCTGACTGGTAAAGCAAGGGACTGAAGCCAAGACACATCTAGCTCTTCCCTCTCCTGTGTGGGCTCCATCTCTAGCACATCTCAATGCAAGGAGGATAGCAGCCTCCTTGCTTTCCCATTGATCTTTCCCGTGAAGAGGTGCAAGAATACAACCCTGCTCTTGTTTTGGAGCCACTGTGCCTTGGCTGTGAGTGAAGGGGCTCCTCCTGCCTCTCCAGCCATCTGTGTGGGAACACAGAGTAAGTGATAACCTTCCATTAGCATTCCTGTTGGTGGCCCTGTGGGGCTGGCAGGGAGCCTGGTGTTTGAGCCAGGCTGGAGGTGGGAACCTGAATATCTGCTGGGTTGGGAGGGCTGAGGTGTCTTGTGGTCAGGAAGCTACGGTTTGTAGACATGTGAAACTACTGAGAAGTCAGGAGCTGGGCTGCAGGTCAGGATAGCCTGGAAATTGGGCAGCAGGTACAAGATAAGGATCAGGCAGGCTTGGGCCAGGTCTAAGTGCTACCAAAGCTGGGGCAGCTTCCCTGGACAGCCTTGTTGCTGAGTCTGGACAACCATGAGCTTGGTGCAGGAGAGCTTTTGTGCTTGTGCTGGGGTCTGGCATATGTATGACCCACCCCAGTAAGGAATGTCTCCCTTTTCCTGCTGCAAGGGAAAAAATGGGGATTTGTGTCCAGCCAGCTCTACCTCCCTGTCTATGTACCCTGACACCCTGGGCCCCTCACTTTGGGTGCAAGTGCAGTGCTTGTATGCGAGTTACCTCCCCCTGGTTTCAAACATTTGCCTTCCACTTGCAGTTGATGGGAAAACAAAAATTTTTGGTAACTGCTGACTGTTGTCAAATAAGCTTTTAACTACAGAACTTGTGTGTCGAGCCATAGGGTCCTCGTAATAATGTCTGATTTGAGTTGTTTCAGAAGCTGTTTATTTTGCTTTCCAAGGTCTTGGGCTCAGTAAGAAATATGTAAATATTTCTTCTTATCTAAACTCTATGCCTTCATATTGAATTCCAGTATGTGGCAAAGAGCTTTTCATTTCTGCTGTGCTGTGTGTTGGACCAGCATTGCCCCTATAATTGCTAGCATTATGTAAACAAGGAAATAATAAGCTCTTAATGGAATATTATGACATGAATAAGTTATTGCATACAGCTCACTTCAATAATTTCAATGAAATAAAGTCTCTTAAATCAGTTCTTTATTTTCTTTTTTTGGCCATTGAATTAAAATCTTTCCTCTGTTTTCTTGGAAGTATTTGAATGTTATTGGAAATTTCACATTGAATTACTACAATCACAAGCCAAGATTGCTTTGGATCTAACAGGCCTTTTAATTTGATATCACAAATTAATGCTAAGCATGTTTTTTGCAAGTTCTACCTTTGCTTTTATTTAATAATACAATTAAGAATTCAGGAGTGCTTATTGTCGTATATCCTGGCATTTCTTCATTGTTTTGTGCATGAATTAATAACTTATCTGCTGGTGAAATCTGTGTAGATGTTTATTTTCCCCACTTTTGTCTGCCTGCCTCACTGAGCAGCGACAATGGTCAGTGTACGTGACAATGTATTCAGGTAAATAAATGAAGCATGGTTTTGGGTGAGTAAACATACCTAGCTATTTTCCATTATAACGGTTTACAGCCTTCTGATGTAAAGCCTGAATGCAGCAGGGCAAACGTGCAATCAGGCCTGACTTACAATTTTCAATCAATTTAATATTTGTATTGTTACTTCTAATGTGAAAATGGATTTTTCTTCCTGAAAACATCTACCTATGATGCTGGAAGTCCTGAGGGCATCACATGCCTTGCTTGACCCCTGCGGTGATGCTACCTAGGGTGCTCTCTCTGCTCTCCCTCTGAAGATTCATGTGCTGACCCAGTTTATTAGTACTTTGCCAGTGTGATCTGTGTTTGTAAGGCAATCTAATGAATACTGCATATTAACCTTCCACACTGTGAAAATCACCTTTATTGCTAAGGAATATACTTGGTACTGAACAGAAGGCAGTTCCATAAGCTGGATTTCGTAGTCAACTTCTTGTTGATGTATGAAGGATCAGTGATACTGGTTTCAAGTGGTGTGCTAGTGTTGTGTTTTTTTTTTTAAATAAAGCAAACTAATGTTGTCTTGGTTGCCTTCCAGCCCAGGATTTTATTAGCTACATGATATTTTTGAGCAAATCTTGACCAAATCTCCTCTCCCAAATCAGGCAGTGTGGCCAGCCATTCCTTCCTTAGTTGCTAAGGTGGGCTGGAGGGGTGTTTGGCTGCAAGCTTGAGCTAAATAGTGATGAAAGGAGGGAGATGTGATAGACTTCCCCTGTTTACCAGCAGAGCTGGGCAAGGGGTAGCTTGTCCTGGAAATGCATCACTAGCCTTAACTGATTTCAGAAAGCCAAAGCTTCCAGCTTCAGCCTTTTGCTTTGAGTGTTCCTATTCTTTAATTTGGGATACACTATTCTGGATGATCCAAAAACCTGAGGATTGCTTGATAAACCTGTTGAAGGCAGAGAACTCATTATTATATTAAGGCAATGAATTGGAAGGCTTTTTCCTGCCTGTTTGTTACCCCTCAGCTGTTGCTGCTGCAGATCAAGGGTTAGCTCCTCAGCTGGTATCAGCTGGCCTCGGTTTCAATGAAATGCCATCTAATTATATCAGCTGAGGATCTGGTCCACAATGCTTAATTCTTCTGTTGGCTGGAACAAAGAGCTGCCTGGCAATGCAAGAACAAAACCCGTTGTTGTTGCTCGAGCAATGTGATTGGCCTGTGGAGGGTCACATTTGCTCTAGTCATTCAAGTGGAGTAGTAAGCTTGCATATGGCTACGTTACGGAGGGGCTGACAAATTACCTTCTTAAGTGGTAAGGTGTCATAAAGAAAACTAGCTGTTAGGAGGTTGTGTTCTTATCTAAAAATGATTATTTAAACTAAGTCAAAGTAAATTATCTTGATGTGTGTGACATAAGAGCATGCACTACTTGAGTTATCATAATTTCATCTTCCTATAACAACTGATTCCTTTAAAAAGAATTGTGATCAAATAACCTGTATTCCTTGTGGACTTTCTGAGTTTGGGTAATAGTGCATGAATCTTTTTAAAGTGTATAAAACATGGCTTGCTAAATTACACATAAAATCATTTTGTGGATTCATTGAAATTGATGGAGATTTATGACTTACGCCTGGAGAAAATGTGTCCTGATGCTAAAACAAGACGTAGTTACACATGCACACAGGAAGCTTCTGCGTGCTGCAGTGTGCAGTCGCACGCAGACCCATTTGAGTGCATACAAAGAAATGAATGCATGCATGTACACACGAACAGTTTAATTGTATACTGAAAGCTCTTCTGGGAATTCTTTTTTGTTGCTGTCTAATTTTGATTTGTATGGATGTTTTGACTTCTTAACTTGAGCTTTTTTCCTCTTGGCTGGCTAAATTTTCAATCAGATAATTTTAAAAAACCTGAGGAAGTAAGAGAGCAAACCACGAAGACATTTTAAGCATGCCACAGCCTGAAATAGAAATTAAAATACTAATAAAGAACCCTCATGAGAGTCTTACAGCTAGGCAGTGTAACTTAACAGGCTGCAAATTACTCTGCCCCAAGGAGACACCAGGACTCTCCCCAGCCTGGATGCTCCCTGGCTGTGTGATGCCGGGAAGTTGCTTTGGTTCTGTTTCCTCATCTGAGAGGGAGGGTACCCTAGAGCATTTTGAGATCTATTAATAAAAGCCACTACAGGAGAGAGACAATGATGATATTTTAGGTCTCACTTTGGAGAATAAGTCATACTCCTGACTTTAACCCCACAGGAAGCTCAAACTCTTAAGAATATTCTATATATGAAGGTCTGAAACACTGGGACTCAAGGTGAGTCCTTGAGTCTCAAAACACCTTAAACTTTTATAAGTGTCCTTAAAAGCAATCCTGGATCCTTAAGGACAGTGTGCTGTGACTGGAAGAGCAAAGCACAGTGAGTCTCTAATGCGAGAGGGGCTTGTGAGAACCCACTTGCACCTCTTTCCCCAGTCCCTTCTGTTTTCTCTGTTTTCCTGCTGTCCTGTGTTTTTCTTACATCCTGTCCTTAAAGCGTTTTCTGGAACATTGTTCAGACACAATCACAGATCCACTTCTGGTGATTTGATATTGAAGACACTGAAAACTTTGACTGTGGAGGATTCCCGTGCAATAGTTGTCACTTAAAAAAACCCTTCTTTTCCCAACAGTTGATGATATTTTTGCCTAATCAAGCCTTGTCATAAAGCTCTCTGCAAGCTTAGAGAAAGGCATGTGAGAGGTAGGTGCTTGCAAAGGGTGCTTGAGTTTCCAGCAGCCCTTATTCTTTTTTACCTCATGAATTGTTGCTTAGTAGGTCATAGTAAACATAATTTTGTAAAAACTTAAATTTAAAAATGTACCTTCTCTGTGTTCCTAGTCACAAACAAATACGTTGTTTTTTTAATTTATTAGCTTGCTGTAAGATTCCTTTCTAACGAATTTCCACTTGCCCTGTGGTTCAGGCCTCTCCTTGCCGGATTCTGCCAGCAGCCCCGTGCTGCTGTAACCCTGCCAAGGCAGCAGCTCTAATCCCAGCCTGCACGGTTTCTGCTACACACCCTTGAGATCTGAATTAAACCATTCTAGCCTGAGCCAAGGTGGGCCCAGGGCTGGCTTGGCCTTTCCCTTGATGAAGATGTGGGGAGTTTGCTGGCTTGCCAAGAGAGGTGGTGAGGGTCTCTGGTGTCTCTCCTTCCCTTCCCATCAGCAGGATGAGGTTTCCTGGAATAATTTTGTTGTCAGCGATTTCTACTCTTTTGGTCCTAAATTTGCCTTTGTTTCTCTAAGGGTTTTTTTCACCCTGTCTCTCTTTCTTGGGTGGTTTTGTTGACGTGTTGCAATAGTAATACTCTAGTGATTAAATAGGGTTATCTTGCATTTGTTGTTGAAGGTGGGAGGATGTGTGTAGCCCTCATGGTAAAGCAGCTGTGCTGTTAGGAGGGAGGGATGATCTGTGAGTATAGGAGTGTCAGAGTGCTGGGGGCAGGTTTGTTTGCTTACTCTTATTCCTTGTCGGGTCTTGGGCTTCTTCAAGGGATGGGCTCACACTTGAGACAGCTTAGGTGCCTGAGCTGGAAGCATAATTGCCATATTCTCCCTTGTAAGTCAGACGTAATTGCCTTTGGGGTTGTCATTTAGTCAAGAGAGACCAACGCAGATTCCGTATATAGGTTGGAGTAATAAGACTTGATTTATCTGCTCTGCCTCTTCAGAGGGGGAATGCTCTGAGCAGGGCCTCTCCTTTATTCTGTGCTTCTACAGTGCCTACAGCAAGAGCGCGGTGTCCTCGGGAGGAATACAGGTTAGAAGAGGGATGGGGATGATATATATGCACCGTGCCTGTGATCCAGTGGTGAAAGCAGTTGCTCGCTTACCTTCTCTGCTGGAAGATAAAAACTTTGGGCAGTTGCCAAGAAATGTGTCAAGGTTATAGCTCTCGGGTGGGCTGCAAACATGAATGTCAGACATGCAAAGTGAAAGTGGTTTCAAGTGCAGGCTTTTCCCTTCTCTGGTTCTTTGAAGATTGAAGTAACTTCAAAAGAAAAAAAGGTTTCCATGGAAATTTCTGAAACCAAAGGAGTGAATATTAGTGTGTGCTTTGTTCTGTGTTCTTCACAGCTGATAGAAGTCACAGTGTAAATGGACCTAACTGCTGAGTGACCTTTGACAAAACCAGATGGGAAGTCTTTGTTGTTGTTGTCAGTGATGGTGATTTCTTTTTTCAAGGTAGGAAGTCTTTTTCACTGAAGTGATTTACTAGTTTTAACTGAAACTTTGAGACAGGGACATGGTGACAAGATAGAGATTGCCCTGAGTAACAAGGCTTAGTCAATTATTGACTAGCCCATCTCAGCACCTTTGTTCTCTTTGCTGACAAAATATCATGACCTTTGTATACAGAGCTGAGCATTGACCATTCTGGGTGTCACTGAGAAATGAACATTTTCCTGTTATAAAGTGAATTGAATTCTCTCCTTGTAAAACTCTTCCTATTATCTTTTAGATTAGTGTTCTGTACATGGCTGTCTGCTTTGATTTCTGTCCTCTCTCACAGGAAAACATGCAGAATAGGTACAAGCTAGTGCAGTAGCTTTCTTGTAAAATATTTCAGAAACTCAAGTAAAGCTGGCTAGAGCAGGCCTAGTGTGGCCAGATCTCAGCTGGGACCCTTTAGGCATGACTGCCATACATACAAATGCTAATATGGTGACTCAGGTGGCAGATATGCCATTTGAAGAAGGATTTGTATTTCTACTGGCACTAATAGCTTCAAGAGCAGAAGGGGTTTGTAGTAACAGTGGCTACAAAGCTCTGCTATGCTCACATTTTGCTGCGTGAAGGTATGCATCTGCCTCTCCTTTCCAGCTGTCTTCAAATATAGATCGTGCCCTTCTGGCAGGTTAGTCAGGGCACAGGGGCTGGACTTGTCTGTGCCCTTTGCATGGGTGTTACTCCTTTAAGCACTGATTTAGCCAGAAAACTCTGAAAAGGGGCTAATGCTTGAGGTCCCCAAAGGGGTAGTGCCCCTGGAGCTCCTTGCCTTGATGTGATGGGGAAGAAGCTGTTGCAGTTGGATCAGTTCCCCTCAGCTTGAGGTGGCAGCAAAACCTGGTTGGCCTCCTTCATTGCTCACTGAAGTCAACAAGCTCTGATCATGGCTCTTCAGCTTGGCAGTTTGATGTTCAAGGACTGAACAGATTGAACTGAAAGGCTGGTGAAGCCCTTGTGCGTAACGCTATCACCAGGAGTAGAGGTCCTGCTCAGCTCATAGTGGAGATCATGTGCATAACACCATCAATGTGAGTAAAGGTCCTGCTCAACTCGCTCATGGTCAACGCTTTGCTGGACTAAGTTCTGCAAGACCTACATTCGTAATATTGGAAACCTTCATACAATGTAAGGCCACATTTTTTTGTTTGTTATCCATGAGGTCCACTTCAGAATTCCAGTCTACAAATGGGAATGAGGTAGGTAAGTCAAGTGCTAGGGGTAATAAAGTGAAAATTAAACTTAATATTTGTATTTAGTTAAGATGTGGAGTGATGCAATAAGGTTCCTGGTATCTGATTGCTTCTGTGCTACAGATAACCAATAAACCAGTAAAAAAAAAAATTGTTCTTTGTGCGAAGTAGCAGCATATCCAAAAATGCTTCAAAGACAGCACATTGAGACTAGTGGAGCTTTAAAAAAAAAGCTTTTGGAATGAAACATTAAAAGGATAAACATCAAAGGAAGAACAAAAGGAAATGGGGACAAATAAATTAAATAACAAAACTATGAAGCAAAACAACCAAATGTTTTATAAGGAGGACTGAAAATGAAGGACATGGAATAACAAAACAAGGGAATAACAGAATTGAAATTAAAAGAATGATCACTTGCTTTATACTTCCTATTTTATTTTCATTTATTTTGTTGTTCCTTAACCCAGAGAAGACAATTATAGGTCCCCTCTAATAATAATTAGAGGTAGGCTGTGCCTCTACCTCTAGTCTCTAGGGATAACAGAGAGGTAGCACGGTGGGTAGCCAGGGACTGCTTGGATGCTTTGCTTGGTACCGCTGGCAGTGGCAGAAGTGGGCAGGGGGGTTGCAGATGGCAAAGGGGAGACACCAGTATGTGCTCGAGCTTGGGTGGCACTTGGGGGTGTGCATGATGGAAGAGTGAAGGCTGTGTGAGGATGGGGAGGGGGCTGCTTTCCCTAGGAAGTCTTCAGTGGAGGTCTGACAACGTGTGACTTGTCCCATCTGCTGCCTATGGAGAGGTGCAGAAGGACACGTGAAGTACCGCTGCCAATGCGGTCTGTAGGGTTACTTTGTGCACCAAGGAAGATGCTCTTTTCCAGACTCTTGGCATGTAGCTGTTACTTAAACTTGATGTGCAGATCAGCATGTAAATTAGGGCCAAAAGGTCCTGCTGTGCAGCTGCTCCAGATGTGCCCCCCGCACTGATGCGCGGGGCGCGGTGACAGCAGCACTGGGGCACGGGACGAGGCTTGCCGCGGGTGCGCGGCGCGGAGCAGATGCCCACGCGCGCTCCAGGGTGAACCCATTACACAGGCAGCACAAAATCACTCGGGGCTTAATCGCTCTGTTTTCCACCTGTTTTTGTGTTGTAAGCCTGTGGAAAATGGGAGTGAAGCGGCCAGCGGATCTCGTGAGTCCAGCCAGACCCAAACTGTTCTCCTTGTAAAGGACTTCAGAGAAGCCAGCTCCCCCTCCATACGTGGTCTGGCATTTTGGTGTTCGCACAGGAGGGAGGCATGGGCACTGCTGCAAATCAGTTCAGGAGAGGTAAGGACACTGGAAGGCACTGAAATACAAATAGCCTTACCCCAGAGGGAAATACGGGCAGTTTGTATGCCCCGTAGCTTCTTTTCTGCCATTAAATTTATAGTGCTGCTGCATCGAACCACAGCCTTTCTCATCTGCTCCTTCGTTGCACTGGCAGCCAGAAATGGGTGACGACTGCGAACGTGCTCCTGCCTGTACCCCACAGTAAGTGCCATCTAAAGCGATTTAGTTCCTGGCTCACTGGCACCTGACAGCCAGAAGGGCTGAGAAATAAACAGCAGGAAAGGAGAGCGAGGGGGGGAAAAGGGACTGAGGCTTAGAGGTGAGAGACATGGCAGTGGCAATCACTTCTGAAGCCTTTTAATAGAAAGGTCTGCGGAGAATTATTTTCTCTTTTTCTCTGCTCCCCAGACCCCTGCGTTCAGGGGGCAGGCAGCGACTGACGGCTGCCAGCCGCGTTCTCCAGAAGTGCTATTCTTTCGACTACAAGCTAATGCCAGTAGTACAAAAACTTGCCCTGGGTGCTGAACATGCACATTTGCATTCTTGAAACCCAAGCTGAACTCTTATTTAGTCCTTCTGAGTCATGATTCAAAAAAAAAAAAGCAGGAATCAGTTTTGGAGAAAAGCAGCAGAAGCTGCTTTCTGGCATAAACATACGCAAGCTGTATTTCTCCAACAATTTCCCATGGAAGTTTAACCTCTGAAGGACACTAAAGCTAAATTGAACTGTAGGTTTTGTAACATAAGATTGTATTGCCAGTCTGGCAAGTCTGACAGCCATAGAGCAGTAACACAATATGAAAGAAATGGTATACCCATATTTAGAGCAAAAAACGAAGGAGCTCTTCCCAGAGTCCACATTAATGCTGCCATCCCTGTGTGACTATGGCCATGTCATTTAATTTCATTGCATCATCTGAAAATGGGTGTGAAATTAGTACCATATGCAGCTGACATATAAAGGCCAGGGGAATAAATCAATAGTGAGAGAAGATCACATTGTCCTTAGAGGAAAAATTTGAGACTCTGCACATCTGAGACGACTGTACTTTCTCGTCTGCCTGGGTGGCGAGTGGGCACATGGTGAGTCCTTGCCCTGCTTGGGGTGAGGGAACCCAACGGCATCTCTGCGTCGCGATCTGCCGCAGAAGGTAGATGAGCCTCGTAACTCACCCTGTTGGGGACTGACCCCTAATGGCAGCGGGCTGGGACCTACACGTGCTGGGGCTGGGGTGGCCTGGCCAGCCAGATGTGCCTTTGCTAATAATAACAGGAATTGCCTTATGAGCAAAGCTCCATCTGGGTCGTTTGTGTAAGCTGCTGGGTATCAGCTCGTCTTCTGGACAGGTTATGTAATCGCATCAGAAATCAAATACACAATTTTCACCTTCTTCTGAACATCTGGCTGTTCACGTTTTAGGCCTGCTGATTTTTAGAAGGACCCTGGTTAGAAATAGGTCTCTGTGCATGCAGGCATGGAAAACAAGTGCTGAAAGGTTGCCAAGACAATGACCTTGGAATTAATTTTCAAATTCAAGCAAATATCTTTATTTTTTCCGCTTGGCTCAAAGTTTTGCTAAGAGCGGTGTTGTGGTGTGACCTCTCTAGCCCTAATTCAGCATTTATTTGAAGGAGTCCCTCTTTTCTCTAATGCGGCATTGCCACCTTCCAAACCAGCAGCGAGGAGGGCACTGGAGCCCTGCAACAAGCCAGGATGTGCCCTGAAGCTGGTGGCATCTACAAAAAGAGTGCGGTCGACTCCAGCAGGCTTTGGAGTGAGCTTGTAGAAGGCTGCTGGCAAGGCGCTCCGCAGTGCCCTCGCAGCGTTTTAATTTCCTCCCTTTGCTGGTCTCGGATAGTCTGAACCTACTGACCTTTGGTGCATGCTGATCATCTTCTATTTTTCACCAGGGAAGCAAAACTCAGGACAAGTTTTGCTGGAGAATTGTCAGAGAAGTGATTGCAGCTTTTAATTTGCTTGCCTTGACTGGCTGAGGTCCATGCTGGCAGGTATTTCGGTAGCTCGTTATTGCTGGAGGCTTTTCTCGACGCGTGTTCTTTAAAGCTGTGTTGAAGTACGTGGTACACCCTGATCTGTGTCCCTTTTACAGCCAGCTTCAGGATCCCTTCTCAAGTAAGCGGAGTCAATGGGATTGTATGTTGCCGCAGCATGTAAACATAAAGGTTTCACTGCCTTGTTCTTAACGTTTTTAAGCCCAGGGACTTTGAGGAAATGAGAAGATAAGTATGATGGTCTGTTCCTTCAAAGCCCCCCCCCAGCATTTTTAACTGCATTTCTAATTATTGTAGCAGATAATAAATACAATACATGCACCCATGCACATAAAACAGCATTATTTTGTGCTTAGGCCATGTGTTTCATGTAGAAATCTGGATGACAGCCAGATCAGTAAATAACTGATTTTTTTTTTAAATGGAAATCATAAACCACAACAGATGTACTGTATACTGAAAAGAGTTAAAAATAACTGTTTGCAATCTATGCTCGCCTTTAAACAAAGCACGTAATACACAGAGCAGTGTTTTTTAGCATATGGAGACTTTAACATTAATAGTTGCATCCACTATATCTGAGAGTTTGCCAAGTTTATGCAGGGGAGCCTTGACGTTAACGACAAGGTTCATAGGCAGGATTTCTGCTAACATTTTAAGCACTCTCTCTGTGTTCAAACCCTCTGACTGCTATGAGCTGTGCAAATCTTTATAACCACTTGCATGTTACAGTAACTTCTGTGAAAAGATGTGCAAATGCCTAATAGAAGTTAGTTCCCATACCTGTGCTACTGGGGAGCTGGATATTATTGGGTTTGTATCTGGGTGAATGGAGAAGTTAATTCTGGGTCACACAGCAAACTACTTTTAATGCTGGTGCCTCTTTCTTATGACTGGTACCAATTCTTTCTCATTACAAATCAGAATAACTAGTTCAGCATTACATGGAGGATTGGCTGCATCTGGCAAAACTGGATTAATTCCAATGTACCGCATAACTCCAGACTGACTGCAATCCTTATGAGAAAAGGATGTGTCTTTAAGAGTTAATTTAAGTGCTGTCCCAATGTGTACATCTTCCAGTGTGCTTGGCCTTGTCGCGGCTGTCAAATGTCTAGGGAGCCCTTATGCAAATCACTTTGACTACATGTTTGTAAGCTGGTGTAAAGAAAACATTTTCTTCCTTTATGAATGTTATATAGTGGAAAAGCTTAATCTCTACATAATACTTATGCTTTAACGCACAACAATTTTTAATAGTCTCCATGTAAAATACTCTGTGTAGACTCAGAAATAGTTTTAGGGAACAGTTAACCAAACTACCTGAAAGGCTGAATTTTTTTAAAAGGAGCTTTACCTATTTCTGCCAACTTCCATACAGTACATTTTTGATTCAAGACGTTGCTCTTTAAAAAAGAACTTGTTTTCATAGAGTGCTAAAAAAAGACCTTTGAAACGCCATGAGACTATAGTGATGAGTTATGCTGGAGAAACCAATATTATATCTTTCATCATTTGTCTGGTGTCCTTGCCAAACTTCTAATTTAGCAGCGCACAGTAGTGCACCAAAGTGAGTCATGAATTCTTCAGCATAATTACCACGCAGTGCAAAACCGAGGCTACAGAAGTCTGAACCTTTTCCTGTCTGTCGTTTTTCCCTTCTACTCGCTTTTCAAATACCATATGCTTAGCAGGAAAGCTGTGCATTGCATCACAACTTCAAGCCTGTTCTGAGCAGATATGATTAAAAGCTAAATTTTGAGTTAATAACTAAGTTCTCTTCTGTGGGATGGGAACAAGAGAAATGTGTTAGGGTTTTTTTTGCAGCTGGGATATATTTTTAGGGAAAATGCCCTGCTAGAGACAACCTCTGTAGAATAGTAGGACTTGTTTTGAGATCTGAGTAAATGCAGAGAGATGGTCTTGTTGACATTTTAAGATTAGCTTTTCCTTTAATTGACTTGCCCATGCATTTTGGAAAGTGATCCTTACACAAGGGAGTCGTAAAGGGCAATTGGAAAGCTCGTGCATTCATTCATAACTCAATCGCAGAAGGGTCCCGATGACTTTGTTATCAGTGAGATGTGAAGGTGCACCTGCAATCTCAAGTTTCAAAATTACTATTGTATCCAAATTTGTGTGCATTTAAGTTCATTCATTGAGGATCACTATTTTTTACCTGTTTTAAAAGTGCATACAAGGACTCAAAGGGTCATTACAAAAGACAAAATTCTTTACAAACCTGCTACCAAGTGAAGTCTTCAGAAAGAGCTTTTTCAAGTTTTTGAAATTTCACATCTTCCAAGTTGCTGCACATGACTCTTACTTTCACCGGGAGTCTGGAGTGGGTAAGAACTTAGAAATTCAACACAACTTCCCCAATACAGGGGAGACTTATGTTTCTTCAGACTGTGCAAGAAGATGGATCTCCTTTGCAAACATGCTAACTTAAATGTGTTTGTTAAATATTACCTCTGTGTTTTGAATCATTCCTGCCTCCCTGTCTGTTATGGGATGCTTGCAGCACGGGTGCTACCAGAGCATAATGAGTTTAGATGCTACAGATCTGGGAGATTTCACTTCCTTCAGCAGCTGTGAGGATGGTCAGTGTTCAGTGGCATATTGTTTCTAGATGTTGTGAAAAAACTGCTTCCTGAGCTCTTAACTGCATAGACTTGCTTCCTGCAGAAGGCACAGGAAAATGTGGTTGCATTTCTGAAGGCACAGTTACAGTTTGGAGAGCTACTACAGAAATACTGCCATTGCAAGGTCCAACTACATGACCCTCCCCACTTCCTTCTCAAGATTTCCCTTTTTGACAGGCAAATGTGCCTTTTGTGTAGTTCCACAGCTGCATGAAGAATTTCAAAGCACAAGTAAAAACACTTTCTAAGAGTCTACAGCCTAAGTGTGAGTGTACATCGAGAGGAGGTAATAGCAAATGATAGAACATTCTTCGTATGAAAGACAACATAGTTGGGTGAGAAGCTAGCGTAATCATCTGAGGGTGATGGTGAACAAGTCTATTGTTTCAACAGGAGCACGCTGGATGGAAAACTTAGATGAGAGTTGCTGAGGAAGGGCTTATTCCAGAGATGAGGCACGGTGGATTGAATCCAACAGGACACTTCAGGCACTGGGACAGCACAAACAAACCCTGCCCTACTCGATGTGATTATAATAGCTGCCTTGGAGAGTTGGGTTCAGTTTTAAATGCTGCATTACTTTGATTTTTGTCAATTAAGGTCTGATGCAATTAGGTGAAGTCCTTGCTCTGTGTACTTGACACTGCAAGATGCTGAGGAGACTGGCCTTGATCCAACAAAGCACTTAAGTGATTCCATTAGCTTAAATGGCACTACCTGTATGCTTAAAATTAAGCATGCACTTAAGTGCTTTGCTGGGTTGATGCCAGTGTGTGCAATGGGTGGCAAGATCAGGTTTGTAGTGATCACAAGACTCTTGCTTTGGTTTTTGCATGCAGGAGGTCTATATGGTTTCCTTTATTGCCACTTCAGGCCTGCTCTTCAAGTTGTGATTTTGATGAAAACAAGTGATGACACTAAATAAATCAACCCCAAAAAGTGCTGCTCAGAATTTTTACAATGCACACTAGCAGAAACTGTTCCTCCAGAGTAATGCCGACCTGAGCCATTCCAGTTAAGAACACTAAAACGCTTGAGGCAGTTAAATGCAGAGACTGATGCCTCGTAACCTGTGAATGTTGTTTGGGAGCCGTTGAAGAACATTATTTGAAATGGCTGATGCTCTTGACTGAATGAAGGCTGTGTAGCCAGATGTCTAATACGGTTCTTGGATTAAATGGAGCTATAGTCTATGTATAATTGTGGTAAAACTATATCATAAAATACTAAAATTATTATTACTTGGTTTATATACTGTTCTTAAAACCCAAAGGCACTGTTAATTCAAAAGTAAGCACATCCACTAAGTCTGGGAAGTTAGAGGCTGTACAGGTGCAAGAGTCCATGGAGAAATCTGAAATTATTTACCCTAATTTAAAGAAAATGGGCTTGAAAGGTACCTCAGGAGGTCATTTAGTTCGTCTGTCTCTTTAAACCACTAGCACCATCTATTCCTCAGTCTCCCTAAGCTATCTGTTCCAGGGCATAACAGTCTTTACCATTAGAAAGTATTTCCTGATGTCCGAATTGAATTTCCCTAGCTGTAATTTTATCTCATTATCTCTCGTCTAACCTACCATGCACATGAAGAATAGATTATTCCCTTCCCATCTGCAGCATGCGATTGCAGCAGTCTCAGGGCAGAGCTGAGCTACTGTTCCTCCACCTCAGTCTCCCTTACTGCACATTTTTTGTAAATTTTCACACTTCCCTCATTTCCAGCCCTCTCGGACCTTGCTCTGGACGACCACCTGTGAGGGCTGAAGGAGGGAGCTGCGGGTTTCTGGCAGCAAGGAAGTCTGGTGGGTAGAAGAAATTCTGCATCTCTGACTTTCCGGGTATCAGTGGAGAGTATCAGAGTGCCAACTCCCCGTGCACAAGCCTGTGCATGTGACGTTATTGAGATGGCTTTCTTATTAAAGAAACTGAACTCCCAAACTTTTACTTAGTGGTAAGTGATAGAGGAGACAAAGCTGTGGTCGAACGCAGCTATTGCTGGAAGGTCTGTGTTTTCCCGGGAAGCTGGGGGGGATTTTCATTCTTGCTCTTTCCATGTGGCCGCTGGCTTGCTCCTCACAGGGAGTCTCAGTTCTGATGCTCGATTTTGGTTCTGTTGGGCAGCAGACAAAAGGCAAAGAGTAATGCAGTTTACAAGCCACCCTGCAAGTTCTGCAAGCCTTGGCTAGTCAGCCCTTCAGGAGCGATCCAAAAGCTCTGACGTCGGTATAAACCAGAAGATGAAGGGAAGCAGCCCCTGGAGGTCCTCTGCACTGCCTTCGCTCAAAGCCAAGAAAGCCCATTTCAGACTTGGGATGTTTCGGTTACATTCCAGTGATTGATTTTTATTTTTATTTTTTTGTTCAAGATCGGTTTTTTAACAGCTTGTCACACTTGATAGCCCTATCTCAGCATTTGGGCACATGTTAGGTGCAGAGTTCTCCTCAACCGTCTCTACCTGTATTAACAAGGACTTTTTTTCCAGGAATATCTGAGGACAGCCTGGGAACATCGGGAACTGAGCGGGCAGCTCTTGCATCGCGCCTTTTTACTTTTACCCTCTCCTCCTTACGCGTGGGCGCTGCTCTTTATCGTTCCCGAAGCGCCTCAGGAAGCCTCTGCGGCGCGCGGGCGGCCACCCCTGCAGCTTGGCAAGGCGCTCGTGCTGACGGAGGGTACTCGCGCGGGTGCCAAGCCGGTTATATTTACGCGCTCCCAGAAGGCTCGGTGCAGTTGTCACAACTTGTCACTGGTCAGGACTGAACGGTTCGCAGTCCATGTGAAGACACTTTCCTGTTACAGAATTTGGCATGTTTAAAAAGGAACTGGGTGACTGTGACTATTAAGATGTAATCAAATGCATTAAGGCAACGATTTCTTCCACCGTTAATAACGAGAATCCTGGCAATATAAGCTTCCCTTCGTTCTCCTGTTTCACTTTTGTGGTGAGAAATGAAATGAAAGCCATCAGGAGCTCCAGGAGTCTTTTTGCCCTGTGTATTTTTGTTGTCATAAAAATCATAAAATAACTAAAATTACATGACGGAAGTACTTAAAAGTTTTCCTGGAGAAAAATCTTTCATTTATCATAGCTCCTAAGTGTTCCCATAAATGAGAATTGGGTTGTTAATTCATTGAGTTACTTGGAAAAATTTTCCCTTAAACCTCATTTCACAATATG
Organism: Phaethon aethereus; assembly: GCF_964289735.1. Taxonomy (NCBI): domain Eukaryota; kingdom Metazoa; phylum Chordata; class Aves; order Phaethontiformes; family Phaethontidae; genus Phaethon; species Phaethon aethereus. The sequence continues at coordinate 7,349,211 of NC_138591.1, forward strand.
TAGTTCCCTTCTCAGGTAGTCTGCCTCGTTTTTAGTTTCCTATACGGTACATTTATTTGTTTACTAAAGCTTATATAATTCATTTTAATTCCTCCCTAAGAGTTAAAGGATTAGGAAATGATGGGTTATAGCAATAATTTTAGATCATGTTTAATATCTTAAATACTTTTCCACTACAGCAGGTTAAATTAGTCACCAGCCTTTACCTTATAAAGCCTCATTTAAACTTAATACTCAAAGATAAACGTAGAAATTACCATTTAACATTTTTGTTTGACATGGCCTTACAATGTTTTCTCAACTGAGGAAAATGAGGGAAACTGAGTTGAAATGGTTGAATTCCATTATCTTTGATTCTGCTCTTTTTAAAAAAAATGATTATCTTTTCACAGTTTGTCTAATGACTCCCTTGAGTTTGTTAACCTTTGTAATTATACCATTTAATTTTTCATCTATCTCTTAAATCAATTTATATAGTAGATTCAAGACAATTTCTTCATATTCTAGATTAAGCACTCTGTTCCCACTAGAACCTGGAGTGCTAATTAGACCTCCAAGGCCGAGGTCTTCAGATGTACTTTGCCAAAACTGGTATTAGACTGATCTAACTGTAATAACACAGACTGGCAATTGTCACTGGGAGACCTCAAAGATAAACTGGGAGATCTCAAAGGTAATTCAAAAAAGTAGAAGTATACTTTTATTCTCACTTTCCAAAGAGATAAAGTGAAGAAAAGGGAGGTGAAATGACTCGTGCAAGATAATGGGTAACCCAGAAGTCCTCATCCTGAATGGCAAGACCCCATTCATTTTGGTGGTTTTGGAGATAGTCTTCTGAATCGGGGCAAATAAGACTCAGTGGCTGTATCTTCAGAGCCAGTGGAGTATGTGTACGAACCTTATCTCTAGCTTAATTTGACAGCTCTTCACACCGCTTATGCGCATGCAAGTACCCAGCCAGGTAAGGTGATCTTGCTTGAAAGGGAGACGCACGTTCTGGGTGAATGAGACCTGAGTTTTGCCTTTATGTCTTCCTTACTTTTCTAATTGGTTAGAAACAGAAGAGGGGAAAGAAACCTGGATCTCAGAGGTCAAAACACACAACACCTCAAAAACCACTATTTCAATGAACCATAGCTGGAAATCGGGGGAATAAGAATCTTATGCTTGAAAAACGCAGGAGGAAAATTCATGTGGTCAAGTGAATGACAGTTTAGTCAAATCACTTTTCACTGGTTTCAGTGAAATCCTGGATTGGGACTGTAGAATTATGTCTCCTCAAAAAGAGATATGAACTGGCTTTGTTAGGAATGGGACATGTGCATGACTAACACCTCACACGGTCACAAGGCAGCTGTGAAATCCAGTTCTACAAACAAGAAGTCTAAGATAAGACAGATTCATCATTGTGTGGAGCCCTACAACCCATGAAACCAGGATTAAGGATACCTTGTGCTATACCACTAGGGCCATGGGTGATTGTGCTACCAGGTTAAGTCACTTTGTGGTGTTTACTATCACAGATAATAACAGTGTAGATGCAACTAAGGGAGCTTCACTCCCAGCTGGAAAGTGTCTTCAGAAACATGAGTGGGACCCAAAAGTATTCTTATGGGAATAAAATTTGAGTTCACTAGGTGGTAGAGATGTTAGATCTCCTAGCTTTTGAGTCCTGTTTTTCTGAGAGCTCCTGTGTCCCAGCAGAGTAACGTAGCACTGAGGTGCCCTAATGGGTTAGTCCTGAATCTTCCCACTGGTGTCAGAGTAATTGCCCTCAGCACCTTTTCTGCTTCGGCTGTCGCAGCAGAAGCTTCTCCTCCTGGCTGCTTGGGTGATGAGGCTTGCAAGCACAGGGCAAAAGAAGTTTTGTAGCACCTGCTTTTTTTGACTGTTATTTGCCTTTTGAGTAAATGTTGTAGAGGCAGTGGAAAGAGCTGCAAAAACATGGATTGTTGATACTTGGTCTTTCAGAGACTGGTGAAGTGATCTATGGTTAAGGCCGCTGAACTAGGCTCCAGGGCAAATACACAAAGCTAGGTTTGAGCTAACCTTATTACGGCTGTTAGGAAAACTGCTGTAAAAGCTGCTTTTAGGCTGAATGAGGAAAGTCCTTGAGATACAACCAGGCCTCTACTTTTTGTGCTGCTTTAGCTTGATCTCTGCTCATCCCTGGCAAGGATTTCTCATGGCACCTCTGCCAAAGTGAAGGCTTAACCCTTAGAAACACAGTCTGTATTTCAATGCTTTTATGGGCACTCAGTTCCTTCTCATTGGTTTCTCCTCTGGTTCTGGGGAGGTGAGAGCATGGTCTGTAGCCCTCCAACAGCAGCATCCCGCCTGCCTGCACAGCACACGATATGCTAGAGCCCTTTATTCAAGGACGAGCAAGTGTCTTTCCTGTGGCATGTTGTTTTGGACCCGCGTGCTGGCAGCCCCCAAAGCTGCCCGCATCTCTTTTATGAAATGCCGAGCTCCCATTAGCCTGGGGAAGAGTCCTGACTTCTCACACTAATCCCTCCTGAGGCAATGCCATGCTCAAAAGCAAACATATGGAAATAGGCCTGTTCCAGCAGCTCCCTTGCTGCCACCTTTCCACTGGTGCCAAGTTCACAGTGGCAGGGAGACCTTGCTCTCCTCCCTGCGTGCCACTGTGATCTCCTGTTCTGTGAAGCTGTCAGGCTGGCTCCTCCAAGCAAGTCAACTGTGTTTCCCATGATAAATCCTGAGATCCAGCTGCACTGTACAGCAACTGGCAGGTCTTGGAAACAAGTTGGCTGGTCCTTGAGATGTCAGAGTCCCTCTCTGCCTTATGCCCTGTGCCAGACCCCCCTACACAGGGGCCAGGGATGCATTTGCCTCCAGCTTCCTGCTCCTCAGCTCCCATGGGTCATGTCACTGCAGAGCTGTGACTCTTGATGTGTTTTCTGCCCTTCTGGAGTTGAGAGAAGCCCCTGCCATGTTTCCTCTCCAGTCCTTCCCAGCTTAGTCCTATTGCATCTTCCCTGCCAGACCAGTATTGCTCTCAGCTCTCCCTGTTTTGCTCCTTGCCTCTGCTATGGCTGACCCTGCTTTCCCATCCACAGGCCCTTGGACCTGCTCTAGAGGTGGGGTGGGAATTGCAATGGGATTTTTTTTTTTAAGAGGGCATCCTAACTGTGCCCTACAAGAGAAGCAAAAAGTAATGTAGACTCTAAGTCCATATTACTTGATCCCTGTATTTGGTTCCCAGGGTTGGGAAGAGCTTCCTTGGAGACAAGACTGTCCTGTGCTTTATTAGCCCTTGCCTGGAAGGTTGTACAGAAGTCCCGTCCTCCTCCTTCCAGTGCTGGGCTAGGGGAGGGGCCTTGCCCAGATGTTTTCTCCTTTATTCTTTTGCTACTCCCCCAAAACAAAATTGCCAGCTCTGCCTTTGGAAATGGAACAAAATAAAGGTGCTTTTTATTAATAGTTACATTAAAAAAAAAAAAAAATCAGTGGCAGCACTGTGAGGACAAATTTATCTTCCAGCTCTTCAGCCTGTGCTTTATTCATACTTCGTCAACTAGACAAGGCTCATCACTTATATATAAAACCCTTCCAGAGGACATACAAGTAAGGAGAATACATGTATAATGAAATAACAAGTCTTGGCATTTCCTACAGAAGCAGCCAAACATTGAGCTGTGATCAGTTTTATTAGAGGAGGAACTGCCAGAAACAATAGTGGCCCAAATCATTGATGAAAGAAGAATTTGATCTCTGGCTGGTGGCTGTAATAAATTTCTCTTGTCAGCTCAGTTCATTTACTGCAGGTAGGAGCCCTGCACAGTGATGAGAAAAGCAAAATATTTTAGGCACGACAGAATGTAAGAATTCTCCCAGTGAACCGGACAAAAATAGCTCCATGGGTAGATAAATGGAAGAGGAGGTGCTTTTATTCGAAGTCCATATTAAATTAGGGAGCAGTTATTTTTGTTCCTCACCCCTTGCAGGTGACACTGAAGTGAAATGATATTTCTGGGACTATCGCCTTGTGCAGGCTGTCCAGCCTTTTCGTTAGCCCTTGAGCGGAGGCAGGGGAAGGAGACGCCTTTCGTGGTGCGACATCCAGGCGGGAGGAGAGGGGAAGTTGGGCGCTGCCGCAGAGGAGGGGAGGAAAAGCTCGCCAACGCTCGTGGTTAGGTTTGCTTTAACTGTGAGCGGGGTTTACGATGTGGATCTGCTTCCTCCCAGCACGTAGGGCCAGTTGGCCACGGAAGGACGGGGACAGGGAACAGGTCAGGCGTGGGAAGGACCCTGCCCAGAGAGGGGCAGCGCCTGCGGGGCCCGGCGCCAGTGCTCGCTCCTGTCCTTTACCTAAAACCTACCAGTGCTCCCTTTTAACCCTGAAGTTGCTTTTTCGTCAGGACGTTTGGGTAGCCTGGTTTGCAGTCGCAGATTTTTAGAAAGTATCAGACCAAGGCAGAGGAAGGCCCGTTGCCTTTCATCAGGGCAATGCAAGACTAGAAAGCGCCATCAGGGCTAAAGACAGCAGCGCTCACGGGCAGCTCTTGTGCAAGAAAACCCGTAAATAACATCGTCCTCAGAAAGTTACGTTTAATGTTTCATTGATGTTTCATGAATGTTGATGACTTCTAAAATACTATTTAGCATGCTGGGCTCTTCCATCCCTGGAGTTCTTTCCAGACGGGCCTGTGAACATGAGGGAAAGCAAGCTGCCGGGGCCGCCGGCGTGGTGTTGGAGTTGTCAAATGAGGCCTGTTTGCTGCTGAAGAGCTCTGTACTAGCACGAGGCTGCAAAACGGAAACATTTGTCACCAGCAAGTACTATTTGGGAAGATCATTTAGTACCTGTCAGGGCCGTTGTAATATTTTCTTGGCCAAAGATTTTAAGTGGGAAGATACGTGTGTGCGCACCTGCACTTCTGATTAATTGTAATTGTAATCTCGCATAATGCACTCCTCAGCTTGACATTTTTAAAGTAACGGTAAGTTGGTTGATTCCTAAAATTAATTATAATTCAGATTTTGGAGTGTGAAATGGATAGAGAGCTTTCTATAAACCCTTTAGACACAGCTAGAATTTGGACTGATTTATTATGCACTTCTATGCTCTGCTGCTCATGTCACGAAATCTTTAGTAATTTATTGCAAGAAAATGGTTCCTTTTCACAAATTTGATGCAAGGAGAAAATGGAATCAGTATTTTAATTACATTTTGATAAAGGAAAACAAAGCTAGTTGGGGCGGTGGCCCTCGGTACACCTGATGAATTGATGCTCTGGTCCCTAACGCTTTCTGTCCCTCATTCAGAAAGAGTAAGAAAAACATAAATCTACATGAATCCACATGTGGAACTTTTTAAAACATAAAAGCTAACATATGCTGGGATAGTTTATTTCCCTTCCCTTGCAGGAATAAATTAGCAAAGTAAAAATATTTCCTAGCACTTCAGCAGGAATAGTCTTTTGGTGGTTCTCCTTTAGGTGTTAAACTTATTAATGCATTTATTTGGAAAGATTAAATTGTCTTCAAGTTCTCCTGAAACTGTGGCAGAAGAGATATTAACTTCTGGATTCAACAAATGGCCCAAATAAAGATCTGCTCTGGAGAGGATGTTTTGGAATTACAGCGCTCTGCACAAGGAGTTATTGAGAAACAGCCATAACTGTTTGAACACTGCTGTCTTAATCTGAATCACCTTTCATGTGTAAACATGGTTAATTTTATCACACTTAACAATCTTCAATATTAATGAAGAAACTTTCTGGCTAAGGTTTACAATACAGTAATACCTGCATGCTCAGAAGTCCAGAAGATGGAGAACGTAGTGAAAAGCTGTCTGGGCTCTGGTAGAGTAACTCAGATGTGTGATTTGGATCTAGAGACATGTTTGTGAGAGTGATGAGTATCAGTGTATCTCCATCGGGTATCGCAGCCTTGCTGGGAGCTGCAAGCAGATTGTTACAGAAGAACAATGGGATTTTTTTATTAAGCTCTTCCCTGTTGGCTAAGAAAGATAAGGAAGCCTCCTTCCCTACTTGACTCACGCAGTAGATAAGATAAAGATCTATATGTAAGATAAAACTGAAGTGCAGCAGGAACCTGGGAGAGCCATCCTCTAGGAGACAAACTGTAGCAGGCGTCTGTTTGAAAAAGAAAATAGTCATTGATTTATACTCTGTTGTAGAGGAGTTATTCTGGTAGTAAAAGCAAATCCCAGTTGTTGGCTCCAGATATACTTTCTGCTGGAGACTGTGGATTTTAACAAAGGCATCTGCAGGTTGTAATTCTGCCCTCCAGAGATTTTGGAGGCTGGGGAAGTTTAGTTGTTTGCTCTGAGATAGCCTTCATGCCATGTTAACGTGCATGGCAATCACTTGCAAAAGTTGCTGACCTTAGCAGGCTGCGAGGCTCGTGACTTACGTGGATGAGTATTTCTTGAATTTCTGTTTTGTGCTGAGGACAAAAAGACCTTTTGCAGGTTTATCACTCTTCAGCCTTACCTAATCACTGTAATGACAGTGTCCCCAGTCATCAGGATAACTCAAAAGCAAGCAGGAGGGTTTTCTTGTCTTGGAACACTCCCTCTTCAAAACAGTGACAGAGCAAGAGAGATTGTCCATTTTTCCTCCCTTGCAGAACTTATATTTCTTTTCCTCTTAATTATCTGCATTGCAGGTCTCTATTATCTGCCTCACTTGCTCTCATGAATATAGATTGTAGGGATTGTGCTAACGCAGATTCCCTTGCTTGCAGAAATCCGGTCGGTGCGACGTGCGATACTGTAATAGCACATATGGGTCAGACTGTGTTCTGAGTTTGCATGATGAGCTCTGACTGAAGTCCCTAGGGACAAATAACCAATATACAGCCCTGTAGCCCTCTAGTAACTTGGTTGTAAGACACTGCTCATTACGTGACTGCTTGAGTAGCTACACTTTCATGATTAATCTTACGCAAAATCTTATTTGGGTGTTCCACTGTCTGCTATCTCAGGGAATATTTCCCTTCTAGGTGAATAAAGTCTTTTGTCTTTAATTTGAATAATGCAGTTGCAGTTTTCACATTATCCAAATTCTTGGGGTTCTTCTTCATATAGGCACTCTGCAGATTCTCTAGAGAATCAGAATTGCACCCTGAAACCCAGAGTAAATTTCAGAGAAAAACATCTTAACATTAACTAAACTTAAACAGAATATTGAAACACGTACAAAAATCTCTCTTAAGCAGCCGTGTGCTGAGACCTCATTAAAAAATGCGCAAAGATCCTTTAATGGAAAGGAATCCATGAACCAAAGGGGTCTTCTATGCAGCGCAACACTTGACTGAGGCAGAGACTCAAGCAGAGAAGAGCTTTGCTCTTGGTCAGGTCGGATGTGCCATGTTTTGGGGGGGGTGTGCTGGCGTCCCTTGCTGCGAGGAAGCTGGGTTGTCAGTGGCTGGCGGGCAGCCAGCGGGGCTCTTGTCGTGAGAAACGGGACACGCGCGCTCCGGCTTTGCTGAAACCAGATAATTAGAGGTTGAAAGTGAGAATGAAAAGGAAGGGTGTTCAGATGTGATCGTTGGGTATCGTCCAAAATGGGTTGTAATAGGAAGTGGCAGAATATGCTGGGAATAAAATCCAAAGATGAAGTGCATTCGTTTAATCAATTAAGTTTGATTAGTGGAATCAAAGACACTGTATTGGTTGCAGCTACTGTAGAGTTTAAAGCATTTTATCACCAGTAATTAAAAAAATTGGCTTAATTTCCTATTTCAAATCTGTGTCTGTAGTAAGTGTTATAAAAAATAATTATTTATTATATTATGAGTTATTTATCACCCATCTTATTTGCTTGAGTAAAATTGTACTGTGTGTTAACATGAGTTTTCTCTCTAATTCTAAACAGCCAATTTCCACCACCTTTTTCTGACCTCTCCAAAATTGTTTCATAATAGTATCCACCCACTATTTCTTTCCGTGAAGTGAAAAATTATCAGGTTTATATATATTTCCTTTTCAAAAAACTTTTCTCAAATGCGAACCCTCACTTCTCCACAGAAGTATGACTCTTTTCTTCCATTTTTTTATTTTTGGAGAAAAGCCTTAATGGAGACACATTTATACAGCAAGAACATGCTTTTGCTGCAATAACTGGTTTGCTCAGAGAACCAACTGAAGCTACACTGACAAATAAATTTTCATGGGCGTGAGCTGTGTTTCCCTTGGCGGGGGGGGGGTTGTGCTCGCGTTGTACCAGCACATCCCCCTTAATGCAAGCCAGTCCTAGGCTTGGAGGAACAAGCTGCCCTGGGACGGGCACTTTTCTGTTGGTGTGAGGGCACCCAGAGCAGGCAGCGGGTGTTGTGAGCAGGGTGTAGCTGCTGTGTGAATGCAGGCTCGAAGGATGCTTCACAGTGAGCGTCTCAAAGGCCCCTTTAAAGCATTTCCCATCTTTCTGGCCATATTAAATAAGAAAAGTTTGGCTCAGAGAAAGATGTTTTCAGATGACTCTTGGCTTTCAAACCTGGACTCCACCCTGTGCCAAGGGTGCTGATTTAAATGCAAATATAAAATTGTACTGAATGCAGCTGAAAAAAGATGGGTAACTTCTCGGCTAGAGCAAGGCTTTTTTCACCTGCACAAACAGAACATCTCATGCAGACCTCTCCCCCTTGCTAGCTCTAAGGGCTGGACGTTTCTGGTCCTGCGAGTTGTTTGTTCCCAGCCCCTGAGGAGTCAAACAGCTGTTCTTTCACGTGTGTTGGCTGGGGAGGACTGTTCAATGTGTGAATCTTGGAAAAATCACTCGGAGGGGATGGTACAACCTGCCACCTGATGTGCCACGTGCTGAGGTGGGGCTGTGGTCTCTGCTAGAACAGATTGGACCAGGAAAGAAAATAGTCATCGTATAATCTTTACGCAAGAAGGAAACAGTGCTGCACAGCACCACGTTTTCTAAGCTCTTCATATACAATTTTTATTTTTGTGTAGGTGGTACCTGTTTCCATTTGCTGTTTCCCTGGATCCTGATACTCTGAGGGTAGGAATCTGCCTCCCGACTTTGACACCTGAGTAACACAGGAGGAGCTTTACCCTGATCCAGCAAGTACAGCAAATGCAAGCTGCCAGCCCCAGACTGCTGCATGACCAGAATTGCAGTGCTGGTTTGGTTTTGTGGCTTTTCTTTTTTTTGGTGTGGTGTTCAGACTTGGGCACTTGGTATTGCAGCCTGCTCAGAGGAAAGTTTGTTTCGGTTCAGGACCCAAACCAGAGGAACGTATATTCTACCTTCCATAAAGCAGAACAGTCCCTGACAAACTGCAAGCCGTTACTGTGAGAAGATATTTTCCACTCTTCTGCAAAAAAAAAATCCATGAACTGAGTTCCCCCACCCACCCAAACTGATAAAACAAAGTCACAAAAACTTATGAATAAAACATGAAGCAGAGGAACTTTCAGTGGCTTTGAGGGAAGGAAGAGACAATGGAAAAATATGTTACAGCCTATAGCAAAGCCCTGCATGGGCAGCAATGTATATTTGATGCACAGTAAAAAAAAAAAACCAAATCCACCCATCTGCCTGAAGTAGTTCCTGAGTACTGTGAAACCCCTTTGCAGAACCGATGTGACGATTTAGATGGGCCTTTCTTTCTAAAGAGTATCTGAGATTCCTGCTCATTGCCAAAAAGTCAGTTTAAGCTGCTTCATATTACAGCAAATACTTCTTGTTTGAAACCCTTGCTCACAATCTGAGAACCCCAGCACTTCTAGGATCCTGCCGTGGACTGCAGCTTGAACAACTCAAGCCTTACATCCCATTCTGCTGCAGAAAAGTTGTGTTGATGGAGCAAAGTAAGGAGAAAAAAAAAAGGGGGGAGAGGGGCAGTGGTACTACAGCAACTCGGTGCTTGGGCAGTACATGCATATCTGCAAGCAAAAAGGCAGAGCAAAATCTGCTTGTTCAGCTGCAGATGTTCAGTTGACTGGTACCTCTGATGACAAGACAGAACTGTTCATATGGATGTCCACTGAGTATCTTTCTACTGGGGACTGAATTCCGCTAGAGTCAAAACTGTTTGTAAATTCATGTTTAGTCAAATTTTTTTTTGTTGTAGAGGAAGAATAAAAGGGACAAGAAACTTACAGCAGCATCGGGCTGCAGTAAGTAATTCAAGAAACTTCAGTTTTCCTTTGGGGAATTTCAAGTTATATTTTTCCTACTGTCAAAAATAAAAATAAGTAATTCATACAGAAACCAAATGTTTTGATAAATACAAAGCAGCTCTTTCCTCAAATTCTATTGTAAGGAATTTTGAAATGTTGATTTTTTTTTTCTGAAACAGAAGAGAAATTGATCTGCATATATCCACCATGAAACAAGAATGGGTCACAATTGTGGACTGCAGGACATTTTATTGCAGGACTGCAATAAAATGCTCTTACAGGTAAAATTCTGGTGGTCGGAGCACCATCGAGGGTTTGGTGGATATGGCTTTAAGTCCTTTCATTAACACAGACTTTCTTATATTCAAGTAGTTCAGTCTTTCTGCACCCCATTTATCTCTGGATATGATCAGGTCCATGTTGATCATAGAGCTCTAGATGAAAATCATGAAAGGATCGAAAGATTTCAGGTAGAGCTGAATTACCAACGAGATGTAATCCTATAATAAGTAGGATGAATTCTTAGTTCTGGGAAGCAAGGGTGGACATGAGCTTTTGGGTGTTTTTTTTCTGGGAAGTGGGCAGGGTTCAGCACAGATAGAAAAAAGACTCAAGAGTTGGATGGGCATCTTTATCTTAACTGCAAAAAGTGGGGAGAGGGAAAATCCAAGGCATTAAGAAAGGTCCATCTGTCTAAAACATACACTTCATAAAATCCTAATCTATCTTTTTGATTGGTATGACCATGTTTTCTCATTTTCCTCTTTATCTGTAGTAAAAAAAAAGTGTGGATGTGTCCTTCTACCTTTCAAGAACCATATATGGTAATAAGGATTATGTTTTTTTCATACAAACATGGAAATTAAAAAAAAAGTTGCTGCTCTCTGTTCTGTTTCTGCAAGAAAGACAAAGCAGACTGTAAGGTCCTCCTCGTAGTACCTGCTATGTGCAAACGCCATCGGCCTGTCTATGAATGTGTCTGCGTAACTTCCACCTTCCAGAGATAAAGACAATTCTTGGTGTTCTCTGATTTACAACCGTACATCACTGGCCCTTCCTGTGGTCTCCAGGCCTACAACTAAACTCTGAATCCTTGCCCCACCAAAGTCCATGGGAATGTAGATGGCCGGCTTGCTGGAAAATACCTTTATTTCTTGGGCAGCACCTCAGGAGGGGGAAGCGATGTACGGGAATTGGTTATAGTTGGGACATCCACGGGTACATCCTCCAGTAATGGCAGATGCCCCACAGGAGCCCAGCAGTGACTCAATTCCTTTGTTTCTCTCAAGTGTCTTCACGAAAAGGTGTATGTGTTAAATTTGGGGTATCTTAACCTTGAATTTTCCCCTCCAGTGGCGTTTCTCTACAATAAATACCTGGACCCAGTAAGATGGAGAAAATATTTAACCACGTCGTTCCAGTTTTGATTACGATGTGATCTATTCTGGGAACAGCGACCATAATTTTAGTACGTATTTGTGAGGATGACGAGGGGCCCAACAGGAAGCGTGACGTGGATCTCCGAAGCAGGGCAGCCCTCCAGGCTGGTTTATACTAACCCACGTATAGCGTGGGGAGGAACGGGGACGCAGGAGCAGCAGCCGGTAGGAGTGGATGGATAGACGTGGGAAAGGCGTATTTTTCCACTCCCGCTGCTGCGTCCGTCCTGGCTTGAGGCTAGAGCGCGGCAGCCGCTTTGCCTGGGCACGTCCCGGGTGGGATGCTCGAGGAGGAGCGGCAGCCGTGAGACCGCCGGCACCGGCAGGGCTGCCTGCTGGAACGCCTGCCTGTGCCAGCAGCGCGCGCACCGACCCGCGGCTGCGGGACGCGCTGCCTGCGTCGCCGCACGGCGGGTTTGCCCGATGCAGACGTGGGTGCGCTCCGCGCCCTGACCCGTCCACGTGCCGTACCCGACCGTTTGAGTTCGGTTTTGTTGTTGGGTTTTTTCTTCCCCCTCTTAAAAGCGGTAGGTGGAAATATCGCCGCTTCGGTTCCCGAGCCCGCCGCTCGCCAGCCTCCCGCGCGGCGTCCGGCCCTGGCTGCGGTCGCGCTGCCCCGCGCCGTGCACCGCCTGGGCGACGTGAGGAGTATCCCGACGCGGATCCGGCCGCTTAGGAGCAGTCTGCGTTTTTCAGTAGACTTTCTGTGCTCCGTCATGCTCCTCGAATTGCCAAGAGTCCTGACCGCTGCCGCGCGCGCAGGTGGGGACGGGCAGCGCTCAACTGCTCCGTCTCCCCAGCAAGAGGGGCCGTGGTCCCGAAGAACACGTAAATGCCGCAGCGAGAGCGCTGGTCTGCATGCTGCCTGCAGCCAGGCTCTGCACCGCGTTCAGAGAAGCTGTTCTTTACGGGAGCTGTGTTCTCTAAACACGACGTTTAGAAAATCTGTGGCAAATTTAGGAAGAACATGGAGATGTTTGCCAGTATTTATGAAATGTCACAGAGAGCTTCAGGGGTAGTTTTACAACTCTCTCTTCCATGTTTTTATTGCATTTTATAGTAAAAGCAGGATTACGATGTTACCTCATAAAATAAGTAGATGCATCAGTAAACATTAAACAAAAAAGTACTGCTTTTACTGGTGCAGATAAGTCCCGAATCTCGAATAAGAAGAAACATTTATTCTCAGAGTGATAACTAAGCAAGCAATAAAATGGGTGTAAAGTTGTACCTAGTTTTATCAAGTACCTACTCACGCTTTTAAAAGCAGTCCTAAGCAAACACTACCTGGAAATCCCCAGGTGCCTGAATTAAGAGGGAACGGTGTTAAGTGTGGTGAAGGTGTGGGAAACACCCTAAGGCCCCACTGAGAAGAAGAAACCACACACTATGGTGGTTGTCTGTCCTGGGATGTTCTGCTCTTTTCTTTACTACAATATCTGAATTAAAACCTTTGCTTATAACCTGCAGCGCTGAGCATCTGATTATGCTTTTGCTGATGTCTGTGGCAAGAGTGCATTAATAAAATTTGGCTCCTCTCCATCAATATGATCCTCCAAGCACTTGCTTCTCTCTGAAAGGCAGGGAAAAGCAGAGTAGCCTCGTGGGCTCCGCTGCCCCTTCTCCAGCAGAAAGCCTAATGCAATTAGTCTCCACTGCTGTCTGTTATAGTGAATTTTTCCTGCCAGTATAGTGCTGTGAACGTGCTATGGGAGCGGAGATGCCTGTCTTGCCCTGATATCTTGGAGAGGGGAAAGGGTGTTTAGGATATGTCTGTGCTGTGAGATGCAGCTTGCCACATAGCCAGGGCAAACAGAAGTGGCTTTAAGGCAATGAAATGAGCTACCGTAATCACAGCGATGGCTCAAAGTAGTTTTCAAGGACTTTTGGCAAACAGCACGTCCAGCATGGACTTACCTATTGCTTGAGTCTGACTGGCCTGCCTTGCACGACGGTGAGGTGGAATCCAGCCCGGGGCACGGGGTGGTGCTGGGCACCCTCCTCCGCTGTCACCAAGCGGCTCTCAGGGAAGTGCCCAGACCACAAGGGGAGGCTGGAAGGGACAATGGTCTGTGTCAGCCATGCACATGTTTCCCCACGGCTCTCAGATGTTTTTCTGATCCTGCCCAGAACTTTGTTTGTGCTCCCAAATCCCACCGGAGCCGCTGGAGGATGACGAGTCTCTGGGAAAGGCCTCCAACAGTGGCACAAATTATGCGAGGCTTCAGGCAAGTCCTAACCTGACATTTTTCAAAGTGAAATGCAAGACCCGCTGCTTGCTGATTGCTTTTGCCCTGTAACAGCAGCTGAAGCGCAAACAGCATCATTTGCCATGGATGATGACAAGGAGAGAAGAGCGAGACAGGGAAGGAGTGAGAAAAAAAGAAGCATTGAATCAAATTATGGAGGAAAACAAGCTTCTTCATAGACAATTTTGATGAAACTATTAATTTTGTGTGTAGTGCTTCGAAATTATCATGCTATATCCACTGTCTGTGCCAGAGCTAGAGACCTAATTATGTCAGATACAGAGGAAGATGTAATTATCTCCCCTTCCTCAGCAGGGCTCGTGGCTGCCACCAGAGCAGGACCCTGTGAGGGCTTCCTGAGCCCACAGCAATGGAGGAGGCTGAAAGGAGCTACTCTGGGATGCTCCAGGCTGGGATGCTCGGGGCTGCCTCCCGCAGAGGGGTTTGGGCAAATAGGGTCCATTTTATGCAGCCCATCATGGATGTTTGCCCTCTTGCCCCCAACTGAGCCAACCAACCAGCCAACGGGCTCTGTAAGGTTATTCCTCATGAGATTGAACCTATAATTAGGTGGGGGTTTCTCACAGAAACACCTCCAAGCATTACCCAAACCTTGCAAAATTAACTTCTGCAAAGGAAACTGTAAAAGTAAGGAGGCGGGGGAAAAAAAAAAGATTGCATTCCAATGGAGCCAAAGACTATGGCCTCTTTAAATGTTATTAAGTCAATAATTAAGTGAATTTGGAGTGTGAACTGTGTATCCACTTTAAATGGATTAATGATATGAGGATTCATACAAAATTGCTGTGTTGATTTTATGTTAATGGCTGTTTGAATATAAGCTGAACTATTAACCAAGGATAAGTGGAACTAATGTGCCAGCATTACTATAGAAATATAATTGAAAGGATGGTCTGCAATTTGCAAAGGGCCTTGTTTCTCTGGAGTGGGTTGGGGGAACAAAGGCTCCCTTGGACAGATTGGAAGGATGTCAGTTAGGGCGGGAGGGCTGTAAATGCAGGGATGCTTAAAAGAAGCCTGGGTAGCTTAAATGAAAGCTCAAGGGAGGGGTAAAATTCAGCTGTCAGTAGTGACATTGGAGACACCCAGCTGGGCAGGGTATCTAGTTTGTTAAGATCACCACTTTGCTTTAAACCTCTCAGGACATTCTCAAGACTGCTGTGTTTTATGCCAGCAGCCAACGAGCAAATATTCCCAAGATACTGGAGATAAATTTGTGCTTAAAGCTACATTTCACATGAGTCAACCTTCCCCCTCGCTCCATCCCATCCCGAATACAGCATGGCAGGGACAAGGAAGCTGCTCCAAAAGCACAGGAAAAGTTGTGTTTGTTGTTAGGAGGAGGCATGGCAAGTAGGAATGGCATGAAATGAGCAGAAGGAAATATAAGCTGGCTGTCAGTGTGTTTTTTCCAAAGTCTGGCCAAACGTGGAATCCCCATTACTTGAATCATTTAAATATAAGCTGGATAAAAGCCCTCAAGAAAATACTACAAAGTGTATTCCTGCTTTGGCAGGCAGTTGACTAGGGTGACCTAATAAGTCTTTCCAGCTCTAAGCTCTTGGGGACTGTGTTTAAAATAAAGATCGGACTGACACAGCTGCTGAATGACCTTCTTTGTTCTCAGTCTTTGATTTTTTTCCCGACCCTCTCAGAGGCAGCACCCAAGGTGCTGAGTGGGCAGCCTGTGTGCAGCCCACAAAGGCAGGAGCAATTTGAGATACCCAGGGGTCTTGAAGCCTTGAGTGTCCCCTCACTTATGGCTCTATAATCTGTTAGTGTGTTTCCTCTTGATTTGTGTGACTGGTGGAAAAATCGGGCTCAAGGCTTTTGATGCTGATAATTTTACATAATGTTGGGGTAATATCATGGCAGTCCTCTGCAATAAGTTGGCTTTGGAGGTGCAAAAGTGTGGGTTTAAGGTAACTGCTGCAAACTTGCTAACCACATGGAAAAAGTGGATAGTTTTCTGCCAGATTAAGTGGGTTGAACTGGTTCAGTGGGGTGTCTCATGAGGGACAGGATGTGCAAGGAGAAGGCTGGAGCTGTGCAGGCAGGAGCAGGGGCTGAGGGGAAGGAGCAGCGATGGCAAAGGGAGCAGGATTCCCACATTTAGCCATTGTAAACGGATGGATCTGCTCAGATGTGCTGTATAACTTCACGTTTAGTTTGCCTATCTGAAATTTAGACATAAAGATGCTTCCTCTGTACATTGATTTTGGAGCTACTGCTAAGAAGCCACCCACAAGAGTAGGTCTGCTCTTTGTGCATTCACCCCTGCCTGTCCAAGGACCGTTTTTAAAACCATAGATTTAACATGACTTTAGATTTTGAGATGAAGCTGCAAGTTCTCTGTTGCTCTTGTGTGATTGCTTGTGATTGAAAAAACACCAATGGGACCTGGCTGAATGCCCAGATGTCGATAAGAGCCATTGATTCTTGACTCTAAGGAGGGCCAGATCAGGTTCTGTAGGCTTGCACAAAAAACCAACAAGGCTTTGTCAAAAAATAAATCAGTGCTCAGAAATCATGGGCAACATTATAAACACAGACTTGGGTAGGTCATTAAAATCATCGTTCATAATATAATGCTGCTGATATTTAAAGAAAATGTAAATAAGTCCTTAATCATGTTTTTCATCCTTTTGAGGCTTGTCTGCTAGAACTACAAACAAACAAACAATAACAGCATATAGAAGTTTGGAAAATAAACTGCGTGATTAGCTAATCTCATCTAACTGAGGCATAATGATAAACTGGATCGCACATATTTTGTAGTTTGTTGCCATTACTATGACTGTGTTTCAAGGTCAGAATTTTTATTCCTCTAACCATGAAAATGCATTCTTGGAGGAAATTACAGTTCTTTTGTATTATAGATTGCAGGAAATACCAATATTCATTGCTTAGAGGCATGAAAAATACAAGACATCTTACAGTTTTGGGTGAAATTCTTCCATTATTGGTTTGGTTTTGGTGTATTAATATACACCAAATCTTGGGGGTTTTTCGCTCAGAAGGAGCCAAATCTCCACATTCCCAGGATATTGAGTACACTTAGAAATCTACATCTTTGTGTGCAAACGTACATTTGCAAATTTGTAAATTTACACGTTCGGTTTGTCAAAACCCTTCTCCCCGTAATATTATATATATTATCAAGCTGTAAGGCTTAACTCTCCGGCTCGCTCTCCTCCTCTCTGGGGCCCAGCTCCGTACAGCTGAGCATAATTCTCCATTTGTAGTGGGATGAATGCTTCCTTAGTGCTGCATTTTGATACATTTCCTCATTTTCCTTGAATATCACTTTATTTCACTAGTAGTCCAATCTAGTAATGGACATACCAGTAATCTATTTTGCACTTACGGAGTAATATACCACTTGACAGATGGAAAGATATGTGAGTAGTTATTCATAAAGGAGTGGAGGAATGACTGCAGGTCAATCCAGTAGCAGGAGTGGGAGCCTCCACCTGGACGAGGAGCTTGTCAGGGTGGGATTGCCGGTGGAAAAGGTTGGGAACAGCTTACCATTGCAAGTCTTTATTTTTTTCACAGTACCAGAGCTATATATCCTTTCACTGCCAGACATATGGGCAGCCCCTAATGAGGCTTACATTATTGCTACTTAATATGCAAGTTGTTTTAAAGCAAGTGAAACTTGCAATAGTAATGAACACTTAAGCAAAACACATTTTTCTTCACTGGCCCATTACTATCCAGAGATCACTAATATCTGCTAAATGATTTTTCTCTCAAAGATAATGCCCAGATAAGTTGTGAATGCCTCTTCCCATGCAAAAATGATGTCAGGTTGTCTAAAAGTAGGAGGTTGACTTTACAACCACAGTATCTGAAAGCAAAACACAAAGACTAGCAACCTTTTCACTTGCCTTTGATGCCTACAGGGTATGGCTGGGTTATGTTTTTGAGGTTTTCTCCAAAGTCATCAGAGCTAAACAGTTGTATTTTGGTTTGTTTGTTCTGAAGGTTAAAATTATCAGTTAATTAAATGCTTTCAGTAGGTAACGCTTTCCGAAAGATGCCAAGTATAACAGGACTCATGTTGTGGCCACCAGCTAGTGGCCGTGCTACAGCTCAGCAGGGGAACATACACCCACAGAATATTCTGCCACAGTGTTTTTGGGCAGAGGCACTTCCTTTATGAGCAACGGTTCCCATTGCCTAACTGGTGTCAAAGCAGCTTTTCTCAGAGAGGAAAAGGCGACTTGTGCACAACCTCCTGCCTACCCTTGAAAAACACAGCGGCTCGGATGGTCATATGCCTCTTCAGGGTGAAAACTGGTTGTCCCTAACAAAGCTCCCCTTTACGGGAGCTCGGCTGCTGTATTAACGACATTGAGATTTTGGCCCTGTCAGCAGCATGGTTTGGCCACAATCCTTTCTGGATGCCCGAGAGGAGAACTAACCCCGCCCCGCCCCGCCATTTATTTGCAAGCCTTTGTATTTTGAAGAGCAAGTGACACTTTGGATGTACCCACTGTGTGCCCAGCCCCTGGTACCTGGAAAGGCACAGGAGAAACCCCGCTTGGAAGGCGGGTAGCTGCAAGAATATGTATAATTTGGCCCTCTGGGTTCAAAGCTGGTTAAATATGGACGCCTCTTTGCCCCAGGAACAGTATTTCCTTGACTCTAAGATGGCTCTAGTTGCAGCCCTGTGGAAACCAGAGGAAAAGCACACTCAGCCATAGGAACCTGCTTTCCAGAAGGTGCCTTTGCTTCTTGCCAGCCCATCTCATCTCATCCTGGAGGAAGCAGCCAAAGAGGCTATCCTGCCTCCAGGAGGCTCTGTGGAGGGGCATTTCCTTAAAGGAGGGCAACCTCATCTTCTCTTTCTCGTCTCTGCCTTTCCTTTCCTTTAGGACCTAGCTCTTTCCCTTCTCCTCCCCACCATCTCGATGGCCCTGTTCCTCATCCAGTACCTACAAGCCCTTTGCAAGCACCTGAAAAAAATTACTCAGGTTGCTGTTCTGCCTCCAGATATGGAGAGTTTGTATTCCCCCTTTCTTTAACAACCTAGACAGATCAATTAGAATAATATTAAGGGGCAGTTTAGTAAGGATGAAAAGCAAACACTGCTGCCAACTTCAATCGAAAAATATCTTGAGTCAGGTTTTCATGAATTACATGGTAATCTTAAAAATCACAGTTAAAATTACTAAATTGGCCCCTTTTTTTCTTTGCATGCTGACTTCTGGGTCTTTAGGGTACAATCATAAAGTCTAGAAAATTAGTATTAATAAAAATTAAGAGAGGAGCTAGCTGAGTTTCTCATGTAATTGCATGCTTCTGGCAGCCAAAGCTAAAGAATGCTCAAAAATCCTAAGACTCGAGATAAAAATCATGTGAGTTGGTAACATTGTTCCAAGACTCCCCAAGAGATCCTGTACCTCCTTCAGAGAGTGTAACTATTCCTTTAAAATTACACCATTGCAAAATTAATCGGGGGAGAGGATCAGATGGAATAAATGGAAGGGAGTTTTGCAATGACTTGGATTTATGGCCGGAGGAGGTTGACTCATGCCTCGCTGCAGCCCTGGTGCACGTCCTGTCATGCTGCTTCGTTCAGGGCTCCACGCTCATCTGAGGTGAAGACCTGCTGCATGTCTTGACTTCCTTTGGAGAATCAGCAGAATGTGTGTTCCCTGGGTCAAGGAGATTAAAGAGTTTCTTATCAGGAGAGCCACGTGGCAGCAGGGAGGTGAAATCTCTACATGACCGCAGTGCAGGAAATTGTTGTTTTCTTCCCTCAATAAAGGAAAAGGCCAATTTTCATCTTCATCCAGCCTAGGTAATATTTCTGAAGTTAGTTAAACTCATGTTTGTGACCACAGAGTTATACTTAGTCTGTCAGACCCTATTGATTTCCAAGTATCAACATTTTGTTGCAATATTGTTAAGCATATTATAGCTGTTCAAATAGTGCTTTCCAAGTCTCTGTGCTCTGGCTGATCTGTGAATGATTTACAAACTGCTTCTGGTTTCTGAGCTTAGCATTAGGTGCTGGGCCACGGAGTTATTTGGAAATGCGTAGGATTCAAGCAAATCATTGACAGCGTGTGAGGTGTTCATGTACAAAGGGGGATGTTTAAAAGCACAAAGGATATGAGAGCGACAAACAAGCGTTGGAAGACTGGAAAAGCACAGCTTCCACGTCCTGTGTGTACCATCTTCTAGGTGATTTGGTCATTTATTATTTGTGGAGTGTAATCAGCCACGTTGGTTTTACTTTGTAATTTGATGGTTGCAACCATCCCCCAAGAGGAGAACGATGTGAAGGGATGAACTGATGGGAGTCAGACCACTACCAGCCAGGCAGCGCCTGTGGCTTGCTCCTTGGAGTCTCAGATTGATTTTTCCCATAATTACGACTGATGCTTTGACCAGGAATATGGAATGAGTTTTGACTGTCGTCAGCAAAACCAAGGGGCAGTGAGCTCCCCATGGGTGGAGGAGAAAATGTTTCCAAGTATTATAAGTGCTTCTTTACATGTCTGTAGTAAAGGAGTTGAAATGCAGATTTGACTATTTGAGAAATTATCTTCTTAAAGTTGGTAGATGGGGAAATCTATTGAAGGTGCCCACGGTTAGTCCAAAGTGACACCTTGGGTGTAATTTGGCCCCCTGAGTCTGTCACTTCATTTGAAGGAAGGTTGGTATGAAGCGTGCAGCTCTGACTGTGGCTCTGCTGTGTACTTGTTTCAAATATATACCTTAAGCAAATGTATGGAGCGGGATTTTTTTTTTTTTACTTTGTGAATATTGTGCTAGAAGGATAAAGAGAGTAGATGTAAATGCCCAGCGTGGGTGGAGAAGGATGGAGAACAATTTGTTGGTACTTGTTAGGGAAGAGTTTTGGAAACAGAGTGCACCTAATTCTCCTTTCACTGATATTGAACAATTCAGGAATAACCCCATTACAAGCAGTAGAGCCCTCAGAGGAAAACTGAGTGAAAAATCTCTTACCCCCCAAAAAAGGCATTTCTTGGCAGACGCATACCGGCTGTGGCCTGTAGGTCGCAGCAGAGTGTATGCTTTTCATTAGGAAAGACCACTTCATCATTTGTTTTCCCAAAGTGGAATTCCCCAGTGAGATAAACCAACTCGTATTTGGCCGTATCACTAAAAAAACCGAGCCTTGACGTTTCTGGTGAGAGAAAAGGATGTTGTTTCGTTAGGGTTTTGCTACGTGGGTGTGAGCGTATGTTGAGCCGTTCAGACCACGTGAATCAGCGCCACGTGGTCCAGCAAGCACAGCACCTTCCCATCGTGATGGGAAAATGATGGGAAGGACTAAGATAATCAATGCTGGGAAAAACTGGTCTTGGAGGTCCCATCCCATTTAGGTCAATAAAATGTCTCCATTTTCTTTCATGCACTTTGGATCCAAAATTTGCCCAAATCCACATAGTTATTTGTTAAGCTAATGTGTCATATAGCAATGGAGGTATGCAAAGAATGTGACACCGCATACGGCGCTGCAATGAGAAACTGCTCCACGTTAATATGATCCCATCATGCGCTACAGAAATGAAAAACTTTAGCAGATGGTACTGATGTAACTCCTTCTGGCTGCGAAGATAGGAATAAACAATGACTTCTTACGTCAAATTCATTCACTTCATTGATTACCCACAAAATATCAAATACAGGTAAGAAAAAAACCAAACCAAAACAAAATTGTATGGACGTTTCAACAACAAAGTGTTCTGGTTTTCAGCAGGAAATGCGGAGAGGAATCCAGCACTTTGTAAAGCCAGTCATAAACACATAAAAATATATGAATGCCAATGGAAATTATTGACTGAACAATCTCCTTTTTGGTGGGAAATATGTTTTATCAATATTTATACTGATCTGCTTGAAATACTCAAGGGAGAATGGGAAAACCAGTCAAAACTCTGAAAAATTTAAAGCATGTTGTTTTCAACTGGCTGAAAACCAGAAGTCATCATGCGATTTTTTTAAAGAAAAAGCAGTCTCTGTTTCTTCAGAGATTCATTTAGTTTAAGGCCAGAAAGGACCACTAGATCATTTACTTTGACATTTTGTTTAATAAAGGCCAGTTACCCCTATATTTAGCCTGAAAACTTATATTTGGTTAATTTTTTTTCCAGAAAAGCAGCTAGCATCTAGTTTTGATTTGTATATTCTGAGAACTGCAGAATCTGCCATTTCCTCAGTATTTTCTACAGCAATTTATAACTTTCCCTATTAGAATGTGTTCTTAACTGCTCACTTACAATTGTATGGCTTCACATTTCAGACCTTGCTTCTTGTTATGCTTTGCTCCTTTAGAAGAAAGGGACCTTTGATGCCCAGCGTTTTCTTCTTTTGTGTGTACAAGCACACTGCAGTCAAGTCACCTTTTCACTGTTTTGCTGCTTAATTAAACTGATTGAATTCCATAAATAAAATGTAAAACATTTTACTAAATTATTTTAGACTCTTTCTTTACTACAATTTTCAGCAGCCTTAAAAAATGCAAGTGATATAACAGGGTAGCTTTACTGGTGTGTGCAGAGGTAAAAAATCTACCCTACAATTCTCTTCTTTTAGTGTATCTAAAGGTCTAATTTGCTTATTTGTTTTGCTTTTTTTTCTTCTCCTAGAATGAGGGCTCATATTCAGTTGCTTAACTCTGTCCCAACTCACTGCTTTCCATGTAGTCCTCCCTGCTGCAAGTACGACCTGCGTTCCTCATTGATAGCAGTGAGACTCGCGTTTGACTGGATTAAAATGCATCTCGTTTTAAGTGCCCAAAATTGCTAAATAATGCACGTTGCTTTCCATGATTAATGTCTTTGCAACCATCGACTGTGGTTGGCCCACAACCATATTGTGCTACAAACAACCTCTTTTCTACAGATGTTTCATAATGTTTTTATAATCGGCATGTTGTGTTCTGCTGAGTTCTATGACTCACCAAACTCTAAGTGTGTTAAATCTATGCAGTTATCTTTACCGACCAAAGTTGTAATCTTATCAAAGAATGACATCAGCTTTATATGATGAGGCCTGTTTTCCACAAAACCATGATTACTGGCATTGATTATATTTCTATGCTTTATTATTTTTATTAATTATCTTTATTAATCGATGTTGTTATCGGCTTTCCATTGCCTTGCCTGACATTGATGCTGGCTAGCTGGCTCATACTTCAGCTCCACTTTTGACTCTTGGCACGGCACCAGCTGTTGTCCAGCGTTCAGGAATTTCCTTTGTGTTAGCACGTTTATTAAAAACTGATTTCAACAGGCTCAACCTTCGTGGGCCAGAGACAACGTCACTGGTATTCTTTGCGCCCTTCCTCTTCAGTCGCAGTAGCTTTCCTCTTAAGTGTTGGGAGGGGAACTGCCATCACAGCACTATGTCACCCAGGAATTTCTCTGCGCCACGGCAACTTTCAAGTTAAATTGGCAGATATTATCAGCTTCAGGCTTTTCTGCCATGACTGAGCAGTTGTTTTAGTTCTATTGCTTATCGTATGGATAAAATCAGATGGGAGAAGCATTTCACCTAAAACTTCTGGACAGATATGTGTGATATATATGCATTAGCAACACCAGTCTGTGAAAGTCATCTCTTGTGTATAGATTTCCGTAGCTTTGCCATAGTCAAAACGACAGTGAATTAAAGAATCTGTCCTATATACAACTTGAGGCTAGCATTACCCCAGAGAGCTAAAACCCCAGGAATCTCCTAATTATCCGTGCAGACTGACAGCCATTACTCCACCAGCCCAGGCCACAAGGCTGCATTACTGGGGGGCAATATCAGTTTTGTGTGGGTTATAATGGAGACTTGCATGGTGTGACGTTTCCATGTGAGCAGTACTAAAAACAGCCTTAGGCACACTGTAAGTCTTTTCCAAACAGAGCTCGTATTTAATTTGGTATGTTATGGAAAACTCTGGGCAAGTTTTCCACTCAGATACATTATATTTAACAAGGGCACTCTGTGAAGTATGGCATGCTATATATTTTTTTATCATTTATTTTTAGAAAAATAAATAGAAGTCCTCGTAACAATTAAATACCTGTCTGTTATTTCCAGGGAGCTAGGGTTATATGCCAGAAAAGTAAACCAATTTCTTTATCAATTGTTGGATATTTTGAGTCAATAACAAATAAGCAGCTGGTTCAACGCAACACATAGTCTAGTTTATATGCCTAAAGGAGAAGGAAAATCATGATGAAGGAAGACTGTTTGGATCTAACTCCCAGACGTGATGGAAAAGAAATTAAATGCAAAATTGTCCAGGTTGCACCATGGATCCATCCATCTATGGACTAATACATCTCTCTTTCCCTCTTGAAAGCGCAGATGATATTGTGGTAGACTTGCAAATGTATCTAGCACAGAATGTGTGATCAAAATCAGCTGTGTGAGTGGGAGTGAAGAATTTTGCCCAAGAGGCAGGTAATTTAGAGAGGGTCTAAAAATCTCTGCCTTGGGAATAAGTAGTGGTCTCATTAGCAATACCTCCACCCACTACACACCCTTGTTGCCCATTGTTCTGCGAAGACCTTAACAGGAGAACCTTCTGTATAAGTGACGGACGATCTGATTTGTATTCATAGAATAGTTTTAAATCAGGCTAGCAAATACCAAAATCTTGGCTGAAAAGTTGTGATGTAAGAAGCACTTATTAAAGACGCCTGCAAATACATCTCTCATCATCCACATTTGCATACCCAGAGGTTAGCTCAAATAATTGACAATAATGTCAAGCATATCTTATTTATGCTATAATTATTTTACTCACATATGCCACTGAACATAATTGTTTTCTCAGTCTTTTAAGATTCCCCCTACAGATAGGGAGCCATAGAAACGTCTTTCTCACATGAGCTCAGGAGCAGTTGGAAGAAGCTGCAGCTAAAGAGAAGCTGGGATGTGCACAGCTGTTCTTATTTCCAGCTGTTTTTGTATGTTCCCCGGGTGGAGCAGACATTGGTATCTGTTCCTTTATAAAATATGTAATAGCGTACTTTACAACCTAATGTATTTTCCAGTCCTAGGGCCTCATCCAGAGTCCACTTAGCTCTCTGAGCAGGCTTCCAGTGGCACCAGTAGAGCTCTGTCAAATTCCTAATGAACCAATGCAAGTGAGAGGTAATTTAGGGCCATTATCTTTGTAGGGTTGCATATGGTTCGGTGATGCTCTAACATTTGCCTCCAGAGTTCTCTCCCTGCTGCTTCAGTTGCTTTCACTAGCTGTTTTTTACCAGCCTTTGGAAATTTATATACGACAATTCTGGGTCTCTTACACTGTCTGAGGCTACTTGCCACCGAGTCACAGACGCTGCACTCTTGCCTCCTTGGCAGGCTTCCTCGGGAAAGCTCCAGGCCCAACAGCAGTTGATAATGTCTGATGATATTTTGTGGCACTACTTCAGTCTTGTCAGTCTTGTCATACTTTTCTGTGTATGCGTCGTCAACCACAGCCTCCTGATTGTGACTTGATATTTAAGTTCATTGGCAAAGGTTGTTTGCTTATGGGTCAGTATATGCACTTCAACAGCCTCAGGGAATGGAGTGACAGGGAGAGCACACTGGAGCTTTTTGTAATGGGAGAGTGCCTCAAATCCTTTCACAAGAGGCTAATTTCTGCGTACAGCGTGTAGGCTGAATTTGGGACACGGGGAACGTGAGTGAACGCAAGAGCCAGACTGCTGAAAATGTAACGAGAATGTACAACCAGCTAGAGGGAAGGGGAAGATGCTGCGCTTGCTCCTGTGCTTGGGACTCAACGTCCTGCTTGAGACCCATTTCTGCTTTCTTAGGTTTGCGTCTTTGGGTTGCAAAAAATACGGCTTCAAAACCAAGGTCCACCCATTTATGTGCAGGGGCCACTTGAACAAATAAATATTGCTTTGCCTCTTCTGCAGAAGAGGAGATTGTACTGGCTTTTTCCTACTTTGGATACGATCCAAAAGGGCTAAAGCAATTTAAAAACCAGTACAGCTGCGCCGAGTACATATATATCTCTCACTAGTTTGATGTGGTTATGCTGGGGACTCCATGTATTTCACACCTACTGGATGTTTCTGGGAAATGTTGTTTCCACTCCTGCAATTCCTTGGTTTTGCTCTTGTTTGTGCTTGTCCCGTTAGATCAAGTGAGGCTAACGACTGAGGGATAGCCATGCTTCCCAGGGATCTGAGGACTTAAAAGCTGTTAGCAGACCTGCTCTGCTGTTGAATACATTGAAGCCTTCTGTTGCAGGGGATCATCCTAAAGGCTGTAAGAAAACAGCAGCTCAGTATTTTGACAACATCAGCTCACAACTTTGTTTTAGCTAGGACAGTCTTTTTCTGATCCTAATGTAGGTCATGGCTGCAAGTTAATGTGTTCCATGTGCCGTTATGATGTAGGATACATTCAGAGAAACAGGGCTCTCCCAGGGTGAGAAAAAATGATGTTTACTAAGCAGTTATAGCCTGTTTCATTTTTTTCCCCTCCTAAATTTCCCATGTGCTTTCCCATGCTTTGCTTCATCCTCCTCGTTTCCCTGCGTTAGCAGCCTGATTCCACACCACTGGCGTAAGCAGTTTAACTCCCTGTGCTCTCCAGTCCTCTCCTGGGCGTGCAGGCAGAGCACAGCCCCATCCCAGTCCCCGTTAGGGCATGCGGCTCCTCTGCCAGTTCCCGCTGACTGTACTTGAATTTGCAAGTGGAGCCGGGGCTGCAGGCTCACCACCTGAGAGATTTTGAGGCTGGTGCATCCCAGCCTCCATGGTGTCCATCGCCTGCTCCCTCACAAACCTACCCCAGCTCCTCTTCAGCTCCCACGGGAGCAGGGAGAAGTGGATGTCTCCTAAGGCTTCTGGCTTTGAACTTCATCCAAGCACTGATCAGAAAAGTGCTTGTGTTTACTCCTTTTGGGCTGCATACGCACCAGATTTGTCTCCTGCCTGCCTGCTCGGCAGTGGAGGAGAGGCTGCGGGGTGGACCAGCATACCTGGGCATAGGTTTACCATAGGTGATTGGTAAAACTGTATTCCTAAACCCAACCAGCAACCTGTCCTGAGCAGCGGCCTGGGGCTCTAGACACTGCATAAACTGAGACAGTGCCTTATTTCAATAAACCGTGTGTCTGATTAGTAGATTTAAGGCCG
Organism: Phaethon aethereus; assembly: GCF_964289735.1. Classification (NCBI taxonomy): domain Eukaryota; kingdom Metazoa; phylum Chordata; class Aves; order Phaethontiformes; family Phaethontidae; genus Phaethon; species Phaethon aethereus. The sequence continues at coordinate 7,376,194 of NC_138591.1, forward strand.
TTTGGTTGGTGATGATAAGCAGAGGGGCTCTGCATGCAGCCCCCCCAGTGCGATTGCAGTGAGTTGCTCTGGTATCACGTATGCGTGCAGAGGAACGAAAAACCTAATTAGCGTCACCTGAGATGAAAGCTCTGTAATCATGACTGCAATCTCAGAACAATTAATCATCCACCTACAATAAGTCACCAGACTCATTTTTCTATTTTGTCTCTAACTTCTGCCGATTGAAAAGAACTGCGGGCGCACACAAGAGGATGTGGGGTTTGGGCTCCCAGCTCAGCGTGGCTGGATGCTTAATCGTAGCGGGAGCACAAGCACAGAAAACCACCAGGGTGGCTTAACAGCTTTTGTCCCAGTGCCCTGCTGCCATCGCTTAAAACTTCACCTACCATTTTACGAGGTCTCCGTGTGCCTAAAAAGGCTATTTCTGGCGACTTGAACTAAAGTAGGTCAGCCACTTTGAAGATTGAAGAGCCTGGAGGAAGAATAACTTTCCCATACATATATATTTACAGGTTGAACTTCTGTCTATATTGGTTTCTCGGTTTTGTTTTAGAGTGATTGTGCTAAAATGCCACAAGACAAAAGCATCATAGTACGAGTCCTCACTGTGGAAAAAATTATTGAAAATGTAGAGAAACTGGTTGAGATATGACCACGTTGAAAGTTTAAGCCTATTGCTTGGGGTGTCTTTTTCCGCTTCTAAACCAGTCACATACAGACTGTGGGTTGCCGTACTGCTGGGTGCCTTATGAATTGAGTGTGCAGTGAAAAAGGCAGAGAAGGATCACATTTTCCCTATTTAGCTTGTAAGCTTATTGTACTGCGTTTCCAGGAAAACTTGATTTTCACAGCACATTAGAGACCAGATCTTCAGTTGTTACAGAGTGATGTAGGTCCACCTAAGTCAATAGATCTCAAGTGGTTTGTGGTAATTAAGGGTGGCACTGAGCCTCTGGCACTCTGACACAGAAAGCAAAATGTTGAGTTTTTTCAAGGCAAAATAGCAATTTATTAACTGTTAAAATCTGAAAAAAAAATCTTGAAGTAAATTAATTTGTTGCGCTCTTGACATCAGCAAAAGGGAAATTTTATCGCTTTCATCTTATACGTGAAAATGTTGCACAGTTCTACAAGCAACGGAAGCCTGTGTCCAACAGTGTGACAGAGACAGTGTGACTTGCACAAAAGAAACGGCACTATGAGAAAATGTAAATATTTATAGAAAGACAAAATAGAGTCTGTAAAATTATCTTACATTTGAGACATAGGGATACTATCACCAAGGATAATATAAAGAGAGAAAAAAAGAAGTTCCACTTATAGGGACTTTGGAATAATCTAACAAAATGTATGTGGCTACACAGTACAATTTGGTTCTACAGTTTTAAATTCAAGAATATATCTCAGGACGATATTAGTGACAATATCTCATACCCGTGCCCAGTGAGACACCGGGTTTTCTCCCTCAGATTTGTCTCTCATGTTGGACCCAGGCTTTTGTTGCTAATTAAGGCAAGCTCCCAGCACACTCAGTGGGCTAAATTCTCTTCTCATTTACATGGAAATGGGAGGACTGAAGGATATCGCACACAGGTTACAATGTCAGATTTCTAATCAGATCATCAAAATTAAAAAGCAGTTTGATAAACCAAATTTTCCAGCTGAAAACACAGTATTTCTGATAGCTGTCATCTTTTACGTGATTTCTGACCCAGTTTTCACGTATAAATGTTCTTGCAGCACAGGCATTTTTTCTTTCTTTCTCTTTTCGGTTCCTATTTGCAGTTTCTCTCAGAGACATAAAACATTATCATGTAAATGATAGTTTTCTTAGAAAGAAAATCCACTGGGATTTTTAGTTTAGAATATCTTCGTGAACATCTGAACCAAACTGTAGCACACTATGAAGTCTTGAAGTGATGCTGAACAGTGCTCCTCACGTTTTTAGTTCATGTTTGCTGTTAGAACTATTTGGAGAAGATAATATTTCGAAATACACAGCTCAGTCACAGAAAAGATCTTGCAACTGTGAGAAAGTGAGGGAGCTTGAAATATATACAAAAACCTTCTTTGGAAGTAGGAGCAGGGCAAAACGTGCAATGAGAAATTATATTATTAAAAAATCTTTAATTTATTATGAGGGCAATTTTCAGATGCAGTGTCAAGGTCCTTCATGTTTATGAACGTTTTCTGCACTCACCTAATAACTGAGAGTCAAGGAGAATCTATCAAATTAATTTTAGTTTTGGCTGGAGAGTAAGACTTTTTAAAGAATGCTAATGATTTTGTCCAGACATTAATAAATCTGCAGTAAACCCCAGCATACAAAAGACAAATGAAGGGACATTTTTGTCCTTCGTTCCCTCTCTGTTCCTGGAAGGCTGGAAGGGTTATTTCTCTGTGCTGCTGGTGCTAGGGACAGATTTGCGAGTGCACGGTACGAGATTCAAATGTGCAGTGCAGCTTAGAGGGACAAATCAAAATGGAGAATGTTGTCCTTTGTCTGCAGGGAGATTCCATTGTCCCATGAACACGGAGCAGGCTGAAAATTTGAGAGAATAGCATCACTTTCAGAAAGCAGAGATAAAGCTCTGGATGGCAGCTGTGAGGGGGGGAGCTGGGAAAGGGGGGTCTATACAGGTCTTCATTTTTAGACACTTTTCCTGAGCATCCTCTGCTGAGTCCTGGTACGTTGTTCTGGTGCAGCCTGGCTGATTTTAGAAGCTTTTGCTGAATTGCAAAGCAACCACAGCGTTGGCACTCCCGCAGGAGCGGGTATCGCAGCCCAGCGGCCGTGTCCAGGCGGAAATCTATTTAATAACTACAGTGAGAACCTGAGCATCTTCCACTCCCATTGGCCTCACTGGCAGCTGAAGATATTAATCGTCTTGCACAGGGCACTGAACATCTCTCGTAATCCTAAACGAGGATAAACAACGAAGTTTTTTGCAGAAAAGTGGGTGCTACTGCGTGTGAAGACCAAAATACAGTTTAGTCTCTTGTTACTACCTCTGCGGGGAAAAATGTAATTATGTTGAGCTCTAAGTAACTTAGTTTGGGGCAACTTATTTAGTCTCTCTGAATTATCAGTCCATTCCCCAGAGCATTAAAAAATGAATGCTGGTGTCCAGCCTATTGCCATAGCAGCCCTGTGAGGGTTTCTGTGATATATAACACACCAGAGTCTGCCAGTAATTCCTCTGTACGTTAATAATGAAAACAGAGCTATGTAAGTCTAGGGCTAGTATAATGTGCAGAGATACAGTGAAACCTGGGCAAACATTTAAAGTGGAGGAAAGTAATGGACAGAAGCCAAAAGCCCAGATTGTCTCCAGTTTTATTTCCTCATAAATACAAATACTCAACATCCATCGCTCTCTCCTACAGTGTCACGTGTTTGGATTAAATGCTGAGTATCTGTTTCTGCTACCAGTGATGGATAAATTCCTAATGAACTGCATCAAGACACCGCGAGGATTTTTCTAGGTGGCATCATTCAGAAGCTTCTTGCAAACTCTGTCTTAGTTTCCGTGACAAAAGGATTAATAGAGTGGGACACAGCAAAGCAAGCAAGCCCTGGGATTTGACAGCAACCAAAGCAAACGTCTTCTGGAAAATGGACCTGAGGATCTTTGGTACTTTAGAGTCGTTTGGCTTTTTTTTAAGAGCTGGAGTGCTATTTCTCTTAAAATGGGTTACGGGTGAGGTTTAGGAATCTTTTTCTGGACTCCAGCTTTCTGTATAATGTGTTTTCTCTCCACAGATACAGCATATATTCTCTTTTCTGAGCATAGTGAATGAGTAGCACAGTCTCAGGATGAAATCTTTCCAGCATTATCTGATGTAAAATACACAGCCAGATTGATTCCCAGGCCCATTCTCATCTCTCTTGACTTGCAACGCCATGGCAAGACTCCAGGAAAGAGGTGGAGCACCCTGTAAAAATGTGGAGTGCTCACTACACCCAAACAGCTGAACATCTGAAGGCATTGCCCAAGGAGTTTGCTGTGCAAAGGAGTTATAGTTTAGGAGGCAACTAAAAGACAAACAGATTTAAGTAGATGGACAGAGACATTTATGAAACAGAGCTCCTTGCTATCTTGGTGTAAATTCTGCCTCTGCTCCCTTTCTCTCAGTTGAGCTTATTGGCCTAAATGGAGCGAAACACTTAGAGCATGCTCTTCCACAGATGCTCATGTAAATGCAAACTCAAAAAGACCAGGTAAGACTCTGATCTTGCAAGGACCGCGGCACACAGCTACATGCTTGTGCGCAGTCCCCGGAGGTTGCTATAGCTCCATGCAAGAAATTCTGCAAAGAGGTTCTGCCCTCAAGGGATGCTATCACCCATCAGGAAGCATGAGAGAATTTACACTGCTCTTTCTACTCCTATAAGAATTTATGCAAAGAAGAGCTGAGTAGGAATTTTCCATCAAAATGCTTTTTCAAAAGAAAATATAATTTCTGAAGGTGGGGGATTTGATGCCTTTTTGCAGTTTTTCATTGGGAAAAAAATTCACCTTGAGAGTTATAGAGTCATGCTGCCTTGATAAACACACACATGCATTCTGGCAAATGGTACAGTACTGACATGTCATCTCATTGTCTTGTGAATAAGTAGCAGACCTCTGAGTATTGGTGAGAAGAAACAGATGATTCTTTTTTGGCTACTTCACGCTAGTGAAAATTTCCCTACTAGAGCATCTTTAATAAGCACTTCAATACTTTCGCATAAATCGTTTAGATTTTATAGGGTTTTCTCAGTGCTTTGAAAAAAATGTGGAGGAAAGGAACCCTTATCTGGTACTGGTTGATATTGCGAGAATTTTGCCCTACTAGATAACACAGATCAGACCCAAACTGTCTTGTGGGTCTTTACATGAGAGAACCAGCATTCAGTCAGTGTGCCAAATTGCACATCTGGCTAGCAGGTTAACGCATTTGTGGGAAAAGGCACATTCCATTCCAATTTATAATATACAACAAATGCTTGTTGTTTTTTAAAAAAATAAAAAAACAAAAAACAAACCCACAAGTATTTGCTATCCCAAAAATAAACTGTGGGAGGAAAGAAAAGAAAGGAAAAAAAAGAGAAAATAAAGGAAAACCTTGTTTTATTTTTCTATGGAAACCATAATCCTACATGAAGGAAACAGTAAAAAATCAAGCTCATAAGGATTTCTGATGATGGGATAACCGTAGGTTCTTTGTTCTGAATATAAATTGATACATTAAAATGTGCTCATAAGAACTGCAGCTTTAGTGTAAGTAGCCAAGAATAAGAAACTCAGCTTCATAAAATGACACCTAATGTGAAAGCTGTCCAAAAGACATTGTTCTATATATACTCCACAAAAGGCCCATTTGTTATTGAAGCAAAAGAATGGGTAAAAAAATGCAGACTGCACCAGAAGCATGTTGTTCAAAACTGGGCTTGTGTACATGTTTCAAAGTTGGTGCTTCTTGATTACAAGCCTTTACACACCTAGTCAAGCCAATTCCAATGAAAATTAGCTTTTGCTGCTTTTATTTTCTTTTACGGAACAATATGGGACATGAAAACACCCTTCTAACCCGATGGAATCACTCTTTCTTGCTCCAGAGAAAACTCATAGTGAAATTATTGCCCTACAAAGTTGAAACCAGTATTGTACCCAGTTTCCCTAGATATGGGCATTTTTGCAGATTTGCTTTTAGTTATACTAGCACATTGGGAGTAGTTCTACCAGCTGTGGTGAGAATACTCTGTATCTACCCCTTACAATGTATTGTGAAGCCAAGATTTTGATACACAAGATTTTAAGTGATATAGATTAAATTTCCATTAACCGATTCTCACTTAACTTATGCTGATTTGATGTCAGTATAGCTGCCGGGATATACAAACGGAATTTGAAATGATGAAAGTCTTTTGGGAGATCAGAACTGAAAGCAAAGTATAATTTTTTTCCGAAGTAAGTAAAGCTGGCTTGAAACTAATTGTATTAGGCTTGATGCCCTTTCTGCTACAGCAGCTGAGGATATGTATGTTTTAAATTAGTGAAGGCAATTTGTTAGTGGAAACGAGCCTTAGTGGCCAGTTAGACAGACAGGTAGGGAGAATAAATGCAACACATTTCATGAACGTAGGCGGCTTGGTAAAGAGGAGAAATCTTATTAGTGCCCAGTTAAAAGAATGGCTGTATCATGAATTCAGTGCTTATTAGAGGATCTAGAGGGACTCCTAGCATAGAGATGCAAATCCATAGGAAATTAGGTCCCTGAATTCTAGTGCTCAAGGAATCACTGTTTTTGTGGAAGTGTTCTCAAATATGAATGGTAAGAAATTGGTCTCATTTATATTTCTGTAAATCAAGAATAACCCCAGAGCAAGGAGATGGAGTCATCATTCTTAGATATTTCTAGACATTCTTAGGTATTTCTACATCTCCCATGGCCTCAGAAGCTGAGTGCTTTCTGTACCTGCATGGATCAATTATTGCCTGGGAGCTGGGGAGATGCTAATATCCTCGTTTCACAGATTGCATCTGAGACAGACTGGAGCCTTGTTTCCTAACAAGATTTGAATCTATAACTTCTATTGGTTTCATTACAAATCAAGGGACTTTAGATGCTCTGTACTAGGCAGTTTGCTCCAAAAAATATGTGTTGGAGGATGGAATTGAGCTGACATGTTTTGCATCCATGGTTACCTCTTTAATCACAGAGCCTACTTCCCTGGCTCTTCCTCACTACGTAACAGCCTGCAGAGCCGGTGCAGGAGGTAAATGGGAAGGGAGCGGGGAGAAAGATGCTCTTATTTTCACTCTATCATTTTGGGAGGTTATCAGATGCTGCAGTCATATGTATTCTGCAAGAACTGCGTAAATAACGGAATCCATCGTCTGATGGCAGTTGCTCATTTGCAGTGTCTCACTTCAGGGCGTTGTTTCTTCCCTGTGTTTCCAGAGAAAATTCCTCCCGGGGTAATGATGAAAAACTAGTCACAAATCAACACAGCTCAGAATATATGAGAATCATAAAATATTGCAAAATAAAGCAAACAATACAAAACCCCACTTTCATCGTGCAGGGAAAGAGCTCCAGAACACCAAGGAATTTTGGAACTATTTCAGAGACTCAGAAATCATGAAACTTGGACATTTTTCCTCTCCAGGCTTTTCCTCTCTCCTCCCCAGTGAATCACTCAGTAAAAGAATACATTACCTGGAAACACAGCAGGAATCTTGGCCTTAGTATAAGAGAGCAGATTATAATGAGTATCATACTAAAGAAGAGGGAATAAAGAGCATCGGCAGCCAAAAAAGATACGCAATTTGTGGGATATGATGTAACTCGGACAAGATGTCAGTGATGGGGTGGAAATAAAACAATGTCAGTCACTGTGAACTAATTATTGTCCTATAAAAACAAATCAGTGGAGCAATGTACCACACAGTTGTACCGAGTCACGAGGTTTGGCTGTCACACAGGAAAGTGGTCATTTCAAACTGCCCGAGGGCATGTGCACTAGGCTGGTAGGGTACTGAACGTCTCGTTGCACGGCAGGCAGGCTCTCGGAGTTGAGGCAAAATTGCAATTTCTATTATAAACCCTTTATATTGAAGAGCGTATAAACCCAGCCAGAAAATTTTGCTTTAGGCTGGAATTGAGCTGACAAGGTCTCAGCACAAGAGCAAGTGTATCCAGTGGGGAATACTCTTCGTTGTGTTGAGAACAAGGTTTGCTTTAATGAATGAGAGGAGGTAAGACCATGATTATTCTCTTAGAGGGAAGAAGAACAAGCAAAACATTAAATTGTACACAATACCAATTTTTGGAAGCACAGGTAGGCGTTACGTCAATAATAGATACACCTGCAAGGCAGCAGAGCTGTTGCTCTGCCTCATGGCAGAGTTTGGTTTTGTGCACTGATTGGCACTTTGCAACGTCTGATAAAAGCTCTTATTGTGCTCAGGCCTGAATTTTTATCTCCACCTTGAAAACTGGACTCGCTCAACCTTTCTGTTGTTACCTTCAACCACATAAAATTCATAGCAGCAACGATTCCACCTTCCTTAGATGGTAAAAGGTAGAGGCAAAGAATCCCACCATGAGTGTCCACAGAGCAAAAGTTGTCATCACATCTGGCTGTTGCTATCATCCTTTGGGTAGCTGTAGCAAAACAGCCTATAAATGGTGTTGGAGATTGAATTGCCTAAAGCCCCTGGAGGTTTGGAATGATGCTCCAATATTTTTTACAGATAATTTGGAAACAAACCTGTGTTCTTAATTGCAACCTTTACTCCATGCTGACAGTGCTTCCCATCCTAACAGTCAGCATTCATTAAAAAGCAACCAGTGACTGGAAGAGAGTTGAAATAGGGACAGGAGCAGATATTCAGTTGGGTGGGCAGAATGGGTGTGAAGTTTCTATCTGAGTGTCTTCTAAGCTACCACATTTTCCCCTCTTTGAAAATATTTAGCCTGAAGAGGTGGGTTCAGAGACTCACACTGTCATTTCCCTTTCTGAGCATTTGGCTTGTGGTGTTAGTGAACACCTGGGGCTTCCGGGACCTTGGCAAATGTCACAACTCTGAAATGATCTACTGCAGGCACAGATGTAATATTTTACAGAGAAAAAAAAAATACCCTAGCGGAGTGACTTTTCTTAGCGTTTCCGTCTTCTGAGCTTACATTGTAAGTGAATGGGGTAGTTGATAGCCAAAGGAGATGACCATTTTGGCTAGGATTTTCAGAGGAACAATGCTACTAGTTATCAGTGATTCTAAATTGCTGTTGGAGCTTTAACTTTCTTACAGAGCAAGGATCTGAACAAGTCACTGCAGGGAAAATGAGGCGTTGAAGTTGCAGCTCTTTGACTAACCCCAAGAGCTGCTCCTTGCCAGCTACTCAGTAAATGAGCAATACCTCAGTTAAGAAGTGAGCTTCTTATATGCAGGAAATGCTGTAGCAGCTAGAAACAGGCAATTACTGTGAAATAACTGAGCGCCCACAGGTTCACGCTGAGGCTAACCCTGCAGTAATCCCTGCCCGTAACCTTTGAGGATCGCAGCCTCTGACTTGCTGCAGAGATACCGTAGACTAGAGGTATACTGACGTCTCAGAGACTGTAGCCAGCACACCATCTTACACTTTCACCAAAAGCTTTCTTTGAAATTTTAAGCAGAGGTAGATCGCTATATCAAGGCGTGCTTCGCTGTTTTGTAACATTCACGGGTTTTATTACATTCACAAGGGCGAGACCATATGACTCAATCACACCTTGCTTGGATGACTGGTCAAACACAAGTTCAAACTCTGGAGGTGAAAACCGGTTTCACTAATCCCTTGTCCTGCTTGGACTTGAAAGAAGAGCTTTCTGTAACTTGTTAACTTGCATGTGTAAAGGGAGCCTCTTTTGCTTGTGCATAGCCTGAGAGTTAATACATACAACAACCATTTTATAACCTGCTCTTTGCTTTACTGAACAGTGTGATACAAACTAATTATATCTGAGCTCAGCAGAGCTTGCATTTACCTACTCTGTGTGTTTTTACACATATTTTGGAGTCCTATGTGAAATGTGCTTTAATTTTTGCCAATGAGTAATCTAAAATAATCTTGGAACTTTTTCGAAAAATCACTAGCAAAAAAGCCCTTATTTTACCTATATACATATTGTAGTCTACGATTTGGAAACACCTATTGCATGGACTTGGTCCACCTATATATCCTTCAACAGCTTTTCTCTCAAGGGGTGCCTGAAGGCTGCCGCCAGCTCTGTCACACTGGGATTTATCCCCTGAGGAGTGGTGTAGCCCAGGGTTGGACGGTCTGATACTAACAGAACTCAGAAGCCCACCTGCAGTGATGGTGAACTTGCACAAAATGCATAGGGCAATGGGGCTGCTTGCTTGAAGATGATCACATCCCCATGGGTGAAATTTGGGCCAGGCTACACATTTGGTTAATATTAAAATAACGGGGGTCAGACATCTCCAATGGTGTGTCCTAAATGAAAATATTGTTTTTAAATGGCACATCAGTTACTCTATCGTAGGCGAGGACAGAGGGGAAATGTTTTTTTGTGAATGATTGACCTGAAGTACTATCAAAGGTTCCACTCAGGCAGATGTGCAAGATCCCTCTATTCCCCCTGAACATAGATATTTCAAGGTTATAAGTAGTAAGAAAATCTCTGGAGAGCAAGATATTGCAAGTAAAACTTAATTGTAAATGTCTCTCTTTAAAGGCACAGTCCAAGCTCTCCATTTTATCTTCTTGACAAAGCAAAACAACTCAATTTTGAACTTGCTCATGTTGATTTTATATCAGGGAATTCCACCAGTTTACGGGAAATTATTGATGTAAACAAGATCAAAAGCCATCCTTTTCTTTCTTTCTTTCCCTTCAAAATTCTTTTTCATCTATTGATTATGGTTGTGTGATGTGGCTTATTGACTCTGAGTTAATAATGACCAAGTGCTTTGGGACAAACCAAACTGGTTTAATGGTCCACAACCCCAGAACTGATCCCTATAATGACCCAGAAATTAATTAAACTAATCACTCCGATGTAGCCATGTACCAGGAAGCCTCTAGTATTGTTGCCCACCTGACTACAGTATTTAAACCCATGCAAGTTCCAGCTGTTGAAAAATATGAAGGGATCATCCACCTCTTACATCTCTAAGTGGGGTCAACACACAGTGACACTCGGTGTAACTCTAATGGCATCAGGTCTCTGTGTAGCACAGTTAGGATTAAGCCAACTGTACACAATAGCAGTTTCTTGCCCTTGTTTGTTCTTTTTTTTATTCTTTTCTGGGGTCAGATGGTTCACATTTATGAAAGGGCATATTTCTTCTTGATCACTTAGAGACAGTAATCATTTCTTGCAGCGTTTACAAGTCTTGGTGTTTTTAAAATATATTTACAGTGCTTGACTTCCTTAGTGAGCAGATCCAGATGTGGGATAAAAGCTGCAGCCCAGTGAGGGTGTGTGCTGAGTACAGCTGTGGCTTGTTCTTCCCAATCCAAAGGGAGAAGGCTACAGATTAATTGTGTGTAACGACGTAAAGCCCTGCCAAATGGCATGCGGGAGCTTGCAGGGCAAACCTGCAAGTCCAGAGTCCAAAATCAGATCTGAAATACGCTAATGACAGACGCAGCTTTGTCTCGATGAGAGAGCGAAGGTGTCTTGAGGCCATATGACTGCTACCGTGTGAAGTGACAGCGTGTGGCAGCTGGTGGCACTAACGGGGGACTGGACCCCCTCCTCGATGCCTCTGGATAAATAGTAACACATACTGTTTTTTTACGAGGCTACAAGGTCTGCTTTCTTCTCTGCTCTGACTTCTGTCCATTTAACTTCACCACCTTACCAAGTCACGCCCCATCCACATGGGCTACAGTAAGCTTCAGGCTGGGCCCATGTTCTTGTAAGAATTTTCTTTTTACGGAATCCTTTTTCTGTAATTCTGCACGAGGCTCTTTGTTTTACAGTGGTTTTACTGAAAGGACAATGAACCCCGCCTTGTACAGCGGTGTGGTGGAGAGTGAGATATGGTCCTTAAGGAAGATTCAGGTCAGGAGGCTTCGCAGTGAGCCTATGTGTGGGAAACATCGAGGCTGAGGGAGCAAAATGCCTTCACAGAAGGTGGGGGATGCCCACTCCATAAATCTCCCTTCCCTCTTCACCTAGCACGTTAACCTGCCCAAAGAGCAGGTCCATTCCGTGCCAACGCCTGCCCCCTCTTCCTCTGCCACCTGCTTTTTGGAATTCCTGGCAATACCCTTGTTGTCGGGGAGATTTTATTCTCTGGCACATGGACTAATATGAATATATTGAAATAACTGAAGTTACCCAAGCGATCCAGTTCACATGTCCTTCCATCTCTCTGCAGGGTGAACCAAATTTGGGGACCTTTGGGGTATTGTCTTTAAATTTAAAACGTCTATCTGCTTTGAACTACCACGCTAACGCAAACGCACCATCTGTTCTCCGTGCTGCAGATCTACCGAACTCAGCATCACTCAGGAACCTCTGGGGACTGTGTTTCATTGCCAGGTGATGAAATCCCAGAAAATAAGAAATTTGAAATTAAAAGGGGAAGCCAGGATGGCATGTGGTGTGGTCACGCTGCAGGGGAACAGCAAAGTCTGGCAATTGTTTCTGTTTGGAAATTGAATCTGTTTCAGCTGTAAAGTTGATAGCAATCACATGCAAGAGGTTTTCTAAAAAGTCATCAGTCTCCTTCACTTTCTGTCTGCTCTAGTGCCTGTGGTCTTCATCGGGGATTAGCAGGGAAGGGGTTAAGTGCTTCTCTTAGCAGAAGGGAGCTCACAGCTGCATGCCCTGAGTACCTGGGGCTGTCAGGGCAGGGACAGCTGTCCTGAATTCGGGGATTCCCTTCCACATAAAATGACTTTGCCCCAGCAAGCTTGCTTGGACTGGAACGGAGGTGTGTGGGGGTTGGACTTTGTGAGGATTTGGGGTAGGGAGAAAATTGTGACTTTCTTCTTGCCTCCCCTCTTTTTTTCCCCTTATGAGGGTGGTTGGTGTTAGGTGAAGCTGCAGAGTCTTTTTGTGGAAGTTGCCTTTTTTGCAGTGCTTTAAGCTTAGGTGCCTCATTGGGGGGGGGGCGGTTATTGGGATGCTGATTCTAGGAAGCTCTGGTTGCTTCCTGTGTCTGTGCCTCTTCCACAAAATAAAAAATCAAATGGGGAGAAGACATTTTAGAAGATTAAACCAGAGGAGGGAATGGGAGGGAAAGAAACAAATATTGATGACACAGCCCAATAGATCTGAGATAAGGTATCTTCATAGAAAGTTTTGCGTAAAAATGTCTCCAAACTTTACATTTCTGGTTTTTTAATAAGTGGTCCTTGTTCATGCCTATATCTTTAAGCAAAGAGGTAGATTCTGCAGAGCAGGACTCAGTCCTGGTAACAGGACCCCACAGCGACCCTTCGTGCTTTGTCTGCCCTGCGGGGACGGAGGCTGGTGTCCAGCTGGCTGCTCAGTTCTGCATGCAGAAAGCAGACTTGCAAAGGCATCCTGGGGGTGTGGAGCTTTATAAGGTATGGATAAACACTCGGATTCGCTGAGAGGCTGGGAGAGGGGCTCTATTTTAACTTCTTCTGGCCAGATATGTCTCTGCCTTACAAACACTGCACAGTGTGAACGAACAGAGAGTAATCTTGTTTTTCTGGTCTCTTGGAAGGAGCAATTGACTGTATAGGGCTTATTAATGATCAATGCACACGTGATAAGAGGGAAATAGGAAGATTCTTAGTCTGTAGAAGCTGTGCAGAACAGCTCTACAGAAGGAAACAGGTGATGTAGGTATCTGTTTAATCCCACCCTGGGGCAGATGCCCAAGGAACGGGCTGAACCTCGTGTCTGTCTGTCTGGTGTGCTTTAGGCACAGCTTAGCTGTGGCTTAGGCTTGGCAAAGAAATAGAGGAATAATTAGGCTTTGGATGGCCTTTTAAATCCTAGACTGTCCTTGCCTATCGCCGCCTTAAACACAGGTCTGCATCTCGACTAATGCAAAAAGCGAAAGATACGGTGGTGGCTGAGGAGTCCTAAAGCAAGCAGCTCTCCGAGCGTGAGCTCTGGGGTGCTGCCTGGAATCCCGCTCGTGTAAGTGGAGCCGTGGAACTGGTCCGCTCTGTCTTGTTGGGTCATGTAATGTGCTCAGACAAAGAATAATACACTCGGCCAGCCTTGGCTCTTGAAGGGTACTGAGGGCTGCTCGTCAGGGAGCAAAGTTGAAAATTCTGTTACATCCCTTGGTTCAAGGCCACAAGATGAGACTGGAATCAATTGCTCAATAATGCGACGATAATAAAATTGAGATCTCGTGGTGTCTGCTTAGGCTAGCCAGGACCCACAAACCAGTGCAGAGCTTTAGCTGTGCTTGCAGTGAAGAAACTCTTCAGTACACTAAAACCTTTCTTCAGTAAGTCCTGCCATTCCCTGAATACGGGGCTGTTCCCAGGTTATCTTGATGCAGACATCCCTCCTGTCCAAGGGATGTAAATAACTTTAAAGGGGAGTACTGCTTCTGAGAAAGGTCAGGCAGAGCAAGCACTGCAGGTGGGGTAACCCTGGAGGAATTAAAACCAAAGTTTTTTCATGTTTCTATCTTCAAACATGTATTAACTTCCCTGTTATGAACAAAATCCTGTTTTAATTTTTTTTGCTTGTAGGCATGACTCCCTTTTAAAAACACAAGGAGAAATCTTACTTCTACTCTTAAATTGTAAGCTGCAATAATCAAAGCCATTTCAAGGACTAGTTTGCCCAGTTACACTCAGGGATAATGGGTATTGGCCAATTAAATACCTTTTGCTTTGAAATTCCAGTCTAGATACTAAAGCACAAGGCAAAGCTGTTTCTGCTGCCTTCTTACACTATAAAAAAACAAATTTAGAAAGTATTCAGTTTAATTTGGCACTGACTAATTTTAAGCCAATTTTATGTAAGCCATTTTCATATTTAAAATCTCCTTTTTGGAAAAAAGTGATCTATCACAGCTGTTGTACTGACACACTCTGAAGACCAATTTATGTCTGATCTTTCAGTGTTTGGCAAAGGCCTGTGTGGTATTGTCCATGCATTGTGGCCATAAATTAAAATATTTTTTTAATATGTAAAAATGTACAAAAATCTTGTTTTACTGATGTTGCTGTTCACTGATTTTCTTACTTTTCTTTGGGGGGAGGATGTGTAGCAGTATTATATCCTAAGAGATGGGATTGGCTGTAACAGAAAAATGACCCAACGCCAAAGCCAAGAGATCAGGGCTTGTGACGTGTGGAAACCTGGCTTTGATTAAAATGCTATTTGTACAGCATTAGCAGCATACATTGCCTTCTCTGCCAAGTAGTTTTCTTCGTTGCCAGCTTTGCTGTGCTGCTTACTGTATTGGTGTCACTGAACTGTGCTTAATTAGCTGGAACTCATACGTATATTCAACCTTTTGATTGCCCAGTGACGCTACACAGAGACATGACTTGAGTGGTTTACTCCTGGTAGATGCAAACACTACATGTCCAAGCTCTTGAGTTTCTGAATGACTACCTCGAATGTGAATGAGGTGATAATAAGAGTGGCTCTTGGGTCCTACAAGCAGAGGTCAACAGGATGCCTCTCATCAGTCATGTCCATGTGTAGCCAAATAATATTTCAGAAAATGCTCAAACATGTAATTAACAGGTCCCAGGAGGAAGGAGCCTCTTGTTTGACGTGATGTAGTGAGAAGGATAATTTGTTGTCCTGTTGAAATTGTGGAAATTCCCCCTGTCCTATCAAAATGGCTAGGCAGTCCCAGGCAGCCCGGGTTGGTCAGAGACAGGAGTTTATAGGGTAGTCTGTGACATGCGACCCCAACGTGTTTTTTCTGGGATTACCTGAGCCAATTTTCCTGGGAAAAGACTAGAAGGGTCTCGTAGGTCATCAAGTCCAGTCCTGTGTAATTATACTTGGCTTTCTCCAACACTTCTCTTTCAAGCTGTGTTCAGCCAGAAGCAAGATTTTTTGGGGAGGGAGAGCAGGGTGGAGGAACGACATCGCTGTCGGACATAATCTGTGTTTCCATGTGGAAGAGGTAAAGACATCAATATAAAAATAGCGAACAGCTGTCCCCTTTAACTTGTGCTTACCATTGCCAGTCCCAGGGACTGCTCCTGGCCTCAGGAATGCCCCGTCCCAGGCTGCAGCCTGGAGAAGGGCTTGCGGAGCGCAGCAGGAGTGAGCTGCCTGGCCACTCCTGCTGCATCGCCTTCTGAGATCCACCACAAAATATAGCCAGCAAGGAGTTAAGCAAAATGCAGCAAATAGTGCCGCCCTTATTTTTCCTCTTTCTTTCCCCTCCTCCTCCCATGTGCTTTTATTTTTGTCTTGAGCAAGTAGAAACGTTTGGTTTTGGTTTTGGTTTGTTTTTTTTTTTCCTTTGGCTGAGCTTATGTTGTTATTTGATTTTTATATGATCTTCAGGTACCTAATGAAATTGCCACATGCTCAAGGGAAAACAAGTTTCATAACAGGATGACAGTAAAATGTTGCTAAAATCCTCCAGGATAGAGGAAGGATTAGAAGAAGAAAATGCAGAATAATGTAGACATTAGCTTAAAGACAACAAAGGGTTCCCAGTCCTCTGACATACCAGAATCCAACAGAAGTATTCATAATTACTAATAACAAAAGGCTGGTCTATTATAACAACTCCATTCAAACCAAAACACATGTAAAGCTTGTGTGCTAGTGAGTGTATTTTGATGATAGGTCTGGCTTAAACCTAATCTGCTGAAATACAGACAGGATAGGAACAATGCTTTCTCTGGGGATCAACAACTTTGTCCCTGAACAGACTGCCTTATATAAACACCCATAATTGAGTTAAAATTCATGCAGACAGCTTGGATTAAAAAGAAACAAATATCAAGCAAATAAACAAAAGTCATGAGCAACAGGGGCTGGTAAAGCCATTGTGGGGGAAAAACAGTCTTTGAAGCATATCCCAGTGTACACTAAATCAAGGAAATTAATATTAAACACTACAGGTCGCAATAATGAACGTATGTTCCACCTTCTGAGAAAGTAGCTAGAAATCCTCCTTTCAACAATGGGCATCTTGTTTACTGTAGTTTTAAATTTCACTTTTTTTAAAAATACTGAACTGTTAACCTAGGTATTCACCATCACTTTAGCCTTCAATTCCCTGAACTCGGTACACAGAAAAATGTTTCTTGCTTGGAGCTTGCAATGCTTTCACTTGTCACTAATTTATTCATCTGGGAATAAAGGTGGTTTGTCCAGAAGAGTTAGATAGTTGGGTATATTTTAACTCAGTAAAGGCAGAAATGAAATCATTGAAGTATTTGTTCCCTTCCAATGTCTCTTAGGTCATCAAAAGGGACAAAAGCCTTGTGTCTCTGAGTTGATACAATGGCCTGGAAAAATTCTAGACTCTGCTTTACCTGGTGGCATAGGGGCAAAATTCCTCCCCATCAGGGAGACTGTGCTCAGCCTTACAAAAGAAAGCTATACTGTCCTGTGCTCCCTTTGCTAGACTGTCTTGGGTTGGTTTTTCAGTGTTGTGTGGGTTTTGGTTTTTTTTTCACTCTTTTCTTTGCACTCTCACAATGAAATAGCTGATGGGGTCCTTTGGAGAGGTTTATGTTCCCAGTGAGTGTGGGACCATTTAATGTTCCTTCAAATTCCTGCTCCTTCTGCTTCTGCCACATGCCAGTTTTTTTTCCTTGTTAAAGGTTCTGGCTAAGGTTGTGTGTGAGACATCCTTGAGGCTTGACAGGACTGACTGCAGCCTTCTATTTTTAGAGTAGGCTTTGAGATTACAGGTACCCTACTTGGGTAGCCTCTGCTGCATGGCAGGCCAGCTTTAATGTGTGCATTTCAAGAGATACTCCCTACCTTTAGATGTAGAGGGACATGAAGGAAATCTGTAGGAAGCTTTCCAAGTTCGCGGAAGAACATGGAAAAAGAACTGTGACGCTGAAGTCAGCGTATGGCCGTGAATGTCAGGCTGAGGAGCTTGCTGAGGGCAGACTCGGGGCTTTCTGAGCCAAGAAGCTGTTTGTTTTCCTACAGTGTTCAGAGAAACCAATCTCTGTATGTTTGCAAATAAGTGAAATTATACCAAATGTACACCTGTCAGGTACTTCTTTTCAGTAGCAGAAAAGAAAAATAAAATCTTATGAGGCCTGACTTATTGCAACAGTTCAGATGATGCACGCAAAAGGAAGAAATTTTAATAACTGTTTAAGCAACTTCTTATTTAAAATGCTTTCTCGTTCAAAACTTCTGTTCAGTGGATTGTCATGAGTTTTCCTATGTGGAACCATCGCAGCGAGCACAACTATGCAGAAAGATGATTACCCCTGAACTAACAGCCTTTCAGTAGAGATTTTGCCAACTTCTCCTAGTTCTTGATCTTATCCCCAGCCCCTATTATTGACCTTTGGACAAGACTCTACTGTGACTCAAACCATGATTTAAATCATGTATGAGAGCTCTCTGAAATAAGACTGAAAAGGAAATTCAGCTAACCTTGAATTCAAAAAACGTTCTCTAGAGGCTTGGTATTTAGCTCAGTGTTCAGTTTCAGCACTGCTTACTTGTGTTGGAAAAGTTATTTTTGGTTGCTTTCTGTGCTTCATTATAATTCTGAAAATGACTAATTTGATGTGACATTTACTAATGTAGTATGATCAGACATAATTTGATCTTATTAACTTAGATCGTACCATATTAGCAAACATCGGATTCTATTTGAGAAATTTACACATGCTGCAAATGTGGATACACCTTGAAATCATACTGTATCAGTATAATTTGTCAGCTTAATGTTGTATTTGGTAAAGAACATCAGAATATACTGCAATTTATAGCTACCTACTTATAAATCAGCAAAGATTCAGCTTGGCTGTGCTGTTGTCATATAGTTTTATCGCTTAAAAAACAAACTTCCTTGATGATACAAGACCACTGCAGTCCAAATACTTGATGTCTCCTTGTTCTTTGGAAATGCTTTCACTGCCTTGTATATTGGTGTCTGAAATCTAGTTAGCTAAGTGGAATAAAGAACTTTTCCCCCGCCATGACCAGCGTGGCCTGAGAAGTTTGCATGAACTCGAAAGCAGCAGATAATGAAGTGGTGCAGCTGTACCAGCTCTAAATTGTCACATTAACCTGTATGATACTGCTTTTTGTTTTTACACTAGGCACCAACCAATCTTTTAAAAGACTAATTATTTGTTGATATAATTTATTGAAGGAATGGAAAGGTCAATTGCCCTTTATAACCTTGTGTAGTTGAGATAACAACTGTCATGTTCACTTCTTCCTTTCTGCTCTAGAGCTGTGATTTCTCCTTACCAAGCCAGGCTGTAACTAGAAGCTTATCTCCTGTGTTCCTATGGAAGACCCTGTCTCCCTGTTGCTTTTTGTCTTTTTTTTTTTTTTTTGGTTTGGTGTGTGTTTTGTTTGTGAGGAGAGGAAGGTTTTTTCCTGCTCTTGAGGAGTACCAGCAGAGCATTAGTGCATTCCCATCTGAGCCAGCTGGACATTACTGCTAAGGAGACTTTGGGACAATCATGCAGTGGGCTGAAGGGACACACTGAGCATTCCTACAAAAGCTGGGAAGTGGTTTTGAGTTAGCAGTTGTATTAGACTTCAGTTGTGTCCTCTGGGAATATGTGGCCCTTGCCATTTTGGGTTAATCTCTTCTCATGGCACCACAGATTGCCCAGTAGGGAGGCAGGACAAAAGTAAGATTTGGGCAATTCTAGATCCTCCAGATCAAATGTGTCCCTTGTAACCAGACTTGGGCAGAATTAGGGTGATGGAAGTGTGTGGTAACATTTGAAGGCATGAACCCTGTTTTGTGAAGGTGAGGTCAATGAAGCGTGTGCCTGACCATGCACAGTGCCTTTATGTACTTGCAGCCTCCACGGGGGCCTCTGTAACATTGCACAGCTGCTCTACAAGAATGTCAGGGACTAACTTTTTGTCTTTTGGTGATTCAGGATTTGCATTCTAGATGCCCTCCAAGCTCTCCACTTAAAAAGATGAAAGAGGGCATGAACAATGTCCAAACAGCACTGGAGCTCTTGCTTTCCAAATAGTTTTCCCCTAGTCCGGATGTATTATGGTGTCATTATGTAGAAAAGAGGGCTTGTAGGTGGAGGGAGGAAGACCATGAACACCTGAGTTTCACTGTCCAGCAGCCACGGAGAGTGGTGGTTCGAGCGTATGGCAGGACAGGAGAGATCGGGGTACGGACTGAGCACAAAAGCAGTTGGTAGTCCAGGTTGCCTAACGGAAAGTGCAAACTGTTTCCCAGTTGCAGTGGAAAGAATAGTTAAAAACTCAGTGTAAAACCTCCAGTTCTGACTGCCATGATGTACTGGCATCGGCTGCACTGGAATGAGGCAGGACGTGCTTTGCACACGCTAAACCCCAAACTGCCGGGCTGAGCCTTGCTGAATTCAAAGGGAATTGCTTGTATTCACCTGGCTGTATGAGTGTTACAGGATGAGGGCTGAAGCTTAATCCTTCGACTTCAGACTGCAGGGCATGAGTGATATGTGGTATTTTGACTTGTTTTTTGTCTGTCAGAATACACAGGAGCTGAAAAAAAAGCTTTAATTTTTCCAAATTTCAAAATCATTTTGATTTAGGTGTCAGGTTACGCCTTTGATGTAACTTTTACAAAAAACCTCAATAAGATTATTAGAAAACCTCAATAAATGAGTAAAACTTTACTGAATAAAAAAACTGAGCAGAACACCTAAAACAAAAAGGGAGTTTGAGCTCTTTTCATTGACCATGATTTTGAAATAATATATTCAGTTTTAACCAGACAATGATTTTGTCCAAAACTGATAGTGTTGCATCTTTCCCAATGGATGCTTTTCTTTTGTGTTGTTTTTTCATGCTCTAGTTGGAAAATAACAATCAAAAGCAATTCCAGGCTCTAAATTTCTTTTGTTTCCACCAGATTGTTCCAAACACTGAACATATCCAGCCAGTTGTCAGCCTGAGTTTCTGTTACTCTGATGCTTTACTTCTCTGAAGACAACACTGCCCTCCTGCTCTGCTCTTCAGATATTTTAGAAATATGATGCTGGAACTTTATTTCAATAGATGGAAAGAGAGGGAGGTTGGTCAGGTGATTTCTATGTTTCCAGGTATGCCCAAAAATAAGCAAGAGGTCTTGAATCTAAACTGCCTTCAACATATTGTGCAGTGATGCAGACATGTTAAGGAGCTGTTGGTACAGAATATCTTTCTCATTTTATCACATAATCACTCATGGAATAGCTCAGGCATTTTTGCCCGTAGGGAATTCCACAGATGAACAGAAATAGGCAAGAACTTGCCTCTGACTTACACCAATTCTCCAAATCTTCATTTCAGTAGAACCTTGTGTTTATTGTTCCTGACTTTGCCTTACGTATAGTTATCTTCAGGCAGTCTTTACAGGTATTGTGTTTGCACAGTACTTCAGACTGAGGTATCTACTTTAGGTGGAATGGCTACTTCAATTTAAATCAAAGAGCACTATTTTGCTGCAGATTAGGTGCTTTGCTGAAGTTAAGTTTTGTCCACTTCTTGCGCTGTTTTTTAAGGTAACATTTCTGGTATACATATAAGCATAGACAGACATTAAGTGTGTCGGCTACAGTTAATGTAATGGTAACTAACAGGGACAGAAGTTCGAAGAAGAATGTCATTGGGCTTTTGTTCTAGATGTTCTTCCTCTAGAGTGGTGGATTATATTTTCGTGTGTATGTACATGTACAAATATATTAAACAGATTTATAAACATAATGCATCATTTTCATGATGAATTTGTAATTTCATTGGGAGGGCATGTTTGTTTTCAATCGCTTGGATTCAGTATTTCTCAGAGTATCAGATGAGTGAAGGCTGCAACATGTATTGCAAATCCAAGTGTTAGGCTGATCCTTTAGGCTCCAGTCCTTGCCAGGACAGCAAACTCCTGGTGTGATTCCTTTGCAGGGAGGAGCAGGCATGCACTGTATTTTATTTTTTTCTGTGGAATTGAAAAAGGTTCTCTGGTCAAGTCTAGCTGGCTGCCTCTAATGTACTAATAGAGGACTCTACTACTTGTATTCAGGTCAGATGGATGGAAGAATAAGAGTGTACTTTGAGAAGTGCAAGCTGTCTAAGCTCGCTTTAGTCTCCAGACTTGCTTTGACTATGCCTAGCTGTGCTAAAGAAATCTGTTCTTTTTCCCAGACCAAGTGGTACGTAGTGGTACATACTGCGCTGAAGCAGGCTGGCAGTATCTCCACCACTTAGTATTTGGAGCTTTTCCTGTGTGTCAGCCATCCATGCCTACATGCTCACATAACTCTCTAGCTTGAAACATGTGGCTTCTTGCCACTCAACTGCCATGCGTGCATCTTAGGAGTATAACAGTTGGTCCCATAGCAGTGGGATGTAACCAAGAGCAGCGTAGATATCATCTGCTTTTCACTTGTGGGCCTGTCTCATTCCCCAGATTGAGGATCGGGAGCATTGTGTCAGGCAGAACTGACTGTTCCAGACTCCAGATGAGGAACCAATGCTAAAGGCACGGACTTGCTGTTGGTGACAGCAGCATGATTCGGAAGGGCCATATGTCTGCTCCTCGTGTCTCTTTGACTCAGCATTGTAGAACCAGGAACGCTTGCTGTGGATGATTAGTGCAGTCAAGGCTAAATCATTCACCTGTCTTTGAGTTAATGATTGACCAAAGTGACCAGAAACCAAAGTGAAGGGAGTATTCTCTAACTGGTTCTGTTATTAGCTCTCCAAGTTTTATAAGGCTCTTTCCATGAGATCTGTAAGACTCTACTGGAAACTTTTTTCCAAGGAAAATACACTATTAAGAGACTATTTGATCCAGATGTTTAAAAGTTGCTTTTTTAGAGGGAGTCGAGTAGTATCAACTTTAGTCAAGAGAGGTAATAAATCTGTGCTGTTAATGGAATATAAAATAAAGCAAATTATGAACATGAAGGCATTTTAAGAAAAATAATACAAGTACCCCAATAATTTCATCATGTGATTAATAGTTCATCCACTAGCAGTTCAGTGAGAGAGCATATTCACCCAGGATTTTGTTTTATTCTGTTATTCCATCAACCTTTATAGCTGTGACCTGCTGTTAAATACAAAACAGGTGTTGGAATGGAATTAGGTCTTTAGATTAGACATGTGGACTATTAATTGAACTTTGTGTAGCCAAACTTCTATAGATTCATGTTTAAATGCTGCTAGTGGCCATTTAAATACCACTTTAAATTAAATCCAACCCATAGCTGGTACATAACAATGAGCAAGCAGGGTTGGCGTTTGGTAATGAATTATATGTATTGAATGGGCAGCCATGTAGAACAGTTTTGAATTATAAAATCCCCATTTTGGACTGTGGTTCTTTGTCTTGTGCTGCACACAGAAGTGTCTTCAACTAAAATTCACTCTCAAAAAATAAATATAAGATGATGGGCCAGAATATTTCTTTTAAAAAACAGTGATTGCTTTTCAGCAATGATGTAATGTTAACTGCCTCACACAGTAACAACTGAACTATCATCTGTATAGAAAGGTATGAGCAATGTAATAAAAAACCTACTGGAAAAATCTTCTTGGGTAGTTTGGATGGATCTTCAATCTTCAGGTTAAGAAATAAGATTCCTTTCTACTTTATGCCATGGAGTGTGAGCAGAGCCCTCTTCCCCTACAACTACACCCTTAAATCTAAGTGCTGTAGTATGTTCCAACACTGCACTAGTTGCTGGTAGTAGCAGCAATAAGGAAGAGGTTGGAAGGATTTGTGTGGCATTACACCTAGCTGACCCTTTTCCTGCCTGGCTGTACCCAGACCTGCACTCAACTGCATCTTCCAGTGAGGTGGGAGCTCTGCCCCGTACCCGTGTGCTGCCGTTCGTCTGGAGTAGCATTTCACCAACCACTCCCGATCTCTTGTCTTAAGAGTTTCAAGCTCACTTGTGTCACTAGCTCTAAAAAAAATAAACGTGGGCTTGTGTTGGTGAGGGAGAGCGAGCACCGTTCCCCTTGGTGCGCACGGGAGGTGAACTGAAACGGGGGAGAGGAGCTGCCGAGGCGTAGAGATGAAACCACTCTGACACCAACGCTGCCACAAGAGAGCGAGTACAAAAGCAAAACAGACTGAATCTGCCATCCCTGTCCTCTGTCCTGCCTGGAGCTACAGGACTCCGTTTCTACACCCTGTCTCCAGTTCTTCCCCTCATTTCTGCTGCTTCTCCAAAGTCACTACTGGCAAGGAAAGTGGGATAGGAACTCTGATTCCTTGTGATGCAATTAAATTAATTCCACCTCTATAGAAAAGTCAAGAGGACTTTATGGACTTATTTCTTCTTTTGAAGCTGCGTTTCCTCACTTGTTAGATTCTGTGCTGGTCCTGCCAGGCAAGGCACTGGAAGGCTCCATTGCTTTGTAGTGCTGCAATCTTCAAACGGTTCTTCATTGCTTTTAATACTTTGAAAACTGACTACTGTAACTCGCTATTTGCTGGGCTGAAAAAAATCAGATTCTTTGTTTGAAAACTGCAATTCCTTTACAGTACAGATACTACTTTGCCCTGGTATTCAATACTGGTGTTACAAGAAAGGCAGTGCATTGAAATTAAGTTGTGAACGATCTAGAGCTTCTCTAGTAAACTGTGATCAAAATATTTTTCTTTTTTTTCTTTAAAGTTCACCTAAATCTTGCAATCTGGCTGCAGGGCAAAAATCTGGTAGAAGTAGAATTAGGTTCTCAGGTGAACTAAAGTCACACATTTTAGTATTCACTTTCAGAGGTGTATCTTGTTTATGCAGTGACTCACTAATCGAAATCCTACATGCTCGATATCAAATTTTAAGTCAAGTTTTAACCATTCTCTTTTCATGTACACTTAGCTACCCCTGTCTGTTAATACAGCTTGCTTAGTATGATTTGAAGGCCAATAGCACATCGTGCTATCCAACTTTTACCAGAAAAGGGTTTACACAGGCTGTTTGGAAAGCATCCTCTCGATAATCCCAATGTCAAACATAACACTGTCATGTTTCCTCCATGTAACATTGCAGTCCAGTTAGGATTAAGATAATGGCCATTTTGGCATTATCCATACAATTACATGTAATATTCCAGGGCTGTTCTGGATGTTTTTGGAGGAAAGTGATATTAAGCACCCGTTCACTTTCCTGATAGCTTCAAGATCTGCTCGAGTGACAGAGACCTCTGTAGTTGTTCTGCACAGGTATGGCTCAAACAGCCACTATAGCTGAGCTAGCTAACCTCTAGCCAAGCACAATTCATATTTTTGCAGTTCACTACCTGATCTTAGGCAGCTTTTTTATTCAAGTCTCATAATTAATTGTGGTGGGTCTATGCTAGGACACTACAGGCACCTCCAAAATTAAGTTGTTCACCAGTATGAAAACACCCAGCTCTTCCCAAAGCTTAAGAAGCTTCAATCCCCTGGACAGAACTTGTATCAAAATTGTGCCAGGCATCTTGCCATCAGATCTTCCCACTACGTTATGAACCTCCCTGATGTGTTGAGCACAGCTATTTTAGACGGAAGTGTTGATTTGTATGTTCATGGATCAGTGTATGCAGCTTTTTATTATGGTTTACAGTGGGTGTGGCTGGAGAGCTGAAAGGATGGTGGCTTGTGCAGGCTGTACTGATTGCTGCATTTTGGGCCAGGTGAGGTCTAGAGAAGAAAGAAGAGTCTGCTACTTCATGGGGACCAACTGGGTGCTCTTTGGGAGGAACTTCTGGAGGGAAATTGAGAGCACAAGGATATATGGAAAATCTCAAGAAGGGAGCCGGGAACTTGTAATGTAGAGCAGATGACAAACTAGCCAAGATGATGAAAAAAGACACTTTTGCTGGGGCCTACAGGGATCTTTGTAGGAAGCTGTTGAGGTTATGCATAGAAGATTTAGAGGAAAAAAGGAAACTTGGTCAATTTACTTGTTCATGTCCACAATGAACAAACCTGGACATATTACAAGTGATTAAAGCAAGGAAGACTTCAAGTTAGGCACTAGCAAAAGAATCCTTTGAGGGAAGGGTTGCCAAGGGATGTCCTGTCTGAGAGAAGTTGCGGAGCCTCTCTCCTTGGAAGTGGTTAACATTAGATCACAGATGACATAAATGTGATTCATGTTTCACTGCTGTGTCTGTATGACTTCTGTGACCTCTCCAGGTACCTTATGGTCCTATAATTCTGTGTTCTAGCAGCAAAGCAGAAATACCAGTTTTATAGCAGCACAGATATTGACTTTTTCCTCCAAGGTCATGGGCAATGAAATTTGGAACGTTGGACCAAAAGTGATCCCCTACATCAGTGAGTCTAGTCACCTGCTATTGAAACACTGAGTTATTTAATCACTTTGGCGATCTTTATAGAGTTGATGTCTAAATATAGTTAGTATCTATGATGGATGTATTTAAGACAGATGATTGGTGAGGTAGTAGAAAAGAAATATGTCTAATGTTGAGTCCTCTATTCACCGGTCACTATGCTGAAGCTAGCAGAATTACTGGCATAAGTAGGAGCATTCCTCTGCAGAGCTTTTCACATGTAAATGTCTCATTCCTGGCTTTATCACAGGAGCTTTAAAATACAGTGAACCAGTCAATGTATTCTCCTTTTAGAAAAGTACATGATGATAAATGCTATCACTTGAAATTATTTTTTTTTTAAATCACTACAGCTAGAAAGAATGAAACTTGATTCTACCTAATCTCAGGCACTTAATATTATGCAAGCAAGGCTTTTCATGGGTGCAGGCTTTTTTATTTTTATGGTGCACTTTCATTAAAATGTATCTAATATAAATATTGGAAACATATTTTTCAGATGTAGCTTTTCTGACATGCAGATGTAATAAAATAAGGTAGTTTTGGACTTAACTGGAGCAAAGTCAAATTCACCGTTACCTATGTCACAATATAAAGCTGGAGAGAAGCATGTTTAGGATTCTTGGCCACTTTGATGTCAGTGAATTCTTTTCAGCTAGAGCATCCTTGTTTGTTAGAAGTTGAATAAAGGAAGAAGGATTGTGGGAGACCTATTCTAGTAGGGACAAAGTAAAGATCATTATGGTGCTCTCCAGGGATTAATCCATTAGTCTCTATTCTTCATGTTTCCAGGCCATGAATGCTATAATCCATCTTAATGAGAATTGTGTTTCAAGTACCAACTATCTAGCATGAATTTTTGGTGTGGTAAGAGTTCACGTGTCTCTTGTAGGCAGCAAGTTCTCTTCCATTTTAGAACTATATTAAAAAATTGTGGCCTATCTTAATTTAAATTAAAAGCTGTGAGGTAGGTCCTGATCAAAATTAAATTGCTTTTCTGAATGAATGGCAGTTGTAATCATTATTTAGTGCTGAAATTGGCTGGATTCAGAGAAATTAAGGTTTAAAAGAGGCTTCTGTAGAATCACTTCAGGAAATTGAACATCCTCCCTTTTAAAAAAAAAAGTTAATGGCAAGGTAATTAAATAAATATAAAAATATCTTTCTGATTTGAAATTAGATTTGCTTGTTTTGATCTAGAAAGCTGGTTTGCCCTACACCCTCTTCTAAATGAACACTGCCTTGAGCTATTTTTCTGTTTGCATAGACCATCACAATAATAGCTAAGCAATTCAAATGTTATTCATTTTATCTTAATGACCTGCTTTGAAAATTAGCTGCTTTCTCATGTGTGGGAAACTGAGTCATAGAAAAATAAATGTCCTTGTCGCAGCTGTATTAATCTGTGCAAGAGTTGGGAAGTGAGTGCAGATCTCCTGAAGCCTTGTGTGTGAGACTTGATATGTGAAAAAAAATAAAACTTGATTCAAGGCCAAGCAAGTGGCTAAAAAAAGAAAAAAGGAATCCTAATCTCTGTCCTGACTCTTTCTGCTCTGCTCCTAATCCAAGAGCCAGCATGAACATGAGAAGGGCTAGCATTTTTGTCGAGGTGTTTGAGTACCGTAAATAATTAAGAACTTCTACATTGCTCATGCACAGTCATTGCGTGGGAACAACTGAAAATAATAGTGAGGGTGGTGATTAATTTCTGGGGTGACCACATGAATTGTGACAAGGCTTGATTGGGTTCTAAATGCCTGTTGCAAATGTAGCCCTTGAACTGTTTTTTTTCCTCCATGTAGTTATTTTCTGGTATATCCTGCACTCCTGCCCATATACTGGTTGTATTTTCTTTAAGGGACAGGATTCTGCCCTGCAGTGCCATGGCTGCAGTGAGACAAGTAAGGGACTGTTCTCCCCTCTGCTATTTCTGTCATATTGTTGTTACACTGGTTCAGAAAAATTAGGTTTTTTTAACGGACAATCCCATGGGATATGTCTATGCTTAGATGAAACATCAGTTTGAAGACGCTGGTTAAGGACTGAAAAGAGATGTATGCATTCCCGTCTGTCTGCAACACTACTTTGAAGTACGCGCTGTTTCAGGATAAACTGAACACGGGTTGAGGTCCCTTGCAGTGGTTGAGAGCAAGGATGGAGCCATTGCTGGTGTGTAATGTTTAGTGTTGATTCGCTTGGCACAATGAGCTTGTGTGCCTGCCCAGGGATGGGGGAGCACGGCCTCTGGGCGTTCCCCATAAGCTCTCCTTTTTCTTGACGGAAGTGGTGCTTGTGCATCTTGGACCATGGAAAACATTCTTGGGAGACTTTTAATGCAAGAGAAGAGGCCTTTGGTGGGCCAAGGCTCCTATGTGAGCCCTGTAAAACCTGCACGTGTTTGGTAACTAACCTCAACACACAGGTTTGTGGAAGGATAATTAGAAAAGCCTTTCAGATGGTATGCTTCAGCCAAGCTGATTCCCTGAAACTCAGCTGCTGCAGAATGACAGCTCTCAAGGTCATGCCAAAAATATGTGAAACTGCATGGAAATAAACCCAAACTCTAAGCTCTGACAGGTTGTGTGGAAAGCTCTGGTTGTATAAGAAACCCGAGGTAATATGATACTTTCCGTAAAGCAGAAACCCCTTGCTGGTATGAGCAAAGCTTCTGAAATAATCTCTTCCTCTCTGCTTTTATTCTCCTTTCTGCTCTCATTTCAATGGCCATTAGATGATATGTTACCTACTGGCTTCAAACCACTGCGGGGATCCCTGTGATGAAGGGCAGACATTCCCACAGCAATTCTGGAGGGCTTAGCAGAGCTTGTTCACTCTGAAGCATTTCTTCAAGCCTTTTCTCTTTCCCTGTGGCAGTCCTTTGCCTGGTGCTCTTGCAGACACAGTCTGCTCTTAGTGTGTTTACTGATTTCCAGCTTTTCCACTGGCAGCACAAATTCAATCAGAATTTCATATTAGTTCAGCAACCCATAGCAAAAGTAAAGGCCAATAATACTGGAGTATGATAATAGCCCTGTGCACAGGCTTGCAAAATTTGCTGTAGCGGCTTGCATGCTGTTACCTAAAATCTCTTAACTTTTATGCATAGCCTAACCAAGCAGGGTAAAAAATACCTCCATCCTCAGAGCTTTTTAAAGGCTAGATTAGACAGACATCTGCTAGGAATAGATATGATGTTGATTTGGGGTTGAGGACGCATATTAGGGGACTTCTCAAGCACCACCTTTCTATGATCTCATGTTTCTTCAAAGGGGAACAAAGGACAGAGCATTTCCCTTATTGTTTGGTGGTGATGTTGTAAATAGACTTCTCTCGGTTAACCCCATGTATGAGTGTGACTGTTTCCAAGCACCATGCAAGGGAGAGGAGCCATTCCCTCAGTTTCTGACATGGCCCAAGAGACTTGCCCGTGAGGCTCCACTCCCTTCCCAGCACTGAGGTTGGTTTCCATAAAGCATCCTGGGAGCTCCTCTCCAGGAGCCTGTCCCACAGTCTCCTGCCTGCTCTGTGCTCGTTTCTGGGGGCTACTGTAAGGCTGATGGAGACAGCCAGTGATTGTATAACCTCTGTGGGAAGAAAAAGAAGATCAGAGACTGTGGCTTGTATCAGGCGGGACAGGGCGCTTTGGCCAGAAAGCCAACAGGAGGCCAATGCTGACCCAGAAGCATGCAGCACTGCTGGCTTCTGCTGCAGGAGCCCTGATCTGAAGGCTGGAGTGCCCAGTGTGTAGGGGCTACAGGATGAGCAGGTGCCTCCAGAGCCCCCACTTTGCCCTGGCCAGGGAAGGCAGAGGAAGCAGAAGGCCAGGCTATCAAACGTAAGCTCCCATCTTTTCTGCCGTGCCGTGACTGAAAGGGCAAATATAGCCAAGCAATCTCCCGACTACTAAAATCAACCTTTCAGCAAGGCAGTGCAGTGTCTTGCTGTCTGCAGACTGTTGCTCCTTTGGGTTCGGTGGCACTTCCACAACCTCCCTGAGCTGTCTGGGAAAACTTGTTGTGTTTGTCCAAAGCTATTCCCCTCCTCTGCAGCACAGAGCCTCATACTGCCAAAGAGGAGGTTAGGCAATTGCCTTCCTTCATCCCTCGGGTCTTCCGGGAGAGAGCAGTTGTGGGCTGGGATGGTGATGCATAGCACATGGCATGCAGCAAATATAAAAATGGCTTGAGGACCATGCTTCACTATTGCCTCCAGATAGGTGGAGGTAGGCCTGGCGGACTGGTAGGGCAGTAAGATGTCCTCTGTAGTATCTGTGAGAAGATTTCTTCTTGAAAGGAGCAGAGGCTTGGGAGGGCAATAGAGTGGGAGCAGAGGAATTGCAAATGTCCTTTCATGGTTAGAAGGAAATCAAAGGCAGAGGTGTCTAAGCTGAAATAAGCTGAGAACAGGACACACAAAAGCTGTGCAGCATGCCCAGAGACACAGCAACCAAATGTAGTTACCATCTTGCTGAAAATAGCAGCGGGTACAGCTCCTTCTGGATGTGTGTTGCTGGGTTGGGACAGTGGTATTTTGAAGACCATAGCATGGCTGCATGAGACTACATGGAGGGTGGTGAAAATTTGCCGTGTTAGTTTTTGTGATTTGGTTACTGTCCGTCCTAGGCAACGCCAGGATGACAGACCCATTTCAAGTATTGGTGGAAAGGCTCTTGTGGGCTTGCCCTGGTGTGCTGAGTCTTCTTGATGTTAATATTGCTGTGTTCAACTGTGGATCTGTTTGATCTCAAAGCCATGCAGCACCGTTTATCCTAAGAGGAAAAATGCATTATTGTTAACCTATTATTGAGCTTGTTAATTATAGTAATTGATCTAGTTTTGACCTTGCACTGGAGCTGTAACTTGTGAGTTTGCAGCTGGAGATAATGCTGACTCAAAGACTCAACCATGTGAAACACTAACTGGTTGGAGTTTTTATTTCTTAATAGATCACCAAAGATTTGAATGGTGGTGACAAGTAGCTGATTCATCTGACTGTGTTTATGGAATTGCTGAAAAACTAAAGCTATTCTATAAAGTAAAGGGATCTTACGTTCACTTAATGAATATTTTAGCAATTCATGTGTAATTATTTGAACTTTCTAAATTGTAAGTTATACTGCTACAAATTCATCCTTTCTAGTCATACAGGATCTTCGTGGCATTTTAGAGTGCATTAACTCTCTTGAAAAATCCCTCATTCATTCCCGTGCAATTTATTCTCATGTTTTCTGTAATGATTTAATCTATTTTGAATGAAGTTGAGTTGCCTGCTGTATGAC
Source organism: Phaethon aethereus (assembly GCF_964289735.1). NCBI lineage: Eukaryota > Metazoa > Chordata > Aves > Phaethontiformes > Phaethontidae > Phaethon > Phaethon aethereus. Next base: position 7,407,402 of record NC_138591.1, read on the forward strand.
TGCACAAGCTGCTTCCAGTTCCCATATCAGTTGGCTGGCACAGCCCTACATCCAGTTCCCCAGCATCGTTTCTGCTTCATGCTCAGGTCTGCGCAGGAATGCGTGCAGAGGTCTCACCTCATTGGGATGGATAAGTACAAAGACAGACAAACCCGGCAGTTGGTCTTCAAAGTTTTGCCAGCTTGGAGAATATCTGCATTTACAATTGCCTTTAAAATCCTTGTGGAAGTTATTTAACATTTACCACTGCCCAGCCACAGACCAGGCTCCCACCGTGCGCGGTGCCCCTCAGACCCAGAAGGAAGCTCTGCTCTGTAGATTTTACATGTTTCAAGTCTAGGGAAATCTTTCCTATTGACATTTCTGGGGGCAGAGGAGACTTATTCAAAGGTCACTACCTAGAGTGAATCCAGACTCCTGGGCAGGTGATGTATGTGCTGCATCCTTGATGTTCTTGTTACTGGGAAATGATGAGAAACTAAGGTAAATGACACAGACCCTGGTGTCCTACCTGCAAGGCATGTAGGGTGCTTGGAATATATAAGCATTTCTGCTAATGATAAGCCATCATTCTAAATGCTGCAGACAGCTGCAGGTGCTTTATTATTCAAGACGAATCGTTGCCTTCATTTGTTTCCATCAAGGCTGACTTAGAGAGCGCATCTCTGAGGATGGGGAATGGAATAAGCAACTCTTCTGACAAAAATTACATATTACTGTAGCTTTGGCATTGTCAAGATCTGGTTTATCGGAGTGACAAAATTATGTGGTTTTAATATTGGGCTGAGATGTATTTAGTTTGGAGGGAGTATTTTGGAGAAACATGAAGAAAGAGAAGAGTGTGATACGGGGAGGGGGGGAATTGGAAAACTTCCTAGCAGCACTGCTTCACTTTTGAAACTAGAAAAACAAATAGTGGACCCATACTTTGCTATCGAACGCTTAAACTAGCACTTGGTCTGACACATCTACTGGGGTTTCTAAAGCACAATTCCTGGTCAACAAAGCACCAGGAGGTTTGTGTTCAGCTCAGCCTTCAGTTGTGGGCTGAAGTGTGGTGTTCAGTCCTGGCCCACGCTCTGATTTCTAGCTCCCACCTTTGCCAGGTACCAAGTGCCTTGAATACCCTGGTGAATAGCAATTAATGACACTCAACTACTTCAAATGCTGGGATAAATTGCAGCATCTCCCAAAGGTGGCTATTAGAGCTAATCAGAAAATGCTGCACTTCCTGCAGAAAATGTCAGCTTCTTGTTTTTGTAAACCAAAAGTAATCAGAATAAGTTCTTTCTCCAAGGAAAGCTCCTTTTAAAATAAAACCGCATACTTTTCATAAATATTCTCTCTGGTCAAACCCCCAGACTTCTTGCTAATACTGCCAAATACTGTGCTCCAGTTGCAAGGAATTTTAATAGAGGCTCATTTTGAGAACTGTACCCCCTCAAACTGACTCTGCGGTTAAAAGTATTATGGCTTGTGAGATTTTGGGGAGAAGTATGTACAAAGGATGACACTATAAAAACTTGAGGTTTAAAATTTATGACCATCTATACCACAAAGAGTTGAGTCGAAGGTAGTATTTCAGTGCAAACAAATGAAATGTGATTATTTCACTAAACTTGAACCAGATTTAGATGTTTTTCAGATCTGGCATGAGTTCAATTCTTATTTTGTTAAAATTGTGACGTTAAATGGGTTTAAAGATTTCCTGCCTATGAATTTGGCATACAGAAGTGAAGTGCATAAGCAGGTGCTGCTGTTGAGCACTAACTATGTTTTTGGAAAGTGCTAGAGCTTTTATTGACTCCTTTAATATAAAATTATTATTATTATTATTGCGTTAATAAATCTCTTTGGTTGTTTCTGAAATTCAGCAATTTGCCGTGTTCTATTTCTATGACTTATTTTTACTGAAATAATGTCAGACTGAACATCCGGAAGGTATAGTTGTATTCTTATTTAGTATCATTAGTATTTTTAATTACTTCTGGAACAATATTTAATTGCTAACGAGTTTTGCCTCTTACCGACATTTGTAGAGCAAGTTAAGTTAAACTTGCAAAAGATACAGTTGACAGTAATTTAGCATCCTGGGAATGCTATTTTACAGCCTTAAATAATATTACATTGCATGTTATCGCAGAAATGAAATTGCACACTTCAAAAATTAATCTGAATAAGCCAAGTATTCATGCTGCTTTCTGGAAACTGCATTTCTAAGGGAGGTGTGTATTTGACCATTTTATCAGACTATTTTGTAGGGACAAAATGAGCATCAAAAAGTTCTTGTCGGCCAGTAAACAAATCCAGAGGTCTCAGGCTTTGCCTCTGGCTTAAACTACAAGAGGAGGAGTACTAATGTAAATTGGAATGAAGTTTCACCTATATTCTGTTGAACTATTTCATATTTGAGGTTGTTTAAACAATTCACTGGACAATATAAGCTTGAAAGATTGATTTTTTTTTTTTTTTTCCCCCAAGTAAATATCTCCACCAGCAACACTACCTTCACAAACAGACCTGCTTGGCAGAAAGTCAGTAGCTTTAGTCCAAGTTTTTTAATGAATATGCTAAAAATTCACTGAAGCCAGCAGCTCTGAAAAGCAGTTGCCAGCAGAGAACGACGCCATAAAGTGCGTAAAGAAAGGAGAGTGTCGATGTGCGGGGCTCCAGCTGGTGGCTCCCGGGCTGCCACCCATCCTACATCTCCTCGGCGTCTTGGACGATGTTTCTGTGGAATTCATATGCTTTTGTACTAGGCAATTATCAGTCATTTTGAGCACGGCTGTTGCCGGCGTTGAACGCTGATCACTTGCAGCCTGCCGTCCTCGCGTTGGCAGGCACGAAGCCGGGCTGAGCTTTTGCGGAGGACAGCGCAGCAGTTCCGAGCGCAGCGCAGACGGACGCTGCTTGGTGTAACGTGGCTGTTCGTGTCAGGGTTTATGGTTCTTGCTCTTGCCTGCCTGCTTGCAGGTGTCAGAGTGGAAGCTCTGCTGTTTGTGCTCTAGTGATGTTCTGGGGAAAAAGGAATTTCTGTGGGTGGGAGGAAAGGGAGGGATAGATTTTGGGGTGTGAGTGGTTTTTGAGGGTTTTTTTTTGTTGTTTTTTAAAAGCTCAGATTCCCCTGTCCAAAAGCTACAGGTCTCCTGCAATGCCATGAGTATCCCAATCAAATGAACTCAAAGTCAGCTCAACTTCTCAAGCGAGTTGATACTGAGAACTGGCTAACCCATGCAATGAAAATGAATTCACTCCCAATTTAGTCTTGGTTTTCCGTCCCTCTGATGTGTGAGTTGACCCTGATTTCAGCGAAGAAATTATTTATTCCTAGGTATTCACTGCATATATTTTGTAAATAAAGCTTGTAAATTGTTCGCTTTGACTATGTGCTGCTTGCGAGATGTGGATGTATTATTATGTTTAATCAGAGCATGCCTGGAAGCAGAAGCATTTTTCATGAATAATGGCTTTATCCAAGTATAATGAATATGATTCTTCCGAATTCGGTGGATCTTGGATTAGGTCCGAAATGAATGGCATATAGAAAGCATCAGTGAGGACTTATTCCACTGTGTGCATTTGGTATTTTTAATTCACCTCAAGATATTGTCATATCTTGCACCTTCTTAGATACAAGAACCAGACATGTCTGTAACTTTGCTACTGGCTTTCAAAAATAACTGAGAAGTCGAATGACTCTCAAAGATTTAGAATACAGAATTTAATGTCATCCAACTGGAAAGGCTGCTACTCAATAACAGTGCCTGTTTTGGGCCAATTTTGTCTGAGCCATCAGATGGGTAAATGTATAATACTGAGAAATATTTGGAAGGGGTTTCTTCTGAGAGTATGTAAATTGTTCTCCAATGCAAGATGGAAACAGTGACATTGGGGAACTGTCAGTCAGCCTCAAGAAGTAATGTGCACCTCACTTGTAGTTGCTTGTAATTTTGGCAAAATTCTACCAGCTTGAGATTTTTATTAGTGGTCTGTCTTGGACCAAACTTTCCTGTGAAAGTTAGCCAGAAAGCCTAGTGAGAAATGGTGGGGGTTTTAAGGTCAAAATTGAATGCTCCTATGAAGCTCTAGTGTAGCCCTCTGAAATTGGGCAGATACTGTGTCCTCATTCTAGTGATGTACTTGTTGTCTCACGGAGAATAGGCGTGTGTTATTAGGATAAATACTGTAAATACTTGCAGGCTTAGGAGGATAGGGCAGGGTTTTCTGGCCATGCTTTGAGCGTGGTGGTGGAGCAAATGAGCTTCAGCAATATCAGCCAGCCTAAATTACTCCAACTTGATTACAATCTGGCCAAGTGTGTTTTAGTTCAGGGTTGAACAGGATTTGTCTTTGGGTTTTCTGTTTATAGAAATAGGTGGGTTTGGTTTTTTAGGACAAAGGTGTAGGGACTTAAATTCTGTCTCTGGCAAGCTCACATCAAATGTGTGCATGTGTGGACAGTCATTTTTGTCTCAAAGCTGTGGCCAGCTCATGGTGGTGTTGCAGGGCGGTTAGCACGGCTAAGACTGATGGGAAGAGAGATTGGGGGTGAGAAGAAAACAACACCAGGAGCTGGGATACAGGGAAGTGGGTAGGTCCAGGGGGATCTTTGAGCTTGTTGCAAGGTTCAAAGGTTCAATCAGACCAGCTGCTTGATGCACTCACACAACCACCCCTTCTTTACCAAACTTGAATGTAAGTGGAGCCACATGGAAACATCGACGTGTGTAGTTACACTAAAGAAATAGGGTTAGGCACCAAGGACAAACCTACCTGTCTGGTCTTGTTCTCTCTGACATCTAGGTTGCAGAGTGTTTTGGACGCTGACTGAAAATGTTTATAGCAGAGGGTAGAGACTTTGCAGACAAGGTGGGGAGTGTTCTTCTGTGGGTAGCTCTAGATGAAGATGCTCTTCTTTGCACTGGAATTTGGATCATGTTCTTCACCGACTTTTTTTTTTTAATTATTTTTCTCTGACATGTTAGCTGCACACACAGCATCCCTGTTAGTTTTTTAATCTAAAAAGAAAGTCTGTTTAGCTTTACAGTTGAAACTTTCTTAAAATACTTCTGCCTGGCAAGCAGGATATGAAATGCTATTCTGTATAATGTAGTTTGTTTCATTCCTGGTGGTCACTAAGAAACGAGCCTGGAAGTGACTGCCTCTTCCTAGATCGTGGTTTCCTGTTTAGAGTAGACATGTTTGGAAATCAGTAGGATCTTGGTGTTTGTAAGGACTATTTCCTGGGCCATTTGAAATGACAGCGTGTGTTTCAGATGTACTGAGTTCATAAGCAGTAGGTATTGCCTGCAGAGGTGATAACTCTATCAACTCCAACCACATGGGGTATGAGGAGAATTTACTCTGTATTCAGTTATGCCAGTTCTCCTGTGCTCTGTGCTGGCTAAATTTTATTCTTCCAATTTCTCACACTCCTGGGTCTTAACAATTTCTATAAGCAAATGGATTTATTCCCAGCTTGTATATTGCACGAAACTACCGTTTTGGTTTTTTTAACAAAGAGTAGGCTGATATTCTGAATTCAGCAAAATAAAGCAGCTTTTTAATGCTAAGGATGTAGATCTATTGAAAGATTCCACACGTGACAGAAAAAAACCTTGAGCTCCTTTCTGAAGGCAACATATAGTCTTTATTCCTTAGGAAATTACCACAACTGGACTAAACCTGGTCCCACTGAGATCAGTGGAATTTTTGCTATTGGCTTTGCCAGCAACTCCTTCCTTTTCTTTATTTTGCATCTAGGATACGGTAGACAACAGTTTCGGTTATAATACTCTGAGTTTGAGGTGGGGTTTTTTGTTTTCTTTTGCTAGGGAGAAGTTGTGTTTGCTTATGCCATGGATTAAAAATGTCATGGCAAAGCACCGTTTCAATCAACAGTTTTAATGATGTGTGATTATTCATAGCTTTCTGAAAATGTCATAAGTAGTTCCACTTCACATGCTAACACGTGGTTTCTAAACAAATACTGATGAACTATCTTGATTCGCAATTTCTTACAGTAGAGTTACGGGCTCCTGAGTAAAGATGGAAAACAATATTTGAGACATGGAGAAACATCCAAATCCAAAGAGAATAATCATTAAATAAATGCAAATGTCTAGTCTTCAAATCTGTTCTCCCAGGATTTTATCTATACTGCTTTACTCTGTTCTGAAAAATGCCTATTTTGCTTTTCTGTATGAAATACAGTATAGAACTTAAGTCTAACAGATCTCCCTCCTTAAATGTTACAGCAGACTGAACACTGGCAAAAATGCTGTATTAATGCATGCAATATAAATTCGGGGTCTAAAGGGAAGATGTGGTTATCTGGCACTGGTATGAGTACATCAAGCTATATGCCAGTGATACCAAGTAATACTGCTTACACCATGCTAAGGCTTTATAAAACAAACTGTCAACTCTCAACCAAAGATTACTCCTGTCATCTGCTATATATAATAAAGGAGGGTGACAGCAGTCAGACTGCTACAGAATGATGAGCTGAGAGGGAGAAACACTGCTGAAAATCATCTGTGTGGCAGTGATACTTTAACCTCTTTGTTTGAAAGACGGCCAGTCAGAGACGGAGACAAGTGGGTGGGAGGAGTGGCAGGACGTGGGGCTGAGTGGTCACTTCTGAAGAGCTCCATAATTCTGCTCCTGGGAGCTGAGTGTGATGAATTAAATGTCACCAGCTGCATGCCGTGCGCAGTCATGAGTGCCAAAAAGAGCTGCTAAATGATCTAATCGCTCCCAGTGGGCCAAGGGAGCCTCAGCACCGTGCTACACCCTGTGCTGGACCAAGGCAAGATCACTATTACTAAATGTTAAGGAGGGAAAACTTAATCTCTTGGTTAAATATTTTGCTTACATGCTTCAGGGAACAGCAGCATTTCTAAACATCCTAGTTTGGATCAGGCTTTTTTTTTTCAGGTTGCTATACTTACAGGGCCATCTCCAAGCGCTTCACTTCCACAATAACTTCTTCCTTGTGGGGTTGAAACTTCCTTTGTTTAAAAATGAGGAAGCTGAAATGCTTTTTTTGTCTAACGCAAGTAATAATAAACATAGAACCAGCCTCAACAGCCTTTAGGGCAGTTGTGTTGTATAACAGCTATATTGTTTATATTAAAATCTCAAGGCGTACTGCAGGGATAGCATCCCAGAACAACTGTGCGGAAAAAACCTCACCTTGTCTGTCTCTGAGTACGTTATAGTAAGAGAAGGTATTTCTATTTGATGAAAAAAATCCCTTACAAGCCCAAGGCAGGGGTAAAAATACAGCACCAGTGGTCATATAACCCCCAACTAGATTTCCTGTAGGTTTCCTAGGAAAACAGTACAGGTGCATTGGCATTCGGAGAGCAGGATTCTGCATATGCCAACCCGTTACTCAATACCATTATAAAGCATGGGCGGTTGTGGCTGGAAAGCTATAGGGAGAAAAATGTCACTGATATGCAGTATGTTTATAAATAGTAGGGATGCTTGCAGTTGTTGTAACTAGCTCCTGAGAGCTTAGCCTATGTGTTTCAGCCTAATTAAATTCAAGGGTGTCGTACATTTTCAGTCCAGGTTCTGCTAAAGATTCTTGTGACAGCTATTGTGGTGTATGGGTTAGATGTCTAGATGGTGGGAAAATAGATATGTAAGCCCTAGTTACGTAAGCCTTTAGAAAGGTTACATTTCATTGTTTTTCATATTTCATCCAGTTCTTACTGTGGAAATGCTGTGCTATACAAAAAATCATTATGCAGATCAAGAAACATGAGTGTGTTGCTACCATAGGAGGAAAAATATAAATAATTAAATCTTGTGATACCTCGTTCACAGACCTAATCTCATTAATATAAAGCAATTTTAGAGATGGAGAAGAGCAGATAACAGCATTGGACTCATGAGATATTTCTGTTTTCCATCCATCAGGCAGGTAATTGTGGGAGTTATGACTTTGTTAGGCAGAAATGTACAGCTCTAAAGAACCGATAACTGAGCATCCCTGCTCAGCAGACAATGGAGCAGCATCCAGTAATTGAATACATCAATAAGCTTTCACATCTCGTATAACTTCAGTGCCCTGGACAGGATAGCATTAGACATAATCATATTTTGATCAGGAGAAAATAGAAGTTGGATGAAATAATATCAATTTTATTTACAGGGCAGAGAAGAAGCCATCCAGTCTGTGACAGAAAAATGATTTTTTTTTTTTTTTTCCTTTTTATCTGGCTTTGATCTGGCTCTGGGCTTTGATTTGGTGGCAAATGGGTCTATAACTCATTTACACCAGCTGCCAGGCTTTTTCAAAGCACAGAACATTAAGCAGAATCCTGCTTCGAGGAATAAATACGCAATCAACATAACAAATGGTGACAAAACAGCCCCAGCTCGCTCTTTACAGCTTTAAGTCGCTACAGCCTACAAGGAGCACTCGGATAGATACTCAGCTGAAAAAGTGCATATTGATTTGTGACCTCCTTGGGCCAAAGAGCATCTTTTGTGTAAGACGTTAGAATAAGAGTTTAAGGGGGCTGGTGGAGAGGGGGTGGGTTGGTTTGACTTTTTATCCGCAACGACATTTGCGGTGTGTGGTAAGGAGAGGCAAGATGATTAGGGGAAAAGAGGCGGGAGGGCAGAAGAAGGTACTTGTTCATGCTCGAGTGGAAGAGACCACTTCTCCCCGGGAGGCTGGCAGCCTGTGAAGTCCCTCAAAGGCGACAGGCGGGCAGGAAGCCCGTGACGCCCGTCTTCAAGGGGGATCAGAGCCGGCACGGAGCAAGGGAAACGCTATCTGCTTGCGTAAAGCCCGAGTGTTTTGCGTTCTGGCGTGGGGAAGGGCGGCCAAGAAGCACGAGCTGACTCCTCCTTGCCAAAGCCTGGCACTTCTGGGGGTCCGTGCCTGCTTCCCGCTGGCCTGGCGTGCCGCGCTGCGTCGGTGGCAGCAGGCGCTGAACCCCGCCGCCCGTGTAGAGCTGAGCCCGTGGCCGCGGGTCTCGGCCGCGGCCTTGCCTGGCAAACGGGGGTTTCAGCCCCCACCGCCCCGTAGGCAGCCCCGTGGCTGACTTTCCACTAGTCCTGCTCAGAGCACGTGTTCTTTCCAAGACGCTTGAAGTCTGCTGCTTCTATAAGGACGCGCTTAACTGGGAGCTGTGTTGCGCGTTTCCGTGTGGATAAAACGAGCGTCGTCACGACGGTGCTTTTGCAGGGGCTGACGGCGCGGCGGGAGGGCGAAGCCGCCTCGTCCGCCGGAGAGCAGACGGCTGGCGCTCGGCTGCCGGGAGCGCCGAGGGCTCGAGCGCTGGCATTCAGGGCGGGGGACGTGTTCTGAGCGAGGACTCCTGAAGTTGTCAGTGGATTTACATTTCTTACATGAGTGTTTGAAAATTGAGGATTTTTTTTTTTTATTTGTGCGTTTTATTCCGTGCTGAAGCTAAGCAGGGGTCTCTTGCAGGAGGCAGTAGCTGAAAGATGAAGTCAGGCAAATAGCAAGAAATAAGGCACACTTAATTTTAGGTCGAATATCCCTGATAACAAGCTTTCAGGTGAAACAATAGGTTTCTGTGGCTTCCAGTCAAGACAGAGCCAAAAAGATTTTTATCCAAGCACAGGTTGTGCCCTTAAGTCAGAGCACTTCATTAGGCTTATGAGTAGGAAGACAAAGGAAAGTTTGTCCATGTTATGTAGGTCTGCCCAGAGGATCCTTTTAAAATATGATTGTCTACATTAAAGCATATTTAAAGATGTAAACACAAATCAGTTATCTGCTCCTTTGCTTTAGAACTACAATAATTGGACTACATCTATTTTCTCTTTTTGCGCTTATCTTTGTTTCATTCTAGTCTGAGATGTGGATCATTATCTTATGATACAGACTATTTGCCTTGGCAGGTTCTAGGGAGGAAATAGTTCAATTACTTGAGCTGTTTTGGATAGGCAATATGAGTTTTCTATGAAATCTTTTCCACAGTTCCTGATTTTTTTCAATAAGGAGCTCTGTTTGAAGTAGTCAGCAGGAGTCAGATCAGGATTTAAATTTGGGAACAATAATGGAGATGGTTCAGCATCAAATCAAAATATTATTCAAGGGCTGAATTTTTTTAACACTGTTAGGTCTTTTATTTTTATGAATTAGCAGTCTGGTGGGTGACAAGCTTTGGAAGTAAAGTTTGCTGTCCTCACAGCCAGCTTGACTGCTTCAGGAAAAGGAACATTCAGCATAAAAGGCAAGAAAAAGGAATAAAAGGCTCCTGTGAGTTGTTGGATGAGAGGAGAATTACTTTTATATTGAGAGTTCTTGTCTCTCTCTGGCTAGACTGTAGCCTTCCCTTATGTAAGGGGTGGCAAATGAAGCTTTCACCCCGTTTAAAACAAAATTATTCCAATCTGCTTTCCTGAATTCCCAAAGACAATTCCCAAAACTAAGCAAGCACTCGCTTTCCATGAGCACCAGTAGACACTGAGAGAGCATCTCAGATATCACCATATGATCTGTAAAAGCGCTCATGCAAACAGATAAAATGCATCGTCCATTGAGATCATTGTGTCTGAGGTGTAGTTCCCGCTGCTGGTGGGTGTTGCAAGGTAAGAATAATTAATTATAGCGCTGGTCTGGCACACCCCTGTTTAAATTATAACTTATTAGCTACCGTAAACTCCTCGGGTCCCACCAACAGAGGTGGTATTGCAAAACAGTGAATCAGATTTTTGCAAGCACAATGTCAGTTGAGTGATAAAAATTTAACTTTTGAGACTCTTATTAGCAAGAGTGCATTTTAACTCTACATGCTAAAAAGCAATGTGCTACTTAGGTAGTTTAACACCGAGTGTTTGTCAAGGTATTTTAAGACAGCAGAAAGCTTTTCCATTCTCTTAGCTTTCTGATTATACTTTAAAGGGGAAATCTTGGCTCTGAATCAGTGTATCATGCCAGGGCTTCTGGATTCATTTTTTACCCATCTACAACTTTTGGTTTTATCAAAAAAAAAATTCTCAATATTGTATGCTCACTTCTTACATTTAAAAATATGAAGATATGGCAAAATAGTTGTACCAGGCTTTCTACCTGTCAGGATGTCCTTTCATCTCATTAATATGTGCAACAGATTAACTGGCTTCAGAATACCCTGGAGCGGGGGAAAGGAGATGCCAGCTATGTTATCACATGCTAGGTGAGGGATAGCTGCCTGGCAAGGGATAGCTCAGCGATTTATGAAAAGACTTGTGTTCCCACAGTCCCTCTTACACTTCAGTATGCCAATGTAATGTGGCTGAATGCTGAGTTCCCCCAAAAGGGAAAGACTTTATCTTGGCCATATGATGAGCCCTATGTATTAGTTCAAGCAAAATGTTTGACTTTATTTTATGGATCCTCTAATAATAATCTGCCACAACATGCATCTGAGATTGGAAAAGGATGAGGGTTTTTTAGGTGCTGTAAAGCAGCAGGGATGAAGCACTCCGTGCATGGTGACGAAAAGCCAGTCCTGGCTGCCGCAGGCAAAAGGAATCGGTGGTCCCTACCCATCCCATCAGGATGGGGCTCCCCCTCATCGCCACGACAGCGTCTCACAGTCAGAGAGATGCTCCGTGTGGTAGGAATTCATGTTAGATGTTGGGTTAAGGTGTGAATTTGCGTTTGAGAGAACAGGTCCTGAAGGCTGCTGTCTCACGTACCAAGCAGGGAATAAATTTGGGTGCAACAGTAACATGGCTGGAGTTTGAGGCACAAATAGGGGAGGGTGTGAGTTTTGGACATACTGCCTGCTTTTCCCCAGCCGAGTTGTACAGAGTGGTTAGCGACTGAGCCAGCCAGACACATGGACACCAATGCTGCAGGAATTGAGTATTCATCTACGGAGAGTACCTTAGAGATTGTAATAGCCAAGATTAAGTAACATCGACTTAAATAAGGCAAATAATCCCCATGAATGAAATTCGTTTTAAAAAAACTTCAGAGGTTTTTTATTTTTTTTTCTCCATGTTCATGGTTTACTTAAATAATGGGAAAATCAGGATGTATGGTTTAAAAAAGCTGGATTCTAGCTCATAATTAAAAATTTCTAACCATTTTTGTAATGTAATGAACATGCTTTCTGAACTGACAGTTTATATGCTAAGTTTAAAATGGCTTGAAATTAAAATTTAAAATAGAACATTAAGCTAGGAAATAAATCTTAACAATGGTAATATTAATACTGTATTGAAATTGGTTAAGAAATCATGAAGCTGTGGACATAATAAATCTAGTAGCTACATTAATACTGGTTTCATGATAAACATTACACTGATGTTTATTTTCTCACATCTCTGGCAATGTGTTTATTAAGGCACCAGCCTTTACTCTTGCTTTAGGTAGTCCAATAAATTCTTGCTTTAGGTGGTATATAAATCAGCACAACTTTTAAAATTAATTTTGGTTGGAATGATCATAATATGGCAGGTCAATGACCAGCTTTGCTTAGAGATTTATTCTGTTAAATTAGTTTCACGTTCTTGATTTGCCTGTAGTTGGTACAAATTTTTCCCAATGAAGTGAATAAGCTTCAACAAACTGGGTGGTGTTTTAGTTTGATGGGGATTTTAATCTCACTTCTGTCTGCACTAGATGATACAAGTGCACTTAAAATAGTGGTTCAATTTAGTCTGTATTTTGTCTGCAAGTGCTTCAGATCGGAGGGTAATCTGTAACTGGGTATTTTACTAACTTTCTACTTAGTCATTATTTTAAAGGGTTCATTTTAGAAAACCACAGAATGTAAAGACCCTTGTAAATAAATATCCAGTTGTAATATTCTTCTAGTATTACTCTTATTACTCCTTCCCACAGCTGCTGTGTTTGAGGCTTTTTCCTTTTTATTTCAACACCTAGCAAAGTCATGCTTCTCTTTATCCTTGGTCACTGCAGGGGAAAACAAAACAAAAAAAAAAATACGGACTACTTCTAGCAGAAAGTAGACCAAAAAAACTTTAGACCAGAAAAACTTTTTTTGAAAGAACAAACCTTGCAGCTGTTTAAATCTCCTACAATTTGAAATTTTGAAAGCTATTTAGACACATTTATTTATTTATACAAGTAACAGGCAATTGGGGGGCACCTGATGAGAGAGCTAACGGGCAGGTGCTCTGTCATCTGTAAGCAAAGGTCAATAATCAGTTTGGGAAAATCAGGGCAAGATTTTAAAAGATGTTGCTTAGGATTTTAGGAGCTACTGAAATTTTGGGGGGCCTTTAGAATAGGGAAAAATAAATATGCAATTCTGTGTTTGCTTGTTAACTATTTGTTTGGGATGAGGAAAAAAACCCCAAACTTGGATGGGAGCTGGGTTAATAACCCTCCTTATCACTCTCTAACTGGTCAAGTAAACACCAGCCACATAAATGCAGGAGTTATCAGAGGGGAAGCTTTTGCAAGACACACCTCATAAGTTTCCTCTGTCTATAAGCCAAGTCAGTCCCCCCTGTGCTACTAAAAGTTACTACTAAATTGCTATGTAAGTTGTCTTGTGTCACTTCAGAGGGAAAAGTGCTTTTCAACTCTAGTGCATGGATTTGCCTTTTGAGGCCCAAACAGCGTAACATGCTTGTAGTTTTAACTGTTATTTATACACACAGTTAAAAATTAAAGTAAGCGCCTGTCTATTATTTTTAATTACATTTTTCCAGACCTGGAACAGAAAAATAAAACATCCAATCATTTTGACCCTGATGTTAATTGTTTTCAACAAAAAAACAGTACCACCTGTCAACTATAGCAGAAAACATATGCTCAGTACAATAGCATGCAAAGCAAGTGCTACAGAGCTCATCTTCAAAAGCTAGCCCCATATGATTAATCTTTCTCTAATGAACATATAGCAAACATTGCCACAGAGTATGGCTTCAGTTTTCAGAAGAACACATTTGCTATCTGGTGTGAAAAATGCGTTCTCCATACATAAGGAGTCCACAAATTATTTCTGTGCACATGAGCCAGGAAACTAAATGTTGTCTTGTGTTGAAAAACACAAATGGTGGAAAGCCATGAAAATGGTGAAAAACACATGGTGAAAAGCCTGTTTACTGAGGTTTAAATCTTTGCCTCTCTCTATGTAAATGGGAATAATTGTCAAGGATGTCTGTGAAGCCAGGACTTCATTCTTCTCCCACATCCCTCTAAAGTAGTTCTCTTCAGGTACCTCTTTACCCAGAGGCTTGAGGTAAAACATCTTTATTCCACGCTTGTGACTAGATAACATCTAGAAGCATGTGTGCTAGGTAGGTTGCCTGCCTCTGGAAGGAAAAAGCAGGGCTCAGTTCCCACTTGCACAGCAAGAGCATTTTGGCTAGAGGTAAATAATTTCAGATGCATCTTTCTCCTTTATCAGCAAGGGTGAAACCTTGTTGAGAAATTGGACTTTCCCTAGGTGTATTAAATATAAGATCATTTCTTTAAGAAATAAAACTCTCACTGCAAAAAGACATTTTTCTTAAATGTAATGGAAGAAGTGGAATATCAGACAGAGCACATAAAAAAAAAAAAGCCTAGATCGTACAGTCTTTAAGACCTGACAAACTTATGTGCTGCTATAGTACTGAGTGCATTGGGATATAGGTGTTGATTTAAGGGATCTTTTGATTCCAGGATGGTCTGATGATAACATGTCACTTGAATTTTCTTTTTGCTCCTGTTACCATCACCACCATCTTTCCTTTGTAGTGATGCTCTGAGAGTGTGTGTGTATCTGCAGAAGCGTCCAGCCCCAATAGATACAATTGTGGCTGGGACTTTTCTGCTCCAGAAAAGGTGGGACGGTGTGCGCTCCGCGGGTGGCTAATGGAGGTGGGCTGCAAGGGTAGCCTCTGACTCTTGGTAAATCATGGCCCTTACGACTGGAACGTGAATGGCCTCTTGCAACAGTGTAAAATGAGAATGTGTGATAGTAATCAACGGAGCTGCATTCCTGGAGATTATTTCTGAGCAACACTGAGTGAATTTTCAATGGGTCGTAAACAACTGTTTGACTGCCTGTCAGACCATGGAAGTCATTGTTTTGATTAGGGAATAAAACCAAGAATTTTTCTGGGAAGTGTACTTGAATTCTGAACAGTGATGCAACACCCATCCCCAAATTCATATTGTTTGATGAGTTAAGAAGCTTTTGAACAGCATCTCTTGATGGACACCAGCATCACATGCAGGAATAGTACTGTGTTGGGGAAGACATCTTATTTTGATACTGGTGAAAGTACATCTTGGGTAGCAAATACTGAAATATAAGGTGTTATTCAGGCTTCAAAGCAAACACTGGACAAGTTCATGCTTTATTCAGTGTCATAAGTTACATTTTTTTAAAGTCACAATTATGTTTCTTATGGTTTTTCTACCATTGAAGCTGTGGAAGAAGCTGACTCCACGTACACACAGCTGCCACCACAGCTCATTTCTTACACACTGAAGAATTACTTGCCCTGGTAATGGCACAATCTGAAAGGATTTCCAATTCCTGTTTTTACAACTTGGTCAAAAAGCCCACTAAGAACATCATAAAGCATATTGTCCATATCTGCTAACAGGTTAATGGAATTTCTGTCTGTAATGCAGTAGGAAACCCCCTATGCCATCCTTTACTTAACGCGTTACTTACATTGACATCTAGAGAACTTCCCTGTATGTGAGCCAAGGGGAGATGGATTCAGTTTCTGTAGACATAATCTAACTCCCTCTTTTTTTATTTGTAATTGTTTGGTGGTAGGGGTTTTTTTTGTTCCTTGTAGTTTTTTCCAAGAGAAAAATACTGAATTCGCAATGCACCTTGCTCCCTGTTGTCCCAGACCTTGTAATTTTAGAAGCCTGAATACACACAGTTTGTATTTCTTTAATGAGTTTGTAAAGCGAAGGCTCGTATCGGTCAATCTACGCCTTCATTCCAAAACCAGAAAAAAACTCAGTGCCCGGGAGGTGCATATTGCTGTGCATAACTGTATGATCGGTTCAACTGTGGTGGTATTTGAGGCCAACTAATCCCCTCTTCCAGAATTTAACCCCAGAAAATTCCACATAATATGAGGACAAGTTATTTACATTCTGCTTCTGGTGTAGACTCAAAGAACGCATGACTCCAGTTGTCCTTGTTTGCCACCCAAGTTTTAGAAACCTATCTGTACTTCATGTTGGAAACCTAAGAGAAGGAACTGTAATCTCTTAATCCCGGATTAAGCATCTTTCATATCTCTAGGATGACATCCCATGTTAACACTGCAGCTGTGAACTTTGTGAACTTACCCCTGGGGGACAGCTTGGCACTTTGTCTGTTCATGCAATTGTCCAAAACTGAATTTAAAGTCCAGTTCCTGAAGCAGCCTTGTATGTGTTGGCAGACTCAAGAAATCTCCTGACATCTGTGGCTGGCAAAGCTTTCTGCATTTACACTGTAGGCTATGGAACTGACCTTTACCCACTCAGTCCCGAGTATGAGCACCTGTAATATTTTTAATAAAATACATACTGCGACAAACAATGACCTGACACAACAGAAAACGTTCTGCTGAAAGGTGCTGTCCCATTTGTTGAGTTCATCCCATTGTGCACCCAAATGCATTGGGGATGGTGCAAAAGGCCAAGAAATGAGGTTATGTTTAGGAATGGATATGGAGAGAAGTCAACTCCGTGGGCATGAATACCACAGTTGCCACAAGCCAGGGAACAGCTTCTCTGAGAAGGAAAAGTCAAAGAGGGGAAACCGCAGGGGGGGGGGGCTGAGAATATATTTCTCCTTAATTTCTTCTTAAAATCAACATAATGTAGCAGTGGTTTGTCCAGCTAGCAATTAAAAAATAAAGATCTGATAATCCTTTTTGTTTAAAGCCAACTGTGAAAAGCTTTTATGAATTGTTCTTTGTCTGTTTAAGTTTTCCTGCTTGGCAATATTCTTCATGTCCTACGTAGTGGTATTTTCTGGTGCCTGAATCGATACTTTTTCAGTGATCAAGTGCTTTTGCTATGAAAAAGCTTTTAGTACTGCTGTGAAGCAGTCAATAACCATGGCTGACCTTTCAAAACTCTCAGGCCTTTACTCCAGCCACTTTGAAAAAGTGAATCTATATAATCTACTGGTGTTTCTTGGTAAGGGGGCTTTAAAAAGAGTATGTAAACAGCAGCAGAGACCTGGCCTTTTGACGGAGCCTCTTGTATCAAGCAGGCAGGTTTCATTTGAGCACAATGTGGCTGTCCTGTGCAGAAGCCGATGCTCATTAGCAGAAGTCATGAAGGTATGGCAAAGCCCTGCTCCTGTCACTCCTAGACCCATGCTCACTGTCCCAAACAACACCTTATTTTGAAAACTTAATTTGCTAAGCGGTTTTGAATGAATTGCTGACCATTTCTGGAATATTCTGCTTTGGTTATACCTGAAGGCATTTGGGGCCTTTAAGCATTTTCTTTTATCCAGGCAGTTGTTGGTGCCTCACAGCAGCTGGTGCCTGGGCTGGTCTTCTACAGGGCCCGTGGTCCCAGTGGCAGCCTTGGCTGGATGCTCTCGCTTCCCCCAGAAGCGGACGGGAAGAGGTGTTGGAAAGGCAGAGCAGGGTTCAGGCCCTGTAGAGGCAAGGAAGGGAGGTACGGCTTCTGGAGGTGGGACGGGTCTGCAGGGGGACAGCCTTTTCTGCATGAGTGCCTCTGGAGATCAAGCAAGATGTAGAAAAACCAATTCCTCCAAAAGGATAGCTTCTCACAGGCCACTGGCTCTTAATTTGTGGTTTTGCTCCAATTAGGCATACGAGCTTTACAGGCCCAAACTTTGTTTCTGCTGGGCAGCAAGCACAGAGATTGCAACTGCCCAATGCAAAAAATATTAGCAACACTTCTGATCGTGCTAGCAAATTCCCCCGACAGCTCTTGGATGGACGTTCTTCCTTCTGCACCGGCCCTTCCGCTGCCCTTATCTACCGTGCTGGCATAAAAGGGCGCTCAGTTTATGCCTCTTCCTGTCTGCAGCCTTGGCCTGCCATTTGGTCTCCAGTTTCATCGACTAACATTTTTTTATTTATTAAATGGTTCACATGCAAACGTGTGCCAAGAGAAGGGCTGGGGGAGAGTGCTATCCATAGGCTGCTAGGGAAAAGAAACCTCTCTTAACAGCAACCGGAAAAGCTTGCCAGCTTCCCAAGCAAAGAGAGCAGAGTTATAAGGAGGTTCCTGCCCTAACAAAGCTTTGAAGGCTTTTCTTCATATTCTTCACTTCATCCTCCATGCTTCTGTCTTGCTTTGAGAGCTGGATAATTCTTTGTCATGGACAACAGCTATGGTTTCTGAGAAAAACATTTTATGATGGCTGCCTCTTCCAGAAAGAGCACATTTCTGCAAAGGGCCTTGTGTAAATAAGGGTGTTTTTTTCCTTGCCAGTGAAATGCTGATTTACTGATGCTGAAAGCATCACGCTTGAAAAGAGTTTATTTCAGTAGTATTTCACAGTGGCAGGTACACAAGTAAACGGGCATAATCACATTAGTTATTAGTGGTAGGTATTTTATTGCATATGCCTCCTGTAAAATCAGACTTGTGTTTTGCTCAGCATAGAAGAGGTATCTCCTTGCAGAGAGCCTACTGACTAATGGTCTGCTAGCTGCCATTTACAAGTGGTGACTTTGCTGCAGCTATATTGGCTGGATTTGCTTTTGGGACACAGTTAAAGAGAAAATAAAGTATTACTGGAGGCATTACTGAAGCACTGGCATTTTCCACACTCTGCTTTCAAAGCTGTGATAATTAATGGATACCTCATTATTAGATTATTATGAAAGATGGGCTAGAGTGTGAATTGCAACTAAACCTACAGCATCATCAATGAATGCACTAGTTCAATGGTTCATAAACCAGCTGTTCGATTATCTTAACATGACAGATAATAGATATGTAGTGTGGCATATTCCTATCAAAGGCGGTCGCATAAACAGGCTTTCTTGGAAGAGAGGCTTTTTTTTTGTCTAATCTTTTAGAAAAGTTATCCCTTTTGCTTTCTTTTGTGCAAGTTGCTGGATATAATGTTATGAGCTTAAATGGGAGGTATGTTCTCAGAGTGTATTCAGAAATAAGTTATTTGCATTCAAACTCAATACACTTATTTTTTACTGCTGTTTTGTAAGTTCATGTCAAAACTTTATATCTGATTTACCTGCATAAATCTCTGAAAAGCAGAATTACAAGAGTCAGGAAAGACATCTTTAAAGGCCTTCCTGTGGTGACTGTTGCTAAGGAAACCTTCATATTGCACCAGATTTTGAAATGCTGGTAGCATCTGAAATACACAGGTGAATCTCACACATTCAGACCAAAATTAAGGGTGACAGGTAAGGGGGTATAAGTCATAGCGTGTCCCAGTTATGGAGAAATAACAGATAGGAGTTGGATGCAAAATATACGCAGGGATTCATGACTTGAGATACTAGATGCTCTATGCTCCTGAGATTTTTATTTTCTGAGCAGAGGAAAGCTGCCTGAGTTTACCAGATAATATATCGACCTAGTATATATAAATATGAGTGACCAGCTAGGGGTCATATCAACATCTGAGTACAAAGGGGGGTTACGTGCAGATTAGTGAATGTTATTAATTAATGCTGTGGTAGAACTATGCAATGGAACTGAGGAAGGTTCCCAAAGCGGGGCAATTAGCACAGATGCTCCTAGTGACGTAACATGTTTTGGCTGAGGGCTAGTCATTTGATACTTGAATTGGTCTTTCTTTCTTCCTCCTTCTCCCATTTATCTG